>NC_138894.1:17338104-17938104 GCF_965194825.1 Balaenoptera physalus
TGTGAGAAAAGCAGACAGCTGAGGTCCACCAACATCTCTGAAGGCTGCAAAGGGGAGTTTACAAATCCATGGAAGAAGAGAATTTTAAGAATGCTTATTTAGTAGGCAGCTTCTGAAATAGCCCCCAGTGATCCTCACCTCCTGGTATTTATATCTTTGTATAATAACCTCCCATTGAACATGGACTAGACACAGTCACTTGATTCTAACAAAGGACATGGCAAATGTGATGGAATGTCTCTTCCCAGCTTAGGCTATAAAAGAATGTGATTTCTGTCTAGCTTGAATTGTCCTATGGAGAGGCCCACTTGACCTGGAACTGAGGGTGACTGTCAGTCAACAGCCAGAGATGAACTGATGCTCTGAGGAACTGAATCCCATCAACAGCTATGTGGGTAAGCTTGGAACGGGATCTTTCTTTAGTCAAACCTTCAGATGAGACCACAACCCTACTAACTTTTTTTTTTTTTTTTTTTTTTTTTACCCTACTAACATTTTGATTGGACCCTGTGATGGCCCCTGATCCAGGGAACTCAGCTAAGCAATGCTTAGGTTCCTGACCCACCAAAACTATGCAGTAATAAATGTTGTTTTAAGCCGCCAAGCTTTGGGCTGATTTGTTATGTAGCAACAGATAACTAATGCAGATTTTGGTATCTGGAAAGGGAGGGCTGCCATAACGAATAGCTAAAGGTATGTGGGTGGCTTTGGAAACTAGTGGTGAGCAAAGGCTGGAAAGATTTTGAGGAGCGTATTAGAAAAAGCCTAAATTGCCTTGAACAGACTGTTAATAGAAATCTGGAGTTCGAGGAGGCTGCCAGTGAAGGTTCAAAAGGAAATGAAAATATTATTAGAAACTAGAGAAAAAGAGAGGGGAGTAGTTGTTACATAATGGCAGAAAGCTTTGTGATACTGTCATCTGCAATTATGTGGAAGGTAGAACGTGTGCCTAATGAGCTTGGTGATCTGGCTGAGGAGATGTCCAAGCAAGATGTAGAAGGTGCCTCCTGGTTTCTTCTTGCTGCTCTAGTAGAACCCAAGAGAAGAAGGACAAATCAAAGGAAGGACTTGAAACAAAAAGGAGCCAGATACACACTACTGTATGTAAAATAGATAAACAACAAGGACCTACTGTATAGCACAGGGAACTACAGTCAATATCCTGTAATAACCTGTAATGGAAAAGAATCTGAAAAAAATATATACATATATGTAAAACTGAATACCTGAAACTAACAAAATATTGTAAATCAACTATACTTCAATTTAAAAAAATGAAGGGGCTTCCCTGGTGGTCCAGTGGTTAAGACTCTATGCTTCCACTGCATGGGTTTGATCCCTGATCCCTGATTTCTGGTCAGGGAACTAAGACCCCGCATGCCTCATGGAGCGGCCAAAAGAAAAGAAAAGCCAAAAAAAAAAAAGAGCCAGGACTTGATGGTTTTGAAAGTTCTCAGTCCCTCTAGATGGCAAACTACGCTAAAGTTGAGAAATGACTTCTGAGCACTCCCAGAAAAACATGGCAATAAAGGCAAGGTTATGACTATGCAACCTATTGTTAAGACCTCAGAAAGATTTAAAGAATCAGAGTATTATTCAGTCACGTAAAAAGCCATTTCAAGAGGTTAAGTGTGTCCCTCTCAGATACTCTCTAATCAAACAGTAGAATCTGTAGGACATATAAGAGCACTGTCCCCGAGCAGGAGCCCAGGGTAGAGAAGGACTAATCTTAAACAGACCTCTGGGAATAATTTTTATTGAATGGAATGAACCGCAATGAGATTCAAAGAAGACCCACAAAGTTTTTAAGAAAACTATGTAAGCAGAAAGACTTGGGGCTGAAAGAGACAGGGATGTACAAAATGATAAAAGGCTGCAGGACCTCCAAAGTTTTGCTAAAAGGAAGCAGACTGAGTAAACGATTCAGGTGCAAACATGCACTACCCATCACGATAAAGGAAGGGTGGGCTCAGAGGCAGAAACAGGAGCCTACAGAGAACAGCCAAAAGTCATAGAGAATTATTCCCAGGCCTTGAAAACTAATCAACAAACTTGCAAGCTCTAGCTAGTTGGATTTCAGAATTTTTGTGGACCAAAAATTTCCTTTTCTCATTTTTGAACAGGAATGTTTTCAGCAGTTATCCCATGTCTGTCCCACCACTGCGTGGTGGGGGAGCGGGGGAGGGTTTCAAATAACTCATCTCTTCAGTTTCAGAAATCCACACAGAGAGGAACCGTATTCAAGGGCTGGAACTGCACCTGAGCAGCTTCATCCACAGCTGGACCTGATTTAGATAATGAAATTCTGGACTTTGAGCTGATGCTGTGATGGGAGGAGACTTTGGGGGACCTTGGGAATGAGAGAAGGTATTCTGCATGTGATAGGGACCTGAATCCTTGAGGGCCAGAAGGTGGGCTGTGGTTGGCCGCTTCTAAGAGGGACCTCAGTATTCCCTGCCTCTGAGTATTCATGTCTCATGTAATCCTGTCTCCTTGAATGTGGGCTGCTGGACCCATTGACTCTTCTTGAAACCAACAGCACTGAAGCCAGCCACTATGGACCGGGATGTCGTGGTTCAACGCATGGCCCCGCAGTAGCAGGTTCCCCGAGAAGGGCAAAGACCGAGCAGACCATGCATCTCTCCAGGCGGCTCTGGAGACCCTGCTCGGCTCTGCTTCTTCTCCAGCCACTCAGCTGACGGCTTCATGCCTCTTCCCAGGTTCCCTTTGCTCATTTTGTGAGAGCACCACCTGATCTGTCCTAGGTCCGCAAGCTTTACATTCAGCAGGAATCCTGAAGAGGAAAGCAGTCTAGGCCTTCTTAGAAATGTCACGAAAAGAAAACAATCTGATTGTTCAGGGACCCTGACTGTGCTTGGAGCCCAGTATCCTCATCCCCTGGACTGGGGGGAGTCACTGGCCCCTCTGCAAGGTTGCCAATCTTTAGTCACCACCCTCCTGGTCAGACCTGCTGCTGCTATGCCTGGCATCCCTAAGATGAAGGTTGGGCTGGGAGCTGGGGTGATTGACAGCTGGAGCTCCTATGGGGCTTGTTAAGGGAAGCTGGATGGGGGACCCAGGAGACCTCGCTCTCCCCTGCCAACCCCAGACCCATCAATGGACTGGGAGAATGGAGAGAGAGGGGTCAGTCCTCCTGGGCTGGATGTCCTCTGCATCCTGCCAGCTCAAGACCCACCTGTGTCCAGCAGCTGGCCTGGAATATTCGTAAGTGCCAAAGCTTCCCCATCCTGGAGCCTGTGGGTCTCCTCAGACCCCCTGGCATATGCCCTTCACTGCCTTCCATCCTAGAGACCCCACAAGCTACTCTGTACCACTCCCAACTCTTCTTCCTCCCCATCCAAATCCTCTCCTTCCCCAATTTCTCAGTCTTGCGCCATACTGAGCCTGGCTGTCATCGTTTTGATTTGCTCATTTCATCTCCAAAGATCTGGTTATGATACATAGTGTTAAAAACTAGCTGTAGACATGACTATGTCCAAACATGGGCTAATTTTCCTTTTCTGTTTATACCCTTTACGTTGTTCAAATATTTTTATGTCTCTTCTCTTTTGTTACTTTCAGACTCAGGAAGAACAATAGACACCTCCAATTAGGAAGATCATTATTTTCTCTCCTGGTGATCAAGAGCAAGGACTCTGGAGGCTGACTGACAGTATTTGAATCCTTTTCCTGGGTGAATTTGGGCAAAATACTTTATCTCTTTGTGCTTTAGAATTCTCATGTATGAAGCGGAAATTAATAATCATTCCTTCCTCAGAGGGTTGTGGTGAAGAAAACGATCTGATTGTTCAGGGGCCCTGAACCATCAGGGGGGTTGCAGAGGGGCCATTAATTGAGTTAATGTGTATAAAGTCCTGGGAATTCCCTGGCAGTCCAGTGGTTAGGACTCCACGCTTTCACTGCTGAGGACCTGGGTTCAATCCCTGGTCAGGGAACTAAGATCCCACAAGCTGCGCAGCACAGCAAAAACAAACAAACAAACAAAAACACTTAAAAGTTCTTACTGATGCACAGTATGTCCATATTTGTTAAATACAAATTTAAAATTCAGCTCAGCTGCCAGTGAAAGGCAGGCGAGTCATAGGGTCCAATGACTCCCATCTCAGCCCCTGCTCCTGTCTCTCCCGACCCACTTGGGGCCCCATCTCCCCAGGGTCCAGGTGTCAGAATTGGTGCTAGTTCCGGTTACTACTCCAAGCTATTGGCTCAGGCCACAGCCCAAACCTTGGGTCCCACAGGTCCTGTGTGCCTTTGGCCACCTCTATCCTTTGCCGGTGAGCGCCACCCTACAGACCATCAGGGTCTGTGGACAGGCCATCCTCCCCTAGCTGCCCTCCCATCTGACTTCCCAGGGTCACTGAATCCCCTCCGTGTCCCTCGGGGGCCACCTTGGGACTGTCATCCCGAACCTTGACTGCAACTGCTTGGTCCTCCAACAACACCATGCCAGGCCTTTAGCCCACCCAGTGTGCTGACCCCTCACCAGGGGACATGGTCTAGGACCAAGTCCCAGCCTCCGCCAGCCTCCCTACCTTGCTGGGTGTGAAGACCACCCCTCCCTGCCAGTGAAGCCTGTGGTTCCCTCCTGAGGGCTAAGCTCTGTCATCATCCTCTCTCAGCCCCACCCTGCTGCTATGGAGATGGAGATGAACTTGAGGATTCACTCAATATTTGGCTCTGGCTGAACGATTTGCTTCCAAACTCTCTCAAATAGCTGTTTCCAGGCTATTGTCCTGAAGGTCTCAGGTTTCCACTGGCTGTTGGCTAGAGGCCTACCGTAGTTCTTTGCCGCAGGGACCTCTCCACAGGGCAGCTCACAATATGGCAGCTGCCTTTCCTTATGAGTCAGAGAGCCAGACGGCACCCACAAGGTGGAAGTCAGGCTACAAAGGTTACAGTAAGAAATATATATTTGGTCTTTGTCCCTGGTTCCTGACACAGAGTTCCCAGCTTCCAGGGAATTTCCTGGTAGGAGAGACAGCAACATCTTTTGTTCTCATAAGGCAACTCTCAACAGCCCCTAGATGGCTTTGTTGGGGGTGCGTGGATCACTGGTCACAGAAAGTCAAAGGCATGATTGGGGGTTGGAACTTTCAGCCCCATCTCCCCAGTGTATCTGGGGAAGAAAAAGGGGCTGGAGATTGAGTTAATCACCATAGCCAATGTTTCAATCAATCGTGCCTACATCACAAAATTGCCATAAAACCCCAAAATGATGGCATTCAGAGAGCTTCCAGGTTGATGAGAACATCGAGGTGGGAAGGTGGTACACCCGGAGAAGGCAGGGAAGCTCTAAGACCCTTCCACCATTCCTTGCCCTATGCGTCTCTTCCATTTGGCTGTTCCTGAGTTGTATCCTTTATAATAAATTGATAATAATAAGTGAAGTGTCTTCCTGAGTCCTGTGAGCCATTCTAGCAAAATCTGAACCTGATAAGGGGGTCATGGAAACCCCCGATTGATAGCTGGTTTGTCAGAAGTACAGGTGGCACGCTGGGACTTGTGACTGGCATCTGTGGCTGGGATGGGGGAGAAGGACAATCTTGTGGGACTGAGCCCTTAACCTGTGGGGTCTGTGCTAACTTCGGGTAGTTAGTGTCAGAATTGATTTGAATTGTAGGACACCCAGTTGGTGTCAGAGCTGATTGTTGATATGGGAAAAACTCACACATTTGGTGTCAGAAGTTTTATGAGTAAAAACAGCTTTAAAAAGAAAAGACACAGAGATTGGAAAAGAAGAAATAAAACTGTTTCTATTGTCAGATGACATGATTGTCTATATAGAAAATCCCAAGGTGTCCAGAAAAGAAAATCCTTGAACTGGGACTTTCCTGGTGGCACAGTGGTTAAGAATCTGCCTGCCAACACAGGGGACATGGGTTCGAGCCCTGGTCCGGGAAGATCCCACATGCTGCGGAGCAACTAAGCCAGTGTGCCACAACTACCGAGCCTGTGCTCTAGAGCCCGCGAGCCACAACTACTGAGACCACGTGCCACAACTACTGAAGTTCGCATGCCTAGAGCCCGTGCTCTGAAACAAGAGAAGCCACTGCAATGAGAAGCCCACACACCACAACGAAGAATAGCCCCTGCTAGACACAACTAGAGAAAGCCTGCGTGCAGCAACGAAAACCCAACGCAGCCAAAAATAAATAAATAAATAAAAATTAAAGAAAAGAAAATCCTTGAGCTAATAAGTGAATTTAGCAAGGTCACAGGATACAAGGCCAACACACAAAAAGAAGCCATATTTCTATATGCTAGCAAATGTACAAGTGGAAACCCAAGTTAAAAAAAAAATCATTTATAATACTAAATACTAGTATTATAAATTAGTACATTTATTACTAAAAACATAAAATAAAAAAAAAATTAAAAAAATTAAAAAAAAATTAAAAAAATACTTAGGTATAAACTAATATATGTACAGGATTCGTATGCTGAAAACTACAACACTCTAATGAAAGTCATCAAAGACCTAAATAAACAGAGAGGCATATCATGTTCATGAATTGGTAGACTTAACATAATAAAGATAATAATTCTCCCTAAATTCATTAAACTCAATCCAACAAAAAAATCCCAGCAGAATTTTTTTATAGACCTAGACAAGATATTCTAAAGTTAATAAATAAAGGCAAAAAATAGCTAGCACAATCTTGAAAAAGAGGAATGAAATGGAAGGAATTATAGTACCCATTTTAAAGTTAAAGTAACCCAGACAATATGCTATTGGTGAACATTTAGATACAGAGATCAATGAAATAGGATAGAGAATCCAGATATTGGTCCACAGAAAAATGGAGACTTGATTTTTGACATTTGTTCAACGGAGGAAGGATAATATTTCCAACAGATGATATTGAAATAATTCTACATCCATATGTCAAAAAAATGAACTTCATTTAACTTCATGCCTTATTTTTTTAAATTAAGTCAAATGGATTATAGAGATAACATTAAAAACTTTTGTGTATCAAAGGATACTATCAAGGCAACCCACAGAATGAGGGAAAATATTTGTAAATCATACACTTGATAGGGGATTAATATCCAAAAGATATAAAGAACTCCTACAACTCAACAATAAAAAAATCAACCCAGTTTAAAAGTGGGCAAAGGGCTTAACTAGACATCTCTCCAAAAAGATACACAGATGGCCAGTAAGCACATGAAAAGATGCTCAATAGTACTAGTCATTAGGGAAATGTAAACCAAACCCACACTGAGATACCACTTCACATTAATTAGGATGGCTATTTTTTTAATGGAAAATAACAAGTGTTGGTGAGAATGTGGAGAAATTAGAACCCTGTGCATTGTTGCTGCAAATGTAAAATGGTGCAGCTGCTGTGGAAAACAATTAAAATGGTTAATTTTATGTTATGTGAATTTAAAAATCAATAAAAATGATACATCATCAAAATAAAAACCTTCACTCTGTGAAAGACACTATTAAGAAAACGAAAAGATAAACCACAGACAGGGAGAAATTATTTACACAGCATATATGTGGTAAGGACTTGTTTCTAGAATATATAAGGAACTGAACTCAGTAAGAAGAAAAACAAGCCAAATGGGCAAAACAGACATTTCACCCAAGAAGATATATGAATGTCTAATACGCAAATGAAAGACGCTGAATATCATTAGTCAGTTTAGAAGAGTAAATTAAAACCACATTGAGGGACTTACCTGGTGGTCCAGTGGTAAAGAATCCGCCTTGCAGTTCAGGGGTCACGGGTTCGATCCCTGGTCAGGGAACTAAGATCCCACATGCCTCGGGGCAACTAACCCCGTGCACCACAACTACTGAGCTTGTGTGCCTCAACTAGAGAGAAGCCCGCGTGCCGCAACGAAGAGCCCCGTGCGCCACAACGAAGGTCCCGCGTGCTGCAACTAAGACCTGATGCAGCCAAAACAACCCCCAAACAACAACAACAACAACAAAAAACCCCCAAAACAAAAAAGAAAACCACATTGAGATACCATTATATACCCATTCAAATCACTATAATTAAAAGAACTCTAGGGATTAAGCCAAGTATCAAGTATGTCTATTTCTAACACACACCAGGGACAAGGGAAATGACCACAGGGTAGTACAAACCTCAGTGGACCTACTGCAAACTGGACATTGGGTAGAACTCCATTTAATGCCATTTACTCCCTTGCCTTACATGCTCCTGTCCTAACAAGGGGCCATGATTACTCTTTGGGTCTCAGGTTATCAAAGTCAACTGGGAGTCTGTGGGCAAATAACCTCCAAATGTTTACATATTTCCTGAGGCTCAATTACCCAAGTTAATAGCCTTAGGTCCCATTTGGGAGAAGGCCAGAAGGAATCATTACCATGTTCAGTTGCCATGTGTCACCGGGTCCTTCCTCCTGGAGTTCCAGCCTCTTATTTATTTATTTATTTATTTTTTGCTTTTATTTTTTGGCCGTGCTGAGCGGCTTTCAGGGTCTTAGTTCCCCCACCAGGGATTGAACCCGGGCCACGGCAGTGAAAGCACCGAGTCCTAACCACTGGACCACCAGGGAATTCCTGCCAGCCTCTTCTTTAGTCAATGGATTCTGGGCTGGAAAACTGGCTCAGTGTAGAAATAGGTAAGGGGGTGTGGCTTCATCATCATCATCATCATCATCATCATCGTCCTTGATTTCTTTTTTATTTTTACTTTTTGGCCACACCACAGCGCATGCGGGATCTTTGTTCCCTGACTAGGGATCGGAGCAGTGGAAGCGCGGAGCCTCAACCGCAGGACCTCCAGAGAAGTCCCATCATTGATTTCTTTTGATGGTTCAATTTGAATAGCTCTCTTGCTGGCTAAGCAACTATTTTGCCTGTGGTTATGCCAAGATGTTTCTATCACCATCTCCATAACTCCCTTCTGCTCCGACCCATTGTCCGCTGCCACGTCAACATTGCTGCTTGCTGTGATAATTGCAAGCCCCTGGCTTCAAGTAGGTAAGCGCTGCCACCTGTTCTTTATTGCTTTGTAGTCTTACCTGGCCCATTGTTGAGTGAGTCCTTGCAGAGGAGGAAACACTACACTTTTACCCAATTCCCACTACTGCTCTGGAAACCTGTAAGTGTTAAAAGGGACCCCTTGGAGGCCTCCAAGAGGGTTGGGCAGGGGGTTGCCTTTCCATTTGGTGTTGATGCACTGCCCCCAGGTGGCCACATCCTGAACTTCATCCTTGTTTGTTCTTGAACGCCGGCAGGCTTTCCAGATTCTGTCCCTGCCATGGAGACCCTCCAACCTCACCCTGCTGGGAGGCACACCCCCGCCCGCCAGCGTGACCCCGGGCAGGTTACTTAACACTTCCGGGTCTCGGTTAGGTCCTTTCTAAAATGGGGTAATGATAGTGAATTACATGAAAGGATGAAATACTACAACTAAATTCCTGGATCAGACTAAGGGCCCAATAAACATTAGCTACGGTGCCGGCAAGCTCAGTTCCTTTCTCTCTAAATAGGGAGGCACCTCTGCTGCAACGCGTGAGGTCCAAGTCACCTGCAAATGTTCAGAATCCATAGTCAATACAAGGCCACCCCCTTTTCAAGGCTCCTTGAAAAACGCTCAGCTTGGTTCTTGCTGGCTTGACTCCGACCACAGTTGAATAGAAGGTTAAAAGTTGCTGAGATGATGGGCAGCTTGGCCCAGATCCCTGATTTTGAGACGGTCTGTTCAGAAGTCTCTCACCAGGCAGTGCCCTCCTGCTCTTAAAGCTGGAAGGACAGACTTCTCCATGGCTGGGGTCATGGAAGTATGGATTGGCCCCCAACCTCTCCTCCCTGGACCCGTTGTTGGAGTCTTCTTGGTGTGAGACTGCCAGGTGATTTCACAGACGTGACATCTGCTCATTGACACAGCTGGTCTGGGAGGAAGCTATCAGTGTCCGGGTCTCAGAGCAGGAGAGTCAGGCTTGGAGGAAGGGAACTGTGAAATCCCAACCTCACCCGACGCTGAGCTTCATTCCCCGATCTGGCACTTCCCGGGCCTCCCTGCCTCTTTGTCAACATGGAGCCCGTTCATGATGGCTGATCACCAGCCTCAAAGATCAAGAATGGGAACCCTGCCACCACCTCCATCCCTCCCGTCACTGCTGAAGTGATCCCTTCGACCACAAACAAGCGAAACTTTTCAGGATCTGCTGCCTCTACTTCACAGGAATTAGCCAAGCTTGTCCATCTCGAGGACAGAAGAGGCAGCTGGAAGGTCAGGGTGGCAACTGAAGGCCTAGGTGACATGCCATGACCTCAATGTTCCTAATGGGTGATGACCTCCAGCCTTTGGAAACTGCAGGGGCAATTTTGGAGGCAATATTCAAATATAGCATGAAAGCTACCAGTTTAATTTCTAATTTGGAGAAAGACATGTATGTGTATTCCTAGGCCAGTGTTTCTAAGTTATTAAGTGGCTTTAAGTGTCCTACCCCAAATTTTCCCAAGGATGACTGTCTAACTGTCCCCAGAGAGACTTTTCTGAGTTGACTCTGAATTTGTTGTGATAAAGATTAAGGCAGAAATTTTGAGGAGGTCAGAGAAGAACGAATCACACCCCCACCTCCTCTCTTGTCTTTAGCAGAAGATGGTATTTAAGGCGGGGTTTCGGGGCCATTTTGGCGAGTTACTCAGTTTTCCTGGGCCCCTTCCATGTATACATGTTATTAAAGTTTTATTTGATTTTCTTTCTGTTAAAAAAATTTTTTTTTAATTAATTAATTAATTTATTTTTGGCCGTGTTGGGTCTTCGTTGCTGCGTGCGGGCTTTCTCTAGCTGCGGCGAGCGGGGGCTACTCTTCGTTGCGGTGCGTGGGCTTCTCATTGCAGTGGCTTCTCTTCTTGCAGAGCACGGTCTCTAGGAGTGCGGGCTTCAGTAGTTGTGGCACGTGGGCTCAGTAGTTGTGGCTCGCGGGCTCTAGAGCACAGGCTCAGTAGTTGTGGCTCACGGGCTTAGTTGCTCCGTGGCATGTGGGATCTTCCCAGACCAGGGCTCGAACCCGTGTCCCCTGCATTGGCAGGCAGATTCTTAACCACTGTGCCACCAGGGAAGCCCTCATGTATGAAGTTTTGTGTGAACAAATTTTTTTTTTAATACACAGATATGTAGTTTATTTTTTCCCTTACTCATAATTAGTTCTTAAAAATGTTAAGAGTTCAGAAGCCCAGATTTAGCTATGGTTCTATAGGATGTACTGGGAGCCAGAGTATAGATACTGGTTGAAGAGAACATCATGATACAATCTGGATAAGAATAGATAAATATTTTTTTCTGATAGTAGAAAATTAGTTCCTCTGATAACTGCCATATCAATTGACCTCAAGCCCAACTCTGCTGAAACAGTATAAGACCACAAAATAGCAGATTAAATACTGTTTTCTTAAAGATTCTGCTTGGAACTACTAAAACCCAGAGGGAAAATATATTTCATTGGGATTAATGGATAATGTCTATTGAATGCAAAAAGTTAAAACTATATTATGTCTACAGTTGTGACCACTTTAGCCAAGAGAGGATGTAATTTTATTTATAGATTCTTGCTTTGAACTGCATTTAACTTTCTCAAAAGTATCTTTGGGCAATAAAACTTTCTGTGATTTTCTAAAAATAATTTTATTTTTGGTTCTGGCTTTAAGTAAGAAAGGTTATAACATTTAAATTTTTTATAGAACTAAGAACTAATGTGATAATATAATAAGGCTTAGAGAAGTAAAGTTATAGTCTATTAGAAAATGGCAAATATGCTTTAAGAAAACATTTTAACATTTACATTTTTTACACTCAATATCAGATTTTTTATTGAAATAATTATAATGCCAACTCATTTTAAAAATTGATTTTTAAACTTGAAATTTATTGGCACAATTTTTTTTATTGTCTACATGTTACTGCTTTATTTTTATCAGGTTTTTGAAAAAAATTTTTATTGGAGCATAGTTGATTTAAAATGTGTGCAAATAACTCAATTTTGTTTCTTTTTATGGCTGAGTAATATTCCATTGTATATATGTGTCACATCTTTTTTCAAAAAATATGTTAATTACAGCTGTATTTATTTATTTTTGAGTCTTACTTTTATTTTTTATTTTTATTTTTTAACATCTTTATTGGAGTATAATTGCTTTACAATGGTGTGCTAGTCTCTGCTCTAAAACAAAGTGCATCAGCTGTACACACACATACATCCTCATATCTCCTCCCTCCTGCACCTCCCACCCACCCTCCCCATCCCACCCCTCTAGGTGGTCACAAAGCACCGAGCTGATCTCCCTGTGCTATGCTGCTGCTTCCCACTAGCTATCTATTTTACATTTGGTAGTGTATATATGAACAAATGTTTTTAATTCTCTTGGGTATATACCTAGGAGTGGAATTGTTGGGTCATATGGTAACTCTATGCTTAATTCTTTTGGGAACTGCCAAGGTCTTTCCCACAGCAGCTGAGTATTTTATATTGGTGTGTACTTTTAAAATCATAAAAGCCACTCTTGGGACTTCCCTGGTGGCACAGTGGTTAAGAATCCGCCTGCCAATGCAGGGCACATGGGTTCAAGCCCTGGTCCGGGAAGATCCCACATGCCACGGAGCAACTAAGCCTGTGCGCCACAACTACGGAGCCTGCGCTCTAGAGCCCGTGAGCCACAACTACTGAGCCTGCGTGCCACAACTACTGAAGCCCGTGTGCCTAGAGCCCGTGCTCTGCAACAAGAAAAGCCACCGCAATGAGAAACCCGCACACCGCAAGGAAGACTAGCCCCCACTCGCCACAACTAGAGGAAGCCCGTGTGCAGCAATGAAGACCCAACGTAGCCAAACAGAAATATAAATAAATAAATAAATAAATTTATTTAAAAAAAAAACAACAAAAAACCACTCTTAACAGAACCTGGCCCACAATAGTCATCCTTTCATCCATAGATATTTATGGAGCACCTACTATGTGCCAGAAACATTGTTGTAGACATAGGAAAATAGTGGTGAATAATAGAAAGTTGGAATTCATGTGTGTGTATGTTTATGTATGTGCATATGTGTATGTGTGTATGTGTATATGTATGTGTGTATGCATGTGTATATGTTTATGTACGTGTATGTATGTGTGTATGAATGTGTGTGTTTGTGTGTATGTGTTTATATGAATATGTGTGTGTATGTGTGTTTATGTATATGTATGTGTTTATATGAATATGTGTCTTGTGTATGAATGTGTGTATGTGTGTATGTTTGCATGTGTATGTGTTTATGTATATGTGTT
This sequence comes from Balaenoptera physalus, assembly GCF_965194825.1. NCBI lineage: Eukaryota > Metazoa > Chordata > Mammalia > Artiodactyla > Balaenopteridae > Balaenoptera > Balaenoptera physalus. The sequence continues at coordinate 17,351,392 of NC_138894.1, forward strand.
TATATGAATATGTGTGTGTGTATGTATGTGTGCGTGAGGGGGAGTCAGATGGTGATAGGAGTGTGGGGAAACACTGAAACAGGGAAGGGGACTGGAGAAGTCTGGGTGGGTGGGATCGCGGTTTTTAACTGAAAGGTCAGGGAAGGCCTCACTAACAAGGAGGAGGAGGTGAGGGAATGTGGACCTTCCAAGAAAAGGGAAGCATGAAGGCAACAGTCCCAAAGCTGCGGTGAGCCTGAGGACAGTGAGGCGGCCAGCGAGGCTGGGGTGAGGGAATAAAGAGAGTAGCAGGGGGTGAGCACAGAAAAGTAACAAGAATTGCATCCTGCAGGGCCCTGGGGCCAAGATGAGAACTCTGGCCTTCACCCTGAGAGAGAAGAGAGTCACTGGAAGGACTTGAGGCATGTGGTGACCGCATCTTCCTTGGGTTCTAACAAGATGGCCCAGCTGCTGCGTTGAGGACAGATCCCGAGGAGACAGGGATGCTGGTCAGGAGACCACGGCGATGGTCCTGGCGGGAGATGGTGGTGATCTGGGCCCGGGCAGCCGTGGAGATGGTGTTCAAAACCTGGCTGTTCAAACATGGCTGTTCAAAACCCTGAACTTTAATCCCAGAGATCCATTCTCCAGGTTTTCCCAAAATTTCACCTTTAACTCAACTTGATTTCAAACCCCATGTGCCGCTCTTGATTCGAAAGCACGCCATCTTTTAATCTGTGCTGTGAATTTCAAATTCTAACCTTTGATCGAGGAACACCATCATCTTCCCTCCCCCTCCCTTGGGGTGAGCGAATCAGTAATCCAGGGAATCCTGCAAATTTCAGACTCTTGGCCAACGATTGCCCGGGACCTGAGGACTTGTCTACTAGTCTAGGCATATCTGGATACTTTTAAGGTGGGCGAGGGAACCTTCAGGTGATAAGCTGAACCCTAATTTCTAATGCTCAACATTCATATCCATTCTTACCATTCATTGTAATCTTTCCAACACTTCTCCTCACCAATCTTATTCCATTCTTTCTCCTGACTACCTTCTGTTATGGCAGTTACAGAATTTATAAACATGTAAAAGCTGAGCATTTTCCAAATTCTTCATCAAATACTGCCCTAAATTCTAGGTGAAATGCCCCATAACAATATCTAACTTATAGCAGCATAATAAATTGTGAAAAGCAATCTCTGTTGCATTCTTTAAGAAATCTTAGCCAATCCTTGGCTGCCTGGAAGGCAATTTGACATAGGGCAGTGTGATAAAAATGTCTGGCACCAGGGCCACTGGACAAGCACCTGAAAGTCTACATGGTGGGTTTTGGGTTAATCAGATGGACCTGTTTGGTGCTCTGTAACCAAAGAATGGTGAGAACTTGGGGGAAAAAAACACTACAAAGAATTGAAAGACTTGTTGAAATATACTAAAATTGCTTTTAAAAGATACACTCCATCTTCCCTCCCAGAGACTACCCCAGGCTCATTAGTCTCAACCCTTAGAGCCCTAGGCTAAAGTGAAAGGCTCTTGTTCAGGGAGATGCCAAAAATTTTATGATTTTCACCAATCACTTTTAACCCACTTTTGTTCATTGGAGGCATTTGGCTGTTCAAAAAGGGAAAAACCAGCAACAAGCAAAAAGCTAACAGGGACTCTGAAGAGGGAAAAAAAAAATTGATGAGGATCAAGCTTTGTCCCTTCTCAGGTCCTGGGTGGGTAGGACTCATGTTGTGCTGACGAAGTTCTGGGGGCTCCTTCCCAATTCCCTCTCTGTAGTCTTGCTTGTCCTGTGAGGCTGTGAGTAGGGTAAGTATTCCAAAGTCCTTGTCTGGACTGAGCAGGGGCCACACCTTCACCTCTCCGGCTCAGCAGCCTTCGTGTTCATCCCAAGTGCCATCAGCAATGGGTCTTAGGGTAACCTGGGTGGGTCCTGAAAATTCTGTAGGCAAACGGAGCTAAAACTTCTACATGTCACTAGGAGCACTAACGAAACACACACACAGATGGACGACAGAGGAAATGGAGGAAGCAGAGAGGGACAAGAGGAAGAAGATATTCATGGGGCATTTAAAACTACAGAAAATTCCCTGTAGAACAGCTAAGACACTGGTACCACAGTGTCTGTTGAGCATTACTTAAAGATGTAATCAACACAGCCACTGACGCTCCACATGAATGAAATGGAAAGTGATGTGTGTAACACAAAGTTTGTTTATATATGTACCCCAAAATATATTCAAATCAGACCACACAGATAAACTGGGTGGCTAAGTGATGATGTTATAAAAGATAATCCATGTAAGGAGTCAGTGTAAATTAGTCTGGGCGCCTGTGACAATGTAATTCACTTAAAAACACTGCTGTACAGTCAGTGGGATATTTTTCAAGGTAAGCTTTAAATCAGACTGGTCAGTGAACAAGGTGGCTGTCATCCAATCTGCTTGCACTCCAGTGACAAGCTCTTTTGCAATGCAGCAGATTTTAATTAGGATGCTGCGTATCCAAAAATGGGTTTTTTATTGGTGAAACTAGTGTCTTGTCATCACGAGAGGCTCTCACAGACAGAATTAAAGGCATTCCAGACTGGGCAGAGTAGCTTATGCAGGATGTAAGAATCCATGAAATCTTCAGCCGGTAGAGACCGTGGCTGAGGCCTGCTTCCTAGTTGGCCTGGCGCACCTGCTCATTTAGGAGTGTTACAAAATCTTACCTTAAGAATATTGTTGCTTCTACCTCAAGTGTTTAAACCTTTTATACAGGGTGTGGTCAGAAGATCTAAAAGGAGAGAACTGGGACTTCATGCAGCTTACAGAATAGGATGTCCCAACGGTTTTTGTGCCGGCTTTGCTAAAGGATCAAATTCGGATTGATGTTTTATGTGTAAGGCGGGATTCTAAACATGTGCACTCCAGTCTGACAGCAAGATGTAAAGAAGTAGCTCACTCACCAGATCAGACTGGTCACCCTATCTACCAAATGCAACAGGCTTGGTGACCTTTGAAAACACTCCCAATAGGGTGAGGGTGAAAGGCTCTTCTAGGAGTCACTTCTGATGAATTCTCTTACGGGGGGAATGTCTGTGAAAACCACAAGCTGTAAGCAATGCTTAGGCTTGGACTAAAGCTCTGTACCTACTGAGAGCTCAAAAAGTATATGTGAATGAGAGATCAGGGGTGATGGCGGTTTATGGAGACAGAGGAGCCGACAAACCACAGGCCACACCCGCTGTCTACAAAGGAAACAAAGTACAGACTAGGTTCTTGGTGGTTCCTAAAGTATTAGTGAAGACCTCAGACTCTAAAACTCATCGGTCTAGGTCTGAGGAGAGCAACCTCAGGAGAGTACGCGCACGTGTGGCCCGCAGGGTTTCAGGTCACATGTGCACATCAACATCTGTGCACAACCTGCATACCAAGGACAGCTATCAGGGACACAAAGTCATACTGAAGGGCTTCTTTTTAATTGAACCATCTCTTTTACTAGTTGCTGTAAAGTTCCACTGACTTTATAAAACCTGAGAACTTGAGGGGAGCATCATGGTTTGTACTTTGAGGAGGCTAGCCAAGGCACTACCCACCCGATAGCAACTGACTAAAATGTCATGTGGATCGTAGGTTCTGGACCAGCCTCTCTGAGAGAGGAATAATCTTTCATACTTGAATCTGCTAACCAAGTTAGCAAGCCTTGCTGCAGGGTTCCTTAAATAAGGAACTTCCCAAGCTCATATATTTATTTACAGAACAATTATTTGACAGAGATGGGTTGAAAACTAGAAGAACCAAGAGTACTAATCAGAAACAAAGACACAGCATTTCTTAAGCATAGTTGAAGCCGACGGCACAGGAATTATATTTTTACACTATTCTGAAAAACAAAGTAACCTAAATTTGGCTTTGTAATACTGTGATGAATTTATTCAGATTAAGGCCATGTTTAAAGCCACAGAATTTCACAACATTGTCACAAATGACCAGAAAGTCTGCAAATTCCCTGGCGGTCCAGTGGTTAGGACTTGGCACTTTCACTGCCAGGGCTCAGGTTCAGTCCCTGTTTGGGGAACTAAGATCCCATAAGCTGTGCAGCATGCCCCCCCCAAATAAATAAAATAAAATAAGCATGGAAAAGCAGGACCTTTATGCCAGACATCACAACTTCAGCATATAATTCTGGGAAAATTTCATACATAGCATTTTACTTATTACTGCACATGAAATCAATTTTGCATGTGCCTCCAAAATTGTGCCTGCAAATAAGGGAGAAACAGCAGACTTCGCATATATGAACATTGATGTGGGGCTTTTTGCTACAAAACTGATACATTTGTTAAAGAGCTTTTAGCACCCACTTGGATAGTTTTTTACACACTGCTGTTTCACAGGGCTGTGCTAACCATCAGACTCCAGTTACAGTAGACTTTCCTATTTTTTACCAGACACTTTCAGTGCCAGGGACCTCATTCAGAAGAGCCCTTTTCACCGACCACCTCCTTCCACTATCTTTCCTCTTGACCACCTTTCCTTACGTGGCCTTAAACAGAGCTATGAGTTATTGAAGTCTGTGATGCTCCCAAGAGCCATGGAGTGAAATACACAAGGCAAATGGAATACCTGCGGTGAGGGGCCGTCAAGAGAACTCTTTCAACTCCTTACCTGTTTTTTGTTTTTAACTGTGGCCCACAGACCAGAAAAAATACAACTGGCTTAGTATTATAAACTCTCTTTGTACGTTACCGAAATTCAAATTGAATGGGATGGATGGATTTTTGTGTTGCTTCTGTTAATTCTAATGACATAATCCGCTATCCTAAACTACATTTCTTTGTGGGTCATAGGGAGAGGGACCTTCTCTTCTATTGCCCGAGTCTAATTATAAATGAAATAATCTACTGCCTAACAAACCTAGGCTCCAACTCTGTGGGTTAAAAAAGAAAACAAACAAAAGACCAATACAATCTAAACACAAATCCAAGTATTTCACTGTAGCCAATCATAGAAATTGTATCTTACGACAATGGCCATAAAAGCACAGGCATTTCTATTTGTTCAAAAGAGCAGAAGTATTTTAGAAAACTAAATGAATGAAAAACAATCTGAGAAAGTCATGCGGTAGGTTCTACTATTTCAAATTCCAAAATTCCATTGTTCTCCATGATTAACTATCCAGGAGTGGGAAGCCCACAAACCCCTACAGTTACAGTTTAGCAGGAATTACTGATACTTTGGGATTCTTAAAACACAGCATATTCTAGTCCATAAATTATACAGAAATAGAAACAAACACAGTTTCAAACATTCCCTGTAGGTCTTCCTCTTCACTAGCTTTTTTTTTTTTTGGGTGGGGTGGGGGGTGGTTTTTCTGTGAGTCATGACGTTAAACTTCTTCCAGAACACCTTGAGCAGATTAAAATTATTTCCACACAGTAAGTAAAGACAAGCACTGCAGAACACTTACAAACTTACACCCTAGACACTCAAAACTCAACAAAACAAAAACCTCTCAAAACTCAGGGTCTGGTCCTTAGAAATGTGAAGCTGTAGCCAAAATAAACAATGGTATAGTGATTTTCTCTCCTCTACATCACAGTCTTTGCAATTATTTTTATTCAATAATCCCAATAATATGATGTTAATTCAGAAACTAAAGAAAAAGGACACAAGAATTTGAAGGGCTTAAATACATTTTTTATATTGATAATCTGTGTCTTTCTACCCTAATACATTATTATTGATTACATACAGGATGAGGTGAGGTATTTGTAAAATATCTGGTAAAAAATAATTAATATACAGTATTCTGAGATGGAATCTTATAAACCTTTAGGTCTTCTGAAGTGTCAAATTGATCATCTAAATTAAACTGCCCTTGACTGGACTTACAGCTGTCCCCTCAAACCATGTTAAAAAAGGAAGGATCTTACATTTTCCCAGAATTTGTGCAGTAAAGGGAGAGCACATAATTGGCAATTTCTATTTCTCACATCCAAAGTAATGCATTCACACAAAATCAGGACCTTCAAGTCTAGCATGAAACAAACAAACAAAAAAACCACAAACAAACCAAAACACTGGATTAGAGATATACAATCTCTGAATAATGGTTAGGCTAATTCACCAACACCAAAGAAATCCAAGTGGTCAACAGTCTTGAAAATGCTTTATTGAAATGTGTGACGTATGTGCAGAAGATGTGTGTGAAAAGACCACAGCTTGAAAACTGGTTTTTGAAACGTCTCAACAACCAATTGAAAAAAAAAAAATCCTACTTGACTGGACTTCTAGCACAACCAGAAGCCTGGTGTAAAATTTTCCTTTAAAACATTTTCCATCACAGAAACTAAAGAAAACAAAGCTAGGATACTTGGAAATTGTTGGGAGTTTGCAGTTTCAGAGAAGGAGAAGCAACAGTTTTTTAGAAATGTGGGGTGACCTCTGTTTTGGTTACATCTGGATGAGCATGGACTTCACAGTTCTCGGGAGAACACCGGAGGGTGCTTGAGTCTGTATGCTTGTGTTGAAGAAACAGAGAAACACAGACGGGGAAGGAAAGGACTACAGCGGAAGAGGGGAGACGGAGGAAAGGGCTCAGAGGAGAGAGAGCACTGGAACAAGACATGATTAGGTTAAGTCTAGTTATAAATTTATCAGAAGCTGTGCGCACCTTTTTTAAAAGTCCTAAATTTACATTCCAAAAACTGCCCCCCAACCCCAAACCCACTGTCCCTGCCTTGGAGCTATTGTGAAAAGTCTATGCACAAAAACTGAAACAGAAAATAAAAAATATCCCGGCCCCTCCAAACCCCAAAACAAACCCAAAAGAGCTGTACATTTTTTTTTTTTTTACACATAGGATTAATAATATAGGCATATAGGTGGCATGATTCAATTAAAAGGCTTTACTTTTTATGCTGAAAAAAACCCAATAAATAAAAGGTGCTAAAGTTAGCATAAAGAATTTGGTTGTAATATATTGACAAAGTCTGGGAAGGCAAATCCTCAAAGCTCCCCTGATACTGATCTGTCTCAGCAAACTATGAAGCAAATACATAAATAACGCAAAGTATGATTGAGAATGTGAGATTTTCAAAAACAAAGACAACATAATTCAGGTTAACTTTGTTGAACAGTGAATAAATGAAATTCATCTACACCTGAATAAAACATATTTAACAATTGAAAAAAATTTTAAACAACCACAAAAAGTAAAAACTTTAAACAAGTAGAACAGGATTTGTTTTCAGGGCACACAGACGCCTGCAGCAGATTCCCACAGTAGCTGTACTGGTGTGTCTTCTATGGACGAGTTAGACAGGCTGAGCTCCACACGGTAAGATGACTAACAAGGCGACAGGACAGTCACACAGGGCGGAGCGCGACACCGGCTACGACCCCAGGTTCCACTGCAGAGCTGGCTTGTGCGTAGAGGCACACAAAGAAAGGTGATTCAGGCAGACATTATTCAAAAGCTACTTTGTCAAGTAACTCTTTTGCTGCGTAACCATTGAATAATGTTTGGGAAAGCTTTGGGCTTTTATTTTTGTTTAAGTTTTACTCCTTGTATTTAAGTTTTTTAAATAACAAGGTCACTAAAACTCATGCACGCTGCAAAAAACCTCATGCAGTAGTTAAGGTAAACCATCCAAGCAGTTTTTATTCATTAATATTCATAAATACACACAGCAGCTTCATTAGAGATTTCAATTTTCCTCTTCAGTTTGAATGTGGAGTATTAGGAGAGCCTTTTGCATGTCAAGGTACAGGAAGCAGAGACCACCCCTGCACTGCTACCTACATTTACCTGCTAGAAGTAAAAATTAGTTAAGTGGAAATGATTATCATATATATTTTCTCTCTTCCTTTTGAATGTACACAATGTAACAAGAGTGACAGACCTGAAATTACAATCACCAAACAAACCCAGGATAGCTGTTGTCCACTTTCATTGGCAAATACAGCACAGAGGACATTGTCTGCGAATTGGGATGTCATCAAAGAGGAGGTGGTGGAGGCTCATTTCCTTTATTACTCTCTTTTAAATTTAGGTTTTCTAAAGCAACATCTAAAGGCATAATATCTACACAGCCCATAGCACCAAAATCTGCCATCTCCCCCCGTTCATCCTCGTCTGAGGACGAGCTCTCTTCACGAACTAAAGTGGATAGAAGGAGCTCTTGGACAAACAGGCTGCGGTCTGCGCGCTCGCTTTCCATGGCCTGGCGCTCTGTTTCAGACATTTTAGGATCGTTCAACCTGCGTAAATTAAAGAGAAAAGATCTTATTGGTAAAAAGTCAGTGAACAATGTCGGGGTCAATTTCTACAATGTCCTACTCTGGGCAAGCTTCACAGGCGGCAAAACTCAGAATCTGAGACATATTAATGGAACATCTTGCTCTAATTTACCTCCTTAATTATGTTGAGATGAATTCCCCACACTTGTAGCAATACTGTTACCCCGAGGTGCAAGTCTATGCTTTAATTAGATTCAATGAGGAAAAAATACATTTACACTTCTCATACTCCCTTTAGAGAAAACTGTGGTGAAAAATTTCCTAAGGAAAACAAAATTTCTAACAGATTAGATACTTGGGGAAGTAGTGATTTCCCTAACCAAAATTTTACCAGTGGGGAGTAAAAAGAGGAAAAGTAGCAACATTGGTCACAAAAACAAAATCTGTAGTGATTAGAATAGTCAACCGAAAAAAATCCTAAAAGTTCTCTTGGCTTTTCTCTATTATTTCCATCTAATTCTTTCCTGAAATGAAGATATGTCCAGAAGACTGAGAGGGCAAACACACACACGCACGCACGAGCATGTGCGCACCTACACTTCTACCAAGGACTGTGTAACAGGTCTGACCCAAGGTTGAACGGCCCAGTATGCTCATCTGATAACAGGCACTTATGAGGCCTGTGTCATGTTGGGAAACCTGGTTCGTTTGCACAGAGACTGGACGGATGTTAAGAGCTGAATTTTTATTACTAACCTGTTAAGCGACTTATGCAAAATTCTGCTTAGTTTCAGTGCTAATTTTATTTCTCTACATTTTTAGTGGCAAAGAAAGAAAGGGAAACTGGTTGGAGCACTGGGGTCAGGAAAAGTAACAAACAGGGAGAAGATGGTGACAATGAAAGGAGGTTCAGTGGGCATGCGTGACAGGTGCTCCTCCCGGAGAAGCCAGGTGCACTTGGAGCCCATGCTCGTCTACACCCCGCACCTGTTCTCTGCTGTCCCACCTATGCTGGAAGGCATGGGGGCATCCCAAAGTAGCAATGGAGGAGGCATACTGGGCACTCACCATGGGCTCTGTTTTAAGTGCTTTTTGTATGGATTATCTCTTTTAACTCCTACGAGTTAGGTCTCATTATTATCAACTTGTAGGCAGAAGAAGCTGAAGAGGTTAAGTGACTTGCTCAAAAATCTCACAGCCATCAAATTTCAAAACCACTCAATGATTAGATCCATGGCTTAGAAAACAAAAGATCTAAATTTAAGAACTGAAAGAACATCTGGAAGGTTAACTACATAAAAGCCATTAAATCCACACTGAAAGGAAATGACTGATGACATTTATGATTAAAACCAAATTAAGAATATAAGAGAGTATCTAATGAAACAGGAGATGGAGCAATAGGCTATGTATTATCAGTCAAAAACTTTGAAAGTGCTAAGAAATGAAACACATTCCACATCCTTAGTTTTGGAAAAGGCCTTAAAAAGAAAAACAAACTAAAGTCAAACCTATTAGAAAGAGAAAGGATGCATAGAAGACTACCTACATAGCAAGCAGGCAAACTAGAAACATACAGGCTGAGGCCCCCAAACCTTTGGAAAGCATGTAATTCTAGTATTACTGTTTTGATTTTTAGGAAATAACTGAGAAAATGTTTCATTCCTGAGGGCGGTAGATAAAATCGGTACTAGGACTAGATGTCTTGATGGCCCAACTTCATTTGGGATCTAGAAGTAACTGCAAAGCTTGTAAGGAGCTTCAAACTGGAGTTAGCAAAACTAGTTGGATCCGTTACCAAGAGACTGGAATCTGACATAGACACTTTCACAATTGCTTTCTAAAAGGTCAACCATTTTTGGATCCCAAAGAAACTGTGTCCCACCATCAGTTCCAAGGCAACAGGAACAGGAATTGCCCCTGGTCAAAGAGACCAAAGACGAGGCTGGAGCCCTACGCATATCACATGACAGCTGTGTGGCCAGGGACAAGGATTTCCCCTTGGAAACATTGCAGACCCTCTCCTAGCCTTGAAGATTCTCAGTACACACGTTAATGTATTTGAAGTTCTGAGACCCCCAAGAGTAAATAAACTATTTGTTACTTAGTTTTGCCCAAACTTATTCATCAGGAAAAAAAACTTGAACATAAATAACTATTTATATTTCTTAGAATATATAAAGTTCCAGGGAATATTTTTGGGGAAATATTGCCTTAGGTAAACCATATGAGTCAGGATCTAATGACACAATGAAAGATGTAGAAAGTGGTCTACAAATTGCAAGGTACTATGCAACATACAGTATCAGATGACAGAAAGGGGGTCTTCCAGAAGCTACAACCAGAATCCAAGGAAAGCACTCAGAGGCCACCCATACTGTGCCCTGGTTGCTGGCTGTCTGGTATAGAATAACTACATAGAGAAAAGTCCCAGGTCAAGCTCACTGAGTCTGGAGCTCAAAAAACAAAAACAAAACCAGAGTGGAGCAAAGGTGGGAAGATGTGTTTTCCAAGGGGCAGTGGGGCAAGACATTCATTCCACCCCCAGGCCAGCGAACCCTCAGCAGACACACACACTGGTAGGGCTCCTTTCTGAGGTAGGTACCTAGATCTGTGGCTCTGTGCTTTCTTTACGTTGAAGCCACATTTTCTGGTAATAATCAATCAGGCACAGTTACTCACTTTGCAGAGATAATCCAAAGGTAAATTTCCCACTTGAAACTTCCTCCTTAGAACCATACCAAATGATAATAAGTACCATTAATTGGGCTTTTATTATATGCCAGATACTGAGCCAGACCATACACATACCTGTACTCCATTTCATCCTCAAAACAATTCTCATTCTAATGCGGCAAAACTCATGGAATATTATAAAACTGAGGTTTGGAGAAGTGAAGTGACTTGCCTAAGGTCCAAACTAGTAAAAGCTGGGGCTCTTGACAGGGGTCCTATTTGCAGAGATCTGCAAACATTTTTTATTCTGCATCAACAATATGTTATTTACAACTATACACATGTGCCACTGTACTAACAGAGATGTTTAAAAGCATGAGATAAAAGAAATATACATAGAAATAGTGTTTTCTTCTAACATCTAGTTGTCACACACATTACTTTTTGGAGATAACTGATATATTACACTAATTTTCTTCTTCGTTTCACAGTTTTTAACTTTATATTCCTCTCTATTCCATTAAAAGTCCAAATTAGTCCAGGTTCATTATCTGTTGAGCCTACGTCTACTCATTACTGCTCTTTCTAAAATTCTTTTATTTTTAAAAGTCACATAAAATGCCTATGAGGTCTCAGCAGAGGAACATATTTGGTTGCTAATGGTAGTTTTCAGAAGCAAATAAGAATTCTACTCCATCCAGCAGAGCCATTTACTGTGTATACTAAGTATTTTTTACACTGTGGTGAACCATTTTTTTAAAGTAGTTATTTTGTGTTCGCTAACCATACAAATTTAAATTCCATTTCTTTAGAAATTCTCAGGAGAAAACCACCACATTATAAAATCTTCTCTTGTACTTTTGGATATTTCACAGCAGACTGAAACTGGCAATAAAAAGACAGCAATGTTAATTATGACAATAAATGTACCTAGTATGTCCCATATATGTAATGATACGATGTTTACATTTTATGGGCAATATGGGAAAAGAAATTCATATCAGATGATGACACACTGTTAGAACAAGACCATCAGCATTCCTAGTTTATCTAAAATAAACTATTATTTTTCATATTTTTAAGGAAATACTGAATATACAGTTTTGATTAGAGATCTGTGAGTTTTAATGGTTTGATCAAAGGCCGAGTCTTTAAGAACACATATAAGCACAAAAGAGAAAAGGTCATCTCAGGCTGCGCGGTGCTAATAAAATACTACTTCTCAAAGTTACATTAATAAATGAACTACCTTGTTAAAAGAAACTGGGAATTCTGGAGAGTTTGCTGACTGCTTTCTGTGTTAGCTGTGTTGGTTGTTGCTGTGGATTGTGTGATTGTAGTGGTGACACTGCTTGTGTTAGTACGCCGGGTTGCGTTGCGTGCAGTCTCCAGTTGTTGCCGTGCTGCCTGGGCGTGCTGCCGTTCTAGCTGCAGCTGCATCTGCAGTTGTTGTAACTGAGAAGCGGAAGGGCCAGAGGAATTAAGCTGTCCTCCTGCAGAACGTCTCACTCCTGACAACTGGGATAAAAGCTCTGCCAATGGAAATGAAGACATTAATGTCTACTTCAATATGAGGAAAACAAAACGCTATAGATCATTCTTTTACCAGAGGAACATTAAAAATGACCGTCAACAGGAAGGTAACCTGTGGCAACATACAGTTTCAGCTTGGAGCTTAATACCTTTTAGGATGCCTCCTAGAGGCAAAAGGTGTTGTGTATGTGTTGTGTATGAGCAATGCAAATACATATGAATATTAGCTCACATACAATTATTTTTAAGCAAAACATAGCAAATTGTTTTTTAAGTTGTTTGCATAATGGGCTGATTTAGTTATACTTTCTCTTAGTATTTTAGTAGGCTAAGGTGGCTCATCTACTGGTCCAGTCATAACATAAACCCTCTCAACATGAGCTCCATGAAAGCAGGGATCAAGTCCACTGTTTACAATATTCCTGGTTCTTAGAACAGCACCTGACACATAGCAGGCACTCAAACATTTATTTAATGATTGAATGACCCTCAGCATTAAATCCAAGAGACCTGCATCATTTCTAACTGTGACGGTTGTACACTTGCCTCTGCCTTCTTTCTCTGGAACCTTCTGGTACTGCTGTTTGAGAGCCCCAGAGCACCACTGCAGTGAGGACCACCGGTGATGCCCAGTGAAGCTGATTAGCTCCCGACTGTACAGCCTATTTAGACTCTCTTGTTTGAACAAGGCTGTGCTCATCAGGAGCCAGGTGGCTCTCTGTCCCTGCCTTCTCATCTAAGTGAGGTGCAGTAGTTGCCTTCTCCCATGTGGAGGGTCTACCTGGCTTACATGGATTTGATGATTGCCCTTTCAACATTCCTAGGCTGGCAAAGCTCTTCACCATTAAAATTCATTTCCAGGGCACATTTCTGCCTTACTGCTCACTGTTGTTTTATCCCAGGGGCTCTTAACACCATTCTTTCATATAGTCCATCACTAACATAAACTAATTTTCACTGACAGAAAAAAACTGAATGGAGAAAGTGTCTCAATTTTGAATTTTGCCCCCAGCAATCACATTAACTTTTAGAGCCTGTTACCAAAGACAGCAGGTAAATATTCCTTTTGGATGAAGAAGTATTTTTTAAAATTCCCAAAACTCAGTTTTTTGGGGTTTACTCCACATCCAAATGCCCAAAGCACGTTTGGAATTAAAATTTTACACTGGTTTCCCTGGTGGCGCAGTGGTTAAGAATCCGCCTGCCAATGCCGGGGACACGGGTTCGAGCCCTGGTCCGGGAAGATCCCACATGCCGCGGAGCAACTAAGCCCGTTCACCACAACTACTGAGCCTGTGCTCTAGAGCCCACGAGCCACAACTACTGAAGCCAACGTGACACAACTACTGAAGCCTGCGCACCTAGAGCCTGTGCTCGACAACAAGAGAAGCCACTGCAAGGGGAAGCCTTGAGGTGAGAAGCACCTCAACGAAGAGTAGCCCCTGCTCGCCGCAACTAGAGAAAGCCCGTGCACAGCAACAAAGACCCAACGCAGCCAAAAATAAATAAATAAAATAAATCTATTTTTTAAAAAAGTTAAAAAAAAAAAGATTTTACACTGAATATCTCACATTTTAAGGAAGATTTTATGAGTAACACTGTTGCTACTTTCGATGGCAGATTTATACGCAGTAGCATTTCAGGTACGCGTTCCGCTGTATGTACACATTTCGGACCTGTACAGGCTCCCTGGACTCTTACTGCCTGCCAGTGCTTACTGAATCTTTCAGGGTCTCAGGCTACAGTGACTTCTGACATTTTGACTGTCAAACCTTGTGCTTTGCTGCTGGCTTCCCAGGTTGGCTGTGCATGAGACCAGTGACTTGGCTATGAACTACATGTTCAAATGTTGTTGTTGTTTTTTTAATAATTTTTTTTCTAACTATCTATCTATCTATTTATTATTTTTGGCTGCACTGGGTGTTCGTTGCTGTGCGCGGGCTTTCTCTAGTTGCATCAAGCTGGGGCTACTCTTCACTGCGGTGCGTGGGCTTCTCATTGCGGTGGCTTCTCTTGTTGTGGAGCATGGGCTCTAGGCACGCAGGCTTCAGTAGTTGTGGCTCGCGGGTCAGTAGTTGTGGCGCACGGGCTTAGTTGCTCCGTGGCACGTGGGATCTTCCTGGACCAGGGCTCAAACCTGTGTCCCCCTGCGCCACCAGGGAAGCCCCAAATGGTTTTTAAAGTAAGATTTTCCCAAGCTATTAAAACACGAATGTTCCACAGTAATATAGTTCTCAAATCAAGGCAAGGACAAGACACTCCTACTTGACTTTCTTCCATGAGAAGAGCTTAATTCTTTAGTCCTGTCAATTAGCTTTCTTATCTGTGAGCTTGTGGAGGCTGAACCATGGAATTCTGCAGGTCTTTCAACTCTGAAATCTTCTATGATTTTCTTGGGTTTCACTGGAGGCCATAAATAGAACATTGACTGTTCCTTATTCTCTTATACCTCTAAGTACTTAAAGAAATGCCAAAATAATATGAACTACTTTATGTGGTCTACTTTAAACATATTTTATACTTATAAAATTTAGAGGAATTTTGTCAAGGAACATGTGGCGTGTGATAAGAGACTAAGAATACAAATCCTACCAAAAATTTTTAAAGGGAGCCCCACCATCCCCAGCCATTTCCTTTATTAACGTGAAACTAACTTACCAGCTATAGGATCCATGGCTTCCCTATTGCTTGGAGAATATGAACTCTGAGAAGAAGAAAGTCCACCAGTAGAACTGCTAGTAAAGTGCATGTTTGATCTACGTGCACGAGGACCTCCCAATCCCCGGCCAGGGTGAAACATTCTACGTACATGTCGAACACCACTCGATTCATCATAACTCCAAAGTTAAGGAAAAAACTCAAGTATTTCATAGAAAGAAAAAAAAAATCACTCAAGTCCTTGCAAGATAGACATGCAGATTTCCCAAATTATAAGCATTTTAAAATAGCACATTTCATTTAGAATACAAATGGTACAACTATATCTATGAGGGCTATTAACTCTAAAAAAAGACACCCAAATATAAAGCAAAATGTGAGTATGTGTATACTGTGTGTGTATATTATGTATGTGTGTGTGTTTTCAAAGAGAAAAAAAAGTTTCTCCAGGTGGGAAGAAGTTCCTTCCTAACACTGCCAAACGAGGTGAGAGGCATTGCCTGGTCAGACACCCAGGGTGAGACATTCTCTTACCCTCAACTCAGTACTGAATTCCATATATGTTCATACCGAAGTAACCACAAATAATAACCAGCAATTTTTTATGTCTGGTGAGAACTGTGCTAATATACAGGCTAATCAAATCTCAATGACCATCTGTAATGAGAAACGAACAGTATAAATAATTTAAATTCAGGAGTAAAAGACTCCTTCTGGCTATTAGTTTTAATCTGGCAAGTTTTTTTTTTTCTTCCAATGCTGCTGCTAAGCAGAAAACCAGATTTGAATTTCTTGTACAAGTGGACACAGAGAGA
The DNA here is from genome assembly GCF_965194825.1 of Balaenoptera physalus. NCBI lineage: Eukaryota > Metazoa > Chordata > Mammalia > Artiodactyla > Balaenopteridae > Balaenoptera > Balaenoptera physalus. Next base: position 17,367,285 of record NC_138894.1, read on the forward strand.
GTAACAGCACATTTATCAAGAAGTCAAAGTTCCAGCAGCCTCGACCACCTTATACACCTGCGTGTGAGTTACACTGAAGAAGGTCCTGAGGAGCAAAGAGCTGCCAAAACTCATGAAGACAACGCTGTATTTCCTCCACACAGGTGAGTGTGAGTGTGCAAGGAGACTGGGTGAGCTAGGTATTGTAGCAGGGGAGATCTTCTTTCAAACCAGCCAACATATGGGAAAAGAATCTAAAAAAGAGGGGATATATGTATATGTGTAACTGATTCACTTTGCTGTCCAGCAGAAACTAACACAACACTGTAAATCAACCATACTCTAACAAAAATTAACAACAACAACAACAAAAGAAACAAAGCAGCCAACAGACAGCTATATAATGCAGATTAATTTTTGTGTTGACTTCCCAGTTTTGTCAGCTGATGGTTCAGGAGTCATGTGGGGACAGGTTGGGTGGCTCCAGGAAGCCCTCAGGCGCCACCGTAATGCACACCGTTTCATGGTGGTATTCATGACAATGGCTTGGGTTCTGCAGAAAGTGATGCTGTGATCATCACACTTTGTTTTTAAAAAGTGTAAAAAGTGCACTTTAGGAAGAGTTCCATCAAAGTAGTTTAAAAAAAAAAAAAAAGTTTGGGTGCTTAAGAGGCTTAGAAACAAGTCACTCCCTCATGTCAAACAAAATTACCACACAGTAGCACTTGAAGTACCTGAAAAATCAGTTATATTTCCAGGAAAACTGCTATGCCAACATTTTGCTTTCTAGAACTTAATGATAATACTTGTTAGTAATCTAAAATGCAACACATGACTTCTTTTATTCTTATATTTTGCATAAGCTAATCTTTTCTTGGTAATGAAAGACTCATAAAAATCTTACAAAAATGCATGTAGATGACATGGGACATTCTACTGAATGGATACTAATTTCACTAGAGGCCCTTGAAGTTGCTGAAAAAGTTATTTGCCTAGCTTCTCCATGAAGATGGAGTGACGCATGGATCAAGCATAACTCTGGGTATTGTTATAGGATTCTTTTATACAAAATGAGAAGTGACTCTAAGGCTAAAGTATTCTTGGCCTATTTGGATTTTCATATTCTCTTGGAAAAAACAAAAACAAAAACAAAAACAAGCACTGCTTTCTTCGTTTTGCTTTTAGTGTCCCCTGCATTTAGGAGAGAGGAAGAGTGGGTTCCTCTGTTCTTTCAGTACTTGTCAAAGACTGGCTCAGTCCAGGCTGATGTTCTAACTTCTCAGGATGGGTTCATATCTTTATCTTCCCATTAGTTTCCACTTATCTTCCCCTAACTCTAAAGGGCCATATTTCTAATTAGAAAATCAGGAATTGTGAGCAAGGGATGGGAGCTGTAGGACAAGAAAACCACCACACCAGTTTCTTCCTCAAATAAGTCTAAGCTTGAATTATGATTGCCAGAAGGCAAGCAAAGGAATCAGAATGAAGTCTGGCAGGGAGAAAGATTGTGATTAGCTCCTGAATTGCTTCAAACTGCAATGAACACTAAAACCTTTACAGGAGAACAGAACCCTACGTTAATAGGTGATAGTTTCAGAAAAACAATTCAGAACTTGAAACCAGAAGCACCGAGTCTACAAAATTAATTTACTCTGGGGGGCCAGTAATCTCTTGGAGGTTATTAGGGAATACTGCCAGGAACTGTCATGAGATTGGTTTGGGAGGGGAAGCAGAAATGAAAGTGGGAAAGGAATTTAGAGCTGGACCTGACCTTATGCTATCCTACTCAGAGACTGGGCAGGAAATGGCTCTCTCTGGAGAAGGAAACTCCGAAAGGGAAGGAAGCCCCACGACGCACACCTGCTCACCATCCAGCCTGTAACAGGGTGAGGCGACAGAGATCAGGGGTGGCAAGCAAATCCACCCTCCATATAGTTAACGAACTAGATTTTAATTTGGATTAGCATTTTCCTCTTTTGTATGAAAACACCCTCCTGAAGACTTATAACCTGGTCAAATTGTCTTAACAAAAATCTGATGGTTAACGAACTAAAGATGACGGGCAAGGGAACTTTCACTTACCGAGCATGATTAATGTAACAGTTATAGCACAGAAAAAGAGAAATAAGAAACTGCACCTCAACACTGAGTAACTCTTAGGAAAAGGTTAAATCAACTAAGATAGTCTGGAGGTTAGTTTTCCTCTTTGGGGATGTTGTCCTTAAAAATCATCGAAATGATAAATGTTACAAACAACTTTTCCCCTTGTTGCCTCTCGAAAGGATATTAAATCTCTAGGGGCTCTGTGTTCAAGTGTAAGATGAGCTGCAAAGTCATCCGTGACATGATTAGGATCGCCTCCAGGCAATGCCGCACAGATCGGACAAATCTGAAATGAAAGTAAAGAAAGCAGGTTTACTTATAGATGAACACTGATCAGACATCTTTCCGGATGAATACTTTACTGTACATTTTACCTTGACCAGGTTTTAACCAGGCAAAAACAAAGCAGATCCTGAACTAGTGAACAGCTGCGGAGGCTGAACACGAACCGCAGGCATCAGTGCTGTGACTCCACCGAAGCAGACGTCTGTCAGGCTCAGACAGACAATTCTAAACACACAGGTCGAACCTGAGCTCTGGCAACGACTTCCAACAGCCTGGCCGATTCATCTGCATGGTCTAGTAACACAGTTTCCATAAAAATAGTTTTTTAGTGTGCTATTTAGTGCACATTCATGACTAAGTCCTGTCTTGATTGGTAAAGGCTGAGACATAAGCTTCCCTAAAGTAAGCTAGACTTGAGGGCCAACAGCCAAACAAGACAGCAAAGCTCTTACTAAAAACACAACTGCACGAACTTAAATACTTTGAATGTGGTATGGTAAGACAGAGACAATGACTACCGATAATATGCAAATATGCTCTATCGATTCATGAATGGGACTTCCAAGGTGGCGAGTGGGTATGGGAGACCATTTTTAGAACTTTATTTCCCAGAAGGATGGGAGGTAGGACAAAAGCTTGGGATCAGAGCACGGTCAAGGAGTAGAAGACAACTTTGCTGTGGGCCTGAGGGCAAGGGATAGAAGGAGAAAGAAGAAATGAAATAACGTGTCCACAGGCAGAGGAGGCTTGACAGGTTGGGAATGTGGTTTCTGAAACAGCAGTTTCAACAGAAGTGGTGAAATAGGAGGCAGGAGAGGGAAGGACAGGAAGAATGCACAGCTTTCAGGGGAAAGCCCCTTACTCTTCCAGAAATCCAACTGGACAGATGATGGCCTAAGAGTGGTAGCCAAGCCTTGAAGTATGAAGAACTTCAACCTTAAAGAACAGAACCAAGAAGAAAGGTCTGATGCCAAGGAGCACAACCAAAGGAAGCCGCAGGGCCTGGACAACGAAAGGCTTCAGCTTGCGCCCCTCCTGGGACAGGAGAACTGAGGGCAGGATCCATCTTGCCAATACCTGTGTCCTGTGCCTGAATTCTTTCACCTGGAGCAAAACTGGGCATCTGGTTGACCTTACTGCCAGCTCACAGCAGAGTGGGAGAGGAGAGCGGCACTGGAGATGAGGCGGCAGGGAAAAGGCGAGACCTGGAAGGACAACACTGGGATACGGAGGGGAAAACAAACCACTCTGATTCCTAGAGCCTAAGCAAACACAAATCCCTATCTCGAATGACTAGAAAGCAGAAGTTCCCAGACTCTGATGTGATCCCAGTTCCTCTTCATGTGCAAACAGTCAGCTGTCCTGATTATCTGCCTCAGGACTCTGAGAAATATCCTCAAGAAAACCTAAAGTTGCTCAGGAAAAATAACATTTAAGCAAGACAGTGTGCAAAAGAGTTAGGGAGGTCACGATGGGATATACTTGTGAGGCAAATGAGAGGAAGAATTAGATAGCTATGCCTGTGTTTCTTCAGGAGATGCCAGAAACGTGTTTTTTTTTTCTTTTTTTGGTGCCAGAGAGAAAAGCAATTGGATCTGTTTACAAGTTTACAGATTATCAACTCTCTCCTTACCAGGAATTTGGGTTTTACTGTCTGTACCACTCCTGTGCTGTGACACTGTGGGGTAGAGTCTGATATACTTATTTTACTTTTCACATGTTTCTGTCTTGTCTAGCTAGATTGTAAACTCTTTGAGAAATGCAGGACAGTGTGATTTCTTTCTTGTATGGGAACTGTGACCAGATTTGCTAAAAGCAAAAAGACCGACAATGTTTGGAGAAGCAGAAACAACCTCCAGTTGCATGTATGAGATTTTTATCCAAAGAGAAAATAACCACCAAAAGGAAAAGGCATTTTCCTTCTAAGATATTTCCTTTTGGATTGGCCTTTGGATAAAATCTATTTATAACTTGAACTGCACAAAGACAGCTACAGAAGTTGCAGTACTGTGAGGAGGCATGTCAATGAACTTAGATGAGGCAAGTCTCCTTGAGAACATGCATTCCTGGAAGGAAGACAGAATGGGAAAGTACAGATACCAAACATACTAAGAATGTCCTAATAAGACTGATAATCTCCTACAAACTAGAAAAGCACCTTTGAGTTAGGGATGTAAAATAGAAGGAAAATCAAGATCCTTCAATATTGTGTATTAATTTCAGTTCTGTAACTCAAAATCTTTTATATTTCACTGTAGGGATAAGGCAGGATGAAGGTATTCAGACTGCTTCACTTAGAGAGAAATAACACAAAAGCAAACACACTTCTCTAGTAACTAGGGATAAAGAGTTACCAAGGATAAGGAATTACTGGGGTAGGAGGAGCACCTAGTTTGGCAGCTGGCACAGAAAACTCAAGAGGCTAGATGAGAACCAAGTGGAAGATGCTGTGACACTTGGGGCCACATGAAGCTAATTCAGATGAAGACCTGGAAGGGAAATCTAAGTGCTGATGGAACTGGAGGCCCGGTCACCTTACAAGTTTTTACATTTTATACTTAGCAAGCTAACTCATGTTTTAGGATAAAAACTTTGGTAAATCAAGGTTGTACTTTCTGAGAGATAACGGAGGGAACAAGAGGAAGGGAGAAAAAGAAGAGCAAAGTGGGGCAGGAGAAACAGAGAAGAGGTGGGAATAGAGACAGACGCCATCCTGCACCCAGGAGCACAAATGCAGCTTAGCTCTGAGTGTGTCTTTACTTCCACGAGATGATACCTAATACCTTTTACAGGACAGGCAAATTCCACACAAAGGATAAGCTATTAACCCTAAAATTATGAACCTGTCAACATTAATATTTATCATACTTCTACTGCCACATGATATAGAAATATCTATCACCTGAACAAGAAAATTCCATTAATTTTAAGCTAACACATTAGCTTAAAATTATGACAACACAACACTGTAAATCAACTATATTTCAATAAAATAAAAAATTTTAAAAATTACAACAATTTGTCAACGTTAAGGCTTACTGAATTGGCTTAAGTCAGTGCTTCCTAAACGTGCTAAGGATATAATTCATCTGGAGCACTTGTTAAAAATATAGTTTCCTACAAATGTATGGACACCAAGGAGGGAAAGCGGGGGCGGTGGTGGTGGTGGTGGTGGGATGAACTGGGAGATTGGGATTGACATGTATACACTAATATGTATAAAACGGATAACTAATAAGAACCTGCTGTATAAAAAAATAAAAGATAAAAAATATATATATAAAAAAATAGTTTCCTAGACTCCTGCCTAGAAAGTGATTCTAGGTTTGAGACTCTGTATTTTGACAAGGTTCCCAGTTACTTTATAATTAGAAAATTTGGTAAAAATTGCTTGAATATACAAAGGTACTGAAAAATAATACCCTGTTGTATGAAACACCAAATGTTGTCATTAGCTACCCCTCCCCCACATGCTTATTCACAAATGTCCTTGCTATTCTCAGTCTTAGCAATCTTTGCTATTGCTTGAGTCTTCCCCTTCTGCGTCATCCTGCCACTGAGCGTCACCATCAGTCCTGCTTTTTACCTGCAGCACCTCTGGAAGCCGTTCCCCATGTACTGAGGTGAGACCCCATGCCAAAAACATAATGGAGTTTCCATTTTTCCACATGTTCCCAGTGCATGATGGCCAGTGAGCCATCTAAAAGCAAGCGCCCCATACAATTATCAACCAGTCTAAAGCAAGTTCGGATTTCCCCCAGCTTCTTTCTTGAACCTGAAAACCCTCACCAGGTGGCATTCTGTCTGGCTACTGTACAGTGCTTTAAAACAAGAGAGGAGGATTTAAGTTCCTATGATGTGGTGAGTTCTTTTCCTCTCTCTCTCTCCCTCCTTTTTTTGGATAGGCTTCATAATACACTTCTTGCCCATTTTGTTCACTGCTACAGAAAAACGCATTTAAAAAGCTGCCTATCTGATCCAGCACATAACCTGGCCTTCACTGACGCTAGACTGCAGCATTATGGAGAGACTGGTCTTTCACCAAGTTCATTCAGCAGCTGCTGGGGAGCTAGGGAGGTTCTTCACCATGAGGATGATCCACTTCGAGGCAACATCTTCTTAGACCACTTGAAACTGCCCTTGAACTCAGATTCTGGGACACCATGCTTCTTCTCAACAGCAAACACCTTAAGTGAAGTAACTGCCTTGGCAATCGGCATTTCTTGACTAGGTTTCTGGATCACAAGCTTGATAAACTCATTTATTTCTTTGATCTAATTTTATACCCATGAGAAACATTTTCCTTTTGAGAATACATGTTCAAAAGCTGTGATTTCCTTACATCATCTTCTATTGTTACTTTCTGGTGATACCAAATGTCTGAGGCATCATTTCTCTGATGATCATGGTCTTATAACAGGCAGCAAAAGCTTCTTTGTAATTTCTACCCTTTTTTGATCCATGTTCATCCACATAATCATTATGATTAAGTTCATCTTGTTTCAAAAGAACCACAGAATCACTCAAACCCTACCATCCTTCCCTTCCCAAATGAGAGCCTAGGTGTCACGACGATGGAGAAAATGTCACTCCTCTGTACAGGGGCAAACACTTCTCTTTACTGTCCACCAAACCAAGTGGACAAATATTCTGGTTTTACAGGTTCTCTACTATCTGGCCTCATTTGGCTGATTCAGTTTTATTTCCCACTACTTCACACAACAATCAATGCCTTACCATCCTCTCCACCTCCTGTGTTCTTTCTAACACTGCATCTTGGTTCATGTCTCTTCCCTTGAGTAATACCATTCCTTCCATTCTGTCCACTTTTTGAAGTAACACCCATCTTTTCAAGGCCTACCTCAAGTCACAAAGCCCTGACTCCTTTTTGCATTTTTCTCCAATTGTGTCAGAAGAGCTAGTTTGGTTTTTAGACATGCTATAAAGTCTGTGTGGGTAGAGGCCATGTTTTAAATTTATTATGCTGACAGCCATCGTGCTTTACTCCAAGAATCTGATGACTTCGGAAAGCACTACTTCACACTTCACATATTAGATGTAACGCTCTTGGTTAATAGTTGGAGAGACACATTGAGAAGTTAGGAATACATGAAGTCTTGAGAAAGACCAGCAAATGTTTCCCTAAGCTGACCTTAATAACTGACCCAGGCATGACCCAGAACAGCCTTTCTTCTGACATCATCCGTCTGAGGGCAAAGTAAATGTTGTGCCCCACCCTGACCCATTTCCTCCATCGCAGCTAACAACTCAGTTAATTTCCGCTCAGGCACCCACACTTTCTCTCTCACACTAGCCCTTCTGCAGCCCCCATCCTCCTCTGTTTCGCTGCTTTTTGTCCGGTCATTACTTCAAAACTCCTTCCCCCTTTTCCATTCCTCATTCCTTTATTACAGCTGTGAGTCAAGTTATGAAGTTAATCATGGTTGAAAAGATTAAAAGTAACAGCCTTGTATCTGAGGAGTTATAAGTTCTGAAGCAAAATTAAAATGCAGTGAAGAACCTGCCCACTGCCATAGCTCTACTGTCTTCAGAAAAGCTCTGCTTATTTCTTCACCCTTATGTGAATGTGCTGTTTTTCCCCAATAATAACACAAGAAAGAACATAATTTCAAGACAAATAATTTTCCTGTGTTGTTTAATACTATACTAATTTTCTAGTATAAGGTTACCTAGGTTTTCCCAAGCTAGCTTTGAGATCAAAGTTCACTACATGATGTGTTCTGCCAACCTATGTGCTTACTGTGCTCTGAGTTCCAAACCAGGTGTCCAAAGGACATTTACAAAAATAGCCTCTTTTTAAAGTTGGGGTCTTCCTTTTTAACGATATTTATGTAGACTATGTAGTAAATTCAAATAAAAACATTTAAGTAAAGCCTTGTGAGTGTCGTTTAAGATAAGGGCAACTTCTGGAAGTGCGATAAGCATACCTTCTCTTGTGCGGCTCTTTACAACTGTGTCCTAATTTCTGTAAGTTAAAGGACTTATGCTGTGAAGTCCAGGTAAGCTGGTAAAGTTAAAGTTCTGACTGGTTAAATTTGCCATACTGTATAATTTTGTTACTATGGATTAACTAATTCATTAAGTATTTACTGAGTAAATACTTAGGTACAATTCATGTCTGGGGCACAATTTGTGTCTCTCCTTTTGAGGAACTCTTAAATTCAGCTCTAGAAATACCATGGGCTTGTTCTGTAAGGCAGATTTTCTGATCACCTGCAATTCAATGGGGGTGTTTTTAACAAAGTTTCTTTTACTGAAAAGTGGTGACCCAAAGGAGCTATTATAATTTAAAGCCATGACATACAAAACCCCTCACATGCATTATATTTTAATCCTCACACTAAAAAGAGAGTTGACATTCTACTGAATTAACAACTGCTAAGGCTAACTGATAACTCCAGGTTTTTGGATCTCTCGCGTAATTAAAAGTAGTTTATCTTATAAAATCTGCAGATATAATGAAAATAAGACAAGAGTGAAGTTTTGCTTTGAGGACATACAAAAAGCACTAGTGGAAAATCTATGCTACATGGTCAACAAACTCATTTTGGGCCTTCTCTAGAACCATCTAAATTGTAGCTACATGCACCTTAGCCATCCGTTTTGTCAATACAGATATAGGTTCTTTCAAGACCCGAGTGATCACAACGTTCAACTCGATTATAATCTAATTTTCTGCTGTTGCAGTGGAACACTCAAATTAACTTATAATTAAGTATAAGCCACTTCATATTGAATTTATTTTTCTCCTCAGTTCCATTCTCCCCATTTTAATGCTTAGGTTGGAACTGTCACCTGCTTCCAAAGAGCAGCATTTAGAATGTTAGGGAGTTTTTGTTAAATACAAAAATTTCAGTTTTCCTTACATTTTTATATATGATTTAAAAGTACTAAATAATTAAAGTTTTGGTTTTAAACATGTTTCTTGGACATAGATTTAAATTACATGTGTATACTGATGTCCTGGGAATTCATAACACTTGAAAAAACATAATTTAGCCACAATGAAAAATAACTCCAAAGGGGTCAGGGCGCTCGCATTTCTTTATCCTGTTCACAGTTCACTCTGAATATGAGCACTCACATCCATGAGTACTTAGAAGAAAAACCCCAATGTGAGCTTTACTGTTTCCACCTATCCTGGGGTAAGCTATATATTTCCCCGGTAGACCTAGAGAAAGACAAGGAAACGGGCACCTCTTGTTGCACAGTGCGTCAGTAAGCACCTGCGAGCTGCAGGGGGACAAGCACAGGGAGGCAGAGCTCAAAGCCAGCAACAGTTTTAGTGAAAAGTCAGAAATGACTCTACGTAAGTTAGTGGGTTTATGTTGTTTATAATGAGTTTAGTGTCTGGCAATGACAGAAGCTTTGTAAGCTCCTCTTCTCAAGAGCATTACAAGTTTGTCAAGTGAGGCTGAGTTTGGTAGGATTTCCTAGAAGAAAATAACCTCAGCTATGAAGACCGAGACTGGCGTCTTCAAATAATTTTCTTAACCAGTTTTTCTTTTTTTAACCTGAGGGGCACGATGGGGAAAAAAGGGGTACCAGGAGAAGAGACAAGGCTGAAAAGTGTTTAAAGGACTTCTGAGCTACCTTATAATTTTCCAGTAGTTGCCAGAGAGGTCCCATCTTTAATTTATACCCCCCTCCCTACAAATCTTTCTGCAAGCCCTGCAAGAAGAGGCCCCACTTCTATGCATTGACTTGAAATTAGCTGTCCAGATACTGAACTAGACAAGCCAGTATTTCACAGGACAAAGAAGACACCAAACCAGTGGCCAAATGAAAAAAGAACTCAAAATGAATGTCTCTACACCTGCTGCTCTCTTACCCAGCGCTCCTCTTCATATTGGGTGTTCTTCCCATTCTGAAAACTGCCTACTCACCTTTCCCTACAGGAGTTCACTTCAACACAGAGGGAAGCACAGAGCAATGAAAACCCTACCCAGGATAACAATATACTCTGAAATACCAGGCACGACACCTTCTTGGAAAAGCTTTTACTACCTCATTTTCATAATATTTTAAATGATTCCCCTCCTGGTTTTCATATCACCTTAAGGAACTGATCTCTTATAGAAATATCTTTTAAAATATCATGACACACACATAAATTGAATTATCCTAGAACAATCTGGAATCCCCAACGTGTCTCCTATCATTTCCTTCTGTGCTATCAACTCAAAAATCTACTGGGAAACCAATGGCCGTATCACCCTTAAAATCAAAAGTATTACTATCTGATTTTAAACAATATGCTCAAAATAACTATTATTAAAAATGTGCAAAGATAGCCAAATACTAAAGATAGTAAAAAAGTGATTTATAAAAAAGAAAGTGTTCTGAGTCAAAAGTAATGAAAAGCACAAATGGTAAAAGTACCAAATCCTGGTCTGCTATAATCTCTCTAGCTAAATGCAGTTGAGCAGTAGCTATATGGTTGCCTGTAGCAACGGTAGTTTTATGTATTCCTCCACTATTATTAAATAAAATACCATTGTTAGTTCACAGAAAAGCAGACAGCATCCAACTGCATTCTTTGAAGAAGAAGAATGCAAGTAGTAACAGTCAATCCAAGCCTATTTTTTAAAAAAAATGTGTATTTGGCTTTTAAATGCTTACTTTTCTTGATTACCTGATTATAAGAGTAAATAGGTAATTATAATATTTAAGAAAATGTACAAGATTAGATTAGAAGATTTGTAAAAATTGTGATTCACTCCACTACTATTGTTCCTGATAAGGAAATACCTGTGTTGGGAAGTTAGCTCTATATATCTACATATTAAAATGGTCTTTCAATGAAATACAGATACTGTTTTGATGGTCAAAATTTAAAAGTCCTATACACAATTTAAAAATATGTAACCTTTCATAGCCCTCATGTATAAACCATATCTGTCACATTATTTTGGTTTGCAGTATATTTGATCTTATATTTTCCTGCTTGTTTAATTTAGGTATCAAATGCATCTGTTTATACACAAAATGCCACAATGATGATAATTTCTATTCTGTGTTCTATAGCTCCTTTTAATTGACACTCAAACAACTGTCTAAATATTAAATAATCAGCTAAAACAGATTATTCTGACTCATTAAAAAAAAATGTAAAAGTCCTTTTATGTCACCATGTTTCTCCATAAGAATAAAATCGTATAAAGTCAGATTGTGAAAAATTTCTAAAATCATTCTTTCTTCTTGGTTTTTACTTCTTATCAAATCAGTATAAATAGAACACAATACAACCATGCTATTTCAAAATTAAACTCAATTTGTTACAAACACATCTAGGTCTTCATTAAAAAGGGAGGGATGGGGATATATGTTTATGTATGGCTGATTCACTTTGCTGTACAGTAGAAACTAACACAACACTGTAAAGCAACTACACTCCAATAAAAATTAATTAAAAAAAAGAAAAAAGGTAAAAAAAATTAAAAAAACAAAAAAGAAATGAGAAAGAGTCAGATAGTGTAGACATCGACAATATAATAAGATGATATTATGAATAACCTTGTGCCAAGTTCAGAAATTTATACAGATGTATCCTTAGGAAAATAAAAATTAACAAACTAACACAATTAAAAAAAAAAAAGGGAGGGACTGTATCACTTACATGTATGAAAACCTAAAAGCTGGAGATTGCCCTAACCTCCCCTTTTTGGAGAGTAAAGAAACCAAAGAGTAAACCAAATAAAAAATAGAAAGCAAAAAGCTTCCAGCAGGGAATGCTAGAGAACTGATGCAATTATGAACGGAATAATATACTACAACACAGATTTCTAGAACTGAGAAGAAAATGTTGGTGAACAAAAGTGCTTTTACTCTTTAAAGCATAATGTTCTTAATATAAATTGCAAGAGATTTATTAAACAAGGAACTGAAAGATTAATTACATATCATTAATTAGAGGCAAAGTTACATTTCATTTAAAAACAACAAAAATCCCTGAAGGCTTTCTAATTAGCTGCAGTGCAAGTCAGCTCAAATGTAAGATTTAAGAAAAATTTCAGGAGTCATGCTTAATGCTTTTATGTTCAAAGCTTTCCCACCGTGTTTCTTCCACATTCCTACCACTTCCTCAACAAATCCTTCATGTTTGCAATCCCATTTGACCTCTAGCGCTCACTTCTACCACCAGGTTGATGGATTTTGATAATTACATACTGTGCTACTTCCCCTCTTAATTCTTCCCGCAACCAAAAACTAGTTAGTTGTCCCCATCTACCAGATTTCGTAACTATGAGGGTTTTTAAGAACTTGCGCGTAACTTCAAAATCACACTGCTTATCAGATTTGGTGTTTATAAAAAGATCCCTGAGACTATACCCAATCTGCTTGTAAAGTTTTTAATCATCTTCACTATGTATTCTACGTCAGATGTTGTTTTTAATAATATCTAGTTTTGAAGGATCCTCCATATCCTCAAAATCAAAAGCCTCTTGAGCAATCTTAAATTAATCTTAAGAAAGGAGGCAAATCTTAGGTTGGGGCCTTAGAATCCCAAGTTGAAAAAGGAGACAAAAATATAGACAAAGACTACAAAGTTATTTTAAAAATTAACCTTCCGTACACTTTCCTACTAGCTATGTCAGGTATCGGTAAGTGCTTACTAGTGGTGACAGTAATACCTGCAGGGATATATCCTCTCGCTCCTAAATGTTCCAAAGGGATGCTGGTTAGAGGAGTGAGACCCTTAAGTCCTAGAGGAAGGTACAAGCTGGTGGTACAGAGGAGATATGCAGGAAATGCAGGGGCAAAGAAGGATAGCAAATTGAGCATTTAGAAAGAAAAATATAAACAGGAATAGAAACAGAGATACAGTTATTATGTGAATCTAATTCCCTACCTTCCAAAATGACATGAGTCACTCCTGAACTCCAGAATTCAAAAATGTTTTAATTACCATGACTTGGCAAAACACAGGGGGGAGGGTGTAGAGAGGGCACACATAATAATATCACGTGGACATTTACGTATAACTGTAACACATCAGAGCTGATAATGTGTTTCACATATATACCTAGAGGCATTCAAAATACTTAACACCTGGCAAGGCATAGGCAGCAATCACTGAGCATGGACACTGGTCAGTATTGCACACGTGGTACACCCGCTGATGTCAGCCCCGCATCTAGGACACGACCTACATGATTAAGAATCAAGCACCTCAGTAGCAAAGATTCTTGCCTGCTTGCTGTTTTTCACTTTGAAATGTCTGGGTGTGCTATGAGTGGGAAGCGAGGTAGATGCAGTGCTCGTGGAGACTAAGAGCCCACGAGGAGGGAGAAATCCTTAAAATATTCCACAAATACTAATATGAAAAAATGGTATGGCTGCTGCCTTGAGCTATGTTCCAAAAGTTGGGGAACTAAACGAAGGCATATAACTGAACACAACTTATGAGAGACAGACCATAAAACTATTTGTAGATGGTATTTAATTTTCAAACTGTGTATCAGGTACAAAGGAGTATAAATAAATTGTATTTACTTTCTGGAAAAAAATAAAGGCAAGGCTGCTGGTAGTTGACTCTCATTTTTAAAAATGAATAATTAGCTTTTCATTCATGGAGGGGACTTGAATTTCCACTGGATTCCCCAATTTTAGATGTGGAAAACCGACACATTGTCCTGTCCCAATGGGGTGATGGAACTACTACACTAGGGCCTACTGGCTAATATAATACTGATTTTAAGAATGCCAGGTTTACAACAGGGAAACCCCTCCTTATTATATCTAGGTAAATAAATTCTCAAACTTAACAGAATTTAAATCAAAGAGAAATTATTCCAACTTTCCCACAACAACCAGGACAGAGATGCAATCAAGTCAGCATTCTTCACACTGTTATCTGGGACTGTTCCCAAAGGAAGCAAAATCACCTTTGTAGAATAAAAAGAACAAATTAAGAACCCAAGTAAAATGTGACAATAGTGTTCTGAGGTTCCCCAAGGTGCAAGATGAGAGCATTTTTGAGTTGTTAGATGGTAAAATTTGATTTGAGAACTACATAATGTAAATTTACCAACTGTTTGAACTATAAATCTTATAACAACTTTAACATCAACTAGCAGTGTAAGTGGAGATAACAGTGAACCTGTACTCTCACAGCTGTAACAGCAGGGCTGTAGTGGAGACAGAATAGGACAGTGGTTAAGTAGGGACTCTACAACCCAGAGGGACTCTGGCTGAGTTCAAACACCTGACTCTGCCCCTTACTAGCTGAGCGTCCTTGGATACACTATTACTTTACTTCTCCTGAGTTTCAGTTAATTTGTTTTGAGTACATTCAGGGGCTTATGAGTTGAAGCAATGTGCAAATGCTTGTGCCCAAACTCTCCGAGTTCTACACCCACAGTTCCAGCTCTCATGGTTCACTTTATCTACTGTTACCAATGGTAAACGGGGGGAAGGGGACTCTTTGGGGTGCACTCATCATTTCTTGAAGTTGGATATATGCTGACTCAGGTGTCAAGTAAAATATCCAAAAAGCTTTCAAGCCAAGATTTTCTTTGTGTATTATTCTGGGTCCCTGGCCACTGGCAAAGATCAGGGGAGGAGGAACTTCTAGGGACCTCAAAGCTCTGACCTATGAAGCAAGAGATATGATCTGATGAAAACCCAGGAAGGTCAGTAATATGCTACAATGAGATGTGACAATGGATTTCTACTTAGTATATGACCAGAGATTTTAAAATTTCCTTGTGAAGGTTTCCTTATAAAAGAGAAATCAATCAGGCAGCTAGAATACTATGAAAAGAGATGTGTTGCAGGTCGGGGTGCTTTAAACCTTTTCACCACGTGTTTACTGAAGGCTCCTGAATTTGTATAAGATTCCACGTTGTGCTTTTAGCAACACGGCAAGAAAGGCTAGTGTGGACAAATAGGGGGCATCATCTCGTACACGTGCAGCCTCCCTCCTAGGATGTGTAAAATTTGCTGTTTAAAGGTAATTTAACAGTTACCACACAAACAGTATCAGTACACTTAGCAGGAGGTAGATGATAGTGACATGGCTTTATTTATGTTAGAAATAATATACTTTACCATATCATTTAGACACAGGCTGGCTTCACTTACCACTTCTGTTGATGTTTCTGCATGTTCAGAAGTAACATGTTCTTGAAGAGATGTCTCCGTATAGCCCATTTTTCCACAATAGGGACAAGTAAAAGACTGTGGCTGCTCTACAGAGAAGGCTTCCCCACCATAGTACAGATCTGAAAAACAGAGTGGAACTGCATTGAGAAATAATTATTACTCGTTTTAAAAAAATATATAAAAATGTAATCATGTGGTACGATAATGTAAAAAAAAAAAAAAAAAGGGTGCCTAAAATCTCCACCAACAGCCTCACTTTGTCAAGGAGTGCTTAGGTACCTCTCTGTTTACCTCTGTAACATCCTTATTCTCCCAAGGACTCTATGTCACTCTTCCCAAATTCCTTCTCTACTTGCTGCTACAGCCTTAAGAGAAAAGCAAGCAAACAGCTTTATATCCCTTCATTTAATTTTGAAACATCTCTAATTTCACATCTGGTTCTAATTTTATTGTAATTTATTTTTTTCTTTATCTCTGTATATACTGTGGCAACACCAAAGTCAATACAAAGAATCAGCAGGATATATCATAAACGAGAACACAAGTGCTCAGAGGGAAAGGACAGATGACAATGATCAATATGCCAACTCCTAGATGCAGCTATTTATCTACAGAACATACCATTCATATAGCAGGAAGGACCCTAAGCATTCAGTTCTTATAAATGCTAACTTGAATGGGGAACTACCACAACATACTCTGCCCAACTTGGTTACTGAAGAACTGACCAATTAGTGAGAGTCCGTGGGAATAATTTGTTTGCCTGATTAACACATGTCAAGGAATAAGTCTATTTTTCTCCATTAGTAGCACAAAAGGAAATGCAATTTAAAGTACACTTAGTTTGTTACGTCACTTCATTACAAAGATCTCATTATTTAACATGAAACAAATACCTACTTTAAGAAGATATGATCGTTTTTGTGAGAAGAGAAAATGAAAGAAAGTGTTTACTACATGATAGATTCGTGCACATTCATTTTTAGGGAAATTAGGACTATCTTAAAAATATTTACCCATTACATATATATTGACCATTTATTATATGCATAAGACTTGCCAAGTGAATTTGGGGTAGGTGGAGATAAACATAAAAAAAAAAAGAAGAGAACTTTCTTACCTGATAAAGGGCATCTACAAAAAACCCAGAGCTAACATCATACTTACTGGTGGAAGACCGGATGCCTCCCCTCTAAGACCAGGAACAAGACAAGAATGTCCACTCTTGCCATTTCTATTCAATATTTTACTGGAGGATCTAACCAGAGTAATTAGGCAAGAAAATGAAACGAAAGGCATCGAGATGGAAAGGAAGAAGTAAAACTATCTCTATTAGCAGATGACATGACCCTGTATATCAGCAATCCCCAACTTTTTTGGCACCAGGGACTGGTTTCCATGGATGGGGGCGGGGGGGGGATGGCTTTGGGATGATTCAAGCACATTACATTTATTATGCACTTTATTTCTATTATTATTACATTGTAATATATAATGAAATAATTATACAACTCATCATAATGCAGAATCAGTGGGAGCCCTGAGCTTGTTTCACTTGCCACTCACTGATAGGGTTTTGATGTGAGTCTGCAAGCAACTGATTTATTATGGTCTCTGTGCAGTCAGACCTCTCTGCTAATGATAATTGGTATTTGTAGCCACTCCCCAGCGCTAGCATCACTGCCTCAGCTCCACCTCAGATCACCAGGCATTAGATTCTCATAAGGAGAGCGCCACCTAGATCCCTCGCATGCGCAGTTCACAGTAGGGTTCCCGCTCCTATGAGAACCTAATGCCGCCGCTGATCTGACAGGTAGTAATGTGAGCAATGGGGAGCGGCTGTAAATACAGATGAAGCTTCGCTTGCTCGCCCGCCGCTCACCTCCTGCTGTGAGGCCCGGTTCCAGTAGCTGTGGGGACCCCTGCTGTATATAGAAAATCCTAACGAATCCACTAAAAAACTATCAGAACTCATAAGCAAGTTCAGCAGCATTACAGGATACAAGATCTATATACAAAAACCTATTGTTTTTCTGTAATTTGCAATGGACAATCCAAAATAAAAATTAAAAAAAATTCCATTTACAAGAGCAAAAAGAATAAAACATTTAGGAATACATTTAATGAAAGAAGTGTGAAACTTATCCTCTGATAGCTACAAAATTTTGCTGAAAGAAATGAAAGATGACTTAAATAAACAGAAAGATAGCCTAAATAAACAGAAAGACATCCCGCATTCGTGGGTTGGCAGACTTAATAACATTGCTCTCCAAACTGATCTACAGATACAAAATAATTCCTATCAAAATCCCAGTTGGCTCCTTTGCAGAAATTTGACAAGTTGATCCTAAAATTCACATGAAATTCAAGGGATCTAGAATACCCAAAACAACTTTCAAAGAGAACAAAGCTGGAAGATGCACGCTTTCTGATTTCAAAGCTTACTACATAATTGAGACACTGTGGTACTGGTATATAGGCATATAAATCAACGGAACAGACTGAGAGTCCAGAAATTAAAACTGACATTTATGGTCAATTGATTTTTCTTTTTTAACAGCTTTACTGATATATCTTTGACATATAAAAATTGTATATATTTATGGTATAAATGTTTTCATATATGTATACACTGTGAAAAGATCACCACAGTCAAGCTAATTAACATCTCTATTACCTCTACATAGTTACCGTTTTGTGTGTGTGTGTGTGTGTGTGTGTGTGTGTGTGTGCGCTGAGAAGATTTAATTTAAGATCTATCCTCTTTGAAAATTTCCAGTATACAATACAATATCGTTAACTATGGTCACCATGCGATCTCTGGAACTTATTCATCTTGCATAACAAAACTTTGCACCCTTTGACCAGCACACCCCAACTTCCCCTTTCCCTCTGGTCAACTGAGTTGCAACAGTAATGCCAAGACAATTCATTGGGTAGAAAATAGTCTTTTCAACAAATGACGCTGGGACAACTGGATATTCACATGCCAAAGAATAAAGTTGGAACTCTACCTCATTCCACACACAAAAATTAACTCAAAATGGATCAAAGATCTAAATGTAAATACTAAAATTATAAAACCCTTTGACGAAAACATAGTTTTAAGTCTTTATGATCTTGGATTAGGCAATGGTTTCCTAGATATGACACTAAAAGCACAACAAAGGAAAGAAACAGATAAACTAGACACCATCAAAATTAAAACTTATGTGCTTCAAAACATACCATCAAGAAAGTGAAAAGACAACCCACAGAATAGGAGAAAATTTCTGCAAGTCATTTATCTGTAAGGAACTTGTGTACAGAATACACAACGGACTCTTAAAAGTCAATAATAAAGGACACATTACCCAATTAAAAAATGGGCAAAGGATCTGAATAGACATTTCTCCAAAGCAGATCCACAAATGGCTAATCAACACTAGAAAAGATGGTCAACATCACTGGCCATCAGAGAAATGCAAATCAAAACCACGTGCGATACCACCACTTCACACCCACAAGGACGGCTATAATCAGACAGATAATAACAAGTGTTGACTAGTAAGAAATTACAGCATGAAACATTTAAAGCTTTTCTTATGAATTGACAGTGCCTTCTAATCACCTGTAGAAATAATCTGCTTCCTGATAACTAGAGCAAGAAGACTTGTGTATTGTTAGCAAGAACGGTCAGTTTAAACTCTATTCCTTCTTTACTGAGGCATTCTTCCGTTTCATACCTTGCTGGTTGTATTTATTTCTGAATGGCTTTCATAAATAAGCTATCAGAGAAAAAATTACTTAGAATATAAAAGTAAGACTCATGTTATTTTTAATGAATTTGGAGCCTCATGTATGCTACTGGGGACAGTTTTAGAACATTTTGCCTTTACTTCTTCATACACATACACACAAAGTTCTAAATGATAATTCATGACAGTTTTAATTAAATACGTACCAAAATCTACCCTTGTTAATATGCACTGCATTGGGTGGTCAGTTGTATGCCTTGTCGTTGTTGCGCCACTTTCATAACAAGACGCACAAAGATCGTAATCGTAGCAAATTAAACACTTGTATCTGCGACCTCGAAAATTTCCTTTTAAACATGCATCACAGCTGACACCTATAAAAAAAAGAAATATCATTAATTAGCAGCCGTAAAAGGCCACTGTCCATTTCATTTTCATAAATAAAAAGATGCACATTTAACCCCAGATTTCCTTTCCAAAATGACTAAAAACAACACAGTAAAATGATATAGGAATTTCCAACTACATGGTGGACTTGTTCCCCTGATTTACATTCCTAATGGAAATAACTTAAAATGTTTCAAAAAATGCAGAAAAACTTATGCCTTGATGAACTAGCAAGAGGGTAAAACCCAAGTGAAAGATGAATGGTTAAATGAAATCACTCAAGAAGTGGGCATCTATTTGGAAAAATCTGAGCTTTAATTTTCACAGCATTGCAGGACAGACACAGGAAGCAAAGACTAAGGTCTGCCATGGCGGAGTGTCTGAACAGGCAATTCCTCATAAAGCTGAGACCCTAATATACCCTCAGTATATGGGTGAGCTAGAAACCCTCCCTAGGGGATTACAACACTTGCCCGTGAAATCCCCCTCTCCCCAGGCACAAAACAACAACAACAAAACCCTGAAAAGTTATAACTACAAACCAGTCCAGACTTCTTATAAGTGGAGAGCCCAAATTCAGACTTCCAAATGGTTCTCAGGTCAAGAATTTAATTTAAAGTGGTCCTAAATTAGTACTGCCACCAGGCATCTGGCAGAAATAAAATTTGAAGGAATGACAGTTCATACACAAAATACCAACAAAAAACAAAACACCATCAGAAAGTAGCAGAAACAGCAGAATCAGAATGGCAAACAGTTTATAACAGAATCGAATATCAAATAACACTTAACAGTTTAAAAGAAATAAAGAAGAGCTTGAAGAGGCAACCAACAGATTTGAAAATGAACTATCTAGGTATACAAAAATTAATTAAAATCTAAAACTCAATGGGTGGGTTTAATAGTAGAAAAGCCTTTTATTCACACGTGATATGCTTGTTTATGTAGAAAACCCCAGCTAAATTATTGGAATTAATATTTTAAGCAAGGTGGCTAAATACAAAACCAATTTAATAAAACACTGATTTCTTCACTCAAAAAAGACAAATACTGATATATTTTTTAAATGCCATTTATGATTCCACTTATATGAGGTACTCAGATTAGTCAAATTCACAGAAAAAAACAAAAACAAAAACAACCCCCCCCCCCAAAAAAAAAACCAAACCAAAGCAGAACAGTGGTTACCAGAGGCTGGGTGGAAGGGGGAATGGGGAGTATTGTTTAATGGGTTTCAGTTTGGGATGATAAAAAAATTCTGGAGATGGAAAGTGGTGATAGTTGCACAACAATGTGAATGTACTAATGCCACTGAATTGTACATGCAAAAAGGGTTAAAATGATATGTTGTGCATATTTTACCACAATAAAAAAATTATGTCATTTGTAGTAGCATTTCTGAAAAATGCCTATGAATAAAGCTAACCAAAGAGGACTTCCCTGGTGGTCCAGTGGTTAAGAATCCACCTACCAATGCAGGGGACACAGGTTCAATCCCTGGTCAGGGAACTAAGATCTCACATGCCATGGGGAAACTAAGCCTGCGTGCCGCAACTGGAGAGAAGCCCACACGCTGCAACGAAGATCCCGCATGCTGCAACGAAGATCCCGCACGCTGCAACTAAGACCCAACGCAACCAAAAATAATAAAAATAAATAAATTAAAAAAAAAGCCAACCAAAGATATGCAGCCCTTTATGAAGTAAATTAGTAAAAATGTGTTCAAAGACAAAGAGCTTTAAAAAATAAAAATACCAGGTTCACTGACTAGAAGGTTCAACATAATAAAATATCATTCTCCCCAAATTGATCTGTGGATTCAATACAATTCTAATAAAAAAATCACAAAAGAATTTTTTGTGGAACATGATAAGCTGACTCAAATTTTTACACAATTTGCAAAGGTCAAGAATAGCCAAGATATATATTCCTGAAGAATAACAAGATGGAGGGATTTGCTTAATATAGCAAGGGCTATTATAAAGCTACAGTGATTAAGATAGAATGGCATTGGCATAGAGACAGACAAACTGACCAAAGGAACAGAATAGAAAGCCCCCAAACAGATGCACACATGTTGAAATCTGTTTCATGACAGTAAGGTCACTAGAGATCAGTGGGGAAAGAAGGGAGTAGACAACAAACGGTACTAGGACAGGTGATCCCATATATGGGGAAAATAAAATTGGATCTCTTCCACAGATCCTACATACAAGAACCAATTCCAAACGGTTTAAAGACAAATGTGAAAGGAAAGTGAAAAAATCTCTGAAGACAATGTAGGGAATATTTTTATGAGCTCAGAGTAGGAAACAATTTCTTAAACACACACACACACACACACGGCCCAAACCATAAAAAGATATATTCAACCACATTAAAATTAAGACTTTTCCTTCACTTTTTAATACCCTGGAGTGATAGAAGAGACAAGGTCCAGAAACTGGTGATAAATACACCATACGTGACAGACAAAAGTAAGGTATACAGAATACATTAAGGAACTCTCACGTATCAGTAAGAAAATGACCAACATCCAACAGAAAAATGGGCAAAGACCTCAATGGGCACTACAAAGAACAACAAACACAAATGACCAATAAATATATGAAAAGACTCTCATCTCATTAGTCATCAAAAAAGTGCAAATAAAACCATCATGAGCTATCATTTTACATCTACCAATCTGGCAAAAACTTAGAAGTCTGTTGATATCAAGCGCTACAGAAGACAAGGAGCAACAGAAACTCTTCTACGCTGCTAGTGGGAACATATATCTGCACAAGTACTTCGCAAATTTTGTTCATATTCTAGTCAAGTTAAACATGTACAATTACTGTCACTGCGATTTCACTCTTAAATCTATTCCCTGGGGAAACTTTTGCCCAGGAGCACCAGAAGAATGTAAAAGAATGTTCACAGCAGTTTTTGCAACTGGAAAGAAAAAAAAAGGTTGTTAACAACCCAAAGGGCCATCAACCATCCATTATAGAATGAATTAAAAAAGAATGAATGATAGCCTAAAATAGTGGGTGAAGACAGGCATATAACCAAACTAAGTTATAAAGCAAGTTACAAGATAGGTGCCATGGAGAAAAATAAAGCAAAAAAGGATAAACAGTGTGGACAAAGAAAGCTTCACTGAAAAGATGGTGGGCAAAAAGATGGAAAACTTCAAAATTTGCCTATTCAAAATAGCTTCCAAGCATGACAATGCTTTAAGCACAACACTGAAGGTATTGAAAAGGGCTAAGTATCTATTCAGATTCACAAACGAAAGTTTAATGTAATAGGGTACAATAACTTTGTCAAACAAAATGTAGTGTGAACTGAGCTAAAGAGGTGCCTGAAAGGCAAGCTCAGTTTTGAACACTCACTTTTTGGCATGTCCCATCCACCATTACTCTGCGGGCCCCACTTTTCTTTCTGTGGTGGGGATGCCCACCGACAAGTATAAATGAGCAAAGCGTAAGGCGACTGGGGGTGGTGATACTCCCAAACACTGCATCAGTTTCAGCAGGGACATGCTGATGACGCCTGTCCCTTGCCTGTTCTACTCGGCTGATAAAATTCGAAGCTATCTAAATCTAAATGCTCTCCTAAGGGGTGAGGATGTCGAGTGGTGTCAGGCTTCACCTACAATCCAGCTGGAGTTCAGTAACTGTGAGCCCTTTAAGAAACTGGGGTTCTTTTAAAAAATTATTAACTATTTTTGATGGAATCATTTCTAAAATGTATGTTTTTGGGGAATTCCCTGGCGATCCAGTGGTTAGGACTCGGTGCTTTCACTGCTGTGGGCGCGGGTTCAATCCCTGGTTGGGGAACTAAGATCCCGCAAGTCGTGTGCCCCTCCCCCCCAAAAAAAGACATTTAACAACTTTTGTGATTCACGGTCATTATTTCAAACACAAATATATATTTCAGTCTGACCATTAAACATTATATTAGGTAAGTTCTCAGCAGGGTTTCTTACAACATAAGTAAGAGTAACTATATAATAATCTATAGCAGCAAGTATGCTAGAGAGGATTTGTTTTGGTGATGAGTGTACTATGAATAAGAAGTCAGGGAAGTAAAAATATTTTATCACATATAATTTTCCATACAACCTGCTACTCCTTCTCATTGTAACAGCTCTGCCAATTTAATACTTCTAATCTGTCATCATAAGCTTTAGTCAATATCTCACTTTAGAGAAGATTCCATACCACCTCTCGACAGTAGCTCGAAGTCTCTGAATAAAAGCACAGAAGCATGAATAGGCTTTGCCACAGTTTCTCCACAGCAACCAGTCTCCCTCTGCCCCAACTTGAAATTACTAAATCTCATTTAGCTTTGAAAAGAACCCCAGATTTCTCACTCAAAACAGACCCTCTTCCAAGTATACCTGTCAGAATTCACTCTATAACACAGACTAACAAAATTTGCTCCCTTTGTGTCTACTACAGGTGCTTTTCCTATCAGGGAAAACAAGCCAGCTCTTCAATGCACAGTCGCTTGGTTAATAACAGTGTTCTACCTGGTACCAGGAGACTCAGGAAAATCTGAAACAGAACATATACGTGGCTTATGTAAAATGATCAATTCCTTGATAGGAAGAAGGAAGTTGCTTCTGGTGAGATAACGATACGATATATTTAAGATGCTAAGAACTAAAGTTCCTATGCAAGAGGGAGGGGGTGTGGGGATATACGTATACATATAGCTGATTCACTTTGTTATACAGCAGAAACACAACATTGTAAAGCAATTATATGCCAATAAAGATGTTAAAAAAAAGTTCCTATAGAAAAGTATCATTTATAATAGAAACAAGAATTCAAATATTGTCAAATAAAATATCACCTTGAAGAGGCAAGGCTGAAGTGTTAGCACTGAGATCTCCTGGATTTAAAAAATGTTAGGTTTCAGTTACTCTATACTATATACACCCTGCAAAAACTGAGTTAACCAAATAATAAAATATGCAACTCATCCTTGAATAATCTAGCTTTAGCCATATTGTCATAAACAAATTCAGACAATCACTACTTTGTAACATGGCAACTAGCACAAGCTACATCTTTCTTTTTTTTTAAATTTTATTGAAGTATAGTTGATTTACAAGGTTGTGTTAATTTCTGCTGTACAGAAAAGTGATTATTATACATGTATATAGTCTTTTTCATATTCTTTTCCATTATGGTTTATCACAGGATATTGAACATAGTGCTGTACTGTAGGACCTTGTTGCTATACAAGTAGGACCTTGTTGTTTACCCATCCTATATATAACAGTTTGCATCTGCTAACCCCAAACTCCTGATCCATCCCTCCCCCTCCCACCCCCTCGGCAACCACAAGTCTGTTCTCTGTACCTGTGAGTCTGTTTCTGTTTCGTAGATAAGTTCATTTGTGTCGTATTTTAGATTCCACATATAAGCGATATATGGTATTTGTCTTTCTCTTTCTGACATACTCCGCTTAGTATGATTATCTCTAGGTCTATCCATGTTGCTGCAAATGGCATTATTTGATTCTTTCTTTATGGCTGAGTAATAGTCCATTGTATATATGTACCACATCTACATCTACACAAGCTACATCTTAAAGTTATGGTGGGATATTTGTGATTCCCCATCTGATCAAGTTCACCTAACAAGACAAACAAAAATGCTAGGAAATACAGCTTAACCTCAATTTTGACATGCTCATGTGTGAAACTTACATAAAAAGAATGGTGTATATCTGACAATCCCTATCTATAATAGGTATATCTGAACACATTCATACCCTCAACACTTACCTTTATATTTAGCAGTTCTGTAAAATAAATACATAAAAGCTATGAACTAAAATCAAAGGAAAGAATGCCCTCTAGTGGGAACAGATGTTTAAAAATCCACTGAAATAATATGTAAAGTCTTTTTCCTTTCTTAATTTTCTAAAATAAACAAAGGTTTATTTACTTATATATATATTACGTGTACATTATATATACATTTATATATCTTTTAAAAGAAAAACCCAAAGGTTGATACAGCTTTTTCTTTTGATTTGAATAAATTTTTAGGTAGGGAACAGAGAGGTGGTGGGAAGAGAAGGTCGACAAAGGGAAAGCTACCTATCAAGATACACAGTGAAAAGAACACAACAGGAAGAGACTCCACATGAACTTGAAGCCCTGGGATTATTCAGCCTTTGCCACTGACAATCTATTTTGACTTCTAGATGCCATGTAATTTGGAGAGAAGGCCCTCTTTTTACTTCAGTGAATTCTCTCTTCGGGCCCTATGCATCTCTAAATAAGTGTGACTTTTAAAAAAAGAATGCGTGTGTGTGTTACATGCTATTGAACAATTTTAATATTAAGATCTGCACAGAGAACTCTGACACTAAAATAACTTGTCAATGATAAGGGCAATTCCCAAAGAGGCTCTTTGCATTTAGATGGTTGAAGAATCATGCAACCTTTTGAAGAGAATCTCAGATGAACACAAGCAATTAAAGAAATGAACTATTATAATTCAGTGAACAGCAGAAGTAGCCAGAATTAAAGAAGATGGTCAAGGGATATTTCTAGAAGCAAAATCGCTGGAACCTAAGACAAATTTTATAATGCTTCACAAGCTAGGAGCCTAGATCAGGAGTAGAAAGCTTTTCCCCCTTCTATTAAAGAAACATTGGGAGAAAGAGAATCAATCATGCCTTGCAAAGGTAAAGTAACTCTAGGAGTTTGTTTCTTCTTAAAGAAAAAAGAAAGCCCTACTCAATTATTTTTAGAATTAGGAGCAGAATCCCCCCCCCACTCAATTAAATACACATGTAACTCTATACATGTTTATTTTTAAAAAATCTATGCCATATGATAAAGGGAGAGACTCAAAAGGAGAGAAAATTGGGTAGAGAGACCCATACAAAGATACCATTCAAGAAAAGACCTTTAGGACTTCCCTGGTGGCGCAGTGGTTAAGAATCCGCCTGCCAATGCAGGGGACAGGGGTTCGATCCCTGGTCCAGGAAGATCCCACATGCCGCAGAGCAACTAACCCTGTGCACCACAACTACTGAGCCCGCTCTCTAGAGCCCTTGAGCCACAACTGCTGAGCCTGCGCACCTAGAGCCTGTGCTCCACAACAAAGAGTAGCCCCCGCTCGCCCCAACTGGAGAAAGCCCGCGCGCAGCAATGAAGACCCAACGCAGCCAAAAATAGAAAAATTTAAAAAAATTTAAAAAATAAATAAAATTAAAAAAAAAAGACCTATAGTTAAAGAGATTCCAGGGGCAGAGAAAAGAGAAATGAGAAGGAGCGTATACAGCTGGGGAGGGTACGATTCAGAAGAAAGAGGGCAGGGTGATGGTGAGGAACTTTAGGGGAAAACATGGAACAGCCTGGTAAATAGATCTTGTAGTATGTGTGTTTTTCACACTTAGCAGACTTGCTTGAACCTGTGATACATTTACCCGGCCATTTAAAACAACCTTTTCTGTACTGGGACTCAGCTTTCTAACTTTTGCTTTATTGCTTTCAGGTGGAATTCTACAAGTTTGGTGACATGTAACAATAAGGAGCATCCATCTATCCTTCCACTACTATATATTCTGTGCCAAGATACAGCAGTGAGTAAAGGTCTTTGCTACACAGAGCTAATACTCCAGTGGTATTAGTAGCAACTTCCATCATTATTTATTGTGTAATTAATAATACTACTTATAATAATAATTACTTTATTATATTTATTATTTATATTTATTATTTAATAATAATAATAATAACTTTATTAATCTTCACAACAAAGTCATGAGGTAGTTGGAAAACATGATAAAACTTCTTTCATGGTTATGGATGATTCAAAGCTAGTTCACGTCTGTCCAACAAAGTGGACAGAAAGGCAGGGGTTGGACGTTATATTTAAGGAGTTCCTTATGCATTTTGTCAAAGAGGGAAGTTTAATTCATTTCTAAAAGTTTTTAGTGTAGTGAAATTTGGTCCATTTTGGAACAACTGGCTGTTTTGCTTGGTTTTAAAGAACTGTTCTATGCTCTTATTTCGTAGAAATGCATCCCTGGCCTGCAAACAGAAACCTACCTTAGTAACAATGGACTTGCTCATGAGTAAGCTTAGTTAGGAATAGTCTTTCAGAACCTCTCATCTGGAAATAGAGAAGCTTCTATATTACTCAATCTACTATTATACTCAGCCATGATTAGAGCTATTTTCTGACTCACACATAAAACGAAGGAAGAAGAGGTGTGGAAGGAATGCCTGGGACAAAGTGGGAATTCAGTGGGTATCTGCTGAATGAATGAAGTGGATGAAAAGAGAAAGGGACATTCTCCTAGAGTATTTAGATAAGAGCTCAAAAGAGAGAAGGGAAACAAGGATTAATGTGTGTCTATAATAGACCTCTTGATGTAAGAATGACTGAATGATGAAAGCAGGGGGGAAAAGAAGGGACTGAACAACAGGTACTTGTTTCCCGTAGGAGAAAGGAAAATTAAGTCAGCAAAAATGCCGTGCCGAATACTTCTAGGCATCGGCCCCCATTCGGCAACATCAGCCCAGAAGAGCTTGGTTGCCAGCTGTATAAACGAAGGGTTTGTTCTTGGGAAGCAGGTTTTTTATCAGCCACAGATTTGTGTTAACAATTTCATATGTAAAAGCCAAAACTAAAATCTCAATATTTTCAAATATGTGTGCAACTCCATTTAGTTGCTATAAACAATGCACACTAATCAGAAACACTGCCCTGTTTTAAAGACCCTCCAGGCAGGCCAACAGGGCAAGGGCAGAAAGCTCCAGCCCTCCCAAAAAGACAAGCGCCCTTAAAGAAGGTGGTAATTTTTATAAAAATATCTAGTGATTACATGAGCATTTTGCAGAGACTTATAAAGGAAAATACTAGTAAAAAATATACTACGTTTCAAACCTATTGGGGCCGGTCTGAAAAATTAAAGCCTTTAAAACTGGTATAAAATGACATAGGAGACTCTCCCTCAGATCATCTCCACTAACCAATTAGTGTTTAACTGACCTTGATACCTCAGGCACCTGCGAAGGGCTTGGTCACTGAACTGTTGTTCTTCTTTTACAGATGAATAAACTGAGGTCCACAAGCACTAAGTAGCGTGCTCCAAAGGCACACAATCATGAAGTGACAGTGATTACGATGAAGGGTTACCTACTAAAGCAGATCATCTGACAACAGTTAATCTGTTTTTTGTTTGGTTCAGAAATGGATGTCTTTAGAACTTTTTATTTACTATGACATAGAGATATACATTAATGTCATGTTTATTATTCTTCCCTTAATTCTTTATTTTGTGAGAGACTTTAATTTTACCTATCACATAACTTCTCTAAAATGAAACCCTGAGATTGAGGAATTACTTTCAAGGCAGGTGTTTTTATATATATATATTATATATATATATATAATATATATATATTTATTTCCAGAGGTTGATAATTGATCAAACACAGCTCTACCTAAAGTCACTATTTTGTTAAGTTTTTATTCTAGAGTAGTGTTCTCTTAACTTTTTGAAAATCCATGTCCTATATTGGTAAATGTTTAAAAACATTACCATCTCCTTTATTTAAAATTTCAGGGACTTCCCCGGTGGCGCAGTGGTTAAGAATCCACCTACCAATGCAGGGGACACGGGTTCGATCCCTGGTCTGCAAAGATCCCACATGCCACGGAGGAACCAAGCCCCATGTGCCACAACTACTGAGCCTGCACTCTAGAGCCTGCGAGCCACAACTACTGAGCCCACGCACCATAACTACTGAAGCCTGTGCTCTGCAACAAGAGAAGCCACCGAAATATGAAGCCCGTGCACCGTAACAAAGAGCAGCCCCCGCTCACTGCAACTGGAGAAAGCCCGCGCGCAGCAACGAACACCCAACGCAGCCAAAAACAAAACAAAACAAAACAAAGACAAAAAAAAAAAACCTTAAAAAATAAAAAATAAAAAAAAAATAAAATTTCAGTAAGCAAGAAACATGTCAGGCCTCACTCTTTCAAATCACAGCAGAATATCAATATGACTCAAATATATAATTTATTTTTCTTTTTTGGTCTTTTCAAACATAAGGTAATCTGGCATACACACATCTTCAGACATGGGAATCAACAACCTATTATACATGACATAATCACATAATGAAATTCTAGAACATCGTACTCCAACAAATTGCTATTATCATGTATAAGTCCCCACAAAAACAAGTGGTAAAGGATACAAACCACATGGAAGCATTTATGTAAATTTTAAAATACACAATACTCTATAATTAGAGTTTATGGACACATACATATGTGGAAAGCATGTTGAAAAGTAGACGGAAAGGATACACACCAACTCCAAGAAGTGATGGCCTCTGGGAAGTAGGGAGAAAAAGGAAGGAAACAGAATGGAATCAAGAAAGGGTACAAAGTGAAATTCGTCCATATCTGCAAAGTCTTCTTTCTTTCTACATGTTTAAAATGTTTCGTTAAAAAACTCCACAAAAACCTAACACAGACAAAACTCCCCCATCCCATCTCAACTTGTACAGTAGCATGGAAGGTGACAGGATGGCTGGTTTTACACTGAGGTGTAAATGGGTAAAATAGTTGACCTAATGAAATTATAGAATAAAACTAATGTTTTTTGGCCCCAGAGATGGATTCTATATCCCGTACTTGTTAATTCTTGCTGAAGTATCAACTAGTCACTGAGTTTCAAGCTAAGCGTTCACAGAATGACTTCTCCCAAGCACAGTGTATAATCTGGGCACGCTAGACACCGCACAGACAATGTGGACAGCGTACTAGTGGGCACTGACAACAGGCTGAAGTTGCTGTTTAGAATGCCTTCCCATTGCATACTTGGCCAGTACAGTACAAAGAGCAGTAGGGGACTTCTTGCCTTTCCTGGAAAGACAGAATACATATATTTGTGAGAGAGAAGAATGTCATTATAAACAACTAAAGGGTGAAACATACGTAATGGGATTTGCCACCCCCCACCCCGGAACATCCTGCCTATGGTTTAAACACTTTAAAACTGATTTTCTGCAACTGTTTTAGGGAAAGGGGAAGAAAACCACAAGATGAATAGGGAGGGACCAGAAAACATACTATTTAATGGTTATTTGAGCTAGAAATGTCTGCACATTTATTTGTGATAAATTCACAGTCTGCACATGACAGCCCTTTCTATTATAGTGTAAAGGATTTGTCCTGCATGGATATTAGGATATAATTTTGTATTAAATTACTGTAACAACATTACTTCAATGAACACAAGTTTCTGAGCACCTATAGGACCCATTTAGTGTTTAAAGTTTAATAGGGAATAAAGATAAGTAAACAAGGAATTAAAATACAGTATGAAGAGTAAGTGGCAGAGAACTATGGGAACACATCCAACAAATAAGAGCAATATAAGATGACCTGTTCTAGTTGGGAGAGTACAACAGAGCCCCACAATTAGCCTCACCCTGACACAACGCTTCATACCAAGCAGTCCCCGAGGTACCTTCTCTTCAAAACACTGAAATACAACTTCAGGTCCCTTTGTTCCATGTTTCCTCCACATAAAGCAGTTACTCTAAATCCGCTCTCAGAAAGCCACTACATAGCTTAAGACAAGAATCAAGTCGCTTCTGGGACTTCCCTGGTGGCGCAGTGGTTAAGAATCCACCTGCCAATGTAGCGGACACAGGTTCGATCACTGGTCTGCGAAGATCCCATATGCCACGGAGCAACTAAGCCTGTGCGCCACAACTACTGAGCCCGCGTGCCGCAACTACTGAAGCCCACGCGCCTAGAGCCCGTGCTCCGCAGCAAGAGAAGCCACCACAATGAGAAGCCCACGCACCGCAACGAAGAATAGCCCCCGCTCGCCACAACTAGAGAAAGCCTGTGCGAAGCAATGAAGACCCAGTGCAGCCAAAAATAAATAAACAAATATAAATAAATAAGTTTATTAAAAAAAGAATCAAGTCACTTCTTCCTGTTTTCTTTTTTTCCTGGCTGTGTTGGGTCTTCATTGTTGTGCGTGGGCTTGCTCTAGTTGCGGCTTTCTCTAGTTGCGGTGAGCAGGGGCTACTCTTCATTGCGATGCGCGGGCTTCTCATTGCGGTGGCTTCTCTTGCTGCAGAGCACGGGCTCTAGGCGCGTGGGCTTCAGTAGTTGCGGCACGCGGGCTCAGCTGCAGCACGCGGGCCCTAGAGCGTGTGGGTTTCAGTAGTTGCAGCATGTGGGCTCTAGGGTGTGCAGGCTTCAGTAGTTGTGGCTCTAGAGCACAGGCTCTGTACTTGTGGCGTAAAGGCTTAGTTGCTCTGCAGCATGTGGGATCTTCCTGGACCAGGGATTGAACCCGTGTCCCCTGCATTGGCAGGCAAATTCTTAACCACTGCGCCACCAGGGAAGTCCCCTTCCTCTTTTCTAGGCAAACCAATTTCAAATCTAACAGGTCTTCAAAAATCCTACCTTCAACTGTTACGTTATGTTTGTGTCTGCTCTAGTTCCTTCACTGATTTGAAAGCAGAGAGACCTACAACAGATATAAAACTCTGGAGAGGACTAGGAATAACTCAAAGTACAGAGAATGCTCTAGCACTGGATGAGAAAAAGCAGTTTATGTCTGGCTTAGAAAGCACACTAGCCTACTTTGGATGTTAGGTCTGAGGCGATCATGAGTCATGCAAGGTGCAAGGTACTGTAAACTATTAGGCTGATCTTTGGGAGATTTCCTTTGAGAGAGGACATGTCTTTCTACCACTGAGAGTGATACACAACAGTATGGAATAGAAAGAAGTAAAGGACTAAGCATAAAGGCAAAATGAGAAAAATAGGCAGTGCTTGTATAGTCTGAAGCAAATCTCTAGGAAATCAAGTTAAGTAGTACTCAAATATAAGTATCCAAAACTAAACAACAAAATAAAACATTGGCTTTAACATAATTTTTTTTTTGGCCACATCACACAGCTTACGGGATTTTAGTGCCCTGACCAGGGATTGAACCCGGGCCCTCAGCAGTGAGAGTGTAGCATCCTAACCACTGAACCACCAGGGAATTCCCTAACAAATATTATTCATGTTTCTTCTTCCCTCTATTTGTGAACATTTTTAGCCGTTATTCTGAGCATGGCTCCAGTAGGGCACCATCCAGAAAATGCACCCAGGTTGACAATATACCCATAATGACTTGAAAATGCAACACTCAGAAGAATAGTTGCCCCACTTAAAAAGACTATGGCAATAACTACAACCTAAAAATTCAAGCACAAACTTCAAGAGCATGTAAATGAATAACTTTATCAGCAAGGATTTGAATCCTGCCTGACTGCGAAGAAATTACTTAACTGGTCTTTGTTTTCCTCATTAACTAAAGAAAAAAAAAAAAGCATATACTAATCTCTCTATATTGCAGGGCTGTAACAGGAACGTAAATGTTAATTTCTCTTCCCTTCCTTCACACTTCAAGGTTGTGTAAAGTAGAGTGCTCTTTAGTACTACTGTTTCTCAGCTCCAAGCCTACCCTTCTATATTCTTTTCTGCAATGATGGTCCAGGAGGTGGTCCTCAATTGGGTCATTTTGCCTCCCCAGGGGATATTTGGCCATATATGGAAACATTTGGGGGTGGGGTGGATACTGGAATCAAGTGGGTAGAGGCCAGGGATGTTACTGAACATCCTACAAAGCACAGGACGGCCACCTGGCCCAAAATGTCAATGGTGCTGAGGCTGAGAAACAATGGTCTAGGGTTTGCAAACTCAGTTATTCATACTCCCTTGGCAGCTGGCTTCTGGTTTACGTTCTGCCAATGGGAGGTTAAAGGGGGAGAGAGAAAGCACCCCTCCAGCAGCAGAGGGGTTCTAGCACCAACCTCTTCTGGCATTCTCATCACCAACCAGCTGAATCCACTCAAAGGCCAAGCACCAACTGTGTAGAGATAGGCCTGGGGAAGTAGGTGTCTCTGAACTCCTAAATTCTAGTAACCCCATCTTTTCCCTTTTTGCAATGACAGAAATACCTCTTTATCTGTACTGTCCAAAGCCATCAGTCTTTAAAAATCCCTTGTCAGCTTACAGAGCCTAGAAGCAGTGCTGGTCCAGCAGCAATGAGCCCACCAAGCAACCAGATCTTGGTTTCCAGTATCCTCCACCAAGAGGAACCAAAGCTCCTTGGAGAAATGGATGATTCCAGAGGTTAGGACAGGGTGGGTACGTGAGGAGCCTGTAATGTCTAAGGTCTAGAATGAATGATCCAGAAAGAGGGTACATGTCAAAAGGACACAGAAGAAACCTGAATGGGGTTTCTACTGTCCAAATCTGGGATAATTTGAGCATCAAAATCAATAAAAAAAAAAAATGCCCACTCAATAACACAGAAATCCATGTGTCCACACTGATATGAATGAAGAAATAAATAAATTAAGGAGAAGGAAACAGGAAATAAACTTCCATGTAGTAGATATGCTCACTAGAATTTACATTCCAACTCCTAGTTCACCAGCACTGGACCTGCACCGTCCAGTATGGCAGCCACTAGCCGCATGTGATTATTTAAATGTAATTTATTAAAATAAAATAAAGGGAATTCCCTGGTGGTCCAGTGGTTAGGGTTCCACACTTCCACTGCAGGGGGCATGGATTCGATCCTTGGTTGGGGAACTAAGATCCTGCAAGCCGCACAACGCAGCCAAAAACAAACAAACAAAAACAAAATTAAAAATTCAGTTCCACACTGAATTGCACAGCTGCATTTCAAGGGCTCACATGGCTAGTGGCTATTGCGTTGGACAACAGTGCACTGGACAGTGGCATTTGAGACTGAACCATAATTCTGTGACAATAAGGTCTAGAACAGATAAGGTAAAACCTAATTTTGTTCTTTTCCGAAAATCTTAAAATTTAGTATTGGAATTTTAAAAAGACAATTTCATAAGAATAGGGAGAACACGAATAAATAATAGCAACAAAATTTTGGAAGCTGGGAAGCAGATGGATGAGTGGTAACTGAGTTAGGAGGTTGGAGAAAGCTGAATCCTCGTATGGGTAAAGGGGGAAGCAAAAAAACCACCCAATTTACAGTACAGATTCAACAAAATGTCTAGGACTGGCAGCATCAGGTATTGCTGGAACTTGGATTAGAGTGGAAAATCATTTAAAGATGAAAGATGTAAAAGCTCTTCCAGAAGCAGTTACATTTGTAAGTTGCCTTTCCAACATACTCTACTCCAAGTGGAAATGGGAAGTTTATTCATTGAAGAGGGTAAAACAGAGGGCCTCTGACCTAGGGAACTCAAGGCACTGTTGACAACAGAATAATATGCAAGTATTACTGAAAAGAGAAGAGTCTGAGTTAAATCTTACCTAAATTATTTCCAGAAGGAGAAGGTGGAGGAGGGAAAGAGAGAATATAGAACGTTAAAGAGAAGAAAACTGCAACCCAAATCTAGAAGTTTCAATATCCTGAAAGTGACCTTACACATAAAGGAACTAGAAAAAGAAGAACAAACAAAACCCAAAATTAGTAGAAGGAAAGATATTATAAAGATGAGAGCAGAAATAAATGAAATAGAGACTAAAAATAGAAGAGATCAATGAAACTAAGAGCTACTTTTTTGAAAAGATAAACAAAATTGATAAACCTTTAGCCAGACTCATCAAGGAAAAAAGAGAAAGGACCTAAATCAATAAAATCACAAATGAAAAAGGAGAAGTTACAACTGATACCACAGAAATACAAAGGATCATAAGGGATTACTACAAACAATTATACACCAATAAAATGGACAACCTAGAATAAATGGACAAATTCCTAGAAATGTATAATCTGCAAAGACTGAATCAGGAAGAAATAGAAAATACGAATAGACCAATTACCAGTAATGAAATTGAATCAGTAACCAAAAAATTCTCAACAAACAGAAGTCCAGGACCAGACAGCTTCATAGGTGAATTCTACCAAACATTAACACCTATCCTTCTCAAACTATTCAAAAAATTGCAGAGGAAGAAACACTTCCAAACTCATTCTACAAGCGTAGCATCACCCTGATGCCAAAACCAGACAAAGATATCACACAAAAAAAGGAAATTATAGACCAATATCATTGATGAACACAGATACAAAAATCCTCAACAAAACATTAGCAATCTAATTCAATAATACATTAAAAGGATCATACACCATGATCAACTGGGACTTATCCCAGGGATGCAAGGATGGTTCAATATCCACAAATCAATCAATGTGATACACATTAACAAATTGAAAAATAAAAATCATATGATCATCTCAATAGGTACAGAAAAAGCTTTTGACAAAACTCACCATCCATTTATGATAAAAAAAAAAAAACTCTCAACAAAGTGGGTATATAAGGAACAAACATCAACATAATAAAGGCCACATATGCATCATACTCAATGGTGAAAAGCTGAAAGCATTTCCTCTAAGATCAGGAACAAGATAAGGATGCCCACTCTCACCACTTTTATTCAATATAGCATTGGAAGTCTAGCCACAGCAATCAGACAAGAAATAAAAGGATTCTAAATTGGGAAGGAAGAAGTAAAACTGTCAGTGTTTGCAGATGACATGATACTATACATAAAAAATCCCAAAGACACCACCAAAAAACTACCAGAACTTATCAATGAATTTGTAAAGTTGCAGGACACAAACTTAATATACAGAAATCTGTGGCATATTCTATACACTAACAACTATCAGAAAGAGAAATTAAGAAAACAATACCACTTAAAATCATATCAAAAAGAATAAAATACCTAGGAATCAGCCTAACTAAGGAGGTTAAAGACCTATACTCAGAAAACTGTAAGACACGGATGGAAGAAATTCAAGACACCACAAACAGATGGAAAGGTATACTATGCTATGTTGATGGATTGGAAGAGTTAATATTGTTAAAATGACCACATTACCTAAGGCAATCTACAGATTCAATGAATTCCCTATCAAAATACAATTGGCGTTTTCCACAGAGCTAAAGCAAATAACTCTAAAATTTGTACGGAAACACAAACTACCCTGCATAGCCAAAACAATCTGAGGAAGAAGAACAAGGCCAGAGGAATCATGCGCCCTGACTTCAGACTATACTACAAAGTAATCAAAACAGTATGGTACTGGCACAGAAACAGACACATAGATCAAGGGAACAGAACAGGGAGCCCAGAAATGAACCCACACTTATATGGGCAATTAATCTATGACAAAGGCAAGAATATACAATGGGGAAAAGACAGCCTCTTCAATAAATGGTGTTGGGAAAATTGGACAGTTACATGCAAAAGAATTAAACTGACTACTCTCTAGCAACACACAAAAATAAATTCAAAATGGATTAAAGACTTAAATGCGGGACTTCCCTTGTGGTGCAGTGGTTAAGAATCTGCCTCCCCATGCAGGGGATGCGGGTTCTAGCCCTGGTCAGGGAACTAGATCTCACATGCATGCCACAACTAAGAGTTCACATGCCACAACTAAGGAGCCGGTGAGCCACAACTAAGGAGCCCACCGGCTGCAACTAAGGAGGACACATGTCTCAACTAAGGAGCCCACTGGCTGCAACTAAGGAGCACACATGCCACAACTAAGGAGCAGGTGAGCCACAACTAAGAAGCCCGCGAGTCGCAACTAAGGAGCCCACCTGCCACAACTAAGACCCAGCGCAACCAAAAAAAAAAAAAACAAATGTTAAGACCTGAAGCTATAAAACTTCTAAAATAAACATAGGCAGTAAGCTCTTTGACACTGGTCTTAATAGCATTTCTTTGAATATGTCTCCTGAAGCAGGCAAAACAAATGCAAAAATAAACAAATGGGACTACACCAAACTAAAAAGCTTTTGCACAACAAAGGAAACTATCAATAAAGCGAAAAAGCTGCCAAGTGAATGGGAGAAGATATCTGCAAACAATATATCCGATAAAGGGTTAATATCCAAAATATACCAAAACCTCACACAGCTCAACATTAAAAACAAAACAAAAACCCCTGATTAAAACCTGAATAGACATTTTCCCAAAGAAGATATACAGATGGCCAACAGGCACATGAAGAAAACACCCATCATCACTAATCATCAGGGAGATGGAAAACATTATGGCGACTCCTCAAAAAATTAAAAATAGAACTACTATACAATTCAGCAATTCCACTCCTGGGTATTTATCTGAACAAAATAAAAATACTAATTAGGAAAGATATATATACCCCTATGTTGTTCACTATAGCATTATTTACAATGGGCTGGATATGGAAGCAACCTAAGTGCTCATCAATGGATGAATAGATAAAGATGTGGGGGGTGTGTGTGTGTATGTGTGTGTGTGTGTGTGTGTGTGTGTGTGTGTGTGTGTGTGTGTGTGTGTGTGTGTGTGTGTGTGTGTGTATACATACATATGTATAAAATGGAATATTACCTAGCTATAAAAAAACGAAATCTTGCCATGTGTGACAAATGGATGGACCTAGAGGGTATTATGCTAAGTGAAATAAGTCAGACAAACACTGTATTATTTTAGCTATATGTGGAATCTAAAAAACAAAACAAATGAACAAACATAACAAAATAGAAACAGAGCTATGGACGCAGAGAACAAATAGGTGGTTTCCAGAGGGGAGGGGATAGGGAAAGCAAAGAAATAGGTGAGGGAGATCAAGAAGTACAAACTTCCAGTTGCAAAATAAACAAGTCACAGGTATGAAATAAACAGTGTGGGGAATATAGTGAATACCTATGTAATATCCTTGCATGGTGACAGATAGTACCTAGACTTACTGTAGTGATCATTTTGAAATGTACTGAAATACTGAGTCACTATGTTGTGTAACAGGAACTAACACAGTATTGTAGGTCAATTATACTTCAAAAACAAACAAACAAACTCATAGAAAAAAGAGATCAGATTTGTGGTTACCAGAGGCAGGGGGTGGGGGAAAGGGGAACTGAATGAAGGCAGTCAAAAGGTACAAACTTCCAGTTATAAGATAAATAAGTACTAGGGATGAAATGCACAACATGACAAAGATAATTAACACTGCTGTGTGTTATATATGAAAGTTGTTAAGAGAGTAAATCCTAAGAGTTCTTAAAACAAAAAACCCTGAAAGTCAGAAAATGGAGGAGAGGAAAATAATCAACAGAATAATTCAAGAAAACTTCCCAGAAAAGAGGATATGAATTGCCAGACTGAAAAGACCCATAGAGTACTGAACAAAATGGATAAAAGGAAAGCAACTAACCACATTTCAAAAGAGCAGGCTTAAGGGAGATTTTACTACCTTCCAGGAGAGGGAACAGGGGAAGAAGGAAATAGAGGTCACACACAAAGATCAAGAATTTGATATGTTCAACAGGAACACTGGACTCCAAAAGGTAATACACTAATGTCATCAAAGTTCTAAAGGAAAGAACTTCCAAATTAAAATTATATACTTTGGAAAGTTAGCATTCATGGATGAGGGTAGTATTAACAATATTTTCAGATTTGTTAAGTTCTTACAAAATTATTCCCAGTGCACCCTTTCTCCAGAAACTACAGAAGAGTGAGAAGAGGAAATAATGGGGAGATGGAATCTAGGAAACAGGAGATCCAAAATAAGAGAGAAGCAACTAAAATCACCGGGAAGATGGTGAAGTGGGAACCGCCAGAATGACAGCCATGCAGTAGCTGAGAACAACTTGTCCACACTGGAGCAGCGACGCTCAAGAGCCATACACAGTGAGTGGTCACCACCCAGATCCTGAAGCCACAGTATTGTTTGTTTTACACTATTTACTGAAGTGGGACACCATTTAGAAAAGTACACAAATCATAAATACGCAGCTTGGTTTTCACCAAGTGAACACATCCTGCGTAACTAACACCCAGATCAAGTTAACGGAACAAAAGTCTCCCTTATGCCCCTTCTAGTAACTACCCCAAGTTACTATCCTGATGTCTAACATCCTGGATTAACTTTCCCTGTTTTGTGTGTGTATGTATGTGTATATGTGTGTGTGTGTGTGTATATACACGTACATACATACACAGCATACCTGCAGTGCTTTCAAAGTCACTCACGCACATCTGAGTTACCAATGTGCACCTTCCTAGCTGAGCTCAAACAAGTGGCCGCTCTGCCTTCTTGTTTCAGTTCATCCTGTAAACAAGCATCCTTTTCATGGTCTATGTACTGTCATGTTTTTCAACTTTCTGTATTGTTTGTACGTGATCTCACTGTTTAAAGTGGCCCCTAGTGTAGTGCTGAAGTGCTGTCTAGCGTTCCTAAGCACCACAAGGCTGAGAAAATATGTTAGATAAACTCTGTCCAGTCATGAATTATAGTGCTGTTAGCTATGACTTCTATGTTTATGAATCAACTGTATATTAAATAAGGTGTCTTTCAACAGAAACACACAGAAAACAAGGTTATGTATTGATCTGTTGATGAAAGTGTGACCAGAGGCTCAAAGGAACCTAGCCCTATATTTCCACTGGAGCATTGGTTGAGTATGAGTATTTGCTACTTCAGTGTTCATGGCAACTTTACAGAACACAGCTACCAAGAACAACAAGAATCAACTACACACACACACACAAAATCATATACTTTTTCTTTTTGACTTGAGGACAGAATGATGCCCAGGCAGTCTGGCCCAGGCTCAGCTGCTCATCTGGACTTGGCTGATGAAGTAAGTTCCTGTTCTCCATTCCAGGAGGGAGGTTCAGCTTCACCCCACAGGTGTTCTGCTCTGACCTGCTCCTGAGAGCAGGGGATGTGAGCGGCTGTCCTCTGACCACATCTCTGCTGGAGATCCACCCTGGTCCACACGAAGGCCCAGTCAAATCCCCCGCTCTGTGGTGGCCCTGATCTTTCAAGGTTCACTCGTGACCTCACCCAGTGACTTCTGCAAAAGGTCTCTGGGAAACTCCCAGGGAGGCTGAAGACAGACTTTGTTCAGCTTCTCCTCTCCTAGAAGCTTGTGTTCAATGGTGCAAACTGCCCATTCCTCACACAGAGAGCTCTGAGCCTGTCACTCCGTGCTTTACAACTAAACGATACGCTGCTTAGATAGGAAGAGATTTACTAGGGGTACAACTATAAAGAAAGGCAAGGGGATGATGAAGACAAAGGTCCAGATAGTGGTTATGGACATGTCTGGGAGATAGCCTATGTTTTAATATAGATGGATACAAAGTCCTTTGTTTTATTATCTTTTTACTGAATGTAGACATCTTTCTGAATGCATGACACGTTTCTCACACATGCATAAAAATTCCATTCTCAACGAAAAGGACTGACTGGTTGGCATATATCTTAAAAATGGCAAGTATGTTTAGATTTTTTAAAAAAGCTATAAGTTTTTTAAAAAAACTTTTTAAAGCTATATAGTTTCTTAAAATAAACTACAAGAGGATCTCTTTATTTTACCTCTTAGTGTGTGAGAAATTTCTAAGCAATACAGGGAACCTGAAACCATAAAGGAGGCAAGGAAGCACAATGTAAATTTGATAATAGGTAAGTATAAAACTTTAATATTGACAAAAGAGCCACAAAATAAGTCAATTACAACAGATGGAGAGAAATATTTGCAACAAATACAACAAACAATGGGCTCTTAAAGATTAAGAAAAGACCAACAGGAAAAACAAAAAAGAAAAATGGGAAATGATACATGAACAGGCACTACTGAAAAGGAAGTATCATTCAAATACATCCTTGAGGGACTTCCCTGGTGGCGCAGTGGTTAAGAATCCGCCTGCCAATGCAGGCGACACAGGTTCGAGCCCTGGGCCGGGAAGATCCCACATGCCGCGGAGCAACTAAGCCCGTGTGCCACAACTACTGAGCCTACGCTCTAAAGCTCGTGAGCCACAACTACTGAAGCCCATGTGCCACAACTACTGAAGCCTGCGTGCCTAGAGCCCATGCTCCGCAACAAGAGAAGCCACCGCAATGAGAAGCCCGCGCACCGTAATGAAGAGTAGCCCCCACTCGCTGCAACTAGAGAAAGCCCGCGCGTAGCAACAAAGACCCAACGCAGCCATAAATAAATAAATAAATATTTTTTTTAAAAAAAAAATCCTTGATAATAAAAAAAAGTGTGACTAAAGTCCTCCAAAATTTTCAATGCCATTCATAAAAAGGCCTAATTCAAGAAAGGCTCATGAAACCTTCAAGTAGACGTTTCAGGCACATCCAGTCAAATGAAGCATAAGCTGACAATCTTATGAATAACAGCTGGCTCCATTCTTAGGTAAAACTGACCCTCCACCTACCAGTCCTCCAAAAAATTCATTTGCTCTCATTCTGCAAGAGTTCTAGTTTAGGTGCCACCCCAGTCAGCATATAAGTAAGACTGAATCACGGCCTTCAGCCTATGCTAACAACATTTTTTAGCTTCCTCATACAGTTACATACTTGCTATACAGCTTCTTTTCACTTGCCATCTTGCGCCATGGTAAGGTCCTGTATTTGACCCTGTTCTATACGATATTTTTATTAGTGTCTTAAAAAATGACAGAAAGCATACTTATAAGCTTTGCATAAAAGAAACAGTTAAAACACTGGAGGACAGGATGGAAATTCAAAGAGGCAAATGGGTGTGCCAAAACAAATGAGATGAATTTTTAAAGGGGTTCACATAACGTCTTGCTGTTGGATTAAAGAGCAATTCATGTGATTAAAACAAACAAGCAAACAAAACAAAAAAACTCTGGGTGAATTAACTAAGCAGAACTTCAGCTTCAGTATTAGCCCAGTATGGGATGCAGTTGCTTAAAAAAGCCAGGAAATAAACAAACAAGCTTAGGCTACATTAACAGTCATGTGGGATACACAACTGTACTATTTCCACAACATTTTGCTCTTGTCAAACTATATGTGAAGAACTGCATTCAGTTCTGGATGTCTTGTTTTAAAATGAGAAACAAATACAACATACTGACAGAATGGCAAAAGATCTAGAAACTCAGTCAAGAGAAATTACTAAGAGACAAAACGAGCAGAAGAGCAGAGAGCAGGCAGTGTGGAGAAAACGTGCCGGCTCCACCCAGACCTAGTACAGAGAGAGAGCGCGCCGCTCTCCGCGCAGCTACTCAAGTCCAAACCAGGAGGCACCAAGTGCAACATGGAATCTGGGACTGGATCCTGCAACAGGAAGGGGATATAAGGGGAAAAACTGGTAAAAATCTGAGTAAGTCTACAGTTTAGTGAGTAACAATACACCAATGTTGGTTTCTTAGTTATGACAAACGCGTCAAGGTAACATGTTAACATTTGGGGAAACTGGGTGAGGGGTACATGGGAAGTCTATTTACCACCTTTGCAACTTTTCTGTAAATCTAAAATTACTACAAAATAAAAAGTTTATTAAAAAAAACCCCAAAAAACAAGAAACAAGGAGGCAGATGGTTCAACGAATGACACTCAGTGTAGTGAGTGCTCTGTCAATGCATGGGCTGTGTTTAGAGATTAGACAAACTGACACATGCCTTTCAAAGAATTTCTGCATGTTTCACGGGACAATGAAACCATCTAAATTGGAGGTCAAATGAGTTTATTAAGACCATCAATATCTGTCTAGGAGTATGAAAGCCAGAATATAAAGAACAAAAGCTAACTGAAGTGACCCATCAACACTAGGGAAATAACCATCTTATATTTGCAATAATGTTGCAAGTCATTCTTCTACTAGTTTTCAGGAGGACCCAGAGGCTTCTCTAAGTGTTTTTCAAACTGTAGCTCATGACCCAGTAAAATCAGTTTAATCACAGTAGCTTTCAACTGGGAGGTACCATTCCCAGGGAGCTTATGGCGGTTATTTTTTGGTCATCACAATGATTGGGGTCCTACTGGCATTTATTGGGGGAAAGGTACCAAAGATGCTAGGAGTCTGGAAATGCAGTAAAGAATTGCCCAGCATCCCAACAAGATTTTCCAAATCTCCCACCAGACATTCAAGTAGGAAATTAAAACAAACAAAAAACTTTAAAATTGTCTGAGCATACTACCAAACTCCATCTTCCCCATAAACACACAATATTTCTTGACGCTTTAGTAAACTTATTTTCCAGGTGTGACACTATCCCATAAGTTAAGAAAAGATTGTTTTGCTTCATTTAGAACTAAGACTGTTTAGCATTTCAGAAAACCTGATGACAAGCTGTTTGTAGTAGCTGAGTTTCCAGTACAGCATACCTCTATCAGACTGCTTTTATAGCCGTAACTTTCAAACAGTATGTAACAGAGACATCTCTGAATAGATTTATTTCTAAACATTATTAAGTTAGTAAGGATTTATGAAACAGAGGGTTCTTTCTAAACTTCATTAACATTAAAAAAATTTCACATCAAGATCTTCCTATATGTTATCCTATATTAGAAATCTATGTTGTGAAAAGTAAATATTAAACTTATTTATTTTGGGGCTGCTTCTCTTTCTTTTTTTACTCTGAGAATGTCTCTCCAAGTTTACCACAGGGCTGTTAACTGTTTCTTTTTCTAATCCATCCTCTACACCCCACTGCCCATCAAAGGATATGCCCTGCAGGGTAGTTAAGTACTAGAGTCCGAAAGCAGGTTGCTAATGATGGATTCTTCCAGGTTTTCTGTGAGACTTCATCACTTCCTTGTCTCATGCTAGGTCATTTCACAGGGAATTATTTTGACACCACAGGTATAAATAAGGTCAAACTCACTGGTGAGTACGTGATACTACTTTTACTTCTCCATGTTGACAGTCTAATTTCTTATGTTATCCTCACATCAAGTAAAATTACTTCCCTCTCTTATCATATTTTCCATTTTAAAAAATATCCCTCTTTCTCATATATTATTTTTATTTATTCTAACAGTTTTTATTTTAGTATCTACATATATCTCAGCTCTTTCATTTTCCTATAATTTTTATACGGTATGTCTTCTGAGCCTATTTCTTTTAAATACAAAGGTGTTTTTTTTTTAAACATCTTTATTGGAGTATAATTGCTTTACAATGGTGTGTTAGTTTCTGCTTTATAACAAAGTGAATCAGCTATACATATACATATATCCCCATATCTCCTCCCTCTTGCGTCTCCCTCCCACCCTCCCCATCCCACCTCCCTAGGTGGTCACAAAGCACTGACTTGATCTCCCTGTGCTATGCGGCTGCTTCCCACTATCTATTTTACATTAAATCCGAAGGTATTTACTGTAAGTAGGTACAGGCGGTCAACTACTTCACTGTAACATCTAAGGTAGCTGATGACCTACCTATTAACTTTATTTCAGGATAATCAACAGCCTTAAAATATTTGTTATAAGAATAAATGAGGCACTAGGTCTGATAG
Source organism: Balaenoptera physalus (assembly GCF_965194825.1). Classification (NCBI taxonomy): domain Eukaryota; kingdom Metazoa; phylum Chordata; class Mammalia; order Artiodactyla; family Balaenopteridae; genus Balaenoptera; species Balaenoptera physalus. The sequence continues at coordinate 17,412,235 of NC_138894.1, forward strand.
GGTTGAGAATCATTAATTTAGTGGATCTTAATCAGAATTTCTTGAAAACAGAACTGAAAATTATCAGAGTACACTGCAAACAGGGGACCGTTTCATGAAACTTTTGCTTCCATTGTGTGTGTTTTCTGGGTGTTGTAAAAATGTATTTCTTGCTAGAAGGCAAGGTCAAATAAATTTGTGGTCCCCCAGTTACTGAACAGACCGGTGGCCAACAACTGTCCTACAAGGTCCCTCACACTCGCTGCCTGCTTCACAAACGTCCCTCACCTCCTGGGCTCTCAGTCTTCTCTGGGATCTACTTCCCATCTCCAGGTCCTCCCTGTCTCTCTAAAGCAGGTGCTTTCACCTTCCCTACTCCCCGTATGGATGCCTTCAAGTCACTTGCTCAATTTCTTTTTATCTTTTCTGTCTTAAAAAACAAATAAATAAACAAAAAAACTGTGGGCATGGCAAAGGGCAAAAAAGTAGCCTTTTTAGGCATGATGAAACCCAGAAGGCATACAGAAAAGGCAGAGGTAAGTCTATAATAAAAGTGAAAAGTCTTCGGGGGAGCCAAGACATATACAAGGCAAATACGATTCAGAAAAAAGTCCTATAATATAAAAAAGGTTTAATATCCTTAAGACTGGTAACAATCAGGAAGAAACAAGCAATTCTACGAGGCGGAAAAAAAGTGAGTGCAAGAACAATTTTTAAATGAAAATTAAGTTGCTCACTTACCCTATGACCTAGCAATTCTCACCTCTAGGTATATACACCAATCCGCTTACTAAATTATCTCAATAATTGTAATAATTTTAAAAGAGTTTCACGTTTTCTAGGCATAAAGTGATATTAGCAAAAAAAGAGGTGGTTTGGGTTTTTTTGTTTTGAATTTATTTATTTATTTTTGGCTGTGTTGGGTCTCCACTGCTGCACGCGGGCTTTCTCTAGTTGCGGTGAGCGGGGGCTACTCTTTGTTGCAGTGTGCGGGCTTCTTATTATGGTGGCTTCTTTTGTTGCGGAGCACGGGCTCTAGGCACAGGCACACAGGCTTCAGTAGTTGTGGCACGTGGGCACAGTAGCTGTGGCTCACGGGCTCTAGAGCGCAGGCTCAGTAGTTGTGGCGCACGGGCTTAGTTGCTCCGCGGCATGTGGGATCTTCTCGGACCAGGGCTCGAACCCGTGTCCCCTGCATTGGCAGGCGGATTCTTAACCACTGCGCCACCAGGGAAGCCCGAGAGGTGGTTTTTATCTCCTATTTTCAAATGTTTATTTGTAGTGGTTATTTGATTTCCTGTCTTAATAATATTTGCACTTGACTAGTGGTTTTTAAAGAGTGTGGTATTACTTCCGAAAGGGCATTTTGAAATTTGGGTGTCATCTTGGCATTTGGGAGGTCAGTGCCAGGGATTCCAGAAACCTGCAATGTGATGGACAATATGACACAGTGAAGAACTGTTGTTCTACCTTTCACATATCTTTCAAAGGTCCAAACAGAAAAACCTGTTTATAATTATTTGAACTTGGAAGCTAACTGAATTTTACATATAGATACTAAGTATCTTTTGTAAGATTTTAACACACACTGAAATCATCAGTAATACAACTGCTTGGGTAAATTGTTTAAAACTTGACACCAAGAGTTGTTCAACAGAAACAGCATTGATGGCAACATTGTTGAAGGTGAACTGCCAACACAACATGTCTGTATGGATTTGCATTTGAAGCTATCTGACTCACAGTGAGTCTTACATAGGTACAAGTATCTAACCTCTTCATTATTTCCTCTAATTTAATTATGCCTGAGCATTCACATCCTGAAAGACACTATTTCATTTTATTTATCCTTTATGAGAGCATTACAGTGATTTCTTTAAAGTACATGAATCAGAGTTCTTTATAGAAAAATTCCAATGAATAAACATAGGAAAAACAAAAATGGAAAAATCAACATCTTGCAATCACTATGAAACAACAGATCCAGGCAGCTTACATTAGTAACTGCCAATGGAGGGACAGCTGACATTTGAATCCACTAAGACAACCAGTCATTATGGGCCTCTTAAAGTGATATTATAAGTATTATGAAATATTCAGCACCTATAAAATATTCTATGAAACAAACATCTGAATCAACCCTCTAGAACTGATTACCGCTTAAAAGAAATAGAGAATGAAAGAATATGATAAAATGACATCATAAAAATGCAAACCAGAATGTTAGAAATACCAAAGAAATGATTCGGTTTCTTCAAAAAATAAATAGCATTTTTAAGGGGTGGGGGGCTGTTATACAGATTTTAAAGGACATAACAACCAAACGTAATTACGTGGACCTTTTTTGGATCCTGATTTTAACAAACTAACTTTAAAAAGATGTTTCTGATACTACTGGGAAAACTGAAGATGAACTGGGTATTATATAATACTAAAGAATTATTGTTAATTTTGTGAGGTGTGATAATGATACTGTGGCACGTGTGTGCGCACGTGTGTGTGTGTGTAGTGCATCCCTATCAACTGGGGATAAATACTGAAATATTTGTGGGTAAAATAATACACAGGTCTCGGATTTGCTTTAAAAATGTTCAAACCCTCCAAAAGGAAGGGGGTAGGAAATTGATACAAAAACGGCAAAATGCTGATGTGATGAACCTGGTTAATAGAACAGGGGAATATATTACCAATGTGTTAATCTCAGTCAATTAAAGAAAAAAAATCTTAGAACAGAAAAAAAGAGGTACAGAATCACCTCCTTAGTCCTCTCTTTACTCTAGGTTGCCACTAACCTACGGATCAACACTCTGAGCTACTCAATCAGTGATGCACTCCTCTGACATCATCATCTAACATAGCTAATATCTTGTCCACAAGGACAATGACAGTCTTTACACACCTTAATGAAAGATACTGTCTATGGTGATACTTTGATACACCAATTTAGAAGCCCAATCAAAAAAGAGGTAAGTCTGGTATGCTTGGTTTTGATATATCCTCAATATATCCTAATCACTACTATCTTTCATGGGCCTTTTCCCTAGCAAAACTGTTCTTTTCACTGTTCACAAATTCTCACAAATTGTGTTTTCCTACCTTGGCCTTCTTATTACATACTCATTTCTGCCCACCCCATTGGTCTGGAATGTCTGCTTCACCTCTATCCAGGCAAGTCCCTTATCCACAAAACTTGCTCAAACCTCTTTCTCCTTAGTCCCCTTTGCCTTCATCTGAACACTCAGATTCACAGAATGTTAGGACAGGACAGTAAGAGACTATTCATGGCTTTCACTGTCCTATAACAAATAGGTAAGCCTTTTAAAACCTCTCCCTCCATTATAATGCAAATTCCTCAAAGGCAGAGACTATATCTTACCTTATATACCTTATCTTACCCTACCTTCCTGTATCTTCTCTTATATAGTTTGCATAACGTTAACACTCAAATTACAGGCACAGAACTGAGAAGTATGGCAGACAACTGTTTTGTACGTCCAAGATGAAAATGATGACGATGGCTCAGACAATGAGTGCTTACCATATGCCAGGCACTATTCTAAACATTTTATATATAATAACCATCAAATATAACCACCCTAGCATTATGCCCACCTCATGAAATGATACACACAGAGGTGAACAACTTACCCAAGGTCACAGTTTGTAAAGTAAGTGACCAGGCTGGGGTTTGAACCCTGGCGGTCTGGCTCCAAAGTCCCACTGATAAATTTACTATTCAGCATCTCAGAAAAAAAAAAAAACTTGAGTGAACAGAAAATTCTGTCCACTGAAGAAATCTAGCCTCAGAGTATCTATAAACTAATAACTCTCCCCGAGCCTACAGTTTTGGGTAACTTCATCCCAGCAGCATATATAGCACAGAATGAGCCTGGAGTAAGAGTCATGGGATCTGAATTCTAGTCCTCACTGTGATCTCAAGTAGTGTGACTCAGCCTTTCCAGACTGCAATTTTATTTGGAAAAAAAAAAAAAGGTTGATTTCCTTCTGGACCAAAAGGTCTATCATTCTATCTTCTCTTGATTTTATTGGAGAGAAAAGGATTAAAATAAACTAATTCATTATCCAGCTGCCAAACTGGCCTAAGTTCCACGCTGAGCTCTCCTGGCCTGGACCTGTATCACTGCAACACTGGCACAGGAGACACACCGGGCTTGTGACCTCTATGCTTCCTCTCTCCTGCTACTTTGGGGGAAAAAACAGGTTCATAGGCCCCCCAAACAGACACTTACCTACTAAAAGGGTCAGGGACTCAAGCCACAATAAACTGGAAGGAAAGGCAGCAGAATCACACCAAGTCCTGACTTTAAGATCCCTGATGACATTGCTGAGCGGGTACCTGTTCACACTCATCCAACCAACCCCAGGTTATCCATCGCGCACCTCCACTCGAACATTTCACAGACATCGCCTACCTAATACGTCTGAAACAGAACTCCTGACTTCAGCCTCCAAAAATGCTCCTCCCCTCCACATCTCAGTAAATGGCCCTCCTCTCACCCACTTGGCTTGCCTGTGTCCTTGTTAGGTCTACATTCAAAGGATTAAACCCCAGTGCCTCACCATCACCTATAAAGCCCCATCTAATCTGGACCCAGTCTATCCCCACCTCCTCTTCTCTACTCCTCCTCCTCACCTAGTCAGCTCCAGCCACCCTGTTCCTCGCATAACCTACTTTATTCTAACTCCAGGGCTTTTATACCTGAAGTCTCTGCTTGAGATGGGTCACCTCGTCTGAAAGGCTTTCTTGATCACTCTTTTTAAAAAAAACACACAGACCACTCATTCACCTCCCATCATATTCAATCCTTAATCCCTCAGTCTGCTTTATCTTCTTCAGAATATTTATCACTAACCAAAATTAAATTATATGTTCCTTTTCTGTACCCACCCTCCCCATTAAAACATAAGCTCTACAATGAGAACTTCCTCTTATCTTTCATTGCTCTATCCCCAGTTTCAACACCAGTACCTGGCACAGTATCTGTTGAGTGAATGACTTTTCCCAGTCTTTAGTATCAGTCTGTAGTATCTACCTTTTAGCTACAGACATCTCTCCTTTCCTTCACAGCTTAATCTTTAAGAAGTGTTCCCAGTTTCTCATGTTCATTCAGGACTGAATACACTGCAATCTGGGCTCTAGCCTGTGCCTTTGAAGGTGCTCAGTAAGTTCCACAACCTTCCTCACTCCAACAGTCCCAGCCAAAGAACACTTCACTCCTTATCTTCTTGACCTTTCTGCAGCAATACTAACCACATCCTCCTTCCAGAAAATCACCTTCCTAAGTTTCAATGACAATACTCTCTCCTGGTCCTCCTACTCTCCAGGCTATTCCCTTCAGCCAGTCTCCTGCTCCTCAAACTTAAGTGTTCCCAAGGGCTTAATAACTGGTCTACCGATCTTCTTAATCTATATGTTCTCACCATCACTGAGCAATCAACTCTACCACTATGGATTTATCTTAGCCCAGACCTATTCCTCCTGAATTCCAGACCCACATGTTCAACTGTCCCTGGACATCTCTACTCGGATGTCCCACAGGTACCTCAAACCCAACATGCTAAAAGTGGAAGTCACTTCTCTTTTCCCTACCTCCCACCTTCACCCTTAAAGCATGCTTCTTTGTCCTAGATATGCATCTTGATGAATAGCACTGCTCAACTAATGAAGCCCAAACCCCGAGTTTTCCTAGACTTTTCATTATTCCAAAATCCCCACGCCTAACCATTCACCAGATAGGTCTCTCATTTGCACCCACTACAGCAATTATCTTATCTTGTGGTAACCTGCCTGTCCGTCCCCCCGCCCCACCCCCCGCAAATCCATCCTTCAGAGCATCTCTTTCTAGAACACAAAAGTCATACTGGTTGGGCTTCCCTGGTGGCGCAGTGGTTGAGAATCTGCCTGCTAATGCAGGGGACACGGGTTCGAGCCCTGGTCTGGGAAGATCCCACATGCCGCGGAGCAACTGGGCCCGTGAGCCACAATTACTGAGCCTGCGCGTCTGGAGCCTGTTCTCCGCAACGAGAGGCCGCGATAGTGAGAGGCCCGCGCACCGCGATGAAGAGTGGCCCCCGCTTGCCGCAACGAGAGAAAGCCCTCGCACAGAAACGAAGACCCAACACAGTCATAAATAAATAAAAAAAAAAAAAAAAAAAAAAAAGTCATACTGGTTTAAAATTTCCTAAAAACTCATTCCCATTAACCTATCCTATTGACAAGGTTCATCTCCTGGCATCAGCCCCTCCCTTTCTTCTCCAATAATGTTAAATTTCTTATGGTCTCCCCTCAGAGCAAAATTCTTTCTGCCCATGTCTCTTTCCATGGGATACTCTCCCCAACATCAGATACAGCTCAAATACATAACTCCTTTTGGGATGCATTCATGAATTCATCCATAAAACTGAGAAGCCTCCCATATCTATTCCTTCACTATACCTTGCAGGTGTAAATTTATTACAGTCCATACTACATTGTATTATAATTACCTGTCTCATCTTAGAAGGCTGGAACTGGAACTCCCTCTGCTTTTCATCCCCAGTGCCCAACACAATGTCTCTGCATAGAGAAAGTATTCCATGTATATTTATTAAATGAATGGATTGAAGTAGGAGTCGGCAAACCATTGCCCATGGGCCAAATCTGGCTCACCACCTGTTTTGTCCAACCTACGAGCTAAGAACAGTTTTTACATTTAAAAATGTTTAGAAAAGAAAATTTTAAAAAGAATAATATTCAGTGATGCCTGAAAATTATATGAAATTCAAATTCAGTATCCACAAATAAAGATTTATTGGATCATAGCCATGCTCATCTGTTTATGTTTAGTCTTATGGCTGCTTTCATACCACCGCAGCAGAGTGGAGTAGCTGCAGTCGAGACCATGTGGCCTGCAAAGCCGTACTTGCTATCTAGCTCTGTACAGAAAGTTTACTGACCTCTGAATGAAATAAAATGATCATGGGCTTTGGTTTTTGACAGTACTTAGTTCAAGTCCTGGCTTTACCACTTACTACCTGGGTGACTTGGGACAAATAAGCTAACCTCTCTTACTTAGACTCAAATCCCTAATTTGTAAAGCAGGATAACGTATCTGCTGGGTTGTTTTGAAATTTTACTAAGCCTTTTAATTGTGATCCCTGCTGTAGGAACCAGTCTATAAAGTGCCTGGTACAGAGTACAGCTTAATGTTGAGAACCCAGACCTGGGTTTGAATTCCAGCTTCATCGCAGACCGCGTGACTTTGGGCAAGGTACTGAACTCTGTGCTTCAACTTCCTCCTCCATTACACTGGGACAATAAATATACAGCTCACAGGACAGCTGTGAGAACTAAATGAGTTGGTACCTGTGAAATGCTGAGCACAGTGCCCCTCAGACAGTAAGCACTCAATAAATATTACTATTACTATAGCAGATGTTTGGTTAGTATTAGTTTCTCCCCTTCCCACCTCCTCATCTACTCTATCTCTCACCCCTATTCAAAGCAGCCTATATCTAAAGGAGTAAGTCAATACTTGCACGACAAGTGCTATTGCAGACGATGGGTGGTCAGGAACGGTCTGTGGCTTCCAAGTCACATCACAATCATGGTTCTCCCTTTGCTCTCTGATCCTCCCTTCTCTAGATGCTTTCTTCCTTAGAAATCTAGCCAATCCCCAGACTTCAATGTAGGGGGCTATAAAATTCTTTTTTCTAACCAAGATTTCTCTCTCCTGAGCCCCAGTGTAGTATTTCTCAACTCCTGATTTCTACCTAATGGCCTACCATCACCTTAAATTCAGAACGTCAAAAGCTGAAAATTATTCTTTTCCCCATCTTTTCCCCACCTGTCCCTTCCTATCTTCCTTAACTACCAGAAGAACCTGCTATCCTTCCAGCACCCTGGCTGGTTGTCCTGAAATTATACTTTAGTCCTTCTTCTCTTGCAATAAGACTTTCTCTCAAGTCATATTTTTTTCTTTTTGCTCCTACTGTCACTGACCAATTCAGGTCCTTTTAACTTCAAGCTCATTCTGCCAGAGTCTCTAACTTGTCCCTGCCCCAGGCACCAACCTAGTCTGCACACGGACCCCACTACTCTTCCTAAAACATGCCACTCTTTATCATGCCCTTTCTCTGCTTAAAACTTTTGATGCACTACCCCCACCCCCCTTCCATCCCATAACCTGTATGGAAAAAGGAAAAGACTGACCTTAGTGTGGCAATCAAAATCCTTCCCTATCTACCTTGCTCCAATCTTCCTTTCTAATCTTATCTGCCATAATAAAAATACCATCACCTTACATTTGTGCAGCGCTTTATCTAACTTGGAAAACATTCTTACATGCGCTGGCATTTCATCTCCACAACAACCCTTGGGAAGAGGCCAAAGAGGTATATTAGTATCCTTTTACAGAAATCAGATTCCTAGCACTGAACTGGAAGTCAGGACTTATGTGCACATGGGAGTCTCCTGTTCTAGAAACCCTGGTCTCCTCAGTATTGTCCCATCTACCTCTCTCCAACTCGCTCACGTTTTCTTAGCTCTGCAGTCTACTCCCTCCCATTCCTCTACTTGGTGGACACCCTAGAGTGAAGAGTACAGGGGAAAGTTCAAAAAGAAATGTTTCTTAGAGATGCTGGAATGTGCTTCATTAGGTATTTAGTTTCCAGCCTTTGCCAGAAAGATCTCTCTAAAGAAGGGTTTCTACAGTGTATTTCTCAAAGCACTAACAATTCAACAGTCCTCACCACAGCCCACCACACAGGCTATGCAGGGTCTGGCCTGGCTATGCCGGCTTCATTTCCTACCTCTCCCCCTCGATCACTGTCCTCCATCCACAGTGGCCTCACTGCTGTTCCCAGAACATTCCAAGTCTCAAGGTCTCTGTGCTTGCTGTAGCCTCCTTTACACATCCTTCCCTTAATTCAAATTTTTCCTTTTAGAGTTCTGTCTTCAGAAAGGCCCTTCCTGACCACCATATCTAAAGTAGGCCCCGTTCTCTAGTCCCTTAACCTCTTGTATGGGTTCTCATAACACTTGTCACCCCCTAACACTCTATTACTTATTCATTCTTTCATGGTCTTTCCCAGGGATCCACAAACCTTTTCTGCCAAGAGCCAGAGAATAAATATGTTCAGCTTTCTCTGTCACAGCTACTCAACCCTGCCACTGTAGCACAAAGCAGCTTAGACAGTATGGGAAAGAGGAAATGTGGCTGTGCTCCAATATAACTTTATTTACCAAAACAGGCAGTGGCCGAGTTTGGCTCACAGGCCATCCACCCCCCGTATATTCCTTCTAACAGAGTGCGAGCGTCAGAGGGACAGCAAGCTTCTCTGTTTTGTTCACTCTGGTTTCCTTGTGGCCAGAATAGTGCCTAGCCCCAAGTACACATTCAATTAATATATGTTGAGTAAACAAACAAATAGAACTAGTCTGGAGCGGGGAGCTATGCTCCTCTTCCACCTCCTCAGGTGACAATGGCATGACATTCAAGAAGAATGATGCCAAGGTCATGAGCTCCATTTCCATTTGGTTAGGATCATACCATGAAAAGTGGTCCCACAACCATTGTGTGCCTGTCACCAGCAATAACAACCTCAGGCAATAAAATGCCTTTGGTTATAACTGGGTCCAGGTAGGAGCCTGTTAAAACACAGACTGCTGGGCCCCACCCCCAGAAACTCTGATTTGGTAGGTCTAGGGTAGAGTCCAAGAATCTGCATTTCTAGCAAATTCCCAGGTGATGCTGATACTGCTGGTCCTGAACCACACTTTGAGAACCACTGGATGAGAGTACCCAAAAATGACAGTACTAGCATTTTTATACTATTAAAAAAAAAAAAAGAGAGAGAGAGAGAGAGTCACAGATTCCTTACGTTCCAGTGATCTGGCTGGAGGGGGACTGCAGGGAAAAAAAAAAGAACCGTAAAACTGACTGCTCAGTGGAAATGTTGCTCCAATAAAATGAAGACAGAAAAACACTAGGTCTTTAATTTTTAACAGACTGTCTTCCAAACACTCTATTTTCACTTGCAAATCTAGCTGTAACTGGAAAACAATAAGCCAAATAAAAGAGAGAAGAGTAAAAGAGAGAAGTCACCAGTGGGTGGCTAACCTTGATAGTGGGCTAAGTATTAACTCCATAGTCAGTTTCCTTAAATTTACTTTAAAGAACAATCATAACCACCTGTCTTTCTATTGCTAGATGCAAAGAGACTTTTGGAGATGGATACTAGAGATCTAATCTATACAATGAAATATATCTACAATAAATTACCAAGCCTAGGGGTCACTTTTTTCAAATGTAAAATTCACCGTCATCGAACTTGAAATGGACTAGTAACAATTTTTGCAAATTCTACATTTGTTAAGGCAGGGGACTTTAAAATAACCCCCAAACTCACATTAAAATCACCCCGAAGCCATTACTTTATACCTCATCAATCTGAACAGCCCACAAAGGGATTAGAATTTATATACATTTGTAGCTGTTTATAAACTAGGTTTCTATTGTGATGGTTATATGCAGTTAAAGTAGGTTAAAAATAATTTTAAGGTGAAAAAGTAAGGTAAAACCTAGCTTCATAGGAGAGAAATTCTAGGAACAGAAATCTAGAATGCTAATGAACTGACCATTAAGTAGATGGCAATACTGCATCAACATGTACTTACAAAAAGAGACAGTACATGATCAAAAGATGAATCAGCAGACCCCCGATGTATGAGTCTAAAGTATGTCTCAGCTAAGACCAAGTATTCTTTATGAAAATTTAGCAATTGAATTGAAAAGTGTCAAGTGTGAAATATACCCTAGATTTTTATAGCATTGTAAAGACTAAAGAATGTAAAACTATCTCATAAACAATTTGTATATTGATTGCATGTTGAAATGCTATTTTGTATATATTGGGTTAAAAGCATTAAATTATTAAAATTAATTTCACTTCCTTAGTTTTGTTACTGTAGCTATCAGAGAATTTAAAATTACATGTGACTTGCAATTAGATTTCTGTTGGACAGTGTGATCATGCACCCCAATTCTGCAAGTAGATTTGCTATCTCCTCTTCCATTTGGGTGATTTCTAAGAAGCTTGCAGAAAATGATATGGAGCAATGAATGAGCATGAAGATATGCAGTATGTCTGACATGGAGTGAAGCTCCTTGATCCTGGCCTAATACAGGATCACCACGGGCCAGGTGCTCATCCACTGTAACCTGAGGTTCTAATCACCATTTTTCCCAAGGACAGGAAGATTGGTTCTACCTCTGTGACTACTATGTATATCCATATCTATAGCTATACAAACACGTGAACAGGTTACATTCATTTCAAATTGCAATTAACTGTGTCAGAATCCCTAGTAGTGTTAATAAGGATGAACATAAGATCTCTGATTATGAAAACTACCTGGTTCCCAACACCTAACCACCCCCCAGCTCCCAGCATGTACTTCATTCTTGCAGAGAAGGGACACATCTGTAACAGCTCCTTTATATAATCCCCGCCCATTTTACTTCAATGTTTTTAACTCCTGATTTAGAAAGTTTCTCATTTGCTTGCACTGCCAAACCTCTACAATCACAGAGGACACCAAAGGAGAATGCTGGCTGAGGAAGAATAACAGAAGGAAGTAGGGTCTAGTTACTCACCCCAACAGTTGCTATATAACCATATGGACTTCACAAAAAAACTATACTGAATACAAAAAGCTTAATCTCTTGAGCTCTTTTCTAAGTATTCAATATCAAAAAGATACTTCTATATGCAGATGTGTGTTGAGTCTTGCAGTCTAAGGATAATATTGTTAAAGAAATGTACTGCTGGACAGCATTAGAAGTGATTGTGAAGCTTGAATGAAAATAAGCTTAAAAAAAAAAAAAAAAAACGGAGGGGGGAGCAAATATTGCCAAAACATTAAAACACTTACATGGCTTAAGTATCCTGTCATAAAATATAAGCTTCAAGGACTAATTGGAGCACACTGGAAAACAGCCACAACCTATGCAACAGCATTTAATGCCCAAACATGTGTTCTAACCCGCTGAATATCATCATCCTGCAGCAAGGGTCAACAACTTGTGGCAAGCTCTGGAGATGACTTCGAGTGGTACTTGAGTAGCTAGTCCATAAATATTTGCTGAACGAATGACTGAATGAACCAGAAAACTCATACAAAGTGCAATTAATATGCAGAACCCACAGCCAGTTAATCTGAAACCAGAGCCAGAAGGAGAACAAAACAGCACCTCAGAGTCCAGTCCCAGGCCATTCCCACAGGAGTCAGCTACCCTAAGTTATTTTCATTCTATGTACATAGTTTATTCATCCCCTCTTACTTTTATGGAAGTTCCAAGTTCTCCTTCCTACAATCTCTCTCCTTCTTAACCAGTTCCCCCAGATAAAAACAGGAATGCAGTGTCCAGTCTCACCATTTTTTAGACAAGTATTAACATCTCTAACAATCACCGGCAAATGTTCACTGGGCCTCCAAAGGCCAGACACTATGCTAGGTGGTAGGGTACAAAGGTAAGTGTAACACTATACCTACCCCTCAGGTAGTTTGTGGGGCAGGCAGACAAGTAAACAATCGCAGCATAAAAAAATGCCTGGAGAATGAGGCAGGAGTGCCACTGGAGGAACTTAACTTTGCTGGGTGGGTGGGGAGGGTGACAGAGTCTTAAGGAACAAAAGAAACAAAAGTCAAAACCAAACATTATAGTTGAATATACCTGTCACTGTTCGAATGGTCAACTCATCAAGTTAGCACTCTAAAGTGGCGCTCTGAATGAAGATCCTCTGACTGTAGAAAAATTTGAAGTTCATGACAGTGGCACTGAGTACTACCAAGAGAAGGAACACACAGACACACACTTCAGCAGAACATAATGTGCAAACCTAATTAGTCATGACGTCAAGAGGCTTCACCCACTTATTGTCTGTCCCTCCAAGCTGAAGGTGACTTGACTGACCGACCCACTCCTGTGATTTCAGCTGGTTTTTTCTCACAGCAGTGATGGATTTGCAAGGATCCATCCATACTTTCTCCCTGATACCCCTTGTGGCTACTGGCAAAGTCTGCTGGACTGCTGGCTGGTACTGCGGCCCTGAAAAGATACACAGACCATGTACAGGAACTGGATAGACTCACACTCTGCTTGTCACTATTCAGAAAGACACAGCTAAAAACACGGATTAACAAACATGTGGGAGGGCAGTGAGAAAGGTAGCAGGGATGGCACCCTGGAAGGTGCCTAATCAGGCAATTCAGCTCTTGCTAGTTTCACAGGACAGTGAGTTTTTACCTCCTGGTATGCAGCTCTTAAGACATTTCATCGGCACAAGAGTTAGTTTTGTGTTTCTGACTCCCTGTGACTACAGATAATTTCCAAGCTTCAGGCCCACCCTAACTTTCCTCTGCCATCACCCTCCTGGCCTCGTGTCCTTACCATCCCCAAAACGTCCTCTCTTTTCACCCAAAATACTCACTTCCTTCCCATGGAACGTAGGTAATTTGTTCCCTCAGGAAGCTGTCTGCCTTATCCAATATCTCCAACATGAATCAGGACACAGATAATATATAAAAATTACCACATTTAAAAAATGCTCTGATCTGTATACCTCTTACAGACTCTTTCCTCAATTATAGTGAATAGCTTAAGTGACTAAAAAAGTATACCATATCATTTTAAGGAAATGAACAACATCATGGCTCCTAGCACAATACTAAAATTAACATGAAATTAAACTTTTATTAACAAAGATTTTAATTATGAACAGCACTCCTTTTAAATTTTATGAGTATGATGGGTAGGAAATGTTTCCATATTCATGAATGTAGCCACACAGCAATATTTATAAAGAAATTAAAAACACACTATTTTTAGGATAACCCAACGATACCTTAATCTTCACTAAAAACAACTTTTGGAACCCCCAGTCTAAAAAAACCACCCAAACCTCAGCAAATATATATGGTAGATGTTATAAAGCTGATTTTTGAAAATTAAGTTATGACTCATAAGGGCATGGATTTCTTTTTTGAGATGTTGCAAGCGTAATATGAAGGAATTTGTTTGGTAGTTTCACATCAGAAGCTTCCTAATTTTCCACTGTGAAAAAGTTTTCAATCTTTAAGCAAGATTGCTGCTAATAAATTCTTAAAATTCTAAGACTAAAAGGAATTTCTTCCAAATTAAATTTCTAATTTAAAATAAGAGAGGAAAGTTATATTTCGTCATATTTTAACTTTAACACAAATGTCAATATATGGGGAAAATGGGCTTCAAAATCAACTTTATACAAAATCATGAAATCAAAGACCCCAGAAATTAAAATATTTATGTTCTATCCTTTACTGAAAGTCAAGGTAAATGTAATTCATGATTTATTGAAATTTAAAGTCAAGTAAGAACGTCATAATCTTTTAACAGATCATTTAAGTAAAATAAGTTGTCCGACATGATGGCAAAGATCTTTTCAGTGGGAGTGAATCTACTTTGCCACAGGAAGGCAAAAGTCACCACATTAAAATCACATGCTAATTGCCAATCCTGGCTTTCCAGTCCCCAAATCCTGAAAACAAAATTATTGCAATTCACTACGGGATTGTCTGCATGTGCATTTTTAGCATCAGACAGCACTTTCAGAGAAGAGAAATCTACTAACAAAAGAGTTCTACAATTTCAAAAAAAATGGTACAACTTTCAAAAACTAGAGTAATGGCCTACTTACTCTTGTATATTACATTTTGAAAATAAACAGTATCAGATCCTTCTGAGAATAACACAGTATCATCACTTGTCCATTTATTCACTATCATTTTTACATATGAAAATCTTAAAAAAACTAGGGGAAATATAAATCAGGTAGAGACAGGAACTCTATTTGAAATCTCGAACAATTTTATCCAAAATCGAGAGTAGCCCACAAAAAAGCTAAGGAGGCACTCAAGAAAAAGGAGTTAGAAATCACAATAGATTCCCTCTCTGAAATTGGGCAAAATTAGTAAGAAAAAAGTTGGTAATTATTTTGTCATCAATTTGTTTATCCCTTCCTTATGGTATGTCTACTGGGCGGTAGAAGCTGTGCACACATGCACCTTCCCCACCAAACTTAAGGTGAGAAGCTGTGTCTTGTTCATTCATCCCCACATTCTTCGTAACTAACCCAGGGCCTTACACATAGTAGCGAATGAAAAAAGGTTGAATGATTTAAGGTAATAAATGTATTCCTAACCCCAGGTAATCAATTAGGCTCCAACTCATGCAAGAACACTCATAATTTCATTTTAGCTAATAAGCACTGAGTAATTTGACGTGTTTTTAAAAACATCTGCAAAGCTATTATATAGTTTTTAAGCTCTGCATAGCACAGTTATACTTTAAATGTATTTAAAAGGAAAGTATGTAGTGAAACATTAAAAAAACATACTCTTACAAATGAAATAGAAAATGATTGGTTTCACTGTGTATAACATGGAACTAGATGGTGTTGGTATGTTGAACATAAAGTGACTAGGAACTGATGTTGTAAAGTGTTTGTTAACGTGACAAGAACGTTACAAAGAGAATTAAAAGGCCCTGGAATTCTGGTTGGAAAAGTCACGCTGGGCAAGCAGGAGACAATGTAGAGTACCATCATCTCCACTCAGACAGCGTCTGGGAAGGTGGGTGGGGAGTCTGTTTCCCATGCCTCAGGAACAATGACTTCTATCCCAGTCAACACGGTACTGCTGGCAACAGGTACAGAACTGGTTCAGTCCATGGACTTGCTCCCCATTCCCCAAAGGAAACAACAGAACACCAAGCAGAGCGGGCCCTTTCCGGACTCCCAACAATTCCAGTTCTATCAACTCTCTAAAGCTCTACTCTAGAGTAAAAGTAGGCAAATTATAGCCCACAGGCCAAAATGGGCCAAATTCGGCCACCTCCTGTGTTTGAACAGCCTGCACGCTAAGAACAGTTTTTACAGTTTTAAATGGTAAAACAAAGAATCATATGTCATGACACATGAAAATTAAAATGAAATTCAACAGCAGTTCCATAAAGAAAGTTTTCACTGGAACATGGTTGTGCTCATTCATTACATGCTGTCTGCTTTTATACTACAACGGCAGAGCAGACAGAGACCTTATAGCTTGCCAAGACTATGATACTTACTACCTGGTCCTTTACAGAAAAAAGCATGCTGGCCCCTGGGCTAGGACATTTTTCTGTGCTTCTAGTTGCATCTCATTTCTCAGAGGTAGTCCACTGCTTCACCAAGTACAGACTCTAAGCTTGACAGATGTCCATCCTGGGGCTGTGTTGTCCAAAGTTACATGTTACATATAAAATAGTGCAACTCATTAGGATGGGCCCAAAGACAAAGTAACAAATTACATGCTTACAGAAAGCACTGAAAAGGAAGCACAATGCAAGCACAACAGTACAGGCAGCTCAGTTCAGATCTTTTCGCAGACTACTACACCCAGTCCTGGGTCATACTACTGAAAGGAAAACAACAACTACAGAGAATTTGGAGGTGGACAGATGATTAAAAGAGCTCAAAAATCATACCACTAAAGAAATGGGATTACTTGGCCCAAAGAAGAAAGGGTAAGAAACAAACTATAATACCGAGGGTGTCAAACTCTACATTTGTTGATAGGCTAAATTTCTACTGATGAAAGCAACTGGCAGCCTAAACTAAAATTCCACAAAACATATATCTAATGAATTAAATGTGATTCTTAATGAGATTGCCATTCCTGCCTTAGGCCATAAACCAGACCCTTAAAAAGTAATCACTTGTCAAATATTGTACTATAAGTCTTCAACTGATATATTATAGGAATGCTCCTTTTTCAGAAACCTCTGGCATTATGTAAGTTACCAGAAAAGGTGTGCTATTCATGTGCTGAGGAGTTCAATGAGATTCAAGTAACTAAAAGGTAAATGTAAGTTTCATGACCACATGCCTTGCCACAGGACCAAACATGGAAAACTGGGCTTAAATTACAGAATTTGTGTTACATTCAAGAATGTTCACGCTGTGGGATTTTAATTACTCTAAAAGATTACTGAGGGTAAAGGAATCTTCCCAGGACACCATTCAATCAGAATACTCAGTCTGGAACTACCTGGATATTTTCTTAAAGCAAGGAGAATGGGTCTCAAACACCCTTCTTCCATTGCTATGATTCTGTAACTTTAACTCTCCTAGTTCTTATGAGTAAGAGAGCCTGCAGCCATTGTTCACTTTCGTTTTGTCTTGAAGGTGGTCAATGTACACACGACTTCAGCCTAAGGTAAACTTTAATATCCCAAATTAAAATTTTATTATAACTTTAATTACAACTTCTTTTAAATTACAAGATAGGGAATGTATTGCCATTAAGTAGAAAAAAATGGGAAAATAGGCATAGCTTCTAAATATTTCTATGAGCCTATGTACCTTATTATTTCAAAATGTCCAACACTGGTACACAGTTAAGTGAAGAAAATATAGCCTATTTCCCATTAGTTTTCTGACTTTAAAATACAGAACGCTTGGACACAATATTTTCTTTGAGTCGATCTCAAATTACATTATAATTAGTAATGCTCTGAATATAATTTTGAACAATCTGAGTTTTTCAATCTTTAAATTCTAAGGCCTGTATTTCCCTAAGAATACCCTTCTAACAGTGTGATGCACACACGAATGTGACTCACTAAACTTTCTCCACTCCTACATCACCTATACAGTATTTTAACATCCAGAGTACACAATATCTTCAAGCCACTTCTACAATCTTGCATTAACCTTACCAGGATAAACTTTTCGCCAAGTCTCGTAATACTTTTTATTTAAAGACCTGTGGTAGTGAAACAAAGAAAACACAACCCCCCTCCCCCTTTTCTAAACCATATGGCAGCAAATGGAAGTTAACTTATTTTTTACCAGATCAACGCCTATACCTCGGCTCTAAACAATTTTCTCTTTGTGCCCCGGGGCCGGGCTAGAGCTGTCTGCTGATTTGCAACTGTACCCCCATCATGTTTTTAAATCGCAAAACAAAGTCCAGAACGCTCCCTGACCACTAACAGACCTCACCACGGTCATTTACCAAAACCTGGTTTAGGGAGACATGCACGCCGGGCGAGGGGCCCACGGCCGGCCGGGAGCCAGTCCCCCTCCGACCGGGTGACCGAGCAGGGAGTTTGCTCGCCCGGCCGGGACGGATCCGCCCCGGGAACTTGGTTACCCGAGCTCAGGGCCGCGCCGAGGCCTAGCCGCGAGGCCGGGGCGGGCTCCAGGCGGCGGGGGCTTCCCGTTCCCCGGCCGCAGAGCCTTCCCGCCCGCCCCGCAGTCGCCCGCAGGCAGGGGCACTCGCTGTCGTCTCCCGGCGACTGGACGCGCCCGCTGGGTCCCGGGCCGGCTCCTCGGTCTCCTGCCGCCGTCTGCGGCCCCGCTCGGCGGCCGCGCCGGGCCCTTCCGGGACGGCGGGAGCGCTAGGCCGCGCCGGGGCCCCGCGGCTCCGGGGCCAGGCGGGCGGGCCGCGGCGTCCGGTATCAGTCCCGAGGGCCCGGCTCCCGCCGGTAACGGGCCCCGCCGCCTCCCCTCCCCCTCCCCCGCCCCATGACAGTGCAAACCCTCCGGCCTGCCCGGCCGCCCCGCCTCCGGCACCAGGCCCAGTTCAGGGCCGCGGCGGTGTCGGCGGCAGCGGCGGCGGCTGCGCCGCGGCTCTCCGCCCTCGCTCGCTCTCGGTCCCGGAGGCTCGGGCCCGGCTCGGGATCGGCTCAAGTCTCCGCCGCTTCCCGGCCGCCCTCCGCGGCGCCCGGCCCGGGCGGGGTAGGCCAAGGCCCTGGCGGTGGGGGTGGGGGCTCCTCTCACCTTCATGTCGGGACATCCTAGTTCAGACGGTGGCGGCACGGCCCCTCCCGGGCTCCGGCTGCAGTGTCCCCCGCGGGGTCCCGGCGCTGCCCGCGCCGGCCTGCCGACTCCCACTCGACTCCCGGGCTCGGCCGCGGGGGCGGGGTGGGCAGCGGAGCGCTCCCGCGGCGGCGGCGGCTGCGGCGGGGAGGCGGCGTGGGGCGGGAATGGGGCCGGGCCTGGCCGGGGCTGAGCTCCTCCAGGAGGCGGGTCCGACGCCGCGGCTCCGCCGGCGCCCGCCGTGACTCGGTCACTCTCGGGCCCGCCGGCTCCGGGCTGCGGCGCCGCGCTCCGCAAATCCCGCTCCTCCCCTCCCCAGGCCCACCCCCCGCCCCTCTCCCCCGGCTCCCGGCCGCCGCCTCCTCCTCCTCTTCCTCCTCCTCCGCCTCCTTCCGCCGCCCGCACGTCGGCCCCGCCTCTCGCAGCCCGCGCCGGGCCCAGCAGCCCGGAGCCGCACGGCTGGAGGGCGCGGCGGGGGCGGCGGGGCGGTGTGGCGGCGGCTCGGGTCACGGCGTCTGCTCGCGCTCGTCGGCAGGCCGCGGTCGGGCGCCCGAGCCCGGCCTCGCCGCCGCCGCCGCGCAGCGCGTAGGGAGGAAGAGGAAATGCCCGGCCGCCGGCGCCAGCCGCTCGCCGGTATGACCGGCCCGCGCGGCTCGAGGGGCGCTCGGCCGCCCCCAGCCCCGCCTGGGGCCTATCCGGGCCCGGGCCGTAGGCGCCCCGCCGCTGGGCCGGGCCAACCGCGACGGCGGGTGCTTCCCGGCAGCGAGCTGCGACCCCGGAAGGCTTCCCCCTTTCGGGCGCATGGCTGCCGGGCCGACCTCGGGCAGCGCCCTGCGGCCCCCGAACCAGACGGGAGGCTGCGCACCGGCTGGGGACATGTGTTTGTATTTCTTTTTAAGCCAGCGGCCCCGAAGGGAAAGGCGGCTGGCCTCCGGGAGTCGTCCGGTGTTGCCCGGCAGGGTGACTCGCGGTCGGGAGGGCGTGGACGCGAGAGGCCAGCCGGGAGGCGGCTGGTCTTGGCTGCTGTGCTCCAAGGCCGGCTCCTCGGGAACCACCTACTTCGAAGACTCCGCTCCCGCCAGCCCGGGTGTTCGGCAGCACCCGCGCAAAGTTTGTTCCAGCACCTTGGCTCACCCTGAATACTCTTCTCTGAAAACTGTTGGGGTGTGTTTGTATGTGTGTGTGTTTCCTTTTTTTCCTGTCCGTGAACTACTTTTCTGTTTTTATCTATCTTTTACATTTTTACTCTCTTCCTTGTCAACTTTGTTTTCAGGCCTTAATTAGTTCATCAAATATTTATACAGCCCCTTACCACGTGTCGGTTGGTAGCGTGGTTTGGTGGAAAGAGATCGCACTTTGGAGTCAAGACATCTGCCGTGGATTCTGGTTCTGATACCCTCTATGTAACCTTGGGCATTTACCCTTTTATATTTGAATTTTTTTTTCTCCATAAACTAGAAGTGTGTGCCTAGGCTAAGTCTACTGAAATTGGATTCTAAAGTACTGCTTGCTTTGGGATTACTCTTTTTCCTTTCCACCATTACTAGCTGTGTGACCTGGAGCAAATGACTTAGCCTCCTTGTGCCTTGACTTTCCCATCTTTAAAATGAGTGCGATTACACATGATGCTAATAACAATAATAATAACAACAGGTATTTGGAGGATTAAGAGCTAAAGTGTATATAAAATATCCAGCACGGGACACAGTAAAAACACAGTTTGTTACCATATTTCATTAAATCTGATTTCAAGACACTTCTCGATTTGAAAGGTATTTTAAAAAGCTCATCTTAAAATCAAGGAGCTAAGTATTAGGTCACTCAGCTCTACCCAGGGGCTGTATTTGGTAGTAACTAATGATGAACTAGTTACCAGTCAAACTAAGGTTTAAACAAACTGGGGTTTAAATGAGGACTTTGTCACCAGAAATACTTCCAGTGCATGTATGGAGCTTTTGCCTAAATTCAGTCCAGCACAGCTGTTGAAGAAAGAGGATCGTCTAGGCCGTAAGGGGGCTTGGTGGGATAGAGAAAATAGGGCTTCCAACAAGGCTAACTAATATCTACTGAATGCTTGTCCTGTGCCAGTGTCTTTCTAAGCATTGTACAGTATTGTGTCTGTGATCCCCGGTACCAGACTCTTAGGACCCTCAATTTCTTGGGCTGTAAAAGTGAAGACAACACCACATAGTCTTGTGATGAGTAAATGATGTCTGTAAATAATAAGTTATAGAGGTTAAGGCATTATCAATAATATAGTCAGATAAAATGCTGGAGCAGATAAGAGAGCTGACAAATACTGCCGAACTCCAGGAAGGAATAAGAGTTAGTTTCTTTTGGTTTGGGGAAATGTTAGCGAATCCTGTTACGGAGAGCATACAGATGACTGTCTAAACCTGAAGGGAATATCAGATCTTTGACAGTCACGTTATTGTTTTCAATCAGGCAAAAGTAAGAAAATGAAGAAGCTAACTTAAAAAATGTATTTTTTCCTATTTGAATAAGAGTAAGCAGGAATATTATGTTTATTCAGGGTTTTCATGACTAGATGAAACATTTCCTCAATTCAACTAGAGATCAGGCCCTTCAATTAAAACAACCTGCTTGCTGTCCTGCGTATAGGAGACTGCATTTCCCAAAAAAGGATTAATGTAAACGCTCACACCAAATTGTTCATCAAATGATTTTTGGTCTTGGGACTTCCCTCGTGGTCCAGTGGTTAAGAATCCGCCTTCCAAGGCAGAGGACTCGGGTTCGATCCCTCGTCAGAGAACTAAGATCCCACATGCCGCAGGTCAACTAAGCCCGCGCGTCGCAACTACTGAGCCTGCGCTGCAACAAAAAGATCCCACGTGCCGCAACTAAGACCCAGTGCAGCCAAATAAATAAATAAATGTTAAAAAAAAAGATTTTTGTTCTCCAGAAATGCTTCTTCCAGGCCTTTCCTTTGCCTGCTCTTCCTTGAGTTCTTCTGTGTCCTTGCCTTGCCAACCCAAATCCATAGGATGGCCCAATTATGTAGCTTAAAACAAGCTAATGCTCATAAACATTGGTGAAATCAGAATAAGGTCTGTAGTCTAGTTAATTGCACTAATGTCAGTTTCCTGGTTTGATATTTTTCTATAGTTTTGTAACATATTACCATGGGGGGCAGGGGGGAGCGTACATGGCCCCTCTCTGCAACTTCTTCTGAGTGTATAATTATAAAGTAAAAACTTAGGGAGTTCCCTGGTGGCCTAGTGGTTAGGATTCCAGGCTTTCACTGCTGTGGCCCAGGTTCAATCCCTGGTTGGGGAACTGAGAGCACGCAAGCTGCTCGCGCGGCCAAAAGAAGAAAAAGAAAAAAAAAGAAAAACTGTAGGAACAGGAATCAGATTAATACTTACCTGCAGCTGAGAGGGTGGGGGCATGGGGATTGACTACAGAGAACTTACTGAGGTGATGAGAATACTGTCTTGATTGTGTTGTGTTT
The DNA here is from genome assembly GCF_965194825.1 of Balaenoptera physalus. Classification (NCBI taxonomy): domain Eukaryota; kingdom Metazoa; phylum Chordata; class Mammalia; order Artiodactyla; family Balaenopteridae; genus Balaenoptera; species Balaenoptera physalus. The sequence goes on from NC_138894.1 coordinate 17,434,589, forward strand.
ACCGTATACCTTTGTCACAACTTATAGATCTGTGAACCTAAAAGATTACATTTTACTTCTGTGTAAATTGTACCTCACTAAACCTAACTTTAAAAAAGAAAAGCAAGCTCTTGTCACCCCAGCCTCCTGTGATCTACAGGGTGAAGTTTAACTTCTCATATAAGGCCCAACATTCTTTTCCAGCATAAGGACTTTTCCTGCCTCTGCCAGTGTGCCCTGTGCTATCTTGTACTATACTGATTCCTGCCTCTGGGCCTTTGCACGTGTGCTTTCCTCTGCTTAAAGGGAGGACAAGAAATTCAAGCCTAAATTCAAATTCCTTGTACTCTGTTAAGCCTTCCTTGCCCCTCAGGCACACCAGTAAGTTCCTCCCCTGTGCTCACTTATGCTGTGCATAATTTTTAATTAGTTTTCATCTTGTTTCTTAGCTAAACTCCTCCAAGACAGACAATCACATGATTCCTTTCTGTCTCTGGGATCCAGTAGTGTGGTTTAAAGCTGGAAGAAAACTTAAAGTGTTGTCCAGGGTCCTCAAGACCCTTTCAGAGGGTCAGTGAGGCTTGGGTTTTCTTATATAGTTGAAACAGCACATCTCAATAGATAGAAGGCAGAAGCAGCTAAGAGAATCCAGCTGTCTTCAGTTAAGCCAAACATTAGAGGTACTATGTGCAAGGATGTAAAACAATGTCACACTTCCAAATATTTTTTATTTTGAAAAATTACTTTTCTTAAAAATATTTGTGTTTCTAGGAAATGGGTTATGTTAAAAGATTTTCTAGGAAATGGGTTATGTTAAGATTTTAATTTTAATTAAAAATCAATAGGGGACTTCCCTGGTGGCACAGTAGTTAAGAATCCGTCTGCCAATGCAGGAGACACGGGTTCGATCCCTGGTCTGGGAAGATCCCACATGCTGCAGAGCAACTAAGCCCGTGCGCCACAACTACTGAGCCTGCGCTCTAGAGCCTGCAAGCCACAACTACTGAGCCCACGTGCCACAGTTACTGAAGCCTGCACGCCTAGAGCCTGTGCTCCACAAGAGAAGCCACCGCAATGAGAAGCCCGCACACCACAACGAAGAGTAGCCCCCACTTGCCACAACTAGAGAAAGCCCACGTGCAGCAACAAAGACCCAATGCAGCCAAAAAAATAAATAAATGTATTAAAAAAATCAATAGGTATAATACACATTTTAAAAAAAGTTCTTTGGAGTTTTCAGTAATTTTTAAGAGCATAAAGGGATCCTGAGACCAAAAAGTTTGAGAATCTCTGCCTTAGAGACTGTTACAACCCCTTCATTGCACAAATAAGAAATCATAATGATGTTGACATTTAAGTAGTGCTCTGCTACAGGTAGCAGGCCTTGTGATAAGCACTTTTCTTGTGGGTGCTATTATAGCTTCATTTTACTCATAAGGCAAGAGAGGCACAGAGAAGTTAATTGACTTGGCCGCATACCTAGTCACTGGTAGAGCCAGGATTTGAGCCCCCGTGTGTTTCAGAGGCCCTGCTGCTAACCACCCTTTTCTGCCACCTCCCTAGAGCCCTGGAAAGGGTCAGAAAGGCTCATGCTATCTGGTACTTCCCTGCTCTGTGCTCTCCACCGACCTCACTGTCACTAGGCAAGAAGAGTCATGGAGGCCTCCAACTTCCCTAGTTTCAAATTCTGCCACCCTGAGTATTTTCAAGCACAGCCTTGCAATGCCTTGGTTTCTAACAATCTAACCATGTGCACCTGCACTTCAACCACCCATTCCCCTCTACTGACCACACCCAGAGCTCTAATATACGACTTCCTGTTTTATTGTGACTGCCTACTTTTCCAGTTTTCTTACTCTGCCATTAAATCTATTCTTTTACTTCTTCAGAACCTCAATCCTTTGATCTTTCCACTTAACTTTTTTTCTTTTTCTTTTAACCCTATTCTCTTCCTGACCCAGTGGGTTCCCTATGGTCAACTAAAACGATTCTCATTCATGACCTTCAACTCTTTAGACCCCTCATTCTCAAGCTGCACCACCCCTGCAAACTCCCAATCCAGAATCAATTGCATGACGATTTCCCCCCACCTATATTTTCTTGGCATGCAGAACACAATGTAAAATATGATGGAAATAAACGGATTCGTTGGGCAGGGGGGAACTGCTACAAAATCTAGTGGATCCAACTTCAGCTGGACCTCAGTACCACTGAGCAGTTCTTACCCGATCAGCACCCTCTTCCTTTCTCAGATTATTACAGACCTACACCACTTGGCTTCAACTACTTACCTATCCACATCCCCAGTAGATAACCTCACCTTGTAACTCACAGAGGGAATATAGTTCACAAAGTAAGAACTTCCCCTTCCCACTATTAACCCCCAAAGGAATCTGTACATGTGCATCCTGCTGCTTAATGCCCTCACTGCTATCCCAGAAGAACCAAGATGTCCTTTTTCCAGTTCAATCCCACCTCTGCTTATAAGCCCACTTCACCCCATCTTGGATCATACTTCTTCAGTCACCTCCTTAACAACTATCTATACTTCCAACCACTCAGCCTCTGCTGGTTTGTTTCCCTTGGCCAAGAAACACCCCAGCCCTACACTTCCTCTGGTTACCACCCTATTGTTTCTTTCTCTTCGTAGTCAAGCTTCATAAAATGTCACTCCTCTTCCTCAGCTTTATAACCTGATTCATCTGATTGCTTGGCTTTTGATGCTGTAGGCCACTCTCATTTCCTGTGATACCACTCTTACCTCCCCTCCCATGTCTGTGCTCTTCCTGCATCCTCTATTGGGTTGAGCAAAGTCATCATCAACCTAGTCAGTTACCCAAGATGAAACCCAGCAGTCCTCTAGACTTCCTTCCCATTTACCTCCCGTGGCCAATCAGTCACCAGTGGATTTTACCCATTAAACATTGGTCAGGTTCATCCCTTTCCATTGCCATGGCAACCAAACCACTCCAGGCTGCTACCCTCCCTCCTCGAGCCTCAGTACATTCTTGACTCCTCACCGCCAATCATACCCCTTCTGTTGTCCTTTGTACCACTTCTAGTTAGCTTTTTTCCCTTTTTTGACTAAATTTCTAAAACTATAGAAGTAATACATACTCATTGGAGAAATTTTGGCAAATACAGAAAAACATAAAGAAAAAAAAATAAAGATCACTTATAAACCTACCACCCAGAGGTAAACACTGTTATAATTTAATGTGTTTCCTTCCTAGAGCTACAGTTCAGAGTCACAAATGGATCATATATCCACTGCTTAGAGCCCTTCAGATGGTTCACCTTCAATGCTCCCCATCTCTTACAGACTATCACTCAAATTCCTACCAAGGTCTAAAGTCCTGGTAGGGTCTGCCTCTACTTAACTTCAGCTTGTCTTCTGCCCCTACTATGTAATCCGTGTTAGATGGGTTGCTCTGGCTGCAGAGTGGTTTCCTTTCCTATCCCTGGAGTGTCTGTACCTGATTCTTCCTATAACAGCCTTAACCTAAAGTCATCTCCTCAGAGGAGCCTTTCCTGACTACTTTATCTAATATAAGGTCCCATCACTGATTTTTTAAAATCTTGTTTATTTTATTAATAACAATTCATATGAATTGTTACAACCATTCCAAGGCAGGATTTCAAAGAGCCATAGAATTTTGCCCAGGCTTTGAAATAGCAATCCCACTTCAACTCACTTGGTCTCTTTAAAGCATGATTGATACATGTAAAGATTTTAGATACAAGGACGTTTATCACAATGTTCTTTTTAATACTTAAGACTGAAGGCAACCTAAATAAATTATTTATCCAAACTCAAAGCAGCTAGAAATATATTTGTGGTATCTTTTCAATAAGAAAATCAGACTTCAAACATACACTGATCCTTTTGTAAATGATGTATAAACAGCATGATGCCATTTTTGTTTTCTAATAAAGCAAATACGTAAAATAAAGACTGAATGGATAATATGAAGGATTTACATTATTTGTTCAATTTATACATGTTTATTGGGAGTCTTTTGTGTCCACCGAGCTTACAAGTATGAAAAAGAAAATCACGTCCTCATCCTCAAGCCGTTTACATTCTGGTGACAGAATTAATTGAATTGCCATTCTGATAAGAGTGTCTTGAGAGCCCATGATGTGGATGTGAAGGGCCTTTTCCCCCTTAGTTTTGAAATCTTCTGTAATGAACAAGTACTAGTTTCGTATCCCTTTTATTTCTTATTTTTCTTTCTTTTATGTTTAAAGAAGCTTCTCATTGAAATAAATGGGAACTAGAAGGTGGTAAGTGGAGGGGTCCAGAGTGAAGGGGATGGTTCTGATGATTTGAGGAATGCGGGAGACTCCAGTGTGTTTAGAGGCTTAGGGGAAGGCATGTGTGTGTGTCTGTGTGTCTGTGCCTGAGTAGGGCAGCGGGGAGGATGGAGGAGACAAGAGGAGCCCAGGTGAAGTAAGCGTTCACTGGGCAATAGGACTCCTTTTTCTCTGCTGACAGTCATCAGGAGAAATAAAGTTGGTTTAGGCAGAGCTGTGTCTCTTGGCCTTCATTTTCTCAAAGTTGAAGGTAAGGCCATTTTGTGCCTCTGTGCCTGGTAAGTTTCTACTCCTTCCTCCTTTAAAAATCAGCAGTAGAGGGCGTTCCCTGGTGGTCTAGTGGTTTGGATTTGGCGCTTTCACTGCTTTCACTTCTTTCACTGCCATCGCCCCGGTTCAATTCCTGCTGGGGAACTGAGATCCTGCAAATTGCACGCTGCGGCGCAGACCAAAAAAAAAAAAAAAAAAAAAAAGTTAGGAGTAGATCCCTGCCCTTGTGAACAATTTCCTGACCCCTTCAAGTGTGCTGGGGCCACTTCCAGTAGCATCACCTTCTTGGGGGGTTGAGGGGGGAGCTCTTGTTTGTTAAAACCTTCCCAGCCCCCTCGGACTTACTGGGTCAGAGTTTCTGAGGGGTGGAGCCCAAGGATCTGCATTTGAAAGAACACCCACGGGGGATCCCGGTCATGCAAAGCTGGAGGATCACTCCGCGAAGTGCTCCCAGTTCATTTTACAATTCTCCATGATTGCAATCAAACTATCCCCTTTTACCAGCTTGCTGCCCTTGGGAGGGAGTGTCTCTTCATTTACAAACTTTGCGTACAGCCCTGCACTTGGCTACCACAGAGGGCTTCGGGTGCTAATTTGTGAACTGAATGGTGTGTCCAAGATGAGTCCAGGCGTCCTGATGTCCCTCTGACATCATGGTTTATCTCCACAAGCCGCTGAATTCTTCATGAAAGCATTTCCTGCTTCAACTATGCCAAAAAATCATATGCTAACTAAAACCCTGACAAACACACATAGAAAGATCCTGGGAAGAATGGACTTAAGGAGGACTGGTGGCTGTAAGGAAAGTCAGAACACGAGGCCCTTTGAAAGTGAAGTGAGTGGAATCCACACCAAATGGATGAGCCAGTCGCCGCCGCCGGTGGGGATTCTCAGTATGTCACCTGTCTCCCCAACACCCACCAAGGAGTTAAAACAAGCTTTGGAAAAGAGCCCTGGAATGTAACAGTTAATAAGGTGAGTGCTTGGCAGGTAACGAGTCATAACAAAAAGCTTGCACGGAATCCATAAAAGGGGAGACCACAAGGTTAGAAACTATAGTGTGTCTCTCACACTGTCCAAGGACAAAGATGCTCTGAAACCATTGGTCAGTGCTGTTCATTTAGAGGGAACTGTCCAAAGGACGGCCAATTCATCTTAGGAGAAACAGATTTATCTCCCAAGAACAGCTAATGCACTTTCTTTAATCCAAGTCTTTATTGAGCACCTCCCATAATTTGGGATGCTTTGTGGATTTGCCTGGCAAGGCACAGGACTCTGAGCAATGGCCAGAGCCAATTATTTTGCCAGTTAGGCCTCCTGTTTTCACGCAAACAACATTCTAGTTTTGAGTCATGTGTGACTCGGATGAGTGTAAAACAGCCAGTTCTGCAGAGTTTGATTTCCTCTGGGCCTATGGATGAGCTGGAGAGACATCCTCGGCCTGGGAAGCCCTGTGATGGCCAGCAGCCTACCTTCAGGCGCTCTCAGTTCCTGCCCAGCCTCAGGCCCACCCCCAGCACCATTAGGATTGCCTGTGTCCTTTGCTGCCCCAGTGGCCCACTGAGAGGTTGATGGGAAGATTTTTGAATTCCTGGGTGTCTTAAATTCCAAGGAGTTGAGTCAGCAGAAACCACTGGGCCCAGGGTTGATTTTAAAGGAAAAGGGAGCAGGACCAGCTGATGTTAAGTGGAGAGTGGACATAAGGGGAACGACTTTGAATCGGTCACACCTGTGACTTTGAGGGCACGCCCAGGTTCTTAGTTTTCCTGAGAGAAACCCTGAGAACCCAGAGCAGGATCCTTAGCCTCTGGTAATTTCCTAAAAACAGTGTTTCAGAGACCTGGCTCTGTGAAACATTCACTCAAGGGCAGGTCCAGATTTGGGAGCCTGAGGCCTACACATTTCTGAGGGGTGATTCCTAAGAAAGAAATACAAAATTAGACACAGGGCCTTACAAGGGCCTGTTTTAGGAAGCAAGGGACCCTGAAGCTTAAACTTCAATAGTTTCATGGTAAATCACCTACGTGTTCCTGCTAGAAGGTAAAAATATTGGGTGTCTCTGATCCCAAAGAACTGGAGGGCTCTCTGGGTGCTTAGAGGAAAGAAGGAGGTGGGGATGAAAGCGACTTCACTATTTTACTTCCTTGATCTTATTAATAAATCACACTTCCCTTTCTTCATCCCCACATCCAGTTATAGGTTTAAATGCTAGACTCTGAGCTTCTCAAGGACAGGAATCACATCTCATTTATCTTCGAATCCCTAATACTCCGCAAATAGCATAAAGCAAAATATCTGTTGAAGGGAGAATGGGTGAATGAATGAATGAATGAATGAGTGAGCGAATGAATTCTCTCAGGCACTAAGAACTGACAGTCCTGTATATCTCCCGTCCCTTCCTTCTTGGCTGCCTCCGGGTGGCATGGGCTAAGAGCCTGGGCTCTAGAGTCAGACCTGACTTTGAATCCTGACTTTGCCATATACCAGCCATATGACCCTGGGCAAGTTACCCAACAGCTCTCAGCCTCAGTTTCCTTCTCTGTAAAATGGAGCCAATAATCCCTCCCTGCAAGGTTGAGAGAATCCGTAACAATGTCTGAAAAGTGCCTGGTACATGGTAGGTCTCAAAAAATGGTAGCTGTCTTATTATTACTTTAGGCCGAGGCTAGGCAAACAGCAGTCCATGGGCCAAATCTGGCCCTTACCTCCTTCTTTTGTAAATAAAGTTTTATTGGAACATGGCCATGTGTATTTGTTACATATTATCTCTGGCTGCTTTTGTGCTATCATGGAGGAGTTGAGTAGTGGTCACAGAGACTGCATGGTAGTCAAAGCTTAAAATATTTCCAGTCTAGCCCTTTACAGGAAAACTTTGTCAATCTCTGATTTAGGCCTTCATCACTTTACTCTCAACTTGTAGTTGCCTCCTAACTGGTCTTCTAGCCTCTGGTCCTCCTCCTACTCTGTTTTCTCTCTACTCTGCAGCTAGTCGTTTTCCTAAAATATGTACCCCACTAGGGTTTAACTCAATAAAACCTTTGTTGGCTCCTCATTTTCTGCAACTCCTTAGTATATATATATATATATATTTTTTCCCTTAGTATATTTTTAAGATCTGTCACGATCTGGCCCCGATGTTTCCCTGCAGCCTCGTCTCACCCCACTTCCTTTGCTCTCTGTGTCCTGCATGACAGCCACATCAGAACTCAGAGCCTGTCAGTGGCTTGTGCAGCTCTGTGATGCCACACCCCCAATCACCCTCTAGAGTGTCCCTTTCTCTGTTCTCTGCTGCTCCAATTGGCCTCATCTTCCCAAGCTTCTCTGTGAAGCCTGTCCTGATTTCCTTCCTCTATACACTTAGATCAATCAGGATAAGGTAAATTACGCTGCAGTAACAAACAACTCCCAAATCTCAGTGACTGAAAACTACAAAAAATATTAAACAAAGAATAACTTGTATACAAGGGCCCCACTCCTAGAGTGTTTGGCAAGCAACTATGATGGGTTTTTTCTCTCAAGAACAGAAAAAAACCAACCTAACCTTTTTCTTTTGGTAATAAAGCACACAATGACTAATTACCTTATTAACAGAAAGCTGTCATTTTGCCTAAAACAAAGGGTCTTGTAGAGGTTGTGGTTGATTAATAATCAAAAGGAGAACTTCGTTTAAGGAAGAAAGAATGGAAAGTCTGGGTAGATGAAGTGTAACTAAAGAGGCATGCTTAGCACTGTTGTTGGCCACAGTAAGAACTCAATAAACGCTGCCTCACGGCTGGCCCACTGCTACTTTCTCTAATCCAGTTCTTGAGCCGGTCCTTCCTAAGTCTGTGTGGTGGGGTTGAACAAGAAAGGAGTGAGGACCCAGTCTCTGTCTGAACCAGCATGTGGTATGCTGTCATCAGTACCCTCTTCCCGGGGGCATAAAACCACATTTGACCTGCTCCAAGGGGCAAGGGGGAGTTTCTCCAGGACTGTCTCCTCTCTCCATTCTGAACGTCTTTGTCTTGCCTCCTGATACTTGGTATTTTCTGCCCAGCCCCTCAGACTGACACTTTGTACCGTCTTTCTCAGCATCCTGTTATGCAGCCCATGGGCCCACCTTCATTCCGGGGAGCACATTGCAAAGAGACTCAGCTCTGTTAGCCCTGGGCTGTTCCTGAGCTCCTGTGTTGCTGTTTCCCATGCCTTTTCTTTATAATATGGCCCCAGGAGTCTCTGGCTCAGAGACGCCCAACGAGCCTACGTGTTTCTGAAATCACTTCTTGCCCCGCCCATGATCCCCATCCCTGGGTTTGGCCTTTTTTTGGGTCCTACTCTTCTGTCTTGATCTCTTCCGTGTCCTCCCTGTGGACTGGATCTTTGACTCTGAGCACCACGCAGAACACTGGCTCCTGCCCTTGTTCTCCCAGACAGTGCCCTATCAGAACTCATGGGAAAACCAGGTTTGGAAATCCATACTGGCCTCTTCCCTGGTCCACGTCCAGATCTGGGCCTCACCCCCAGACCTCTAGCCCCCAATCTTACTCCATGTGCAGCCCGAAGAACTCTTTTTTTTTGGCCACACCTCTTGGCATGCAGAACTTCCCTGACCAGGGATCGAACCCGAGCCCCCTGCAGTGGAAGCACGGAATCTTAACCACTAAACCACCAGGGAAGCCCCCTAAGAACTCTTGACGTAGACCCGGATTAAATTTATCATGCTTTATTGGGATTAGGTGTTGTAGAACGAGCCCCTCCATAGGGTGCTGAACATCGTCCCCTTTTGGGAACCCACCTCCCACTCTGATTTCTTTTCTAATCCTGGTCTGCAGCCTGGTTCCTGATACTGAGCTTCACCTTGTTCCTCTGTTGCTGGCCACTGTGCCAGGTGCTCCTCTACTAGGGTTCTGAGTTTTCATTTGATTTTTTTGAACCCAGTGCCCTGTGCTCTCTCTGTGCCACGGCTGCCCACCATCCCACTGAGGCCAATTCTTCAGAACTCTCGTGGGGAGAGCTCAGGGATCCCTGGTCTAGAAGCACAAACAGTGGCTCCTCCCACCCAATAAGGTTTATTCACCCATGTAAAGCACCAAGCGTAGAGTCTGGCCCAGAGTGAGCCTATATAAGTGTTACTTACGGCTGTTGTTGTTGTTATTACCACGTAATTAAACTAGGCAAGGCTTGGCCCCCAAAGAGGAAGACATATATAGCAGTTAAAAATAATAAGCCTATTGTGGGAGTTCCCTGGAGGTCCAGTGGTTAGGACTCAGCGCTTTCACTGCCAGGGCTCGGGTTCAATCCCTGGTGGGGGAACTAAGATCCTGCCAGCTGCGTGGCATGGCTAAAAAAAAAAACCTGTTGTAAAGGTAGTTGGACACCCCCTCAACCCTGCCATGTTGCCTCAAACTGTGCTCCACGTATCTGGCTTGTAGGACTCACCTTGACCTTTCATGAACAAGGACTCCCTCTTCGTCTCTTCCTTTGGCTTTGCTCTCAACTTGTGACCAAAGATCCTTTCATCCAGTCCTATCTATCTCCCTATGAAGTCATCTCTCCTCTTCCTTGCTACAAGTGACCCTCCACCCGAACGAAGACTGAGGGTTGTTAATTGCCCTTCCCCTAAAGACCTAGAGAAGTGTAAGGAGCTGGTGACTTGGAGAGTGTCTAGCACCGCCTGGCTTCTTGTAAATAGACTGTGGGCAAGAGGGGTGTCTCTTAGGCAGGAAACTGGACTCCAGTGAACATGGGCCTTGAAATAGGAAGATACAAGGAATGCGCTTCAAGTTGTCAGAAGCTGCTGAGGCGTTGCTGACAGACTCCCGGAACCGAGGACATCCACCATCGAGGCCATGTGGCCGCTGGCAAAAGTCAGCCAGGATGTCAGCTGGGAGTAATCCAGAAGGAGGAGACGCTTCACCAAAGGGAAGAACAAACCTGAAAGAGAAGACATGCAGCTTCCTCAGGACCTGATCCTGTGCCTGGTCTGTAAGAACAAAGTAAGACGTTATGGAAAAACCTGAACGAACTTTTTGGCCAACCCAATAGAAAGGATGGATAAATGGGTTCAAGAGGGGAAGGAAAGAGAAAGAAAATAAAAAGAAAATATCCAGCAAATCAAATAAATAAATGAGTCAAGAGCAAGATTTGGCTTCCAGTGACCTAGGACCTTCCTTCCCTGCCTTCCTCCATCCCTCCCTCTTCCCCTTTCCCCCTCAATCTCTCTCTCTGTCTCTTTCTTTAATGAGGCTATTTCCCATCCTGGAGTGGCTCTAACTTTTGTCCCCACCAGGGTGGCAGTCTGGCCAAGCAGGGCACGGTATGCAGGAAGAAAGCCAGCAGGTTGGGTCTGAAGTGTGGCATGGGGCTCACAGGGCCTAGGGGAGAAACACAGTCTGAATCAGGCCCCTTCAGTAGCAGGGCTGAGCACAGAGCTTGGTTTCAAAAAGGAACCAGCAGGATTAGCTGGAATGAGGGCTCAGGTGGGACGTGCCAAAATTACGCAAATGAAGAAAATGTTCTCTCTTGTACAGGGAGATCTGTGGCACGAACCATTAAGGCTAATCAGCGATGAAGTTCATTGATACAACAATGTGTAACTGTTAAAAGAATTCTATTCACGTATCATGAAATTCACCCTTTTAAAGGGTGAACCTAGCAGTTTTTAGTGTAGTCACAGAGTTGTGCAACCATCTCCACTATCTAATTCTAGAATATTTCATCACCCTGAGTCTATTAGTGGTTACTCCCCAATCCCCCTCCCCCCAGCCCCTGGCTACAAGTAATTTACTTCCAGTCCCTGGATTTGCCCATTCTGGACATTTCATAGAAATGAAATCATACAACATGTAGGTGGCCTTTTGTTTCTGTTCTTTCACTTAACACAGTGTTTTCAAGGCTTACCCATGTTGTAGCATTTATCAGGACTTCGTTTCTTTTGGTGGCTGAATAATATTCGATTATGTGGATATACCACATTTTGTTTACCCATTCATCAGTTGATAGATATTTGTGTTATTTCCAGCTTTTGGCTATGTGAACAATGCTGCTGCTATGAACATTTGTGTACAAGTTTTTGTGTGAACATGTTTTTATTTCTCTTGAGTATCTACCTAGGAGTAGAGTTTCTAGGTCATTTATGGTAGGTAATTCCATGTTTATCTTTTTGGGGAACTACCAAACTGTTTTCCACAGTGGAGTACCATTTAATATTCCTACCATCAATGTACAAGGGTTCCAGTGTCCACATATTCTTGCCAACACTTGTCATTGTACATCTTTTTACTAGAGCCATCCTAGTGCGTGTGAAGCTGCACCTCACTGTGGCTTTGATTTGTACTTCTCTAACTACTAATGATCCTGCGCATCTTTTCAAACATTTATTGGCCATTAGTATATCTTCTTTGGGTAAATACTTATGCATAACTTTAACTGTACACACACATACCCATATTCCCCAGTACAGTCTGAGACTGTGCACAAGTTCTGATAATTGCTTCTTCAGTTATCATTGGTGGTCAGAGTGGAGGGGATAATCCCTGAGGCTTCCTTGAAGGAAGAGACATTTTGTGCAGGTTGACGTTTTCCCTCAAAGTTACTTTTCTCGGCTGTCAGGTGGCATAATACTGTGGGGATTCAATTGAGAGTGAATACGGACAGGATGATATTCAGTGGCTCACACTGGTTCAGCGATACCAATTGTTTAAGGTCTGCGTCTGTTCTGACTGGTTGATGCCCATTCCGTAATGGTTATTGAACATTTAGAACACCATGCCTGTATACAGAGTGTCCAGCACACGTGCCTGGCATACAGTTGGTAACTCTTCCTTTCCTTTCCTTTTCTTTGCTTCTTTTTTTTTTGGCTCCTTTATGTCCCGCCATTATAGAGAGTAGGCCATTGGTTGCTAGAATCTATTTTTCATTGTCTTGCATCCCTGAATTTTCATCTAATCCTGGATCCTGGAGGGTGCTTTGATGCTTTTTGGTGGGTGTCCTGGTTCTTTTTCATGAAAACGAGATCTCAATTACTTTAACAATTGCTCAGAACCCCAGAAACCCCTCATGAGCCACTCGGTCTATTAACTTGAAGACCCCCTTTAAAGGAAATCTCTTTTTATTGGTGGGGGTGGGGGGGCGTCTCACGGCTTGTGTGATCTTAGTTCCCTGACCAGGGATCGACCCTGTGCCCCCTGCAGTGGAAGTGTGGAGTCCTAACCACTGGACTGCCAGGGAAGTCCCTAAAGGAAGTCTTTCTGTGTGAACACATTGAGTTCACATTCCGTCATGTTCTCGCTCACTGATCCCACTGGTGGAATTGTTCGTAATGGTGAACAAATGAAAACAATGTAAATGTGATTAATAGAGGACAGATTAAATAAAGCATGGGACAGCCATATATTTCAGGGGTTGGTACACTTTTTTTTTTTTGGCCGAGCCTCGCGGCTTGTGGGATCTTAGTTCCCCGACCAGGGATCAAACCTGTGCCCCCTGAGGTGGAAGCGCGGAGCCCTAACCACTGGACGGCCAGGGAATTTCCTGGCACACTTCTTCTGTAAAGGACCAGATAGTAAAGTTTTAGGCTTTGTGGGCCATAGAGTCTCTGATGTAACTGTTCATCTCGGTGACTGTAGCGCAAAACCAGCCACAGACAATATGTAAATGAATGGGCTTGGCTGTGTGCCAGTAAAGCTTTATTTAGGTGCTGGGCCATCTTTGGTGTGGAGGCCACGGTTTGCTCACCTCTGATATGATGAATTCTTACTATGTGGCTATTAAAGAGAATCAAATAGAATTAGGTGTTTTGACAAAGATGTCCATCAAGTCATTTAAATATATACATGTATATTTTTTTCGGGGGAGGGAGCAAAATTGCATACACCTTCAAGGACACACACCCAACTGTTAACAGTAGTCACACCTAGTGATTAGGATTGGGGAAGTGGGAGGTTGGGACAGATGGGCTCTTTTCCTGACTTTATTGAATGTTGTGCACATTCAAAATGAGAGAGCTTTGCTTTTGTAATTAAATAAAATTCAATTGGGATTTTTTTAATTCAAAGAATTTTACTAGTCTTAGTCATGATGTACATAAAGTTATATGCTACATAAAATAGAACAACTTCGCGATCATAATAACCACACAATCACCATTACACAGTGCCTCTAAGCCATGGCATCTCATGGTTATAAATGGGAGTCTACACGGATCCAGGGACAAAGAGGAGGCAGGTTGGTTGAGAAGCCAGGTCAGAGCCTTGGTTGGGAGGCTTGAGGCTGTGTCTGGAGCCAGGGTCTGAGGCAGAGCTGAAGACAGAGGCATCAAGCCTCAGCTCAGGCCTTCTCTAGTCAGCACCCCCCAACCCCCAACATCAAGTCCCTTCTAGCTCTAAAGGGTCTCAGGAATGTTCCAGCAGCTTCTGCTTTCCGGGTCATCAGCTGCATTTTCACCTGGTCAGTAGCCCTCATTTCCTCATTTGCTGAAGATCTGCTGCGGGCTAGTCCTGGTGCCAGTGGGTGGAGGAGGTCTGTACCCGCACAGACGGAGCAGGAGGGAGACTTGTAAATAGGTGAAGTTCATGGCCCTGGAATACGTGCACCACAGAGGTGAGTGCGAGTGGGAGGGGATCTTTGTGCAAGGGTCACATCTGAGTCACAGCTGAGTCACTCTGAAGTGTGAATAGGAGTTCGCCAAATCCACCAAGGCAGGGCAGGAAATTCCAGGCAGAGAGAAGAGCAGAGATGCAGATCCAGAGACGGGAAATACTGTCCAGGGCACCTTAAGAAGTTTATGAACAGAGGTGAGGCTGAGAAGCCACAGACCAGGAAGGGGAACTAGCAGAGGGCAGCAAGCAGGGGAAACAGGAAGTCAAATGTGAGCTTTAGGGCTTCCCTGGTGGTGCAGTGGTTGGGACTCTGCCTGCCAATGCAGGGGACACGGGTTCGAGCCCCGGTCTGGGAAGATCCCACATGCCGCCGAGCGACTAAGCCCGTGAGCCACAACTACTGAGCCTGTGCATCTGGAGCCTGTGCTCCGCAACAAGAGAGGCCGCGATAGTGAGAGGCCCGCGCACCGCGATGAAGAGTGGCCCCCGCTCGCCGCAACTGGAGAAAGCCCTCACACAGAAACGAAGACTCAACACAGCCAAAAAAATTAAATATAAATAAATAAATAAGTAAATTTATTAAAAAAAAAAATTTGAGCTTTAGAGAGATTTTCTGGTGGAGGAGAATGGGAGGGGAGAGCGGTTAACGATCTCTTGTCCATGCTGCCCTTACCTCTGGGCCATTCTCAAAGCTGCCTACTCCACTTACTATGTCCTCTTCCCTCCTCTTGGCATGGCCAGTTCTCCTTCAGTCTTTAAACTTTTAAAACGCAGGCATCACCCCACCAAGAAACGTTTACTGACATCTCCATCCCATCCCCCACCTCTCCCAGCTGGGCTAGGGAACCCTGCTCTGGGCTCCGTGAGGTTCTGGGCATTTCTCTGTCTCTGCGTGAATTCCATTGCTTTATGATTGTATTTTTCTTTCTAAGTCATGACTAGAGTGTGATTTTCCTAAGGCAGGGGCCAGGTCTCATTGGTTTCCAATGCCTGGCATAAAACTTGGCACAGAAAAGGTAATCGGACTGAATGAGTAAACCGATGAATAAAAGGTGAAGAGGGGAGATGAGAGATATTTGAGAGGTTGAATCAGGATAAGTTGTCAAAGTATTGGGCAGGGCTAGTGGTAAGGGTGGGCAGTGGGAGGGTGGCATCTAAGATGATGCCAGGTTTTCCGGTTTGGGAGCTGGGGATGCCTGAACTGTTTTGACTTACAATACTCTGACATCCAATGTGTGGGTGTTTTCCTCACAATAACCAGTTCTCCAACTCTCCAGACACCATCTGGGTGTCCAACAATTCAATTCAGTTCTGACACTACTGACCAGGAGTTAGTGTCAGAGCCCACAGGTTAAGGGCTCAGTCCCACAAGCATGCCTCTACTTCACACGCAATTCAATTCAATTCTGGCACAACCTATCTGGAGTTAGTGTCAGATCCCACAGGTTAAGGGCTCAGTCCCACAAGCACGCCTCTACTTCAGATGCAATTCAATTCAATTCTGACACGACCTACCTGGAGTTAGTGTCAGATCCCACAGGTTAAGGGCTCAGTCCCACAAGCATGCCTCTTCTTCAGATGCCAATAGCAAGGCCCAGGTTCCCACCTGTACTCCTGACATCGGGGGTTTCTACAACCCCCTCTTCAGGTTCAGTAATTTGTTAGAATGGCTCATAGAACTCAGAGAAACACTTTACTTGTATTCACCAGTTTCTTATAAAGGATATGACTCAGCAACAGCCAAATAGAAGAGTTTTGATATTTAACTGTTAATCTCTCTAGGGAAATACAGATGAGAAGGCAAAACCCCCAAACACAGGAAAGATGCAGAGAGTTAAGAAATCTCTTACGGTTATTACAGCCTTAGTCCTTATTCTACAGTTTCCAATTCTTTTTCCTAGAGGGAAGCTAGGAGCCCAATTTATTAATTTGTTCACTCATCTAATAAACATTTATTGATCACCTGCTCTGGACCAGACACTGGAGGTACAAAGGTGGATAAGGCCCAATTTGTAGCTCTTGTGGGGTTCACAGGCCAGAGCTGGGGAGACTGACCAAATGATCATCCTGAATTTGATGACTACGAATAATACGGGTAGAAAGGAAGAGCTCTGGAAGGAAGGAGCAGCCCTTTCCCCCTGGGACTGAATCATCTCAGTTCCTGCCTGGAGCACATGCCCTGAATTGCAAATGGGGGGGTAAATTGGCATGGATTTTTTTTTTTTTTTAAAACATCTTTATTGGAGTATAATTGCTTTACAATGGTGTGTTAGTTTATGCTTTATAACAAAATGAATCAGTTATACATGTACATATGTTCCCATATCTCTTCCCTCTTGCATCTCCCTCCCTTGGCATGGATTTTTTTTTTTTTTTTTTACACTGTCATATATATTTATTTCTGTAGTTACTTTTACCAGTGCCCTTTACTTCTTCATGAGGATTTGAGTTACCACCCAGTGTGTTTTCATTTAGCCTGAAGGACTCCAATTAGCATTTCTTGTTGGGAAAGTTTGCTAGTGATGAATTCTCTGTTTTTGTTCACCTGAGAATGTCAGAATTTCTCCCTCATTTAAACAGTTTAAACCTTTTATTTTGAGATAATTATAGACTGATATGTAAGATGTAGTAGAGAGATCCCATGACTTTTTTTTTTTTTTCTTTCACACACACACACTGTATTTGGCATGGATTTTATGTAGGAAAATATTTGGCAATAACGAGCAAAAATTTTCCAGCATTTTCTCTTTCAGGAGCGTACCTTTCCTTGTACATGTAAGAAATTACATACGTACAAGGTTTTTCACTGTAGCGCTGTTGGTAATAACAAAGGCTGGAAATAACCTTAATGTTCAACATTAATAAAAAAGATGGTGCAGCCACACAAAGGAATCCTATGCAACTGTAAAACCGAAGAGGAAGCTCTGTATGTGCTGATCTGTAACATTCTCCACGATATACTGAGAAGTGGAAAAGCAAGTGTCTGAACTGTGTTATAATATGCTGCCATTTTTAGAAAAAATTTTATATATATATATAAAAATTATACATATATATATATCTCATATATGTATAAACTAGCTCTGTACAGAAACAAAAGAAACTTACAGTTCTTCTGGGGAGAGGAACTGGGTGTCCAAGAGACGATGAGAGGGAAACTTCAGTGCGTACTTCTCACCATTAAAATTTTTTTAAATTAATTTTTATTGGAGTATAGTTGCTTTACAATGTTGTTTTAGTTTCTACTATACAGCAAAATGAATCAGCTATACGTATACATATATCCCCTCTTTTTTGGATTTCCTTCCCATTTAGGTCACCACAGAGCATTGAGTAGAGTTCCCTGTGCTATACAGTAGGTTCTCATTAGTTATCTATTTTATACATAGTATCAAGATTGTATATATGTCAATCCCAATCTCCCAATTCATCCCACCCCCCACTTCTCCCTTGGTATCCTTACGTTTGTTCTCCACGTCTCCATTTCTGCTTTGCAAATAAGATCACCATTTACAATTTTAATGTATTGTCTATTTTTTTTTTTTAAAGGCACCCCTCTCCTTACTCTCCTTACCTGAGGACAGGGAGGGGAATGGCAATTTGTGTCTCTGGGAGGGTGTCCCTGGCTGAGGTTCATAGAGATGATCCCTTTATCCTGCAGCAGAAAGGCCACCTGGGGCATCTTTCTTCACGTGGACTTGGCCTGAACTTTCAGTGTTGCCAGTAGCTGCTCAACCTAATGTTAGCTTTCATTTCCTTTTCCACCTCCTAAGAAAGGCTCTGTGCTTTCACAAGCCTCAGGGTTTGGTCTGTGTCAGGTCCCAAGTCTCCGATCGGACGGGCCGCTGGCTGGTTTCAGCTGCTGGCAGCTGTGTGACAATCCAGCATCTCAAGCTTATTGCTCACCAGATGTAGCTGTTTGAATTCAGCTCAGTTTGCTTCTTGCTCTGGGGCTGTTCCCGTTGTCAACGCTTCCTGCTCTGATGGGGGAAGTCCCCTTTAAAGCCACGTGCTTAAAACTGAAACCAAAGTGTAAAGGCCACCACAAGGGCGGGGTCTCAAGTACCTCTTAAATCCTCGCTGATGTCCTCCTTTTGTAGGACGTTCAAGGCCAAGGTGGCTCAAGGAACCCAGCTCCTGGTAATTTCTAAATCTAGACTTGTTTTCCCCCCAGGGAGGGATTTTGTCCCTTGCCTCTCTCGCCACCAAGCCTTTTCTTTTCTGATTCACATTTTAAATTTAGCCAAGAATTGCAGAACGTTTTTAAAAGGCAGAAACCAGCCACAGGGTGATCCCCCTGCCCCCTCAAACCAAAGAGCTGACTCCCTCATTGCCCTTAGACACCTTAAGCAGGGGGTTGGGGTGTACCTTAGGGACCAGGCAGGTAAAGCAAGTGTGAGTACCTACCGGGAGTCAGGTAGGAGTGGGGTGCTGTAGAAGCCGTGAGATCCACGCCTTACACAGGATGGCAGGTGCTACCCTGGTCCAGCCCATATAGGTACATGGGATTTTTTTTTTGAGGGGTGGAGGCACATGAGACTTTGATATGAAATTTCATGCATCTTTGAAACATTACGAGTGTCCCAATCCAGCGTAGGCCTCCTGAGCACATCCTCTTCCCTAGGAAAGCAGCTGTATTTCTGCCGGCTTTCTCAGGCACCCCTCAGCAGGAAGCCTTTAGTCTGGGACTGCCTTAGGATGGTTGCATGATACTTCATCTTTGGCTTGGTCCTTACAGGCTGCTAGAACAAACTACCACAGACTGGGTAGCTTATAAACCACGGAAACTTCTCTCTCACCATTCTGGAGGCTGGGAAGTACAAGTTCACGGAGCCGGCAGATTCAGTGTCTATTGAGGGCCTGCTTCCTGGTTCATAGACGGCTGTATTCTCGCAGTGTCCTGACATGCAGGAAGGGACTAGGGCGCTCTGTGGGGTTTCTTTTATAAGGCACTAATCTCATTCATGAAGGTGCCACCCTCATAACTCAATGACCTCCCAAACGCCCCCATCTGCTAATACCATCACCTTGGGAGTTAGGATTTCAACATATGAATTTTGGGGGGGACACAAACATTCAGACCACAGCAACCTTGTACCAGACAAGACCCCCAGGCCCTGTGGAACCAAAGACTGTTTGATGAATATGGCGTCTCAAGGAGAGATCAGCCCTGGATTTGAATAGTTTTAACATTTGTTTTGGTTGTTTTTACTATTTAATCTGTGTCTCTACCATCGAGCATTTCAAATTTAAAATTGCTTATGCCTTTATAGATTGCTTTTCCCCCCATTAACTGCTTTTGGTAACAGTTGTGTTGAGACAGACTTCACATATGCTCCAATTTACCCGTTTAGATTGTACAACTCGTGGCTTTTAATACATTCACAGAGTTGTGCAACCACCACTACAATCAGAACATTTTCACCATCCCCAAAAGAAACCCAGCCAGCAGCAACTACACATTTACTCCCCAGGCCCAGGCACTGCTTTCATTTTCTATGGACTTGTGTAGTCTATCATTTCATATAAATGGAATTATGCCATATATAGCCTTTGTGTCCGTCCTTTCACTTAGCATAATGTCTTCAAGGTTCACCAATGTTTCAGCATGTATCAGTACTCTGTTCCTTTTTATTGCTAAATAACAGTTCATTGTACAGATATATTACATTTTATCTATTCATTAGTTGATGGACATTTGGTTTGTTTCTACTTTTTTAAAAATAATTTTATTTATTTTTGGCTGCAGTGGGGTCTTCGTTGCTGTGCGTGGGCTTTCTCTAGTTGCGGCGAGCAGGGGCTACTCTTTGTTGCGGTGCGCGGGCTTCTCATTGCGGTGGCTTCTCTTGTTGCGGAGCACAGGCTCTAGGCACGTGGGCTTCAGTAGTTGCAGCATGTGGGCTTAGTAGTTGTGGCACGTGGGCCCTAGAGCACGCAGGCTTCAGTAGTTGTGGCACATGGGCTTAGTTGCTCCGCGGCATGTGGGATCTTCCCGGACCAGGGATTGAACCCAAGTCCCCTGCATTAGCAGGCAGATTCGTAACTACTGCATTACCAGGGAAGTCCCTGTTTCTACTTTTTGACTATTGTGAATAGTACTGCTGTGAATATTCATGTACACATTTTTTTATTGTGGCAAAATATGAATAATATAAAATTTACCAGGGAATTCCCTGGTGGTCCAGTGGTTTGGACTCCGTGCTTTCACTGCTGAAGGCCCGGGTTCAATCCCTCGTTGGGGAACTAAGATCCCATAAGCTGCCTGGCCAAAAAAAAAAAAGTTACCATATTAACCATTATAAAATTATTGTAGAATACTTTTTTAAGTGTATAAAATAATTTGCTTACATTTATAGAACTATATTTGTTTCATTTCCACTTCTTTTTAAAACTTTCGGTAATTATTTTTAAAATTATGGTAAAATAGACATAAACATAAAATTTCTAAGTGTACAGTTCGGGAGCATGAAGTACTTTCACATTGTTGTACAATCACTAGCACTACCTATGTCCAGAACTTTTTTTATCTTCCCCAATTGAAACTCTACCCGTTAAACAATAACTCCCCATTCTTCCCTCCCCCCAGCCCTTGGCAACCATCATTCTACTTTCTGTCTCTGTGAATTTGCCTATTCTTAGTACCTCATATAAGTAGAATCATGCAATATTTATTCTTTGGTGACTGACATTTTATTTAGCATAATGTCTTCAAGCTTTGCTCATGTTGTAGCATGTATCAGAATTTCATGCCTTTTTAAGGCTGAATAATATTCCATTGTATGTGTATGCCACATTTTGTTTATCCATTCATTGTGTATGAGTTTATATGTGGACATGTATTTCTTTTTCCCTAGGGAATATACCTGGGGGTGGGATTGCTGGGTATTATGGTCACTCTATATTTAACCTTTTGAGGAACTGCTAGACTATTTTCTAAAGTGACTGCACCATTACACATCCTTGTCAACACTTGTTATTATCTGTTTTTTTGATTATAGCCAGCTTAGTGGGTATTCTATTTACTTTTGTAAACATTTGGGATAGATAGAAAACCACAAATGAGAAAATAAAAGCCACCCATAATCCTATCATCCTACTGGAGGTACCCACTTTTAACTCTTTGGTCTTAATTTTTCCATTAACATATATATATATATATATATATATATATATATATATACATGTATATAAAATCATACTGTATACATTCACTTTGTAATCTTTTAAAATTTGACTTACCAATAAATGGCATTTTTTCTATGTCCTTAAATATTATTCTACAATAATTCTACAATGTAATTAATTCAGTGAAGTGTCATTTTTAGTTGTATTCCTTCCTATTTGGGGAGCATCTCCCAGTGTACGTACTTTGATAGGAAGCAAGGTAGAAGCTGAAAGGTGGCCAGATGCTTTGCCCCCGGCAACTGGGGTGCTGCCATGTGACAGGCTCAGCCAATCCAGAGCTTCCCCCAAGTAGAAAAATCTGGAAGGACTGACCCAAAGATGGTGGACAAGTAGGGACTATTCTCAGTAGCCATGGCAGTGGAGTACAGACTGCAGTTTCAAGTAAGTTGACTGAGATCTCAGAGCTAGTAACTAGCAGGCCTATCTGACTCTAGACCTTGAACTTGGAACCACCACCCAATTTAAAGCTTTTATTGATATTTCTACTGCCTTTGACTCTGCGGCAGGAACTACAGAAGCAAAGCTAAGGCTCTAGCCAGGGTGCTCCCCACCAATGGTGGTGACTTTTTGTTATATTTTTAATGTTATATGTTTTTTAAAAAAATATGTATTTATTTATTTATTTAGCTGCTCCAGGTCTTAGTGGTGGCATGCGGGATTTTTAGTTGCGGCATGCGAATTCTTAGTTGCGGCATGTGGGATCTAGTTCCCTGACCAGGGGTTGAACCCATGTCCCCTGCATTGGGAGTGCAGAGTCTTAGCCACTGGACCACCAGGGAAGTCCCTTTAATGTTATACGTTGACATGACAGTTGTTAAGAATATGATAACAGGCGTTAGAGAGAGAATGAAAAATCAAGGCTAGGGGCTGGCGTTTTTGTGGCTTCCATTCCTATCCTGTAGACCAGTGCCTTCCCCAGGTCTGCCCCCCCAGAAGTTAGAACTTGGTTCCTTCCTCTGCCCACAAAGTAGCACCACCAGGATAGCCAGCAGCAATAGGAGCAAAGCAGTTAGAGCCTCCGGGGGGGTGGGGTGGCCGGGGAACTGTTTTCTACCCTCCCTCTTTTCCCTTCTTGATAACATTCTTCCTAATGATCTGGGCCAGCTTTGGAATGGAAGCTCAGCCTCTGCTGCAGAGGACAGAAAGACCAGCTTTCTGTCACAGATGAAGAGATGGCTCTGTCACACTGAAGTAGATAGAAGGGGTCCCAGCTGGCAGAACTGTCATCAGAAAGAAGGTCCCACAGTTCAATGAATCTAAAACTCAATCTGTGATTTCTGGTAGAAGTTCCCCAGCTCTTGACTGGTTTAAAAACTGACATTCTAAGCCAGGGGTTGGCATACTATGGCTTGCTGGCCAAATCCAGTCTGTCACCTGTTTTTATAGGACCTGCAAGGCTAGAATGGTTTTTACATTTTTAAATGGTTGAAAAACATCAAAGGAAGAATAATGTTGCAGGACTTGCGAAAATTATATGTAATTTAAATATCAGCGTTCGTAAATACCGTTTTATGGGAACACAGCCACACTTGTTTCTTTACGTATTGTCTGTGGCTGCTTTTGCCCTATAGCAGCAGAGGTGAGTAGTTGCGAGAGAGATCATATGGCCTGCAGAGCCTATCTGCTGTCTGTCCCTTGATGGGAAAAGGTTGCTGACCCCTGACCTACACAGTCAAGCCACCCTTCCATGCCATCTTGCAGTTTTGCAAACACCTCATGGGTAGAGAGGGGCACTAGGAGGCAGCATTGCTCAAAGCTGGGCAATGGTTCTCTGCGTGACTGAATGAGTGTTTATTTTGGCCAAGTCAGGTGTCAGATTTCAGCTTCCTTTATACATTTTTGAAGAAAACCATTTTGGCCAGGTCATTTATTTATCATTTAATTTTTTTCATTTTTAAAGTCTTCATTGAACTTGTTACAATATTGCTTCTGTTTCATGTTTTGGTTTTTTGACTGCGAGGCATGTGGGATCTTAGCTCCCTGACAAGGGATTGAACCTGCACCCCCTGCATTGGAAGGCGAAGTCTTAACCACTGGACCAGCAGGGAAGTCCCTGGCCAGGTCATTTAGAGTAGAACTTTGAGGTCTCTTTTGCCTGTGCACTTACAGGAATGTAAAACTATTTTCTGAGGAGAATCCTGGCCCTTCCAGAAGGTACTGCCTTGCAAAAGAGGTAGGTCACCTTTGTGCTTCTCCTGTGGCTGCTGGTCAGTGCCCGGAAATCCTAGGATTAGTCTCCTTAGTGGTGTGTGTTTTCTTCCAACTTTGTAGAAATGTGGCAGCAGGCTACATTTGCTTTAGCTTTACTGCCCATTCCCTGTATTCTCCAAACCACCATCACCACCGCCATAATCCCCACCATCACCCCTAGCATAACCACCACCCCTGCCATTACCTGCATCACCACCATCATTATCACCAGCACTACCCCCACCAACACCATTACTATTACCAATATCACAACCAACACCAACACCAACCCCACCATCACCACCATGATCACTTTGTAATTCCATATGTCTAGAAGAGACTTAACTGAAGGATTGGAGTAACTAAACAACTGAAGAGAATTAATGTTGGTCATGTCCTAGTGCAGCTAAGGGAATAGTCACCAGTGCATCCCCATGGATCTGAGAGGGGCCAGTGGAGTTCTACTAGGAACATCCCTTCTATGCAGGCTTACTGGTGTGTCCTCAGCTAAGTAAACTAGAAAACTGTAAGGTCTATCACACAATGGCATATCACTCTGACAATGCATAGGGACTTGCTTCTTAGCATGTAATCCAGTGCACTGAGCTATAAGCTCTGTTACATTATGTAAAGGCTCAGTTAAATTCTTACCCTGGGACCTTCCTCCTTTGGTTTCACTTTTTGAGTTTCTAATAAAACGCACACAAGTCACCTTCATGAGAAGTTCCAATATAGAGGTTTTTCTGATTTTAGGACTAAGAACAGTTATACTTCTTCGGATCCAGGAGTTTGCCTTCATCTCACAGACATTGTGGATTGTGTAACTAATCAGATATTCCTTTCGCACAGGCTGCTAGGAAGCCTAGAGCATAATATAAGGCCCACCTAGCAAGCACTGAGTTCCTTAAGCTCCGAATTATTGAGCCCCATTCTTGGCTTTACTTTGTCTCCATCATATTTTTGCCTCAGTTTTCATCTCTCTTCGGTTATAAGCCTGTAAACTGCCTTAAACCCTTTCTGGAAAAAGACAAAGGTTAGATGAGTAGATGTATATCATATAACTTTCCCCTCATACGTAAATTGAAGAGTCTGAGTTGCAAACAGCTGGGAGATCCCTGAATCTTGCACAGTGAAACCAAGGCTGTCTGCGTGGATACGTGATTCTAATCTCCTGACAATAATTGTTGCTTATCTCCGCATTTATAGCAATGAAAGCCTTCATTTATTTAACACATATATATTGAGTACCTGCTATGTGCTAGTCAATGTTCTCAGTGCTGGGGAAACAGCAATGAGCAAAAGTGAAAACTCTCTGCCCTCACTGACCTTGCATTCTACTGGTGTGATGGAAAATTCTCTGAGAATGGAATTCCACCTCTACCACTTAATATTTGGGTGTCTTGCGGGGAAAATCACTTAACCTTTCTGGGTCACAGTTTTCTCATTAGAAAATTGGGGATGACGTCTAACTCGTAGTACTATAGTAAGAGTAAATAATGTATGTAAATGTCATTAAATGAGACCCACATGATGGGAGGCAGTAAACCACAGTCCTTACCAGCATGGCCTCTGGTGTTGGATTCCTGTGTGTGTGGCCTTGCTTAACACATTGCTCAACCTTTCTGTGCCTCATGGTCCTTAACTTAAAAAATTGGGATGATAATGGCACCTCTCTCATAGGATTGTGAAGACTAAAAGGGTTAATAAATGGAAAACCTAGTACATAGTAATCACCCAATAAAAGTTAACCATTCTCCATTACATTAAAGGGTTTAGCCCTGTATCTCACGTTTCTCTGTCTTTCCATCCTCTAAAAAAGACAGTAAATATAATTATTACACATATATATAGATAATATATAATCATTATCTATACATATAATGATACGTAAGTATATACAATTATTATATAATCATCCAATCAGGGCTGTATACAGGGTAAGAAAAGATAATTAAGTCACATTTCAAGTACCAGGTGTGAAAGGGAGGTTTGGAATGGGCATGGGATCGGGTGGGATGGAGGGTAGGTAGACCTGTCCACACTGCGAAGCTTCTGTGTATGGTAGCAATCTGTTCAGATCATCCTTGTTACCAAAGGCAGCAAAGATATTTAACTAATTTTTCTTCTCCACTCTATTTGCATATCAGAAATGTCATTTGGAAGAACTGCTGCTCCTGGGTAGATTGTGTTACCCAGGAAGGCATTTCAGATGCTGGTTTAACATACACCTCTGAATGTATTGCTACATACCCTGTTTTAAGGGAGAAAGCATGCTGTGTTTGAAAAAAAATTTTTTTTCTTCTTTAAGGCATTCTTTGAAAGCTATGATGGATGCCTTTGATGAGAAAAGAGTGCTAAAAGAGCAGTAAATGAGAGAGAGCATCTTTACCCTGGAGGCTGAAGCAAGGAAGGTTTATCTAGTCTTTGTGTGAGTGAATCCTAACCCACAAACTCAGTTGCGTAAGACATGTAATTTTCTGTATTTAAAGAACTCAACCTAACTTCTATTTTTTCAGTCAGAGTTTCCTTGATTAATTGTTAGTCTGATTTTTGAGGAACGTGGAGGGGATCACGGCATCAGGTGGGGATTTGGGGTGAGCACGGAGTCCATCCTTGCTATTGTCTGTCAGGCTGGTGCCCACTGTGGTGGACGCTGTCCTTCTGGTCCATCAAGGTCACTGCTGTGTCATTGCTTCTTCTGACTGAGGGTTCCCACAGTTCTGGTTCTATCACAGCTCCTGCGAGGGAGAAATTTGGCCGTGCTTCCTCAGGCTCCAGCCTGGGAAGTCAGGGTCCCGAGGCTGTCTTGGGCCTCTTCCCCCTCCGTGTTCCTGTCATTGTGGGCACGAGGGAGCCCCAGAGGCCCCCCCTCCCCAGGAAGGGAAGGGTAGGCCTCTTTGCCCCTGGACCATCACCCATGCCTTTCTGGGTTCCTCTCACTATTCCCTCTTCTTGGCCTCTCCTGTAGCTTGGGGGACTACTATAGACTGAATGCTTGTGTACCCCTCAAATTCACATGTTGAATCCCTAACTCCCATGTGATGGTATTTGGAGGTGGGTCGTTGGGAGGTAATTAGAGTTTGATGAGGTCATGAGGGTGGGGCCCTCATGATGGGATTAGTGTCCTTATAAAAGAGAAGGAGACATGAGATCTTTCCCTCACCTTGTGCACACACCAAGAGAAGGCCATGTGAGGACATAAGGAGAAGACTACCATCTGCAATCCAGGAAGAGGGCCCTCATCAGACATGGAATCTGCCAGCACCTTGATTTTGGACTTCCCAGCTTCTAGAAGCATGAGAAATAGTGTTTGTTGTTTAAGCCACTCAGTCTATGATGTTTTGTTAAAGCTATCTGGATGGAGATGTGGAGATTCTCAGGCCTTTTTCACACTCCTGCTTCCCCTTCAGCTCTTCTCTCTCACTCCAGCACATTTTTTCCCTCCTCCTTCATAGGAAAACCTTACCTAATGGATAGAATAGTCTTCTAAATCATCTTTGGAGTTTTGAAACCTTAAAGCCAAGACTCAGACTCTTTTCTTCATTCCTCTATAACAGCCCTGCCATTAACCAGTGGAAGGGGGAGACTCTTGTTCTAGCTGCCCAGATAGGGAGGATCATGGGGTAGCAGGAAATCACCGGCAAAAACATTTGTGTTCACTTATACTGCAATGCTATCTATCAATAAAGCTCCATATATTTTTTAAATTAGGGTCTTCCCTGGTGATCCAGTGGTTAAGACTCCACACTCCCAATGCAGGGGGCCCGGGTTTGATTCCTGGTCAGGGAACTAGATCCTGCATGCCACAACTAAGGGCTCACATGCCGCAACTAAAGATCCTGCATGCCGCAACAGCGGCAATGAAGATCTCACGTGCCACAACTAAGACCCGGTGCAGCCAAATAAATAAATGAATATTTAAAAAAAATAAAATTAATAGATCATTTTTAGAACAGTTTTATATTTACAGAAAAAAGTGAGCAGATAGTAAAGAGAGTTCCCACAAGACCAACTTCCTACACAGTTTCTCCTGTTACTAACATCTTGCATTAGTGTGATGCATTTGCTACAATTAAAGAGCCAATATTTTTGATACATTATTATTAGCTAAAGTCTCTAGTTTACATTAAGATTTGCTCTTTGTGTCTATAGTTCTATGGGTTTTGATAAATACATAATGTCTTGTACCTACCCTTAAAGCATCATATAGAATAGTTTCACCACCCTAAAAACTCTTGTGCTTATCCCCTACCTCCCAGCCCCCAGCAACCACTGATCTTTTTACCACCTCTAATAGTTTTGCCTTTTCCAGAATGTCAGATAGTTGGAATCATACAGCCTTTTCAGATTGGCTTCTTTCATTTAGTAATATGCATTTCAGATTCCTCCATGACTTGATAGCTCATTTCTTTTTATCACTTAATAATATTCCATTGATTGCTTCCAAGTTTTTGGCAATTATAAATAAAACTGCCATAAACATTTATGTGCAGCTTTTTGCATACAGAGAAGTTTTCAACTCAACTGAGTGAATACCTAAGGCTGTGATTGCTGAATTCCCTGGTAAGACTATGTTTAGTTTTATAAGAAACTGCCAAACTGTTTTCCAATGTGGCTGTACCATTTTGCATCCCTACCAGCAATCAGTGAGAGTTCCTGTTGCTCCATATCCTCACCAGCATTTGATATTGTCAGGTTTATTTCTTATTAAAAAATTTTTTTTAGCCATTCTCATACATGTGGGGTGCTCTCTCAGTGTTGTTTAAATTTGAAGTTCCCTAATAACACATGATGTTCAACATCTTTTCATATATTTATTTGCCATCTGTATACCTTCTTTGATGCGGTATGTTTAGATCTTTTGCCCAATTTCTAATGGGTTGTTTGTTCTCTTACTGTTGATTTTCAAAGATTTTTGGTATATTTGAATACAAGTCCTTTATTAGATATGTGTTTTACAAATATATTCTTCTAGTCTGTGGCTTGTCTTTCATTCTCTTGACAGTGCCTTTCACAGAGCAGAATATTTTAACATCAATGAAGTCCAACTTATCATTTTATTTCTTTCATGAGTTGTGCTTTTGGTGTTGTATCTAGAAAGTCATCACTGTTTCCAAGATCATCTAGGTTTTCTCCTACATTATCTTCTAGAAGTTTTATAGTTTTGCATTTTACCTTTAGATCTATTATACATTTTGAGTTAATTTTTGTGAAAGGTGTAAGGTCTGTGTCTAGATTATTATTATTTATATATATGCATGTCTATTAATTCTAGTACCATTTGTTGAAAAGACTGTCTTTTCTCCACTGAACTGCTTTGCTCCTTTGTCAGTTGACTATATTTGTGAGGGTCTATTTCTGGGTTCTCAGTTCTGTTCCATTGATCTATTTGTCTGTTCTTTTGCCAGTACCACACACTGCCTTGATAATTGAAGCTTTACAGTAAGTCTCGAAGTCGGATAGTGTCAGTCCTCTGACTTTCTTCCTCCTCCTTAGTATTGTGTTGACTATGCTGAGTCTTTTGCCTTTCCATATAAACTTCTGAATCAGTTTGTAGATATCCACAAAACAACTTGCTAGGATTTCGATTAGGATTGCCTTGAATCTACAGATCAATTTGGGAAGAATTGACACCTTAACAATATTAAATGTTATCTGTGAACGTATCTCTCCATTTATTCAGATCTTCTTTGATTTCTTTAATTAGAGTTTTATAGTTTTCCTCAAATGGATCCTGTACATATTTTGTTAGACATATTCCTAAGTATTAATATTTATCGTTTGGGGGTGCTAATGTAAATAGTATTGTGTTTTTAATTCCAAATTCCAATGGTTTGTGGTAGTATGTAGGAAAGTAATAGAATTTTGTATATTTACCTTCTATCCTGCAACCTTACTATAATGCTTATTAGTTCCAGGAATTTTTTGTTGTTATTGATTCCTTGGGCACCTAAACATTCACCTCATTTGTAAGCAAAGATAGTTTTATCTTTTCCTTCCCAATTCATATACCCTTCCCCCTCTTTTTCTTATTTTATTGCACAAGCTAGGACCTCCAGTGTTATGTTCAATAAGATTGATGAGAGCAGATATCTTTTCCTTGTTTTTGACTTTATGGGGAAAGCATCTAGTTTTTCACCATTATGTATGATGTTAGCTGTAGGTTTTTTGTAGATATTCTTTATCAACTTGAGGAAGTTCCCCTCTAGTCCTAGTTTGCTGATTGGGTGTTCATTTATTATGAATCGTTGTTGGATTTTGTCAAATGCACTTTCTGCATCCATCAATATGATCATAAGATTTTTCTTCTTTATCTTGTTGATATGTTAGATTACATTAATTGATTTTGAATGTTGAATCAGCCTTGCATACCTGGAATAAATCCCACTTAGTCATGGTGTATAATTCTTTTTAAGCATTGTTTGATTGGATTTGCTAATGTTTTGATGAGGATTATTGCATCTATGTTCATGAGAGATATTGATCTGTAGTTGTCCTTTCCTATAATATCTTTATCTGATTTTGGTGATAGGGTAAGGCTGGCCTCATTCAATGAGTTAGGAAGTTGTTCTAAAATGTGTTCTCAGGATTTGTTTTAATCAGGTATAGTAAGGTGACAGACACAAGGACAACCACTTTTGAAAGAATAATTTATTACTTACATTTCCTAAGAGAAGGAGGGCATGCCACTACAGGCAGGGGCATGTGAGGAAGCACCAAGGTTGGTCAGGAGGCAGAGGGAACAAGGAAGTCTGGGGCAGAGCCTTTATTGTGTTTTCCACGGAAAAGGCAAGGCAGGTAAGGGAAACAGCTTAAGACTGGCTAGTTTGAATACTTCTGATGGGCTTTGGGACATCAGGGCTGTTCTTAGTTGTCTGGTACTTGACCCTGGATTGATTTAGGGCAGGAGAAATATTGTCTTTATTTGTGAGAGTTAGATAAAGGGTAAGGGCTCTGGATTGAAGGGGAGATGTAAATAACTTTGCCTATGACTAATGGATGACAAATAGATAAATACAAAGTCTAAGAAAACATAGATCAGAAGTGTCCTCTCTGCTTCTATTTTCTGGAAGAGACTGTAGAGAATTGATATTATTTCAAAAAATGTTTGGAAGCCTTAACCAATGAAACTATCTCAGTTTGGTACTTTCTTTTTGGGGACATTATTAATTATTGATTCAGTTTCTTTAATAGGTGTAAACCTATTTGGATTATCTATTTCTCCTTGTGTGGATTTTGGTAGTTTGTGTCTTTCAAGGAACTGGTCCATTTTCATCTAGGTTATCAAATTTGTGGGTATAGAGTTGTTCATTATATTCCTTTATTATCCTTACAGTGTCTTTGGGATCAGTAGTGATGACCCCTCTTTTATTTCTATTATTAGTGATCTGTGTCTTTTCTCTTTTTTTTTCTTGCTTAGCCTGGCTAGAGGTTTATCCATTTATTGGTCTTTGCAAAGAAACAGCTTTTGGCTCATTGATTTTTCTCTACTGATTTCCTGTTTTCAGTTTCATTGATTTCTGCTCTAATTTTTATTATTTCTTTTCTTCTCTTTGCTTTAGGCTTATATTGCTCTTCTTTCTCTAGATTCATAATATGAAACTTAGATTGTTTATTCTTAGATCTTTCTCCTTTTCTATTATATGCATTCAATGCTATAAATTTCCCTTTAAGCACTGCTTTCATTGCATCCCACAAATTTTGATAAGTTGTATTTCCATTTTCATTTAGTTCAAAATACTTAAAAATTTCTCTTGTGACTTCTTCTTTGACTTGTGTTATTTAGAAGTGTGCTGTTTAATCTCCAAATATTTTGGGATTTTCCAGCAATTTTTCTGTTACTGATTTCTAGTTTGATTCCACTGTGGTTTGAAAGCATACTTTGTATAATTTAAATTCTTTTAAATCCATTGAGGAGTGTCTTATGGTCCAGCTATGGTCTAACTTGGTGAATGTTTCATGTGAGTCTGAAAAGAAAGTGTGTTCTATTGTTGGATGAACTATTCTATAAATGTCAATTAGATCCAGTTGATTGATGGTGCTGTTCAGGTCAAATATATCCTTATGATTTTCTTTTTTTTAAAGATTTATTTATTTATTATTTATTTATTTAATTTATTTTTGGCTGCTTCAGGGTCTTAGTTGTGGCATGCGGGATCTTCATTGAGGCAAGCGGGATCTTTCATTGCCGCACGGGCTCTTCATTGTGGTGCACGGGCTTCTCTCTAGTTGTGGTGTGCAGGTTTTCTCTCTCTAGTTGAGGTGCACGAGGTCAGTAGTTGTGGCACGCAGGCTTAGTTGCCCCCCGCCCCCCGGCATGTGGGATCTTAGGTCCCTGACCAGGGATTGAACCCGTGTCCCCTGCATTGTAAGGTGGATTCTTTACCACTGGACCACCAGGGAAGTCCCATATCCTTATGATTTTCTGCCAGATGGTTCTGTCAACTACTGACAGATGCTGAAGTCTCTAACTAAAAGAGTGAATTTGTCTATTTCTCATTGCAGTTCCGTCAGTTTTTGTCTCATGTATTTTAACACTCTGCTGTTCAGTGCATACAGATCAAGTTTTGTTACATCCTCTTGGAGAATTGACCTCTTTATCATTACATAATGCCCACTTTATCTCTGATATTTTCCTTGTTCTGAAGTCTGCTTGGTCAAATTAATATAACTTATTCTAGCTTTCTTTTGATTGGGTTTTGTATGTATGTTTTTCTCCATCCCTTTACTCTGTGTCTTCATATTTAAAGTGGATTTCTTCTATACAACATATAATTGGGTCTCTTTTAAAATCTACTCTGACAGTCTCTGTTTTTTAATTGGTGTATTTTTACCATTCACATTTACACTGATTATTGACAAAGTGATATTAATACCTACCATGCTTGTAACTGTTTTCTATTCATGGCAATTGTTCTAAATTTATTTTTTATTGTGGTAAAGTATACATAACATAAAATTTACCATTTTAACCATTTTTAAGTGTATGATTAATTGGCATTAAGTTCACTCACAATGTTGTATAACCATCACCATTATCTATTTCCAGAACTGTTCACCATTGCAAACAGAAAATCTGTACCCATTAAAAAATAACTCCCCATTCCCCTCTCATCCTAGACCCTGGTGAGCTCTATTTTACTTTCTGTCTCTATGAATTTGCCTATTCTAGATACCTTATATAAATGGAATCATACAATATTTGTCTTTTTGTGTCTGGCTTAGTTTACTTAGCATAATGTTTTTGAGCTTCATCTATGTGGTAGCATGCATCAGAATTTCATTCCTTTTTAAAACTGAATAATAATCCATTGTATTGATATACCGTATTTTGTTTATCCATTCTTCTGTTGATGGATGGACATTTATTGTTTTGATAAAAGTTGTTTCCACTTTTGGCTATTGTGAATAATGCTCTATGAACATCCTTATATATGTATCTGTTCGAGTTCCTGCTTTTCTTTATTTCTTTTTTATCTTCCCTGCTTTTCCTGCCTTTTCTGGTTTTAGTTGCATATTTTCTAAATTTTATTTTTCTCCTCTCAGCATATCAAGTATATTTCTTTTTTAGTAGTTATCCTAGAGTTTGCTGTATATGTTTCCAATGAACTAGATGTATTTTAAAATAAGATTATACCACTTCATGAGTATCACAAGCAGTGCAGGTACCTTATAATACAGCATTCCCAATTCCTCCCACTTGTCCCTTGTAAGATTGCTGTCATTAATTTCATTTACCCAGATGCTATAATTGCCAAATACATTGTTGCTATCATAACTTTGAACAATTATCAATTAGATCAATTAAGAGTTAGAAAAAAGATTTTTTTTTTTCAATTAATAGCTACTTTATTTATTTATTTATTTTTGGCTGTGTTGGGTCTTCGTTTCTGTGCGAGGGCTTTCTCTAGTTGCCGCAAGCGGGGGCCACTCTTCATCGTGGTGCGTGGGCCTCTCACTATCGCGGCCCCTCGCGTTGCGGGGCACAGGCTCCAGACGCGCAGGCTCAGCAGTTGTGGCTCACGGGCCCAGTTGCTCCGCGGCATGTGGGATCTTCCCAGACCAGGGCTCAAACCCGTGTCCCCTGCATTGGCAGGCAGACTCTCAACCACTTCTCAGGGAAGTCCAGAAAAAAGATTTTTAAACCTTTGTTTATTCCTTCTCTAACACTTCTTTTTTATTTTATTTTATTTAAAATAAATTTTATTGGAGTATAGTTGATTTACAATGTTGCATTACTTTCTAACACTTCTTTATGTAGATCTGATTTTCTGATTTTTATCATTTTTCTTCTCTCTGAAAAACTTAACATTTTTTGTTAAAATGAAGGGCAGGTCTGTGAATGACAAATTCAGGTTTTGTCTGGGAAGTCTTTATTTCTCTTTCACTTGTGAGAAATAATTTTATTGGATACAGACATCTAGGTAGGTGTTTTTTTCTTTCAACACTAAATATTTCACTCTATTCTCTTCTTGTTTACATGGTTTCTGATGAGAAATTGGATGTAATTCTTATCCTTATTCTTCTATAAGTAAGCTGTTTTCCTCCTTTGGCTTCTTTCAAGATTTTCTTGTTGTCTTTGGTTTTGTAGTTTGAACATATAACCAGGTGTAGACCTTTTATTTATTATGTTTGGTATTCTCAAAGCTTCCTGGATCTGTGGTTTTAAGCAGTCATTAATTTTGAAAAATTCTCACTTATTATTACTTTAGTTATTTCTCTAATCTGTTCTCTCTTCTTCTGGTGTTCCCATTACATGTATGTTACATCTTTTGAAATTGTCCCACAGTACTTGGCTATTCTGTTCTTGTTTTTCTTTCTTTCTTTACATTTCAGTTTGTGAAATTTCTATTGACATATCTTCAAGCTCACTGATTTGGCCATGTCCAATCTATTCATATGGCCATCAAAGGCATTCTTTTTTTTTTTCTAATTTATCATCCTAAAC
This sequence comes from Balaenoptera physalus, assembly GCF_965194825.1. NCBI lineage: Eukaryota > Metazoa > Chordata > Mammalia > Artiodactyla > Balaenopteridae > Balaenoptera > Balaenoptera physalus. The sequence goes on from NC_138894.1 coordinate 17,469,056, forward strand.
ATTTAAAAAAAAATTTAATTTTGGCTGCATTGGGTCTTTGTTGCTGCGCACGGGCTTCAGTAGTTGTGGTGTGCGGGTTAGTGGCTCCGCGGCATATGGGATCTTCGTGGACCAGGGATCGAACACATGTCCCCTGCATTGGCAGGTGGACTCTTAACCAGTCCGTTACCAGGGAAGTCCCCCATCAAAGGCATTCTTCATTTCTGTTACTTGTTTTGTTTTGTTTTTTGGCTGTGCCATGTGGCTTGTGGGATCTTGGTTCCCTGACCAGGGATTGAACCTGTGCCCTTGACAGTGAAAGCACAAGTCCTAACCAGTGGACTGCCAGGGAAATTCCCTGTAACAGTGTTTTTTATTTCTAGCTTTTCCTTTTGATTCTTTCTAGAGTTTCCATCTCTCTGCTTCATTAACCATCTGTTCTTGCCTGTTGTCTTCTTTTTCCATTAGAACCCTTACCATATTACTCATAGTTATTTTAAATTCCCTATCTGATAATTTCAAAATCTGTGTCATATCTGAATCCGATGTTTTCTTTGTTTCTTCAACTGTATTAAAAAAATAATCTTTTAGCATGCCTTACAGTTTTTGTTGAAAACTAGACATGATGTATCCGTGATAGAAACTGAGATAATTAAGCTTTCATGTGAAAGATTTATGTTAATCTGGCTAGACGTAGCTGGGCTGTGTTTAGTGTATACTATAGCTGCAGGTTCCAGAGGCTTCAGTTTCCTGTAGTTACCTTATATTTTTTTCCTTCATTGCTGTCTTTAGTTTTCTGAGAACTCCTTTTAAAAAATTGTGGCAAAAAACCACATAACATAAAATTCACTCTCTCAACGATTTCCAAGTATATAGTACAATACCGTCAACCCCATGCAGATTGACATGCAGCTGATCCCCAGAACCTCCCCATCCTGAATGAAATCCAACATCCACTGAACACCTACTCCCTGCCTCTCACTCTCCTCAGCCCCTGGCAACCACAGTTTTCTTTCTGTGTCTGTAAGTCTGACTGCTTTAGATACCTTGTATAAGTTGAATCAGGCACTATTTGTCTTTCTGCGATGGGCTTATTTCACTTAGCGTAATATTGTCAAGATTTATCCATGTTGTAGCATATGACGGGAATTCCTTCTTTATAAAGAATGGATAAAAAAAAAGAAAAAAAAAAAAGAATGGATAGGTATATTCCATCGTACGTACATACCTCATTTTCTTTATTCATTCATCTGTTGATGGACATTTAAGTTGCTTCCATCTCCAAGAACTCCTTCTTAAATACAGTCTGTATATTGCAACTATCTCAGTTGTAATCCACTGTTATTATACAGGAGTCCTGCTGAAGTGGTAGTAAGGTATTGGATTCTATAATCTTTTGATTACACCTCGGTTCTTTTGGGGGGTGGGGGAGGGGAGGACCTGAGTCCCTGGGCTGTGACTTTCAGAAGCACTTCCTTGACTTTTTGTCCTTCACCTTACTTGAGACAGGAAGGCTAGAGGGGGCTGGAGTTGCCTAATGCTCCCCCCATCCCCACCCCCAAGTCGGATAAGGCTCTGGTAGAGTAGTTGCCCTTAGTGGGCAGACATTTGTCATGGAGAATGATTTGGGCATATTTCACAATGGTTACATTTCCCCTCTCCCTACCTGAAACATCAGGAGATTTTTCTTGGATCTTTACAGTGAGAACCAGATGGGGTTTCTGGTGTCAAAAACTCATGAAAATGTGGAGCCCCTAAGACTGGACTCCCAGGGGTTTCTCACTCTCAATCTACTCCACACTTAGCCTCCAGGCATTCGTCAAAATAACTGTTAAGTTCCCTACCAGTTTCTGGCTCCAGCAGCATCTGCTTGGCTTTGAGGATCTCTACTCCCCTTTCTCTCCATTTTTCATCATGGAGATTTGCCCTACCTCTTCAATTTTTTGACGGATCTAAGAAAAGTTGTTAGTTTTCAGTTTGTTTTACTTTCTTCTTGTTGTGAGGAAGGGGATGACAATTTCCAAGCTGTTTACATGTTCTAGCTGAAACTGGAAGTCTTCATATTTTTTCATGAAAACATTCAAACATATTCAAAAGTACAGAGAATAGAAGAAGAATCCCCATGTACCCATTGCTCAGATTCAACACATATGAACATTTCCCCACATTTGTTTTCTCTACCTGTCCTCTCCTTTTCATTTTTCTTCTTTTAGTCTCTATTGAAGAAGTTTAAAGCAAATCCCGGACATCAGTCCATCCCTACATACATCAGAATGCAGCCCTAAAAAAAAAAAATCAGTTTTTTTGGCTTGTTGTTGGTTGGTTTTGCTCATGTAACTTTGGCATTTTAGTATGTAGTTTTCTTGTTTCATTTTGCTGACAAATTTGATGGCTGAAGCATTTTCTTTAAAAAATTAATTTAATTAAGGAAATTTTTTCTATACAGAAAAATATTTCTGAAAATGTTTACTCAGAAAGCACTATTATTATACCTGGCAATTGCTTGTGAATTTAGGGGTTTATAAAAAATATGTGAGTTGAAGATTTGCTTGCCCTTGGACTTTGGACCCGTCTAGCATGTTTTTATTCTTTTTTATAGCATTTGTGCCACCTTAAAGTTGGGGTGGGGGGAAATCTGTATTCTTTTTTTTTTTTAATTTAATTAATTGATTTATTTTTGGCTGTGTTGGGTCTTCGTTGCTGCGCGCAGGCTTTCTCTAGTTGCAGTGAGCGGGGGCTACTCTTCGTTGCGGTGCGCGGGCTTCTCATTGTCATGGCTTCTCTTGTTGCGGAGCACGGGCTCTAGGCGCGCAGGCTTCAGTAGTTGTGGCACGTGGGCTCAGTAGTTGTGGCTCACGGGCTCTAGAGCGCAGGCTCAGTAGTTGTGGCGCACGGGCTTAGTTGCCCCGCGGCATGTGGGATCCTCCCGGGCCAGGGCTCGAACCCGCGTCCCCTGCATTGGCAGGTGCACTCTTAACCACTGCGTCACCAGGGAAGTCCCGAAATCTGTATCTTGACTGACTCAGTTCCCTGCTTCCACTGGTGCGTTAGTGATGCTTGTCCATTTTGCCATTAGCTGCTGGCTGAAGCAGCCTTTGGACACCAACACCTGCTTCATTTTCTGACTGTATCCTGCTTCTGTGTGTCCCCTTCTGTGACCTGAACACAACTCTCGTACTCACCTACGCCCCCTCCTGTTCCAACCTGGGTATTTCATTCCCTCAAGAATCACTCACTCATGAATTCAAAAGACCTCTTATTTGCCAGCCTCTGAGTACACATACCCATATATGTATACCACCTCCCTTATGCCAGAATAGATTTAAGGTGACCTTAAAAATATTAACAGTGCAACAAAATAAAAGAAGAAGGAGAAGAAGAAAAAACATTGGCCAGGGAGAGAATTGCAATGATCATCAAACAGAAATATTCCATGCAAATTTATAATCCTTAATTAAGAAAATATCTAAGCTCTGGGGCATCTTCTCCTCTTACAAACAGTTTGGGGAGGGGTCATTGGTCCCAGACCTGCTTTCTTCAAAATGCCTTCAGACCTGCTCTCCTGTCTGTCTGCTAGTGGTGGTCAGCAGTAAAGGTGATAATAAGGACCCATGTGTCTGGTTTGGGACTCTACCCACTCATATCAGGCTTGTGTTGAGAGGTGCCCAACACAAGTGTGTGAGTATGGGTGGAAAAGCAGCTTTGGAAAGGAGGAAAAAACCCACAGGAGACCCGGCTGAGGCCCTGGTGGCCGCACTAACACCCTCTTTTAAGGGTCCTCTGAAGGCCTCCTCTAGGAAAGTTGCATCTCCTTTTACTTCTCCTAAATGCTTCTCAAGCTTAAAGGTAAACAAGCTATAGAGTGCTGAACAAGAGTTGGTAGAGTGCAGGGATCTGTAGGGAAGCCCCCAAGAAAATAGGGGACCTCCTGAGAGCCCAAACTTAACTCCGAAGTTGGATCAAAGCAGGAGGAAGCTTTCTGAGGTCATAAACTCATAAAGGATCCTCCATCCTCAACCCTCCCAGTGTGAACTGTTTGGGGAACATGGAGGAGGTCAGCTGTGGTCAGAGAAGAGGGAATGTTTTACATTTGTTGTTTCTGGTCTGCTGTGGGCTTTAGATACTACACTACTCTCTGTATTCTTTCTGCTTTGCTCGAGACCTGGAACAGAGTTGGAACAAAATATAGAAACGTGTCCCAGTTCTCTGCTGCCACTCCAGAAACGGCCACAAGATGGCGCTCGTTCTCCCTTCTAAGGTCTTTGGCTCAGTAGCCACCACCTGTGCCCTGGCGTACCTGGAACCTGCTTGTGGCTGCCTGCAGGCTGGTGGTTTGAGTTCCTTCGTGTCCCTCCAACCCTGCATGAGAGAAGTCTGCTCTCCCTCTAACACATCCAGTGCTTCCCTGAGAGAGGACAGAGTCACAGAGAATGGGGAGTCCTGGGCCAGGGAGGAAGGGGCAATCCTTGAAATAGGGGCAGCCCAGACAGTGTTGATCTAAGCAAGGACAGGAAAGCTGACCCTGAAGTAAGTACTCTGTGTCCAGGGCCTGGTAGGGACCAGGGCACAGCCTTTCCTTGGAAGCCTGGGCACCTCATATAGTGATAATGATTGGGGGGGGGCGCTTCACCCCCAATCATCCAGTGAGAGGGAATGGAGTCTGATGGCACCCCCTCTCTCCTCTGCCAGTTCCTAGGTGTGCTGTCCAGAGCCAACACCCCATGACCGTGCAGGGTCATAAACTCATGTGCTTCAGGGCTGGGGAAATGATGCATAGGGGTGAGGCTGGGCATGATTGCAGACTACAGGGTTTGGTGGGGTCTGGTGAGAGCACGAGCTCCTCTTGAAGCCATGCCAACTCAAAATTTCTTAAAACACTGTGCTGGCCTAGCAATGCATATCTGCAAGCTTCTTACATTTAAAATGTGTGGGGGATGGGCTTTCCTGGTGGCGCAGTGGTTGAGAATCCGCCTGCCAATGCAGGAGACACGGGTTCGGGCCCTGGTCCGGGAAGATCCCACACGCTGTGGAGCAACTAAGTCCATGCGCCACAACTACTGAGCCTGCGCTCTAGAGCCCGTGAGCCACAACTACTGAGTCCGCTTGCCACAACTACTGAAGCCCGCGTGCCTAGAGCCCATGCTCTGCAACAAGAGAAGCCACGACAATGAGAAGCCCGTGCACCGCAACAAAGAGTAGCCCCCGCTCGCCGCAGCTAGAGGAAGCCCGTGCGCAGCAACGAAGACCCAACGCAGCCAAAAATAAATAAATTAAATAAATACATTTATTAAAAAAAATAGATAAAATAAAATGTGTGGCCCAGGATAAAGCCTTAACTCCCCAGAATGGCCCTGGGGAAACTTCACAGCTATTCCCCCCCTCTTTTTCCATCCCAATTCCACGCACTTAGGCTCTAGCCAGACCCAGCATGCCGAGCCCCTTCACAGCCTTTGCGCTGGTCCCACGCCCTTTGTCCAGATGGCCCTTTCTCCCTTTCCTCACCTCATTCGCGGTCCAGCTCAAGCGTGCTCTCTCCTCCACTGGCTTGTAGGTCCCTCACAGGCTGAGACAGGACCGCAGCTTCGCTTCATTCCAAGGTGCAACTTTACTTTGGATTCTGTGAGAATGGCGCCCCCGGGTATCCCATGAGTTGTGCAACGCCGCTGCAGGGCACAGAGCAGGTACTCAGTGTGACGTAAGTGACTGGGGTCACTCTCTCTGTGGAAGCCTCCACGGCGGGCCGCCAGATGGCGCTCGTCCACCCCGCGGGGGCTCCGCGCTCACCTGCGGACGAGGACCTGGGGTCAGGGGTGGGGTGGGATGGGGTGGGGTGGGGTGGGGTTGGGGGGAGGGTGCAGGTTTACGCACGCGTTTGTTTGGCGCTTTTGGATCTCAAGCCGCTTTTTGCTCTACGTGGCCACGGACCCCTGAGCCCAGTAGAGGCCGGCCTTGGGGGTGCATTCCACTCCATCCTGCCCCATGGCTGGTTCTGAACACCCTCAGGCTCAATTCCTTCCCACATGATGGACGGTGTTGACTCAAGAAATTGCTGCCCAAGTCATCAGACTCTCTCATGACGCTTGAGTTGAAAATAACAGCCCTGCGCATCCCACTTGCCTAGGCCTGCCCTGAATCCGCCCGTGGCATCCAGGCTTGAGGAGGCCGAGGACTAAGCCTGGCATCTGGGTGGGCCAGGCAGACAGGCCCTGCGCCCCCCGCCCCACCCCGAGTGTGACCGAGAGGTTCTGGAAAGACCCCCTCAGCACCCTGAGCCTGTGGGCAGAAGAGGGGGACACAGCCACGTGAGGGCCTCCAACAGCCGGTACCTCCAGGTAAGCTGGGCAGAAGCGATGGCACAGCCTTGGCTAAAGGGCCATTCATCTGCCTTGTGTCAGTAGTTTGTAAGGCCTCTAGAATTTCTGAAAAGAAGGGGCTAGGCAGCAATGTGTTTGGAAGAGGGTGATCTGTGGCGTGGGAATGAGGGAGGTACCTACAGACTTGCTCTGTAAGGACACCCTTTTGCAGCTTAATAAAAAGAGCAACATTGTCTAGAGATGTCTTTATTACATTTACATGAGGGTATTATTATAAGTGTTTATTTTATTTACGAGTTTGATAAAGATTATAGTGGGGCAAACGTCTCTTGGTACAAATCACGTCCTGGGTGACAGGTACGTTGGTGAGCAGTGCTGGTGGGAAGCAAACTCTGTTGGATTTAACATACTTTAGGCCGCCCCAGGAGGGAATGGCCAGGGGTGGGGTGGTGTCGGCAGGGTGGTTCTAAAGACCAGTGAGGGAGAGATGGATGATGTGGAGTGACCCCAAAGGAAGAGACTAGGGAGGAAGTGGCAGGACCTTCTGTTTCTCTAGAAACCCTGACTAGAGAACTCTGACTAATTTATCTCCCATCTTATGCAAATCTTGCTCAGTTTCCACCAGTAGACTTTTGGTAGTGTTCTGTACATCTTTTGCTAAATTTATTCCTAAACGTGTTGTGTTCTGGTTTGCTTCCGCTTAACAAATGACTCCAAATTTAGTGGCTTAAAACAACTATTTTGCTGTATCTCATGTATTCTGTGGATCAGGGAAATTTTTTTTTTTTATTGTGATAAAGTATACCCAACATAGAATTTCCTATTTTAACCATTTTAAAGTGTACAATTGAGTGGCATTAAATACGTTCAAAGTATCTTGTAACCATCACCACTATCTATACCTAAAATGTTTTCATCATCTCCAACAAAAACTCTGTACCCATCAACAATAACTCCCCACTCCTCCCTTCCCCCAGCCCCTGGTAACTTCTATTCTACTTTCTGTTTCTATGAATTTGCCTATTCTAGGTTCCTCATATAAGTGGAATCATACAGTACTTGTCCTTCTGTGTCTGGTTTTTTTCACTAAGCATAATGTTTTCAAGGTCCATCCATGTTGAAACATGTATCAAAATTTCATTCCTTTTTATGGCTGAATAATATTCCACTATTCATATATACCGTATTTTATTTATCCGTTCATCTGTTGATGGATCCTAGCGTTCATCTGTTGATGAACAGCCCTAGTGTTGTTTCCACCTTTTGGCTATTGTGAATAACGCTGCTATGATCTTGAGTGTGCAAACATCTGTTCAAGTTCTGCTTTCAGTTCTTTTGGATAAGTACCTAGAAGTGGAATTGCCGGGTCTTATGATAGTTCTATGTTTAACTTTTGGAGAAATCCCCAAACTGTTTACCACGGTGGCTGCACCATTTTACATTCTGTGGGTCAGGAGTCTGAGCAGGTTCAACTGGGCAATTCTGCTCCTGTGGCATCAGTTGAGGTCACTTCATGGTACTCAGCTAGCAAATGGGGTAGTCTAGAAGTTCCAAGGTGGAGTCATCACACATCTGGCCCCTTGATGGGGACGCTGGAAGGCTGGGCTCAACTGGGACTGTGGGAGCCTGTGGGCTGGAGTGCTAAGAGTGGCCCCTGCAACCTGGTGGCCTCAGAGCATAGGACTTCTTACCTGGCATATAGATGGGGGCAGGCATCCAGGGGGAACCAGGCCTGACGTTTTCTGGCCTAGCCTCAGAAGTCAGCTGAATTCTCTTGGTTCCAAGCAAGTCACAAGGCCAGCCTGGATTCAAGGACCAGGGACCTCCACTCTGTCTCTTATAGGGGAGTGGCCAGGACACACTGAGGAAGAGCATGTGGGATGGGATTTACTGTTGCTGAGAATTTAAAAAATACAGTCTGCCAGAGTGTATTGAAAATATAATATGCTAGGTTTTTTTTTTAACTTTATGGATGGCATTTTTTCTTTATATATTCTAACTGATTATTGCTGCAGTTGATTTATGGTTATTTTGTGATTTAAATAATCTAACCAAACTCTCTGAATAATTCTAACATTTATTTCCTGAATTTTAATTTGGATAATTATTTGTAATAATGATATTTTCCTCTTTTCCTTTCCATAATAATGCCTCTTATTTCTTATGGAGATAGTTAAGACTTCCAGAACGATGTTAAAACACAGTGGGGCTAATTCACAACCTGATATCCTTCCTGATTTTAAAGGAAATTACTCTAATGTTTCACCATTATATAATGTTGGCTAATTAGTATGAACCAGATATTTTTAGTCCTGTTAAGAAAGAACTCATCTATGATTAGTTTACCAAGAACTTTAAAAAATCAGATATAGCTGTTGAAATAAAAAAAAACAAAACAGCAAACTTTGGGGTTCATATCAAGATAAACATATATATGTATTTTCCTTTTCCCAATGAATGTGCTGAATTATGACAATAGATTTCCTGATATTGAAATATCCTTGCATTCTTGTAGTAAGCTTTAATTAGCAGCATTGTTGTAGTATTATTTTAATTTATTTCCTGATTAATTTTGCTAGTATTTTATTTAGTTTTGCAACAATATTCATAGTAGATTTTGTTTTCAGGATCAGTTTGGCTGTGCAAAATGTTTTGGTAGCATATGTCTTTTTCTAGCTACTGAAACAAATTTTGAGGTACTGAAGTTACTGCTTTCTTGCAGCTTTGAAAGAAATCATCTGTGAAACCATCTGGGCCTGGCACCCTTCTAAGTGGTAACAATGGGCATGTGTGTGCCTGTGTGTGTGTGCGCCTGTGTGTGTGTGCATGTGTGTGTGTGTGCGTGTATGTTATTCAGTGCATAAAAGTTTGTGAATGTTTTTAAGATAGTGGCAATATTAAACAACACTTTAATTGTTTACTGTTTTCTGGCTTGAATTTTACTTTGTTTGTTATTAACACCCTAACCTTTCTGAAAATTGTTGCTGATGTACCTTCCCTGAAAAAATATGATTGAAATGGTTTTGACCCAGTCTGAGAGTCTTTTAGAAGGATTTTTAAAACTAATTTATATTTATGGTAAAAAAAAAATCTCTGTAGTCTTATTTCCGTCATCTTGAATTATGCTTTATTAAAAAAAATGCTTCCTTGTTTAGTCCTTTGTTTATCATCTTTTCTTAAGTGAGTTTGATTTTCTTTGGTTTTTGTATTACATAGAATTGGGCTCACGTAACAGCTGCGTATAACAGAGAAGCCCCCCAAACCCAATGACTTAAACATCATAGAAGCTTTTTCCTCTCCCTCAAAAGAAGTCTGGAAGTAGGCAACCCAAGTCTGGCATAGTGGCATGGCGGTCCCAGGCTCAGAACTGAGGCTTCTCCCAGCTTTCTGCTCCATCATCCAGCATATAGTTCATTTCCTGGCCCAGGGTGGGAGTGGGAGCCAGACTTCTGCACTGGGCGTTCCTTGCTGCCGGCCAAGCTTGGCATGGCATGGTCCGGTGCCCAGATCCAAGGAGACAATGGCTGCTGGAATCCGGGTGCTTGTGAGGATGAAGTGGACAATCAGCCTCAGTCACTGTGATGATGGTTAATTTCTTGTGTCCACTTGACTAGACTGTGATGCCCAGTTATTTGGTCAAACACAGTCTAGATGTTGCTGTGGAGGTATTTTGTAGATGTGATTAACATTTACAATCAGTTAACTGGAAGTAAAGGAGATTACCTGCCATAATAAGGGTGGGCCTTTTTCAATCAGTTGAAGGCTTGAAGAGCAAGAATTGAGGTTTCCTGGAGAAGAAGAAATTCTGCCTTAAGATTGTAGCATGGAAGAACTGCTCAAGTTTCCAGACTGCTGACCTGCTGTATGGAGTTTGCGTTCACTAGCCCCCATAATCCTGTGATCCAGTTCCTTAAAAATCTCTTTATATATGCGCACACACATGCACACATCTATACATGTATACATATATGTATGTATGTACACAGGTGATGTGTGTGTGTGTGTGTGTGTGTGTATGTCTTTAATCTCAGGACCTTTGCCCCAGCCTTGGTTTTTGGCAGGGACATTGGGAATAGGGCTGTGATAACAGAGAAGTTAGGTTTTCTCCACCAGTTCACATCTGCCTACCCCCAGGATAAGACTCACAGCAGCCCCTGCAGTCCCCAGGGGTTAAGAGGTTAAAATGGGACCTTTAGACTCTAGTTTAGCACATGACTGTGGTGGATATGGAGGGGTTTGGGTGCTTAATATCCATTTACCCTGTTCTTAATAATAGTCCCTGATTTTCTTTTTCTATTTTTCTTTAAAGTCTTTACTGAATTTGTTACAATATTGCTCCTGTTTTATGTTTTGGTTTTTTGGCCGCGAGGCATGTGGGATCTTAGCTCCCCAACCAGGGATCGAACCCACACCCCCTGCATTGGAAGGTGAAGTCTTAACCACTGGACCGCCAGGGAAGTCCCTGGTCCTTGATTTTCATTCACACATGTACTCCTTCTGCATGTGATGTCCCTGTGATTCTGGTGAAGCTGACCCATCCCCTAACTCCAGGGATAGCATGGGACCTAGTTTTTTATCTTATCTTATTTAATTATTTTATTTTATTTTATTTAAATTGGATCTTAGTTCCCTGACCAGGGATCGAACCGGAGCCCCCTGCATTGGAAGCACAGAGTCTTAACCACTGGACCACCATGGAAGTCCCCTTATTTTATTTTTTTTAAATTAATTTTTATTGGAGTATAGTTGATTTACAATGTTGTGTTAGTTTCTGCTATACAGCAAAGTGACTCAGTTATACATATACATATATCAACTCTCTTTTAGATTCTTTTCCCATATAGGTCATTATGGGACCTAGTTTTAAACTAAGCTCTGTCTTCCCTTATCTCGGCCAGTGTGATTATGTCAGGGATGGACACTTGACCTAATTCAGGCCGTTGAAAGTTAGGTCCAGGGTTTATGTTTGAACTGGTTGAAGAGAAGTTCTCTCTTCTCTGCTGTTCTTACCCCTGGGAAGAATGCAGTCTCTGGGCTCTAGCAGCTGTATTGTCACCATGAGTGGGAGGGTCAGCCTGAAAAGAAAAAGTTTGAGGTGAGAGATGGAGAGAGAGAAACCAGGTCCCTGTGACATCATTTGGCTATCTTCACATTAGCACACCTGAAGCAGAACCTACTCCCTGGATTTCTCATTGACATGAGTAAATAAACCCTTTTTGCTTAAGCCAGGTTGGATGGGATTTTTAAAAATAAAAAACCAAAGAATCCTCAGGATAAGATCATGCACTCCACTGAGTTTTTTTCTAAGAACAAGCCATATCAAATAACCTGGCATCTGAGTAGCAGGAAACAAAGTAAGGGACAGCTTGGCAGGAGATAACACTTGGACAAAAAAGTAACTCAAAGAATCGGTTCTTTTTAGTCACGGATGCCTCAGATGAAGGTCTTGGGGCTGCACTGATACAAAAGTGAGAATTTTTCTGTTTCCTAAAGAACAGGATTCCTCCATAATGTAGAAAATATTCTCAGCTGTGGTTTGGGTGCTCGATTCTTTTTAAAATTAATTAATTAATTTTTGGCTGCGTTGGGTCCTCGTTGCTGCGCACGGGCTTTCTCTAGTTGCGGTGAGCGGGGGCTACTCTTCGTTGTGGTGCGCGGGCTTCTCACTGCGGTGGTTTCTCTTGTTGCAGAGCACGGGCTCTAGGAGCGCGGGCTTCAGTAGTTGTGGTGCACGGGCTTCAGTAGTTGTGGCTCGCAGGCTCTAGAGCACAGGCTCGGTAGTTGTGGCGCAAGGGCTTAGTTTCTCCGTGGCATGTGGGATCTTCCCGATCAGGGCTCGAACCCGTGTCCCCTGCATTGGCAGGTGGATTCTTAACCACTGCGCCACCAGGGAAGCCCCTTGATAATCTTAAATAGCATTCACGGGGCCAGTGGTTTTTATCTTCTTACCAATAACAAAGTCCTTCTGATCTTGTTGATTTCCATGAAACACATCAATTTAACAATACAGAGATAGAAATGAATGCTACAGAAATTCAGAATAAATGCTGAAAAATGCCAGGGCTGAGCCAACAGGGTCGTCTCCCAGTGTTAAGGGTTCAGTCTTCTAAATTTCACTGGGGAGGTAAAAAAATAAGACTAGTGCCCTTTTAGTTTTAAATCAGAATACAGAATTCCCGTATTTTGTCAGTAATCTAGGTTACCTGTTTATCTTACCTGTAAGAGAATGAGGTCCAGGAAATCCGTTTTGTTTATCCTGAGCATACGTAGCCTAGGACCCAGTACTTAACAGGTACTAAATAAATTGTGGTGAATAAATGGAGAAAACAATGGATCGATCGATTAATGAACTATAGCATCTCCACTTCGGCTGGCCCTAATAGCTTGCTGATTCTGGCCAACCTGGCCTGCTTTCCTCCTACCAGGTGCTTCCACGCAGACTCCCACTGATGTTTTGCCTGATGCAGGTTCTAGGACGCTGTGAGGTCCTACAAGTTCACCCTGCCCTTCCCAGGGCTCAGTGCCAGACACACCCACTTTATCATGGTCTCGTTTTATTGTATCTCTGTACAATGTGTTTGCCATAAAATTAATTTATGATACTTATTTGGGGACTGTAAAATTGCTCTCCAAAGTGATACTGTGTCTCCCAATGTACTTTCTGGGAAATGCCCTGCTTATTGGATGCTCTGATCTTCCACTCTTGAAGCATAGAAATGAAGTCACATGGACAAGCAAAGGTTTGTTTCTGTTTTCCTGTTTGTCAGATTACAACTTCTATAATTGCCCACACAATCTGAAGTCTTACTAATTCTCCCTCTGCAAAATCTTCTGTATCTGTCCTGATTTCCTACTCCCCCCAGCCAGTGGTATGCTGAAGCCAATTGGCGTTAGCTTGCAAAGATCGATTTGTTAAATTTTCAGAAAGCAGGGAAGTTGGTGGTTAAACTGTTGGCAGCTTGAAATTGGCAATACTTACACCATAGACATTGGCAGATGCTACAAATTCAGCTCCTTTCCACCTCCACCCCGAACTGAGAGCTGGTTGTGAAACACATACCCGCACACCACTACGTGCATGTCTTTCCCTCATTCAAGTCCTCATTACCTCTTGCCTGCACTATAACAGGATCCTACAAACCAACATCTCTACTCACACAGTCTTCCCATCCAGGTGATCATTGCAGAATACTTCTGACTACCAGGAACAGAAAACCCAATTATAGATTTCTTAGATGTAAGAAAAATGTATTATTTCATATAACAGAAAGTTCAAAGATGAGGCATTTTCAGGAAAGCTCAGCAGCTCAAGAACTCCTCAAGTACCCAGATTCTTTTCATTTTTCCACTCTCAGCATCTGGGCATGGCCATTCGTGGCTTCGAGATGGCAGTTGTGGTTCGAGGTTCACGTCCTCACACAGTGACACATGCAACTTTTCCTTATGTCCTCAAAGTACAAATACCATCTTCCCTGAAGTCTCCCTGCAGGCTTCCTCTTGGGTCTCCTTGGCCAGGATTGCAACCCATGCCTATTCTTCAGTCAGTCACTGCAGTGTAACGGAATTACCATGATTGGTTCAGACTGCTGGTTCTCAACCTCTTAGAACCAACATCTCCTTTTGTGTAAATATTTTATAGCACTCCTCTTTCCTGAAATGAAAATCAAAGACAATATAATCTATCCACACATGTACTTGAAAAACAAATCAATACAAGCTCTCATTGTAATATAAAGGTGAAATAAAGGAAGATAATTTTCAAAAATTATATGCATATGCATTTCAATATATATGGTAAATTATATTATGACTCCAAATTATTTCCTGCCTTCCCTATACCAGAATTAGATATCCCAGCCTGAGGGCATGGGACTTGCACCGCCTCACCCAATTGATGTCAGGCTTGCTTTATGATTTGCTTTGGTCAGTGTAATGTGAATGGAAGTGTCACGTATGAGAAGAGCTTGAAAAGCCATTGCGTGGTTCTGCCATACCTTTTTCCTCTGCTGTGACAGCAGTATGTCTCAGATAGGGCTGCCCCTTTATCCTGGCTCTCAAAATGAAAAAGACATGTGGAACAGGAGCACAGCTTCAACTGATGTATATATGAACAACAACAACAAAAAATACATTTTTGTTGTTGTAAGCCATTAGGATTTTTGGAGTTGTTTGTTACTGCCTCATAACCTATCAAAAGCTGACTAATATAATATGGCACAACAATATTCTGCACAGAAAGAAGCAGTCCACAGCTTCAGACGAACACTGATACAATTGTGTTGTAACAACAGTTCAAAACCTAAAAGAGATACTGCTCTCCATGCCATGATTTTCTGCAATGGCAATCAACTCTTTGTAAAGCTCTGAGTTTGAAAAAAAGGCATCCCTGGGGGAATTCCCTGGCGGTCCAGTGGTTAAGACTCTGTGCTTTCACTGACGAGGGCCTGGGTTCAATCCGTGTTCGGGGAACTAAGATCCCACAAGCCTCACGGCTGGCCAAAAAAAAAAAAAAAAAGGCATCCTTCAATTTACATTTACATGGGAGTTGCATTCCCGGAAAATGCAATGTAGAATAAAATTGTGAAAAATTGGTTGTTGCTGGAGCCACATGATTATAAAGAGATATTTCATCTACATGAATGTCTAGTGGTTTATTCACAAGTCATGGGTCCATTTATATAAAGTTCAAAAATGGGCATACTGTGTACATGCTGTTAGCAGTTAGAATAGGTGTATGGTTGGAAGGAGACACTAGGCTGTGTTCAGTTTGTGAAGATTCATCGAGCTGTATACTTATGATCTGTGCATTTTTCTATACTTAATTATACCACAATAAAGAGTCTTTTAAAAAGTCATGCAGGGCACGGGACAAATCTTGGATATATGGAATTGCCCTGTGCATTGCAGGATGTCAGACATTCCTGATCCTTGTTCATGAACTGTCAACAGTGTCCCTCAATTTTTATGACAATCAAACTGAAACAAAACAACCTCACAAATTTCTATACTGCTGAACCCCTGGGTGCCTTAGGTTTACATAATCAAGCATCGCTCCCGGGGCTGTGCCCCTTGAAGTTCATCAACTGCTTTATATCTAAATACAACTGGGCTTCCCTTGGCCATGAAGAAGGCAGGGTAGGAAAGGATGAGAAGTGTGTGGTGGTAGTGGTGGTGATGGTGGCGATGGTAGAAGTGGTGGTGATGGTGATAGTGGTCGGGTAGATAACCCTCTGTGTCTGCCACAACGTCCTTCTCATGCTATCAAATACATTCCAGATCACTTTGCCCCAACCTCAAATCTGCAGTGGCTCTCAACTGTCTATAGGATAAAGAGCTCAACTTACCTTTCTAGGCTAATTTTGAGGTGTCCTCCGTTTTCACTGAACCATTGCCCTTTCCCTCCACGGAACACGCTATGGTATCACAATGCACTGCTCCTCCTTCTGTTAAGAAAGCCCTGCTCCCATTCTCACTCCCCTGGGTCTTTATTCAAATGCTTCTTTCCCATGAAGCAACCTCCTGGCCAGAGTTAACAATTCCTTCATATACCTTCCCATGGTGCTTTGCTTATCTCCCTCTTTACCATTTACTTCATTCCACCTTTTGTGTAGTTAGTTGGCGCGGGTCTTTTACAGCTTCCACAGCCCTAGTACAGTGTTAGGAATTCACTAGCACTCAAAAAATGCCTGCTGAATTAAACTGAACAAGAGCACAGCCTCTGTATTTCGCAGAAATCAGCAACCCAATATCTAAACTCTTTTAACTGGTTGAGAGTCACAGTTGCCATCTGGGTAATTAATAAATAGCTTTCCATCAATAGTCTCAATTGTGAATTCACTGTACTTCCCTTCATTGTCATAGGATTGCATCCTGTTCTGGTTCTGGAAGGGAAATGAAGCTATTTGGCTTCCCTGAACCATGGTCACTCCCACATGCCGATTATGCTTAGGCCCTTTCAATGCACAAGAGAACCCACAGTAAGACAGTAGGGGGCCTGATAGCAGCCTGGCTGTAGTGTGGCCAAGACGCAGAAGGTGAGGCCAGTGGGGTATTTCAGTGACAATTCAATAATTATTTATTGAGTGTCTATTACGTACTGGCTACTGTGGGTGCCACCAGTATCAATGAATACAAATCCTTCTCCATTCAGTCTAACTGAGGAGGTGACGTGTCCAAGTACCAGTAGAGAGGGGCAGATAGGAGCTGACAGGACAGAGAGAATGGCATTGGTTGGGAAATCAGGCGGGCTAATCGGAGAAGGTGGTGATTGGTAAGGCCTTGTAGGATGGCTAATATTTGACCAATTAGAAAAGAGATGGAGGGTCATTCAAATGGGGGGAAATACTCAAAGGCAGGGAAGAAGGAAGGAAAGGGCCAGAGAAACATGGTTTCCTGTTGCCCCTTGGAACCAGTTACAGGCTCTGTTTATACAATCTTCTGATCTTCCCTCTGAGCTAGTAGTATGTGGTCTTAAAAGCTGGGAATCCTTAGTTCTTCATAGGATTAAAAAAATCTTTTTATTGAGGTAAAACATACATATAGTGAAGTGCATATGAGTGTTAATCTTAAGTGTTCATCTTGATAATTTTTTACACACTCACGTAGTTACCACTCTGATCAAGATATATAACATTTCCATCACCCCAGAAGGTTTTGTTGACTTTCATCATCAAAAATTATTTTTGCCTTTTCTAGAATGTCATTTAGATTTAATCATACAATATTAGATATCAGCACTTGGTTCCTTTTCATTGTTGAGTAACTCAGTGATTAACTGTGTGAATACAACAGATTTGTCTATTCATTCTGTTGATGGATATTTGGGTTGTTTTTGCTCTTTGACCAATATGAATGGAACATTCTTGGACATGTCCTTTGGTGGACACATGCACTCGTCCCTCTGGAATGTATCAGTAGGCCTGGGGTCACTGTGTCATAGGGCGGCTCTGCTCAGCCTCAGTCTATTAGATGCATACTGTCCAGCTGGACTTGCAATTGGTGTCTGAAGTGGGAGGAGGGGGCAGTTTTGTGGTACTGAGCCCTTAACCTGTGGGCTCTGTTGCTAACTCCAGGTAGATGGTGTCAGAACTGAATCGAATTGTGGGACACCCAGCTGGTGTCTGGAGAATCTGAGAATTGCTTGGTGTGGAAAATCCACCCATTTGGTGACCTGACGTAGAGTATTCTGTGAGTAGAATGCTGGAGTAAAGGAGAAACAGAAGAGTTTTTCCTGCACGTATTGTTGAGTAGTGCAGGAAGAGTAGAGAGGAGAAACACAGGAGTGTTTTTCCCATGCAAGGGAAATGACAGAAGGTGGCAAAAAGCATGGGAACTAAGGCACTTAATATTTTCTTTCCACTCCAAAAAGAACGTGGTGCAGCTTACCAAAAAATACATCTAGAACATCAGTCCAATCGTGAGAAAACATAAGACAAACCCGCATTGAGATATATTCAGCAGGTACTTGGCCATACTCTTTATAAATGTCAAGGTCATAAAAAACAAGGAGAGACTGAGGAACTATTACAGATTGCAGGAGACTAAAGAGAAATAAATGAATGTTATGTGGGGTCCTGGATAGGATCTTGGCACAGAAAAAGGACGTTAGTGGAAAAACTGGTGAAATTTGAATAAGATCTTTGGTTTAGTTAATAGTAGCATAATTTAAAAAAAATTTATGGAAGCATAGTTGATTTACAATGTTGTGTTAGTTTCTGCTGTACGGCAAAGTGATTCAGTTATATGTCTTTTTCATATTCTTTTCCATTATGTTTTTTTTTTAATAGGAGCACACCGTTTTTATTTATTTATTTATTTATTTATTTATTTATTTATTTATTTATGGCTGTGTTGGGTCTTCGTTTCTGTGCGAGGGCTTTCTCTAGTTGCGGCAAGCGGAGGCCACTCCTCATCGTGGTGCGTGGGCCTCTCACTATCGCGGCCTCTCTTGTTGCGGAGCACAGGCTCCAGACGTGCAGGCTCAGTAATTGTGGCTCATGGGCCTAGTTGCTCCGTGGCATGTGGGATCTTCTCAGACCAGGGCTCGAACCCGTGTCCCCTGCATTGGCAGGCAGATTCTCAACCACTGCGCCAACAGGGAAGCCCTCCATTATGTTTTATCACAGGATACTGAATATAGTTCTCTGTGCTATACGGTAGGAACTTGTTGTTCATCCATGCTACATATAGTAGTTTGTATCTGCTAATCCTAAACTCCCAATCCTTCCCTCCCCCAGCTCCCTCCCACTTGGCAACCACAAGTCTGTTCTCTGTCTGTGAGTGTTTTTGTTTCATAGAATGTTCATTTGTGTCATATATTAGATTCCACATATAAGCGATATCATATGGTATTTGTCTTTCTCTTTCTGACTTAACTTCACTTAGTATGATAATCTCAAGGTTCATCCACGTTGCTGCAAATGGCATTATTTCATTCTTTTTTATGGCTGAGTAATATTCCATTGTATATATGTACCACGCCTTTATCCATTCATCTGTCGATGGGCATTTAGGTTATTTCCGTGTCTTCTCTATTGTAAATAGTGCTGCTATGAACATAGGGGCGCGTGTATCTTTTCGAATTATAGTTTTGTCTGGGTACATGCCCAGGAGTGGGATTAATAGTACTGTAATGTTAATTTCTTGATTCTGATAATTGGACTATAATGAAGTAAGATGCTAACGTTAGGGGATGCTGAGTGAGGGATCTAGAGAGACTCTATTATTTTAAGGCACCTAATATTGCCTGAGAAGAAGTGCTTGCCTGAGGATGAGAGAAGAGGGTGGGAGAGCGATCTGGGGGATTGGGAAGTGTTGGGAAGACAGGCTGGGTCTTCCTTCTAATCTAGCCTAGGTGCTCCCTGAGGCGGCCTCCATCTGTTTTCCCAGCACCTTGAGCAGCCTGGGGTACATACCAGGCACTCAGCACATGCTTATTGAATAGGAGGTGGGGTGTGTGTATGGGGACCTTCTGTCATCCTAAGTCCCCTGGTGCACCCTAACAAAGACAGTGGAAAGTCCCAAGCCCTGAGCCCCATTCATAACATGGAGGCCGAATTATTAACGCTTGTCTTAGGGATGAAATAAGAAAATGAAGCCAGAAATTCAGGTTTAAAAAGAAAAGTTACAATTGTATTTTAGTTTCAGAGCAAGCCTCGTTTTGTGATTGGACTAATAATTGGTTCCTGAATGCTTAGATAGGAGGAAAAGGGCAGAAACCGGTAATTCAGTATAATTCTCCCAAGGGTGTCAATATTCCCAGGTGGCAAGGAATAGAAATGGTGGGATAAGGGAGGGAGGAAGGAAGGCAAGGGTGGGCCTGAGGTGCTTCAATGTTCTCTGACACTCCAGCTCCAGGTTCTGGTGCTGACTCCACTGTGATGCCCATGGGATTCCCTGCAATCCACCGTGGGGAGAGAGGTGGGGCCTAGGAAGGCGGCCTTCTTGGCCAGTGCTTGGCCTTCTGGGTCTGTCTTCCGGGGGTTCTACCATTCAGACCAAGAGATGTGTAGATGTGCACACCTTGAAGCAGCTCAGGAGCTGGGATGGGTTGAGGAAGGCCAGCCTTACCTTGTAAACCAATGTGGTGTGATAAGATTTCTGAAGTGATAACTCACAGCCCGCTTGCCTATCCACATCTCCTTTCCCCACCTTGGCGAGGCCCCAGTTAGCTCACTGTCTCAGAGTGGAAAAACAGAAGTGCCCTTAAGTCTCCTGGATTTTTGTCTTCTTAAATTCTTAGGAAGAGCAAGGCTCTCATGGGCACCCCACCACCTCAGAATAGAAAGGATTTCCTGGGGAGGAGGTGAGAAAGTCATGGGAATCTTCTGAGAGTAAGAGGGTCCTGGGAATGGGACAGTGGAGCTGTTCTCCTGGGTGAGCCCACTGGGGACGAGGAGTCTGTGGGATCTGGGGGAAGAGTGCCTGGGATCTGCCTTGCAGATGGAGCCCTCAAGAGCAGGTTGGTCCAGAAGAGGCCTTGGGTGTGGTGTGCCAAGACAGGATGCTTCATCCCCAAGAGGGGTGCCTACAGGGCACCTTGGGGTGGGGGAGGGGAACCCCTCAGCAGCCAACCTTGCAACAGCCCAAGGACGTCAAGATCTGCCTCCTCGGGAGGCTTCCCTGGTGGCGCAGTGGTTGAGAATCTGCCTGCCAATGCAGGGGACACGGGTTCGAGCCCTGGTCTGGGAAGATCCCACATGCCGCGGAGCAACTGGGCCCGTGAGCCCGCAAGTACTGAGCCTGCGCGTCTGGAGCCTGTGCTCCGCAACAGGGGAGGCCACGATAGTGAGAGGCCCGCGCATCGCAATGAAGAGTGGCCCCCACTTGCCACAGCTAGAGGAAGCCCTCGCACAGAAACAAAGACCCAACACAGCCAAAAAAAAAAAAAAAGATCTGCCTCCTCCATCTCCTGGCCTCTCACATCTCAGCTCCCTAGGCCATGCTCACTCCAGCCCAGCTTTCTGTTCTTCCCCAGAGGCCCCTGGGTGAGGGTGCCAGGTGTCCACTTTTCTCCTCCTCACATCCCTTAGGTCTTTGCTCCGAGACCTCCTTCTCCGAGAGGCCCTCCTTGACCATCCCAAGGAAAACGGAGAGGTGCTCCCAATCTCTCTCACCCCCGCACTCTGATCCCCTACCCAGCTTTATTTTTCTCCAAAGCCCTCTCCCCACCAACTGTGTTACTGTTTGAAGGTAGTAGTGATTTGTTTCCTTTTCCTCAGCCTCCCAACAATGGACCCCAACAGGGGTAATTATAAATATGCTTCAAGTAGTGGGTGCTTATGAAACGTTGGACGCAGTGGATGTCCTGAACATTGGGGTTGTAAGAGCCCCCAAAGCACACCCTTGGCCCCAGATTATGGCTCCACTACTCGCTGGCTGTGTGTCTTCAGCAAATTCCTAGTCTCTCTGAACCCTAGTTTCCCCGTCTCTAAAATGGGATGATAATCATACTGCCTTAATAGAGTTTCTGAGAATTAAAGCTCCAAGCACAGTGCCTGGCCCACAGCCGACACTCAGTAAAGGTTAGTGTCCCTTGCCCCGGTGGTCTCTTAATGTGTCCCTTCCTTATTTCTCCTGCGCAGGCCCACTTACCCTCCACAGCACAGGTTTCACTGTCAAGCCACTCCATGTCACATGGGCAGTGACTCCCTTGCCCCAGGTGTCCCTGACTGTGGTCTGCTGTGGCAGAGATCTCACCCAGTGGATTTTAAGGCCCCGTGGACCGGGATCACACCTCATTCAAATTACCCGCCCTCACCCAGTGTCCAGCCCCTGACGGTCAGGCAGATATGGGACAAATCTCTACACGATGTGTCATCTCCTCCCTCCTTAAAAGGAAACTCCACCCCTGAAATCACAAGCCTGTTTCTTGTGCTTTAGAATGCCCTGCAGCCCCAGGTTCTCCTCCTCCTCCGCTAGGGCCTCTGGGTGGGCCCGCCCCTTCCCTGTGGGTCCAGCGGGTGTGACCCAGCAGGGTTCTGCTGCTGCCCCTGCTGGCGCCAGCCCTCCCTCCACATTCCCACTCTTCCTGCTGACCACAGCACCGGAGGCCGCTCAGCCCAGCACTCCCTCTAATGGCTAACGCTTTTGTGGAAGGTTCTGAGCCCGGGTTAAAAGACAAAAAGCTAGGCTGTCCCCCACAGCTTCTCTAGTTCTGGTGTTGGTTCCTCCAGTTCTGATGGTCTTCTTTCCTTGGATCCCGCCTTTGTTTTTGTTCCAATGCCTCCTTTTTCAAGCTCCAAGAGAAAGCCTCTCGGGGACTTTGTGACCTCGCCCAATTTCCAACATTCCAGATTCAGTCATTTCCCCCTTTCTTCTCAGACTTTAAATCACTGTTCTCTCCTGGTGTTAATCAGAACTATGAGGAGGCCAGAGAAAACGGTGAGACTGTAAAAGCTTATCAAAAACAAATTCTGAAAAAAACAAAAAACAAATTCTGCTCTTTTAAAAAAGCATTTTCCAAAACAGCTTCCAGGAATGAAAAGTGGGGTTAAATTTTGCATGGATTGCAAGAGTAGGCGGCTAATAACCCGTAAAATCTTACACAGAAGCAGGAAAACTCAAAATAAGAGATGGTCCCTGCAAGCCAGCCCATCCTGCGACCCCCTCCCCCGCTCTGCGGCAGGAACTCCGACTCCGGTGGCTGGAGCTCTGCTGCAGTGGCACTATCCACGCATACTCAACTAACAGACTCAGACCACGCCAGCCATGCCACGAGGTGTGTTTTATTGTCATTAATCATACAAATAATTTTCTATAATATCCCAGGGCAAACCGGAGAATTTGGCAGTCCGATTGGAGGGTCCCTTCAGAGACCCACAGGCCGGTGGCATCGGCACGGAGTGCCCGGGTTCACAGTGCAGCTTGTCGCTCGTGTCCATCTTGCAGGTGGCTCTTCCTCCACATCACGACTAGGGTCTCCAAGATGATGGGGGTGGAGAATACTCCGGGTTCTCAGGAAATTTCACTTCGCTTGCTTCTCCTGCTCAATGGCTGTGGAGGGCAGGAAGCGGGCACTGGGGGATGGGAACCCCTTGCAACCCGCCAACCGAGGCGCTTACAAACCTGGGCTGGGCGAGGCACCCACGAGGTCTGGGGATTAAGAAAGAGGCTTGGGGTTGGGGACAGGCGCCTTGTGCAACAGAAAGGGGGGCTGGGGCTGCCCGACGGGAGGCATCCGCCGGATGGGGTGCGGGGCTCGGTTTAGGGGAAGGGCGGGGTGGGGACTGGGCTGGGCTGGGAGCTCGAGGACCCGGAGGCGGGGGCGGACTCACTCTCTTTGGTCGGCAGGGTGTTCTTCTCCTGCGTCTCCGTCTTCTTCAGCTTGGCCTTATCGAAGCTGGCGATTTCCCCCATGTCCGGCTTGTCTGCCATTTTCAACCCTAGCGGGCAAGCCAAGGCGGTTGGCCCGGAGCCGGGGCCAGCGGCCCCCTCCGCGCTCCCCGCCGCCGCCCCTCGACGTGGCACTCCGGCCGGGGCGTTCCCGGCAGCCCGGAGGCCGAGGATCTGGGCGCTTCCCGCACCCCCTCCACAGCCCCAGGGCGTGGCCGGCCGGTCCGGGCGTCCCGTCGGGGAAGGGCCGCTCCGACCCCACCCGGATGGGGCCTCCGCCCCAGCGCGCCGCTCACCGAAAAGTTCCGCTCCAAGCCCGCGGTTCCGGTGCTCTGACTTGCGTCGCTGCAGCAAGAGACAAAAGAGCGGCGCCCGCCCCTCGCCTTATATATGCCGCGCCCCGCCCCGCCCCTCGCCCGCCGCAGCGGGGGCGGCACCGGCGGCTGTGGGGGCGGGGCCAGGGCGGGCGGCTAGCTTTCCCGCCGTGCCCTCCGCCTGGCTGCCCGCCGGGTTGGGCGCGGCTTTTCCCGCGCGCGGGGCCTCTGCGCCCAGTGCCCACAGCTCTCCGGGTCCCCCGCGTGGAGGGTGCAGGCGCGGCCAGGGTGGGCGCCAGGCCCTCAGTTTTCTAGGGTGCTGCACTTCCGTCTCCGGCAGTCTGCTGCTCACCCGCAGGAGGGGCGTGGGGGGCCAGCGGGGGAGGGGTGTATGGTTGGATGTGGATGTGGGTGTGTAGCGTGTCGTTGTGAGTATGGGTGTGCTGGCGTGCTCGCGCGCTTTGCAGCAGTCCCGGCTCGCAGGAGACACCCCACCCCTGGGCAGTCCCCACGTCTTTCGCCTTTAGCACACCGGAAACCCCCCCACCCCCTTTTCCTCTCCTCGGGGAGGTGAACCCCTGCGGGGTCTCACACTAAAAGAATCCGAGCCAAGGGTCCTAGAGATGAAAAGACGGGGTGGGGGTGAGGGTTGCAGATAGGTTTCCACTGCTCCTTGCTCAGGTTGGGGGCCGGTTGTTTCCCTTCCCTGAGCTGGGCAGCTCCTGCCGGACCCGTGGCTGGTGCTCCCTTAGATGTTTGATGCAAGCATGGTCTGAAAGGCGGTGGTGAGAGCAGGCAGGCCCCAGGGCCTTGCGGTGTTCTTTCTCTCACAGGGCTCCTGGGGATGCTGTGTCCCCAGGTTCCATTTTCCTCTTTGAGTTAACCTTGAAGATGTCCCTACAAAGGTTCTTGTTTCCCTTTTTAACCCATTATGGGAGTGGTGTACTGCAACTATCCAAATCTTTCTTAGAAGAGTTGTATCTTCATCCTGTGCAACATCTTTAGTTCCACAAATGAACAACCCAGGAGGTGAAGCTGGTCATTGTTTTATTTGTCCTGAAGTTTCCAAATGTCAAGGAGTATTACCAAGCACTTTTGAAGTGGCATTTGATGGAAACATCCTAAGTTCTGTCCCATCCCTTCCTGATTTTAACCGCTTTTTTTCACATTCCCTCAGTGCGTTTGGAACAGAAGGAAATAAATTTGGCCTTATGAATTTGATATACCAAACTCCTTATGTGACCTTGGGCAAGTCTTTTCTTGTACCTCTTCATATGTAAAAGAGTTTTGGCATAAAACTTAAATGAGGTAAAGAGCAGGCATCAAGTGGAAGCTTAACATGGCAGCCCCATGAGAATGGCACACACACTTCATTAGTGTATCAGCCAACTATTGCCACAGTATGCTGTGTAACAAACGGTCACAAAACTCAGTAGCTTAAAACAGTAGTCACTTATTCTCACTCACTCGTCTGCAGGCAGGAGCTGCTGGGTTGAGCTAGCTGAGCTAGCTAGGCTCACTGGATCTAGGTCTGCTCCACAGCTGTCTCATGCTCTGGCCCAGGATCTAGCTGGAGCTTGTTCTTCTCAAGGTGATGGGAAAACAGCAAGACGGCTGTTGCATAAGAGAGTGCAGAAGTGTTGAAGTGTGTGTAAAAGCATGTCATGTCACCTCTTGTCTGTTAACATCCCATAGGCCAAACCCACCATCAATGGAATGGAGAAGTATTATATTCCACCCATGGTGGGAGAGGGAGGCGAATGAACATTTCTTTTTTTTTTTTTTAAACATCTTTATTGAAGTATAATTGCTTCACAATGGTGTGTTAGTTTCTGCTTTATAACAAAGTGAATCAGCTACACATATACACACGTTCCCATATCTCCTCCCTCCTGCATCTCCCTCCCTCCCACCCTCCCCATCCCACCCCCGCAGGCGGTCACAAAGCACTGAGCTGATCTCCCTGTGCTATGCGGCTGCTTCCCACTAGCTATGTATTTTACATTTGGTAGTGTATATATGTCCATGACACTCTCTCACCCTGTCACATCTCACCCCTCCCCCTCCCCATATCCTCAAGTCCATTCTTTAGTAGGTCTGTGTCTTTATTCCCATCTTGCCACTAGGTTCTTCATGACCTTTTTTTTTTTTTTTCCCTTAGATTCCATATATATGTGTTAGCATACTGTATTTGTTTTTCTCTTTCTGACTTACTTCACTCTGTATGACAGACTCTAACTCCATCCACCTCATTACAAATACCTCCATTTCATTTCTTTTTATGGCTGAGTAATATTCCATTGTATATATGTGCCACATCTTCTTTATCCATTCATCCGATGATGGACACTTAGGTTGCTTCCATGTCCTGGCTATTGTAAATAGAGCTGCAATGAACATTTTGGTACATGACTCTTTTTGAATTATGGTTTTCTCAGGGTATATGCCCAGTAGTGGGATTGCTGGGTCGTATGGTAGTTCTATTTTTAGTTTTTTAAGGAACCTCCATACTGTTCTCCATAGTGGCTGTATCAATTTACATTCCCACCAACAGTGCAAGAGTGTTCCCTTTTCTCCACAGCCTCTCCAGCATTTATTGTTTGTAGATTTTTTTGATGATGGCCATTCTGACCGGTGTGAGATGATACCTCATTGTAGTTTTGATTTGCATTTCTCTAATGATTAAGGATGTTGAGCATTCTTTCATGTGTCTGTTGGCCATCTGTATATCTTCTTTGGAGAAATGTCTATTTAGGTCTTCTGCCCATTTTTGGATTGGGTTGTTTGTTTTTTTGTTATTGAGCTGCATGAGCTGCTTGTAAATCTTGGAGATTAATCCTTTGTCAGTTGCTTCATTTGCAAATATTTTCTCCCATTCTGAGGGTTGTCTTTTGGTGTTGTTTATGGTTTCCTTTGCTGTGCAAAAGCTTTTAAGTTTCATTAGGTCCCATTTGTTTATTTGTGTTTTTATTTCCATTTCTCTAGGAGCTGGGTCAAAAAGGATCTTGCTGTGATTTATGTCATAGAGTGTTCTGCCTATGTTTTCCTCTAAGAGTTTGATAGTGTCTGGCTTTACACTTAGGTCTTTAATCCATTTTGAGTTTATTTTTGTGTATGGTGTCAGGGAGTGTTCTAGTTTCATACTTTTACATGTACCTGTCCAATTTTCCCAGCACCACTTATTGAAGAGGCTGTCTTTTCTCCACTGTATATGCTTGCCTCCTTTATCAAAGATAAGGTGACCATATGTGTGTGTGGGTTTATCTCTGGGCTTTCTATCCTGTTCCATTGATCTATATTTCTGTTTTTGTGCCAGTACCAAACTGTCTTGATTACTGTAGCTTTGTAGTATACTCTGAAGTCAGGGAGCCTGATTCCCCCAGCTCCATTTTTCGTTCTCAAGATTGCTTTGGCTATTCGGGGTCTTTTGTGTCTCCATATAAATTGTGAAATTTTTTGTTCTAGTTCTGTGAAAAATGCCAGTGGTAGTTTGATAGGGATTGCATTGAATCTGTAGATTGCTTTGGGTAGTAGAGTCATTTTCACAATGTTGATTCTTCCAATCCAAGAACATGGTATATCTCTCCATCTGTTTGTATCATCTTTAATTTCTTTCATCAGTGTCCTATAATTTTCTGCATACAGGTCTTTTGAACATTTCTTAAATAAAAATCCAACTTCACACAGTCAGGCAAACAATCGTAACAAACAACCTCCAAAGGAGGTTTATTCTCCATTCATGCAGCAACATTTTATGCTGTTTCTGTTCAGGCAGCTTTCCTCCATGTAGTGACGCATGCACCCAGGCCCCTTCTCTCTCATCCCTCTGCCCTCCTCTAGGTCCTGGATGTTTACTCCATCTAGCCAGTGGATGGGAAAAGAGAAGACAGAGGACTGCACTAGAGTTTTTGTGGACCAGGTTGGAAGTAGTCTCCATGAGTTCTGCCCTCATCTCTTTGGCCTGACTCAGTCACATGATCTCACCTAACTGCAAGGGAGGCTGGGAAATGTAGTCAAGCTGTGTGCCCAGGAGTAAGAGCAGGGGTGGAGGGTCTTGGAGCAATCTCTGCCATACACGATTGAAGGATCTGCCAAACTTGACCATGAAAATATCCAGACATCCAGAGACGTCGACTCTTTGGAGGGTCTCAATGGCACTGGATTCCTCTTCAGATGTAATGCCAAGTGTTATTTAGGTATTACCTTCCTGGGTCCCACCTATGGCCTGTGAAGTTGTCCTAATTTGGACCCTTGGTGAAGTCCAATTCCAACTGCCTTTTATTTGGGAAACAAGGGAATCTATGTCTTCTCGATACAGTTGTAGAGACACATGTTTCAAACATATCAAGCCTGCAGGATTTCCAAACTAAGGAGCTCTAAGTAGACTTGCAGACATTCTTTATTCTCACTCAGTGCACTTCTGTGGCCCATCTCTAAGGAAGCAGGGATCCTCTCAGGCATTTGTTGCTTAAGAACGGTCAAACCTATTAGTCTCATTCAATCCTACGGGTGGTGGTTTTAAAAGTCAGCATATTCTTTGACACTTGTCCCACTAATTCCTGAGTATAGACTGTCCTTCGTGACTTTCTTCTAGTGAATAAAATGTGGCAGAAATTATGCTTTTCGATTTATGAGCCACAAAGCTCTGCCTGACTCTCTCTCTGGGTGCCTCCACACTCTGAGAAAACAAAGCACCTATAAGGAAAGGCCACTTGCAGGCATTCCAACCACAAGCCTCAGCTGAAGTCTGAGCTAGCATCAACCACTAAGCGTGCAAGCACATGAGGTAATGCTGAGTAGAGCAGACACAGGCTGTCCCGGGCCAAATTGCAGATTCATGAGCAAAATAAATGTTGCAGTTTTTGTAAGTCACTCTAAGTCTTGGGAATTTTTGTTATGTAGCAACACAACTCATTTTCCCATGAGACAGAAAAATCATAACTTAGGGGTGCCAGGGTCTTAGGTCTCATTTGGGGATTTTTCCCTAAATATTTTCTATAATACTCACACACGTACTTTTCAACAGAGGTTTATCAAATGCCCACGGGGCATCTGGCAGTGTTCTGGATGTGGAAGACAGAAAGATGATGAGACTCTTAGTGACAAGTCTAGTGTAGTAACTGATTGACTCTGAGTCAGTCAACAAGCTCATGCTTGTGCCCTGTGTTTCCTTATGTCTTGGGGCGTCATTTGTCTGACAACATATCAGCCTGCTGCTTGGAACGGATTGTGTACTGTTCACAGACGGTGTAGAGAAAGGAGAACCACTCAACTCCAATTACGTTTCCATCTTCATTGAGAAGGATGCACAGGAAATCGAAGAGCTAATAAGACGGACCAAGGGAGTCTTGATGACTGTCAATCTGGTGTGTGTGGGGGGGGAGCCTCTGGAGATTTGCCATGGGACTCCAGCCCTCAGACCTGGCCAATTTGACGATATTTTTTTAGGGACTTGAATGGGGATGTAGATAGAATGCTGACTATATTAGGAAGGATGCAACACTGTAAATGCCAAAGCAAAGTGGATCCAGTGGAGAAATGGACAAAATATGATGAAATGAACCTGATAGGGACAGATGCAGAGCCTTCTCTGCCTGACCATTAACACTGCAAGTACAGGGAGACGTAACAGGATTAACTCTCAAGTGGCAGTGAGATTTCTGGCTGTATGAATAAGCAGAAAGAGTTCAGTCTAGGTTTCCTTTGAATGTTAGGAAGACATTTACTTCTGCTTTGTTTACTGCTTGCTGAAATGCTCATGTGAGATGTTCTTCTTAGTCTAGATATTCACATTGTGTACCTTCTCATTTCATTAAGAAAGCTGCTGGAGCAGCCTCTCCTCAGAGAACCCTCCTTGACCACCCCTATCATTCTCTAAAGTTTTACCCTGTTTCATTTTTCTTCTTAGAATCTGATGAAAGAAATTTGTACATATTGAGGAATGGGGAAGTCATTCTGGTTTACACATGCGTTAACTTGAATTTTATGCTAATTAGAACAGCCTATTTGTGGCCTATCAAACGTACATTATACATCTGTCTTAATTATTGAAGAAAAGGCCGCATTGACCAGAAGTAAAGAATGCCGACGTTAAAAATAAAGATTAAATGCTTCCCTTCCTGAGATGCCAATGCTAGTACTTCTTCAATGAAATGACTCCCTTCCCAGGTGCCAAGGCCATTCTGACTCGTTGGGTATGTTCTCATCTATTTTTTTTTTTTTTTTTGAAATCTTGAAGGAATGTATCCCTGACTTGTTTAATGTTCTTTGCTCTGACAAGATATAAAACTGTGCTGAAAACTATGCTTCTCTGGAGTAGTTCCTCAGAGTTAACTGAGAGGCTATCTTCTGGGCTATAGTCCTCAGTTTGACTCAGATAATACTCTTTTCTATTCCTATTATAGATTGTTTATTGATTATTTCATCAACAAATCTATCTCTACCAAACATGTTATAAATTCATTTCTTTGTTTATTGTCTATCTCCCACACTAGGAAATGGGAGACCTCATTTGTCTCATTTACCACTGCACCACCAACACCAAATGCAACGCCTGATATATAATAAGTGCTCAATCAATGTTCTTTAAACAGATGCATAAAATTCTTAACCAAAACGGAATAAGCTACTCTGGGGGAGGTGATGAGTTCCCTGTCACTGGAGGCATTCAATGAGGAGTGGAAAGCCAGGTATGTGGACGGTGATAGAGATGATTCCGACCTTGGGCTTCAGTAGGTTCACAAGTGAGCAAAACTGCTTCTCCCTAGATGACCTCCCTGGTCCTTCTTGTGTTGTTATTCCAGTTGGGAAACAGCCTCCTTTTGGTTGTCAGCTTTGCCAGCCTGAAAATAGCTGTGTGACTCTCACACCAAGGAGGTATGGGAAGGAAAGAAATCAAGATGTGACGTCTCTGTTTTCCATACCATTCAAACACCGTTTCTCTTTGTAGGTCATGGAGTTTAAGGACTCCCCAAGATAAAATTGTGAAGAAAGTAAAGTGGGCCTTTGAGGTTCAGCTTCAGTAATGATTGTTCTGCTCTGGAGATGTGTGGATGAACCCCTAAATCAAGCTTGGCAGTTGCTGAGGTTGCCCAAGTGGCTAACAGTCACAGGCTGTGTGAGGATATTATTGTTTTAGTTTTCACCTCTGGTGTTAGAGTAACAGTAATGAGGGCAACTAATATTTTTGTGCAGTTGCTGTGTTCCAGGCCCTGAGAGAAGAACTTTATGTATTATCTCACTTAAACTTCACCGTAACACTGTGAAATGGCACCATTTTGATCAACTCTGCTTTACAGGGTAGGCTCTGAGGCGTGGTCAAGGTCACACAGCAGGTAAATTGGCGTGGCTGGAACTTGAATCCAGGTCTGATTCCAAACCCTGAGCTCTCAACCACGGCACCACCCTCACCTGCACCTTGCAGCAGGGTTTGTAACCTGCCACTTGGATCCAGATGGTTTATTTATTTTGTTTGGCCACATTAAACTCAACAAAAAACTTCAGGCAATACTCAAACATCGGAAGATTTCCGAGTTGAAGATCTAGCAACCCTGGGTCTATATTTTCTCACTGCAGCGCCATGATTAGCAGCTGCCCCCTTGAAATGGGGTATGTCAACTTCACTTTACTGGATTCTCCAACACTCCCTAACGTCTTTGCAGCATGGAGACCAGTGTCAATTGCCATGTATTATATATGTATGGGTGTTTTACTTATAATAGGTAAATATTTCTTGTTCCCAGGTCTCTATCTGTGGACATCAGCCTTCAAGATGGCCCCTAACGGTCCTGCCTCTTGTTCTCACTCTTGTGTCGAACCCTCCTCTATTGTACAAGGGTCTGTCTGGGTGACCAATGGCATATGGTAGAGGAGATAGTATGCCATTTCTGAGATTAAGTTATAAAAGATGAATTTCTATTTGGTGCCTGACTTTCTCTCTCTTTCTCTTGTATCTCTCCTTCTAGGGGAAGCTAGCTGCCACGTTGGGAACAGTCTTAAGGAGATGCCCGCATGGTGAGTTTCTGGTCAACAGTCAGTGAGGAGGTGAGGATTGTCAACTAGTGAGCTTGGCAGTCGATCCTCTGGCCGCATTTGAGTCTTCAGAAGGCTGCAGCTGTGACGGACAATTCTACTGCAACCTCCTGGGAGGCCCTGAGCTAGAACCATCCAGCTCAGCCATTCCCAGAAACCGTGATATGATAAATGCTGTCTTATGTTGCTAAGATTTGGAGTAATTTGTTTCTTGGCAATAGAAAAACTAATTCACTATCAAAAGTGGTGGGAGAACACGTAGATTAAAAGTGCCACGTAGTTAAAAAAAATTAAGAAAGAGCATATGTGTCTGTGGAAGTAAAGAATATTTATATCGTTATGAAACATGCCACTGTAATGACTGATATATGGGAAAAAGAGAGGTGATGACAATCTGAATGAACCAGGCCTGTCTCACTTCTTCATACCATCCGCCTAGGTCTCTGAGTCTTCCAAGCTTGCTATAAAGCAGTGGTTTTCAAACGGGTTTTGACCTTGATGACTGCCCTCCCATCTCCCAAGAAGTACATTTCACACGGTGACCCAGGACTCACATGAGCACACACAAATGAAACAAATGTTTCACCAGAACTGATACTCTTACTGTGAGTGATGCCCTCTTTCTCTGGTCTATTCCTTTTCGTTTAAAAAATCGTTTTAGTTTGAAATAATTACAGACTCACAGAAAGTTGCAAAGACAGTACACTGAAGTCCTCTGTGTACTCGATAGCAACATCTTACACAACTGTAATCCTGTATCAAACCCAGCAAACCGACATTGGGGCAATTTATAGACCTTTTCCAGATTTCACCAATTATATGCACTCTTCCCTGTGTGTATGTGTGTGTAGTTCTATGCAATTTTATCACGTGTATAGATTTGTACAACCACCACAGTCCAGATACAGACCTATTCCAACACCATAAAGGGAATCTCTGGTGCTACTTGCTCTTATAATCTCACCTACCAGCACACCACCCCCACCTATAACCCCTGGCAACCACTGATCTGTTCTCCAGCTGCAAAATTTTGTCTTTTGAGGTTGGCTTTTTCCACTCATCGTGATGACCCTGAGATCCATGCAAGTTGTTGAGTGTACCAGTGGTTCGTTCATTTTTATGTCTGAGTGGTATTCCCTGGTATGAACGTACCACCTATTGAAGGTCATTTTGACTGTTTCCTGTTTTTAGCTATTAAAAATAACGCTGCTATGAACATTTGTGTACATTTTTTGGTACATGTGGACATAAATTTTCATTTCTCTGGGATAAATGTCCCGGGGAGTGATTGCTGGGTCATATGGTAAGTATATGCTTAGTTTTGTAAGAGACTTCCAAACAACTTTTCAGAGTGGCTGTACCATTTTACAGTCCCACTACCAATATATAAGAGATCCAGTTTCTCAGCATTCTCACCAGTATTTGGTATTGTCACTATTTTTTTTTTTTTAAATAAATTTATTTATTTATTTTTTTTTGGCTGCATTGGGTCTTTGTTGCTGCACGCGGACTTTCTCTAGTTGTGGTGAGCGGGGGCTACTCTTCGTTGTGGTGTGCAGGCTTCTCATTGCAGTGGCTTCTCTTGTTGTGGAGCACGGGATCTAGGCACATGGGCTTCAGTAGTTGTGGCACGTGGGCTCAGTAGTTGTGGCTCACGGGCTCTGGAGTGCAGGCTCAGTAGCTGTGGCACACGGGCTTAGTTGCTCCGCGGCATGTGGGATCTTCCCGGACCAGGGCTCGAAACCGTGTCCCCTGCATTGGCAGACGGATTCTCAACCACTGCGCCACCAGGGAAGCCCACTATTTTTAATTATAGCTGTTCTAATAGGCATGGAGTTATATCTCATCAGAGTTTTAATTTGCATTTCTCTCCTGGCTAGTGGGGTTGAACTATCCCTTTCTATTTTATCATTTCATTAAAATTACTAGTTGTGACCTGCCAGTTTGATTTTATCACCCACTAATTCGTCATGGCCAGCAGTTCAAACACTGCTGAAGTGGGATTATTCAATCAGTGGCTTAGCATCTACTATTCAGAAATCATCCCTTTAACTTCCAAATTCTCCTTTCACTTCCACAACACATGTTTCTGAAATTTTATGTGTAATCCAGATATCCTCTGGGGTCTCATGAAGACATCCTATTTGATGCTTTCCCATGGTTTCTCTGAATTTTCAGGAATATTCTGCTCTTATGGTTACTTCTGGTCTCTCTGAATATTTGCTCCACACTGAGGCATATCCAAATATGGACAGCCCTTGGCCTTGATTTCCTTCTTCGAAGCAACTATGACTATAAGGCTGGTGTGTGCAGCATTCCTTTTACCAAAGTTTTGTGGGTTAAGGGGAGGGGAAAAAATCTATATTTTTAATGACACATTGTTGATCCTAAAAGCCCTCTGGGTGCCTTGGGAGATCCCCCACCCTGTGCTTTTCCTGGGTAGCCCAAAATTCCCACTTTCTCACTATGTCCTCTTTTCCATTTTCCGATTCCCTCCTTCTTCTCTCCATTTTTCCCTTTGAGAAATACCAACTCCCCTCTTTCTCTCCAGCAGAACAGTGTACTTGTTCTCTGCTACCTTGGTGTTTGTTGAAAGGAGATTTCTGGGCTTTTCTCTGTACCACAAGCAACTGATGGAGATATTCCTCTGAAGCTGGTTCCCTTCCTCCCTGGACTTGTAGTGTTAGCTGTTAAGATAATACTACTTGTGTCTTTTGACAGGTTAGCCTGTTTTCTGTGTTTTCCTTTCATTTAAATGTTAAAGAATTATTTTTTTTTCCCGAATGAATATCATCTCCCCTCCCTGCTTGTATATAGCTCAATGGAAAGCCCCGAGGTCGTGGATTTTGCCTGCCCCTGATCTGTATGTGAAATCTGCTCTCTGCACCAGTACTTGCCAATGCGCTTCAGTCCTTTATTTTCTACTCCAGTTGACTTAGTCTGTTGGGGCTGTTGTAACAGGATATTATAGACTGAGTGGCTTATAAACAACAAAAATTTATCTCTCACTGTTCTGGAGGCTGGGAAGTCCAAGGTCAAGGCGCTGGCAGGTTCGATGTCTGGTCAGGACGTGCATCCTGTTTCATCGACAGCCGTTCTTCTCACTGTCCTCACATAGCAGAAGGGGCAAGGCGGCTCTGCAGGGTCTCTTTTACAAGGCACTAATTCCATTCATGAGGACTCTACTCTCATGACCTAATCACCTCCCAAAGTCCTCACCTCCTAATATCATCACCTTGGGGGTTAGGATTTCAGCATATGAGTTTTGGAGGGACACAAACATTCAGTCTATAGCACTAGTGCTCTTAGTTGATAAAATTCCTTGAAAAGTCATTCTGATACAAGATGCATCTACCAAAAAACAAATGAAGTTTTTCCTAAGGTTGTGAAATTTCAATCTCTGTGGCATGGTATTAGCCAGTGAAGAGGTAGGGGGCATACCTGGGATTAGGAAATGAAGAATAAAAGGACTATAGAAAAAATGAGGACATAGATTCTTTTTTTTTTTTTTAAATCGATGTATAGTTGATTTACAGTGTTGTGTTAATCGGGACATGAATTCTTACTTCTTCATTTACTCCACCAAGATTTTTCTGAGTACCTATGCTATGTCCTGTGAGTGACACAGAGATGAATAAGCTGTGGTCTTGTCCTTGGGGATCATACAGTCTGGTGGAGGACACAGACCTGAAAAATCAACCTAAAATATCGGCTAAATGAAATAAGGGCAACGAGAGAGGAAAGACCACAGACATCATGGAACAGGGATGAGTCTCCCTGCTGGGCTCTGTCAGATTTCCTAGAACCCATGAAAAATACATGACTGCTGTTTTAAGCCACTAAGCTTTTGGGTTGGATTTGTTACGGAGTAACTGGGACATACAGTGAAAAATCTCTCTCCCACCTCTAAGCCCCAGACCTCCCATTTCCTTCCCTGGAAGCCATCACTATTGCCAGTTTCTTGTGGAGATAAAAGCATATATGTACACATACATATTCTTTTATTTATTTTCACAAATGATAGTATATTATTACACTCTCTGCACTTTACTTTTTTCCCTTACTCTATCTTAGAGATTGTATCATACCAGTGCAAATACTGAACATTTAATCCTGAGAGTGAAATTTACATACAACTTTTATGTGTTTATCACTGTTCTAAGCACTTTACACATATTGACTCTGAGTCCTATGAGCAAAGTACTAGTAATTCCCTGTTTACAGATGAAGAAACTGAGGCACAGGCAGGTTAAATAAATCAAGGTCACACATCTAGTGAGTGCTAGAGCCGGGATCTGAATCCTAGCCATTCGCTTCCAAGTCCACTGTTTTTAATTTTTCTTATTAAAGACTGTATAAGATTCTATTATATGGATGAATCATACAGTAATTAATACAATTGATTTACATTTATATTGTTTCAGCAGTTTGCTACTGCAAACTGCTGTCCCTAATGCTTACAGATCCCAGGGCAAGAGTATAAATGGAGACTCACATACCAAGTGTCTAAATATTTAAGTTATAAAGCAAACTAACATACTGTTAAATAAAATATATTTTATCCTCCTGCATAACAGATTCAATTTCATAATGTAATTTTAAAAATGTGACAAGTGATGGGCTTTGTATGAGTGAAAGTAGGCAAAATATCACAGATAATTGAATTTGATAAGTCTTATGCAGGTCTGGGTGTTCTATTGATGGTCTGGGAATGTTTAAAAGAAGAATACAATTAAGACATACTAATAAAAACATTTCTAATAAAGTATTAGAAATTTATTCCACAAATTTTTTTCTGCTGTCACTTAAGCATAATTAGTGATTGTGTGGTTAACAAGACTTTTACAAAACTTGTGTTCTATAGATGGTAATGACCTAAACAAAAATTAAAATGTAATTGTATTCAAAGTGTACAAAATTTAAACATATAGGCAATTTCCATTATTCAGGGTAGTTTTGTACTATAAAGTCGCCACCAATGCTGAATTAGTGAATATCAAACCCTTGCTCCAAGAAATAGAGTTAGGTTCCTGTAAGCCTATGGTCAGAACATTTTCATCAGCTGATCAACACATAAGCTTTTTTAATGTGTGTTTCTGTTGAAAGACACCTTATTTAGTATATACTGTTGATTCATTCACATTGAATGCACACAACCAACAGCATAAAATGCCTGGACAAAGCTTATGTAACAAGTGCATTTTTCTCTGTAAGGAATATCACAGCTTTCTTATACTCAGGAACACTAGACAGCACTTCAGCACTGTGGTCCCGCCATTTTAAACAGTGAAATCACCAACAAAAATGAGAAAAACGAGGTACTAAATAGACTGGAAAAAGGACACATTTATAGTATAAGAGTGGAAATAAGAAGGCAGAGTGTTGCCTTGTTTGGTTTCTGCTGGGAAGGTGTGTGTCGGGGGCTCAAATACTCCGGCACTCTGTGCATGTCTTCATATGACTACAAAATCGCTGTGAGCTTGATTTGGGGGTTAAAAATAAATTTTAGCAAGTAGGTAATTCTCAACTATGGTATCCATGAATAATGAGGATCAACTTTATTTTCATCAAAAAATGTGAATGCAATTAGGTAAAAAACAGAAAAATTAAATTTCATACATTTTTAAAAAATAAATAAAAAAATTTATTTATTTATTTATTTTTGGCTGTGTTGGGTCTTCGTTACTGTGCGAGGGCTTTCTCTAGTTGCGGCCAGCGGGGCCACTCTTCATCGCGGTGCGCGGGCCTCTCACTGTCGCGGCCTCTCTTGTTGCGGAGCACAGGCTCCAGATGCGCAGGCTCAGTAGTTGTGGCTCACGGGCCTAGTTGCTCCGCGGCATGTGGGATCTTCCCAGACCAGGGCTCGAACCCGTGTCCCCTGCATTGGCAGGCAGACTCTCAACCACTGTGTCACCAGGGAATCCCCCCATATATGTTTTAAACAAGATATTTTGTTCTAAAATAGTAACATTATCTAGTATTCTAAAGCAAAATACAAATAATTATTAATACATTTCAAAATTATAAATCAACATTTAAAAAATAAAAATTAAAAGTTTTGTAGGTGTAATTGAATTCAATGAATAATTTTATAAAAACTATTTGTAGTTCTGGCATTCAGCATCCATCTTGTGGCCAATGGAAAGAACCTGTATTTTGTTTCATAAGTGTTATGTCCAGACCTACACGTACACAAATTAAAGAATAATATGAGCTGTTTACTATTGCAAAATATTCCTTAGCTGCATATGCAACTGTTGGGGATACTGTGTTAATTTGTGAGCAATTCCTGCAGCTGCAGGAATTCCTGTGCTAACTTTTGGAGGCCCAGACTGGAACCGGAAAAGAAGCAAGAAAATGGGCACTTGGTACTCCTGGGAATCA
Organism: Balaenoptera physalus; assembly: GCF_965194825.1. Lineage (NCBI taxonomy): Eukaryota > Metazoa > Chordata > Mammalia > Artiodactyla > Balaenopteridae > Balaenoptera > Balaenoptera physalus. Next base: position 17,506,911 of record NC_138894.1, read on the forward strand.
TCATTAAGCAAGAATCTATGAGAGAAAAAGTTCGAGTGACAGAAGAGCTTGGGTAAGTGTCTCTATCACTCCAATCATCCCCAAACACAGAAGCACATCATTTTTGGTGCTGTCAGCGGCACAGCCCACAAAGCTCCCGGGTACTGAGGTGCGGTCACCCTTTGCTTCCGGAACACAGAGCAGAGGAAGCCTGTGCTCAGAGTTTGCATGGTGTTTGTGTGTGGAGGGAAGTCCACTAAAGTGCCAGCTCCCCTTGCCTGGGTCTACTGCAAGGGACCACCACAAACAATGATGCAAATGAATTAAAGCAAACAAAACCTGGGCAAGCGTCTGTGTAGGATAAATTCTCTCTGCTTTTTGAATCATTTTTGTAGTTGTCACCAATTTTCATTCATTTCTAACTTCTTTTTAATTTGCATAATTTCTAGAAAACTGCCCCCTTCTGCATACTGTATTTTTTTATCCTCCTCCTTAAAGAATATGTGAAATTTCTATTTTCTTTTTAGTTAATTTGCTTATTTGAAAATTCATATTCTTTTTCTGTCTCTTTTATGCAATGTGTTACTCTTTGGCTTGGAGCCAAATTTCTAAGCTTCCTCCCAATGAAGCCTTATGAAAAGCCAATTACAAGCTTTACTGGGAAAGGAGTAACAATCTATAACAGGCAAGTAGAAAAAAGGTTTTTCTGTACCTCCAGAAAGGAATGTGGTAAACGTGTGCTTTCAGGCAAACCCCTCTTTTCTGATGAAGGTGTAGATATATTTATGAAGCACCTCAGACAGCACCTCAGGACTCAGGAGACCTGGGTCCAAGTGCTGGTACCATTATGTACTAACCCTGGGCCCTTGGACGGTCACTTCATTCTCTGGGCTTCAATTTCCTCATCTAAAAAATGAAGATAGTAATTGAGCTATCACGATCAACTATCTGAAAGAATTTTGTAGGTGAGAAGTATTATATGAAGGGGAGTGGTTCAACTACTTTGGTTCATTTTTATAATTTTCCTGCACTATGCTAATTACTTCTCTGGAGTATTTTCTGAGCTAGTCTCAGTATTGTTCTATTTTTGTCATTCCATTGTTGCCCAATAAATGCTCCCGAGCTGAATATGAATTCTTCAGAAGAGGTTTCTGGGCATGTTAAAGGGACAGGGTCATTTGGGGCGTAGTGGTAATTGGTGGAAAAAACTGTCAGAGTCCTGAAATTAAAATCAGATGAGGGCTTCCCTGGTGGCGCAGTGGTTGAGAATCTGTCAGCCAATGCAGGGGACAGGGGTTCGAGCCCTGGTCTGGGAAGATCCCACATGCCGCGGAGCAACTAGGCCCGTGAGCCACAATTACTGAGCCTGCGCGCCTGGAGCCCATGCTCCACAACAAGAGAGGCTGCGATAGTGAGAGGCCCGCGCACCGCGATGAAGAGTGGCCCCCACTTGCCGCAACTGGAGAAAGCCCTCGCACAAAAACGAAGACCCAACACAGCCAAAAATAAATAAATAAATTAAAAAAAAAAAATCAGATGATATCTGGGATTGATTGGAAAATGTTTGCCAGGAAGTTAGGGGAGGTTTCCAGATACAGAAGTGGGAGGGGAGGCAGGGAGTAGGACTCACCTACTTTATCACCATTTGTATTGCCATAACAAAATACCACAGACTGTGGCTTAAACAACAAAAATCAATTTTCTCCCAGTTGTGTACACTAGAAGTCCAAAACCAAGGTGTGGGTAGGTTTGGCTTCCTCTGAGGCCTCTCTCCTTGGCTTGTAGACGGCTGCCTTCTCACCGTGTCCTCACATGGTCACCCTCTGTGCATGCACATCCCCGATGTCCCTCTGTGTGTCCATATTCCTTCTTCTTATAAGGACACCAGTCAGACTGAATTTGAGCCCCACCCTAATAAACTCATTTTAATTTAATCATCTCTTTTAAGGGCTTATATCCAAATACAGTTATATTCTGAGGTACTGGGGATCAGGACTTCGACATATGAATTTGGGGAGGAGACACATTCAGCCGATAACACCCATCAACATTTAAATCACATGTCAATACAGGTGCCAAGTTTGGAGCAGGACAGGAACTCTGACTCCTAGCTCTCTTGTGAACTGATGCAAACATATGAATTTTTGTCCCCAAAGCACGGGCCAATACATGTTGTAACCGGTTGAGTAAACCGGTTACCTGGAAATCCGAGTTTCACTTGCCATGGCTTTACCTGGAAATCCGAGTTTCACTTGCCATGGCTCATTCTTTCATTTGCTCATGTATTTATTCAATAAGCATTTCCTGGTGCTGGGCAGGGGCTGGGCAGCAGAACAGGTGCAGGATTTTCCAAGGCATCTTGACCTCTAACCTTGAGACGTTCATGGTCTGTAATGGGAAACAGACTCGTAAATAAATAGATATGATGATGTGTGATGGATATAACAGGACAAATCTACACCAGATTCAGTGATGACATGGGCTGGTCCACATGGCTGTGGACACTTGAGCTGAGTCTTAAGGAATGTGTAATGCCACTAATAATAATAGCTGACATTTATGCAATCTTTTCTGTGTGGCTGGCTTGGTGCTATATGTTTTAATTGTGTTATCTCAGTAATAATAATCTCAACCACAACTACTACTGGGTTGTTGAGCCCTTATGACATCCTTGGGAGGGAGTATTATTACCCTCATTTTACTAATGAGGTAACAAAGACCTAAGGAGCTTGTTATGGACTGAATGTTTGTGTCCCCTGCAAAATACATATGTTGAATCCCTAATACCCAATACATTGGTATTAGGAAGTGGGGCCTTTGGGAGGTAATTAGGTTTAGATGAGGCCGTGAGGGTGGAGCTCTCATGATGGGGTTAGTGCTCTAATCTAAGAAGGGGAAGAGACATGAGAGCTCTCTCTCTCTCTCTCTCTCCACACGTGCACAGAGGAAAGGCCATGTGTGCACCAGTGAGAAGGTAGCTGTCTGCAAGCCAGGAAGAGGGCCCTCACCAAGAGCTGAAACTGCTGACACCTTGATTCTGAATTTCTCAGCTTCCAGAACAGTGGGAGATAAAAGTCTTTTGTTTAAGCCACCCAGTCTACCATGTCTTATTATGGCAGCCCAAGCTGACTAAGATAGAACCGAAGGAACTTGCCCAGGGTCTCATGGTCCTGAGTGGAAGAGCAGTGATTTGAAGCTATGTTGGTATAAATCTCAAGAGAATTGAGGCAGGGAGGAGCAAGGAAAGATGCAAAGAGGGATGGAGGAGGCTGTCCAGGTAAGACATCATGAGGGTCAGACTCACCGAGTGGATGTGGGGATAAAAAACTGGAGAATTTGAGAGTTAATCACCACAGAAAATAAGCAGTAGTGGATGTGATGTAGCGGGTGACAGAGAGAGGTCTCCGGCTGGTTTGGGTGATGTAGTGACATTAAGAGAAATAACTAAGGCTATGTGCTAGGCTCTGTGCTAAATGTCCCTCCCTGTGTATCCAGAGCCTCACCCAGCTTGATTACTTTTTCATAACATTTACCGTACCACCTGACATATGTACGTATATATTGAATATGTATATATATTCAATAAATAGTCAGGACTATAACTTAGTCAAGTTGGCACATCAAAAAAACCATCACAGAAGTCAGGCAGCCTGGCCTTAGAGAACACCTAGTTCCCTGCGACCTGCATGACCGGCTCGCCCAGTGTAAGAGGTCCAAGAACGTCCCAGGGTCTCCGCGAGAAATATGGAAGTTCCCTGAAGGACTGGCTGATATGTTTGCAGAGGTGAGGGTGTCACCACGGCAGGGGTGAACTGACCCTGTGAAGAAGGCCCCAGGGAAGGCTGCCCAAGCCAGAGATTTAAGAAAAGTGGCAGTCAGATGTCAGGTAACCTGCAAAATCAAGAGGTCAGCCAGGAAAACAGGCTCTGAGTTACACCAGTGTCAGATGCTTCAGTGACAGGTGAACTTCTGGGCCTTGGACCTCCTCGGGGGGGGGAAAAGGAAAAGAGAAGGAACCACCCCGGACTGAGCATTTCTCCCCAGGGTGGTGGGGGAGAGTTGAATGAAGCCCTAGGAGACTGCTTTGAGCAGGAAGAGACTGAATTACCTTTAATTGTCTCACCCACTCCCTGTATGCCGGAGTGGGCTCCCAAGCACTCCCAGAGGAATAAAGCAAGCTGCGTCCCCCCATCCCCCCAAATATGGGTCGCATATTGCCCAGACACGTACGGTGTAAAAGTCTCTCCCATATGCTTTGTCTTTCTCCTGTCCTGATGTCTGTGTGTTTTCTATGAATGGGGTGTAGTAGTTATCACAGCCCCAATATGATGCCTTTCTGGGTGGCTGCATTAATAATGATTTAAAAAAAAATTTTTTTATTTATTTATTTATGGCTGTGTTGGGTCTTCGTTTCTGTGTGAGTGCTTTCTCTAGTTGCGGCAAGCGGGGGCCACTCTTCATCGCGGTGCGCGGGCCTCTCACTGTCGCGGCCTCTCTTGTTGCGGAGCACAGGCTCCAGATACGCAGGCTCAGTAGTTGTGGCTCACGGGCCTAGTTGCTCCGCGGCATGTGGGATCTTCCCAGACCAGGGCTCGAACCCGCGTCCCCTGCATTAGCAGGCAGATTCTCAACCACTGAGCCACCAGGGAAGCCCATTAATAATGATTTTTAGAGAAAGGTAGTGTTGCACGTTGGGTTTCCAGGGAAGCAGACTCTGAGATGGTTTAATGTGCAGGATGTTTCTTAAGGAGTGCCCTAGGATTACCTCCTGTCAAAGGGGAGGAAAGAAGTGAGATTGGGCAGAGGGAAGAGTCAAGCTGTGACAGTCTCAGTCCTCCTGACACCCCAAGTGGCCTCTGGAGCTAGAGTTGTCCCGAGATGGGCTGAGACGGCCATTGGAGGTGCTCAGACAATACTGAAGGACCGGACCTCTGTCTGCCGGCAGTGCTCTCAGCCAGCTAGGGCAGCAAGCCTTCCCTTGAAGGGGCATCTGGGCTGTGGCTCACAGTGTCCATCCCAGGGGACTTAGGGTTAGCATGTCTTAGGGTTGGAACTTGACTGCTGCCAGCAGCCCCCCAGGAACTCTGAGTTCCACACCCCCCCCAGCCCCTTCAGCTTTCATGACCCCTCTGCTTCCCCTGTGGGTCTGGTCTGCTCTCTCCTGGGTACCACCTGGATCACCCTCACCTTTTTCTTCCGACCAAGTTCTGAAGGAGCTACTCGCATTGGCTTAGGTCTGGGATTCTCAAACTCTTCTGTGGAACACTGGTTCCAGAGATGTTAGTATGACCTTCAAAAGCTGGGTGATATGTACACACGGGTTCATACTCTTCCCCCTTCTTTTGTGTATGTTTTAAAAAAATCTTCATAATAATAATAATATAAACAAATATATCTCCTTCTTAAAGAAAATGTGAGCTGGTAATGAGAGGAGGTATAGTGAAGCAGGTGAAAGTTTGGATTCTGAAGTTAGAGTTTGTGAGTTTGAATATAACACCTACTAGATGCAGTGACTTGGGCAAGTGACTTAACCTCTCTATGCTGTGCTCTGCTTACCTGAACAACGGCGGGTGGTTCTTGACAGATGGGGACACTGTCCATGTCCGTGCAGTTATTTTATGGAAAAATATCAAGTATGAAGCGCAGAATGTATTTTTTAAAAGTTGTACATGTGTGTATACAAGGACCAACTGGAGAAAATAATTTTATTGATGCCTCATTTCTGGGAGACAGTAAAATATATTTTTCTCTGTAGACGTACCTCTGTCCATGGACTAAGCGTGTCCATACAGACTTGGAAAGAAGCTCACCCTTGGGCTGGAATTCTGGGCTACAAGGAAGTTCCACAGGGTTCTTAGGAAGAAGGAAAGCAGATCTCTGAGCCCCTGGAGAGGATGGCTTATGGCCTGCAGGTTAGAGGGGATTCGGGCAGAGAGTCTCACTCACCAAGGCTACTAACATTGGTCTGTGAGGCCGGGCCGCATATTGATTGCCATTCATGTGGCAAAAAGAATCTGCAATTCTGGGAAACAACAGACCTTTGGTAAGGAATGAAGAAGCAAGGACGAGAAGCCTCCCCCCTCCATCGTGAAAATATCAGTTGCCAGATGCCAGGGAGGTGTTCAAAGGCTGGTGAGGTCTCAGGGGCCAAATGGGGGTCACAGCAGAGGACAGCAGAGAGGCAGTGGCTGGGGATGCTGGTAGCACATTACATCTCTTGGAAGGGACCAGCCACTCGGGACCACTGCTCCTAATAGACAAGTCAGAGTCATAGGCGTGATAAGCCCCACGGTTTCCTCAGCCCTGATTTTCTCCCCTGCACTATTCCCTGCAGAATTATTTATGATCATGAAAAATAGCAGGCAGGCCCGGTTCTGGAGAGTTCTGTAGTTTCCGGGAAGAATGAGGTCGTTAGGTTTTGAAGTGGAAGCATGCTCCCAACTGGTCAAGCCACGGAGTGAGTGCTCAAGAAGCATTCAGTCAAAAAAAAAATCATTAAAATTAAATGAATTATAAAAGTTGTGCTTGGTATTAAAAAAAATCAGCAGTACAGAAGCATAGAGAGTAAAAACGGATGTCGCTCCACAGAAGTCACCAGTTTGATGTGAACATAAAGAACTTCCAGAACATAAAGATCTTCCTCATTTGTTCATTCGTTCCAACGGCCACATAACTTTTCATTGTAAGGATTGTTTGAGATTTTTTATCGTTCTAATGCTTCAGTGAGTCCAGCTTGGTGATTCCCAAACTGTGGTGTGTGTGTGTGTGTGTGTGTGTGTGCGTATTTGCACATATGTGTCAATATTTCCTTTGGACAGATTCCTACAGTGGAATCTGTCCGAAGGGTAGAACTAGGTCAAAGGGCATGCATATTTTAAATGGTGCTGAATGGCCTTACACAAAGCCTTTACATTCCTACTGGATGTTGCATGTTTTTACTTTTGCCAATTTAAGAGGTGAAAAATGTACTTAGTTGTTTTATTTTGCTTTGTTAAAGGAATATTTTATTTTATCTTTTAACTCATGGTAAAATATACATTACAAAATTTACCATTTTAATCGTTTTTGAGTGTACAGTTCTGTGAAATTAAGTACATTCTTATTGCTGTGCAACCGTGACCACCATCCTTCACCAGAAGTAATTTGCTTTTATTTAATAAGTTAATGAGGTGCTTCTCATTTATCTATTGACTTTTGTATTTTTCTTTCTCTCTCTTTCCTCCTCCCTCCTTCTCTTTCTTTCTTCAGCCTCTTTATGATCTTTGCAGATTTTCTAACCAGATTTATGTCCTTTTATCTTTCTTGCTTTTTTAAAAATAATGCACTTTTCTATATTATGGGTATCATCTCTTTTGAGTTTTATATCCTTTGCTTGGCTTCTTCTACATTACATTAGTTCTAATCTTCACATCTTTGCAAGACAAGTATTATTAGTCCCATTTTGCAGATGAAGAAGCTAAAGTTTACTGAGGTTCCATGAGGTTACTTGATTTGCCAAAGGTCACACAGGTAATAAGTGGCAGAGATGAGGTGGGACTCTAGATCGGTTGGGCTTTTTCACAGTTTTGGACTAAAGGGAAACTGTCTGAGGCAATAAGACTCTGCTAAGGGTGGGCAAGACTAGCAGGGGGTCTGGAAAGGCCAGGGGGAGCTCAAGAGACTTCAAGGGGAGGCTGGGGTAAAGGAGTTTTGGGGGATCTAGAAGAAGTTGGTGTTCCTAAGCATGGAGAAAACGAGAGACAGCCTCCACCCTTCCCCTACCGCTCTTGCTGCATGAAGGACCATCTGAGCACTTTTGAATTGGGGATCTTGTGGCTGCAGAGTAGAGGCCAGAGGGTGTGGTCTGGAGGCCCTTTCTGGGTGCTGATTCTGGGAAGTTTCTTGCTCTCTCTCCCACATCCAAGTCACACCCAGTGTGGTAGGTTTCACTTCCTTGATGTCACTTCACTTTTCTTCGTCCCCAGCCAGAGCCTGGTCTGGGTCCCCATCGTCTCTCCTAACTGGTCTTACCACTTCCACTCTCGCTCCCTCCAATCCCCCTTCCCCCCTGTAGCCCGAGGGATCCTTCTAAAGTGCACATTTGATTGTACAACTCCTCTGCTTGGGACTCTTGGGTGCTCAACAGTGCCTTGCGGATGGGGGCCAACTCTGCCCAGCGTGCAGGCCCTTCACCTGCTAGTGTTTGTTATCTCCCCGTCTCCCCATCACCTGCTTCCATTGATGGGTCCACCAGGCTGAATTCCATGAACTAGCTCACTCTCACTCACACCTCAGGCCTTTGCCTGCACCATTCCCTCTCCCTGGAATGCTGTTCTCCTGCTAACTCCTACTCAAATTGTAGGTCTCTGTTGAGATAACATTCCACTGGGAGGCTTTCCCTGGAAGGAGGGCTTGGTTATGGGTGGCCATGGACCTTTGTTGCACACATTCCACCATCTTGTAATTTTCTTTTTGTCGGTCTGTCTCTTGATCTTGGCTGCACATAGCATCACCAGGGCTGTTTTTAAAATATTGATGCTGGGGGAATTCCCTGGCAATCCAGTGGTTAGGACTCCGCACTTTCACTGCTGAGGGCGCGGGTTCAATCCCTGGTCAGGGAACTAAGATCCCGCAAGATGCGCGGCACGGCCCAAAAAAAAAAAAAAAAAAAACTGATGCTGGGGCCACAGTCCCCCAGAAGGTTGCCAGGTAACTAACCAGCAGTGGACCTGGGCCTCAGGAGATTTGGAAGTCCCCCAGGTTGAGTCTGATGAGCATCCTGGGATGAGAGCAGCAGTCCATGGGGCCAGGGGTCCTGTCTGTTAGAGTCAGCATTCTAGACCCCTCACTTGGCATCGAAATGCTCATGTATTTAGTAAGTGTGTTGAAGAAATGAATGTAGCAGTTTCTAGAAGGGATGCAGGAACCATCGGGGACAAAAATATCAATATAATGCACACCAAACATACATTGGGTAGCAAGTTAGAGCTTTTGAAAGGTTCTAAAGAACAATCAGTCACCTGTCATGTAAAAATGCACCAATCATTTAGGTCACTTTAAAAAAAGTTTGTAGTTTAGTGAAACTGACACACTTAGACTGTTGTCACTTGTGTGTGACTGGTTCCCCTTTGGAAGCCTTCTCTCCTCCCCAGGGCCCCTTGAAGCTAAATGCTGTACTATCAGAGACCCCAAAACCCACCTCCCTAGGATTGGTGTGTAATTTAAATTATACTGAAATTTTACTAAATTTTAAAATTTTCCTGAAATTTACTAAATTTTCCTGAAATTTTCATTAGTTATGGACAATAAAACATCATAAACACTCAATGGCCAACATCTCCGCTTTCTTTCCCCCCCCAATAGCCTTCTCCAGTTTCCTTTGTCTCTAGTCTCTTTGTCTTTCTTCCCCTCTCTGAAAAAAAAAAATTCTCTCCAATGTCTGGCAATTCAGCTATTTGCTTCTGCTTGCATAGCCCACAGAGTAAGCCAGAGCCAGAAGCTAGCTGAGCAGTGACCATTCACAGTGTCTCCAGTGCTCTCCCAGGAGGCCTCAGTTCATCCTGATTTACCATTAAGCCCCTTCTGTCAAAAATCATTCATACCTGGCACCAAAGTTGTGCCAGGTTTCCAGGACCAAGGTACCATTCACCTCAGCACCGTGTCACCCACGCGGATGTGGGGAGGGGAGAGGCTGGAGAGGGGGAGGAGGGGTGGAGAATGGAAATGTGCCAACAATGGGAAACCTTCTCCCTACGCCAGGTCTGATGTAAGACCAGTAGAAGCACAAGGGATGGTTAGGGGAGGTGGTTGAAGTGGCCCCAAGCAGAACTGCAGTTATCAACACCCTTCAGGCAAAGACCACCAGAGACACACCTGAAGTTGAATTAGTTGGATTTATTGCTCTTTGCAACCAGGAAGAACGCATACCTTGGGGAACTGTGGGGCATCTCAGTAAAAGGGTGTTGGGAGGGCTTGTTATAGGATTTGGCTTGTGCTGTTAGGTGATCTGGGGGGAAGTTCAAGGAAGCAGGGCTTTGCTCTAGATTAAATGTTTTCAGGAAGTGGTTGTAATTCTGATTGAGCATCTATGTGAGTTTGCTACGGCTGTCATAACAAAAATACCACAGTCTGGGTGGCTTAAACAACAGAAGTTAATTTTCTCAAGTTCTGGAGGACAGAAGTCCAAAGTCAAGGTGTTGGCAGATTTAGTTTCTCCTGAGCCCTCTTTCCTTGGCTCGCAGATGGTCACCTTCTTGCTGTGTCCTAATATGGTCATCCCTCCAAATCTGAGGGCCCCTGTGTGTCCAAATCTATTGTGTGTCCAATTTTCCTTTTCTTATAAGGACAGCAGTCAGATTAGATTAGGACCCACCATAACAGCCTCATTTAATATAATCACTTCTTAAAGACCCTATCTTCAAATATAGTCACCTCCTGAGATACAGGGGTATGGGCTTCAACATATGAATTTTGTGGGGACATAGTTCAGCCCATAACAGCATCTTAATACATCTTGTCTATAAGGTGGGGGGAATGATGGAGGCTAGAGCTGGGATTGGTAAAGAAGCAGCAGACACTCATTAGTCAGGATAGGGGATGTTTAGTCCTTTTTGTGGTTTGGATAATGGTCATGTTTTGTCTGTGTTGTGACGTGATCATGGAGTGGTCTTGTTTTTGTCTTTATCCATCATAGTCACAGAGTGGCCTTGGCAGATGTTGATATTCTGTGAATTATTTATGTTCAGCAGGAGAACACCACAACCTGGCTGTGGATATTGCCAACCAAGTCCTCACTGATAGAGCCAGGTCAGTTCCTGGCTGTCAGGGGATGTTTCTTCTTTCTCAAGATCTGTGTACTGACTAAGCCAATGCAGCTTTGGGATGATTGCCACCCTTTCTCACTTAGAAATTCTGGTGCCAACCTTGGGTGACCAAGGGAGTGTGGCAAAACTCTAGTCCCCTTCCAGGAATGCATGGAGTCTGAAGACCTAGCAGTGTAGGAAATCCATTTTCAGCTGCCCACTTTGAAAACACACCCTGATGGTGAAGCACCACGCTGGAACTCCTGGGAATTCCTTGGCACCCTGCTTCACCTGGTGTATTTGTTTTCGGTTGTTGTGTAACAAATCACCTTTAACTCAGTGGCTTAACACAGCACACATTTATTATCTTGCAGTTTCTCTGGGTCAGGAGTTCCGGCATAGCTTAACCGGATCCTCTGCTTAGGGTAACAAAAGGCTGCAATCAAGGTGTTTCCCAGGACTCGGTTCTCAGCAGAGGCTCCACTGGGGAAGGATCTGTTTCTGAGCTCTTGCAGGTTGTTGGCAGAATTCATTTCTTCATGGCTGTAGGACTCATGGCAACTTGTTTTTCAAAGACAGCAATGGAGAGAGACTCTAGCAAGCTTGGCACTCCATGGACATTCCATCCCTCTTGCCACATTCCATTGGTTAGAAGCAAGTCCCGGGTCCCGCTCACACTCAAGGACAGGGGGTTAAACAAAAGTATGAATACCAGGAGGCAGCTGTTTTGACCACTTTGGGAAACCTGCAGTGTGGTAAGTGACTCAGGACTTGGATGGCTGCAGGCTGGCCAAGCCAGGCAGGGCAAAGGCACAGAGGTGCAGCAGAAGCCACAGCAAATCCTCTGTGTATCCTGAAAGCTTTGCTTTTGAGGAAAGATCTGATTTTGGGGAAAGAGCAAAAAGATATCCAGGGCATAATTTCCTCAGGTGACTGCTATGAAGGGACCAAGACTCACAGGTTGGTGTACATTCAGGAAGCCATTGGTAGGGGCACAAAGGAAGAAATTAAGAGTAGGTGGACAGAAGGAGGGTTTCTGGGGTATCAACTGTACATGAAGGAGAAACAGAAGGAGGAGGGAAAGGATTAGAAACATCCAAGTCTTTGGCAGTGGGATGTGAGAGGTATGGACCAAGAACAATACTCAAGTGGGGGAGTTGAACCTGATACAGAAACTCTGTGGATAGGCAGAGAGGAGGCTACAGGGGCCTTTAGCATCTCCTTTCTGACCATGAAAGGGAAGCAAGGAAGACTTTCAGCCTAGATGTCTTTAGAAGACAAGTGAGGACCAGGCCATGCCCACCTGCCTGTCACCAGGTCTGGGGAAGCGCCCTGGAGTGATAGGGGACAATGTATGTAGGGTAGATGTGATTCTCCTGAATGTTTGGACACTGAGTGTCTTATAGAATAAATCTTCCTTAATGATGGGTCTGACTAAGGCAGGAAGGTCCACCTAAAAAATGTTAGAACCAAACAAAGTTATCCATATATTAGACATTTCAAACTCAGCGTCTGACTATATTCTGGGCCTTGAAATAAATCCCAGCAAATTTAAAATATTTGAAATTATATAGAGTATAATTATAATGGAGCTAGATTAGAAATCAATAACAACAAAATATCTAGGAAAAATCCATAACTTGGAAGTCAAGTAACATACTGCTAAGTTATCCATGTTCAAAGAAAAAAAAATCACCAGGGAAATTAGAAAGTACTCCCAACAGAATGATAATGAAAATAAATCTTTTCAAAATCTGTGTGATGCAGCTAAAGCAGTGCTTTGAGGGAAATTTATAGTTGTAAATATTTATATTAGAAAAGAAGAAAGTTTAAAAGTCAGTGATCTAAGGTTCCACCTTAAGAAGCTAGGAAAAGAAGAGCAAAGTAAATCCAAAGTAGAAGGAAGGAAATAATAAAGGTAAGAGTAGAAATCAAAGGAACAGAAAAGAGTAAGAAGACTAACAAGTTCAGTCATGTTTTCTGACACATTATTCCTCCCCCTCTTCCCCCTGGCCACAGCTGACTGGATGAGAATTCATTTGGAGTGGGGGAAAGAGTATGAAATAATAGGTAATTACTTCCTTTTGAGTTCTTGATGCTTGTATCTCACAACCAGAGAGAACTTCTTTTGCCAGTAGGTGGCAGCGCTGGCACCTTGAAAACCCGGACAGGCTGCCTTCTGGGTCGGCTGGGGACCAATGATTGCCGCCGGGCTGAAACGAAGGAGTCATTTCAAGACAGGAGAGAGAGTCAACTCCAGAAAGCAAATCCTCACTCGAATTTAGAACAGGGAAAAGTTTGAGATCTCTCTCTCAATCCGCCTCTCCTTCTCTCCCCCTCTCCCACCTTCTGTCTCTCCCTCCCTCCCTCCCTCTCTCTCTCTCTCTCACACACACACACACACAAATCTGGAAAACCTGAATGAAAGCTTGAAAAACTTGCCTTTTAAAAACCTGGGGTTCTTAACTGGAAGTACTGCTGATGGGCACCGGAGGCTCAGAAAACTCCTCCTCCCACTGTGAGCAAATCGCCGCCCCACCCCCCCACCCCGAGATCCTCCAAAGTTTACATCAGATTCCCAAAATGGACGGGGACTTAAAACAATTAAGATACCCTGCCTACGAATGCTCCGTTAAACACCACTCAGAAGTTAATCGGGCAGGAGTCTGGGCTGTAAAGGGGGGTGGTGGAGTGCACCCAGGCCTTGGGTGGGAGGTGGGAGAGGCCGAGCACACCCAGTTGCTTTTATAACTTTTTCTTCCTGAAGGGTCACTGCTGTAAAAAACCCCTTGGGGAGTTTAGAGCGGAAAGAGAGTGACCACTTTTTGCAGACCTATTATGTGCGTCCTAAATGTCCTCATTTAATCTTTGCAGTAATCCTTCGAGTTCGCTGTTAATCCTTCCTATTACTCTCCCAAATCCCTTAAGAGGGCACTTACTTAATGGACTGCCGGCTTTCGTGGTTCCGGGTTTTAACTGAATGCACACACTGACTAGTTCCCTCTTTTACAGACAAAACTTCCCTGCGATTGCCTTTGTTTACATGAACTTGCCTTTAAAAATAGCCTTTCATTTATTTCTTTGGTCTATTTCTTTCCATCAAGAGCCACCCTCAGAATTGGCAGCGTGAACGCAGACGTAAGGGCAGGAGCTAGTACGATTTTCGGTTGAATTTAGAAGACAGTCCTGGAGCCTCGCTTTTCCCTTCTGGCCGGCTCACGGGGTGGCCGGCGGCCGGGGCAGGGTTTGGGCGGGAGGACCGGGGCCGGGGACCCCGCGGCTGCCTCTGCGCGGGGCAGACGGGCGGCGGAGGGGTTGGGCGGGGTCGGGGTTCGGCCTCACGTGGCCGCCGCCTCCAGGCTGGCGGGTGAGCCCCGCCCGGAGGCGGTCGCGCTAACCGCTGAGAGAGCCGGCGAGAGGCGCGGGGAAGTGGGCGAGCGCCCCCGGGCCCTCGAGCCCGGCGCGCCATGGCAGGCGCCGGGCGAGTACGCAGCCCCGCGGCCGCCGGTTAGCCGAGCCGGGAGGCCACTGTTGGGTCCCTCCTTCCCTCTGCGCCCCAGGCCTCGGAGCCACCGAGAGGAGGATGAGTCCCTGGAGCTGGTTCCTGCTGCCGACCCTCCGCCTCCTGCCCGCGAGCGCAGCCCCTCCGCGCGGCGCGCCCGCCTCCGCCAACTGCAAGCTCAAGCCCCAAGTAAGGCGCGCAGCGGGCGCGGGCGCGGCGGCCTCCCGGCATCTCCTGGGGGTGGTTACCTTCCCAACCGCATTGAGCCCCGTGCTCTTGGACCCCGAGCCGACTCAGCGGGCCCGGCTCCCACCTTGCACGGCGGCGCCTCCTAGCTCGCGCTTCCCGCCGAGCCCCCGGGTTCCCCTTTCCGGCGGGGGCGCAGAACTCCGGCCACACGAGACCCTGTCCCCCAGCCCTCGCCATTCGTCAGCCGAAGGGAGTCCCGGGCCGGGTCTCCCGGGTCTCGCCAGCCTGCTTCGCTGGCGTTTGAGGGACGAATCCGCGAAGACCCAGTGGGCCCGGGACTTGGGCACATTTACTTTGAAGTTTGTTCTGCCTGCTCGTCCCTAGCGTTTCATTTCTGCTCGTTTCGAAATGGTAATAGCCCCCAGCAGCTGCTTGATTTAACCTTCGTCTATTCAGTGCCTGAGTTAGGAGGAATGTGGGGGGAGCTGAAGCCATCCCCCTTGTTTTACTGATGTGGGAAACTGAGGCTCAGAGAGGGACTTTTGTGCTCCAGGTTACAGAGCGCGTTCGTGGAGAGAGAGACCAGGTCTGACAGCCTAGCGTTCACGCACCCGGCGCCTCCTTAGATCTTCGCATCAGCGTTTTGGGGTGAGGGGAGCCGAGGTGAGAGAGCCCCAGTGACCTGCCCGTGTCCACCCAGCCCTATAGGAACAGAAGCCGAACGGAAACCCGGCAGATCTGGCGTCTCCGGGGCTGAACCTCTTTCGAGAAGAGCGTTTCCATTTCCCGATCAATTTTCCTACGCTCGGAATTTTCTGCAGGTCTGAAGTCCCTCTCTTCTGAGTTCCGTGGAAGTTGACTTTTGCGAGTTTGCATCGGTGGGTCCAGTCTCTGTGGATCCCTGGCGCTGGGGAGGGTGATCGTAGACTGAGCGCCCTCGGACGCCGGGTGCCGGAGTTCAGGGGTCTGCCCACCTTCGGTGACACCTGCGCAGCATCCGGGGCCGCGTCCACTTCCCTCCGTGATTTTATTCATCGTCTTAACCACAGCAAGGGAGAAGGTGACCTCACTGAGCCGTTCCTGGCGCACAGGGCTGCCCGAGAAGCTGCACTGTGTTCTAGGGCGCCCAGGGCTGCGGACGCGCGGAGGCCGAAGAGGGAAATCCTCACCAGGGATCGTTCCAAACTCTGCTGCGGTGTGGCAGCTGCGGGCTTGTTATACAAGGCAGAAGTCCATCCTTTCATATGAAAGCAGAGTGCCTTGCAGTTTTGCGAATCTATTACCAACTCGTAATAATACTATCGAGTGAGTCTTGATAAGGTCTCTGTTTCTCCCTTCTGTTGAATCTGTCTTCGTGGGTCTTCCGTTCTGTCAGTTCTCATACTTTTTGGTCTCATAGTAAAACACTTGTGTGGGTTAACAGAAATATTAATAAAATGCAAGAATACACAAGCACACATGCCATTGACTGTCGAAGGGTGATGTTATCTAGAGACTTGTAGCCTCTAGAAAATTCTGTTTGTACACTTGTGAGAGAATGAAAGAGGAAAATATCTTTGTATTATTATGAAAATAGCTCTGATCTTACAGACTGCTTGAAAGGGACTTGGGGACATTCACAAGTCCCTGGACCACACTTTGAGAATCAATGTTCTATTCTGTGGGCAAACTGCC
The DNA here is from genome assembly GCF_965194825.1 of Balaenoptera physalus. NCBI lineage: Eukaryota > Metazoa > Chordata > Mammalia > Artiodactyla > Balaenopteridae > Balaenoptera > Balaenoptera physalus. The sequence goes on from NC_138894.1 coordinate 17,523,036, forward strand.
TTGTCCTGTGTGGAGGTCAGAAGGTCAGTCAGTGGCAGGGCTGTCTGCTTGACCTGCAGGCTGTAGAGGGCACTGTGGGTGGGTCCCCCAGGGGGTTGAGGTGTTGAGATTGTAGAGTGAGGCTCTGGAATCCAGCCTCCCATCCGGTGTGGCAGCTTCCTGTAGCTTTCTGGAAGGACTGTGGCTTGATAGCTGGCTTGGTTTTCAACTTTCGTTAATCATTAGAGAGGTCTTCTGAGCCAAAGTCCGCCACAGACAAGGCAGGCTTTACCCAGAGCAACACACAGGTTGAGTCTGTTCCTTATCAACACTCAAACACAATTCTGGAGTGTTCTACCATTCCTGCTAGCATCCTTTCAGATTTGCTGTTTCTTCACCCAGATATCCACATGCTTGCTCCCATACTTCCATCTAGGCTTTGCTCAAATTCTCTCTATGAGACCCTTCCCGATTACCTATTAAAGATTATGTCACCCCCCAATTCCCCGGCCACCCCGCCCTCCTATCTGCTTTTCCGACTTTATTTTCCTGTGTAGCACTTAACCACCATCTGGTAAAAATGTTTGTTTATTGTCCCCCTGCCCCGCCCCAATCTTCATAAGTGTAGGAATTTTTGTTTGCTGCTGCATCCCCAGTGCATACAAGAGTGCCTAGCCATAGTAGATGCTAAATAAATATTTGTTGAATGAAAAGGGCAAACTAAAGCCAACTTAACTTTAATATCATTCCAGCTGATCTGCTGAAGGGTCCTCTTGGAAAAGAGCAGTTATCTCAGGTCCAGGAGCTGGATGGGAAGAGCTGAGGAGGCCCGTGGCTTAGGGATTTAGCCCACATTACACAAACTGTCATTGTGCTACTTTGTTTCATTGTATGGATTACACATGTGTGTTAAAATCTCCGGTGAGGTGATTCAGTCCGCAGAACTTCGTGTGTCTCTGTCATCCAGGGACATGTCTTTTTCTTTTAAAAGAAACCTGTTCATGGTGTTAAGTTTTTTTTTTCCTTTGAAATCATCAGAATGTTAAGATACATGGCTCCCTCTAGTAGCATGTAGGGGCCACAATTACAGTGAAAGGGGGGTGGTAGAGCCATTTTGTTTTTCTTTTATGGAGACAAATAGCCCTTCCCCTGAGGGTGTCGGTGTGAGGCAGGGGCAGCTGCACCCCTAAGATCAGTGCAGCAGCCTAGGGGCTCACCTGTGGGCAAAGGCAAGGTAAGAGCTCCCTGATCAGAAGCCCTGAAGACTCTCCTTTCAGAAGGGCCAGGTAGAGAGGTGTCAGTAGCCAGAGTGGGAGACAGGTTGCCCTCCTGGGTCAGAACAGAACTCCATATACTGAAGAAGCTCCACAAGATAAGGATCATTTCTTTAAAACCACATTAAAACCCCTGGCTTAAAAAAAAAAAAAAGTGGAAAAGCCCCCCACCCCCCAAGCTGTGTTATCCCGAAAAGAGAGAACGGGAAAGGATGGTCCTCTGAGGAGTTAAAGATGTCAGTGTGGGTTCATCTGGGTAGGTCATTGAGGCCCAAGATGGGGAGCTGGACAGAGCCTCTCTAGATGTGGAGTCAGGTGGTCCTTCCGAGTGATGGTGCACCTAGCAGAGTACGAATTGAAAAAGATGTAAGTCTGAATCGCGAGGGATGTCTGTTGCATGCTAAGGCCGCCTGATACGGTGTTTAAAACCTGGGGCTCAGGAGCCAGCCTGCCTGGCTTCAAATCCTGGATCCACTACTTAGCAGCTATGAGACGTTCGGTAGCATAATAAACATCTCAAGGCCTCGATGTCTCCGTCTGGAAACAGCCAGTGTCTTACTTAGGTGTGTATCCTCCCTCTTCCTCTCTTCCCCATCTCGCCTATGTGGGCATCGGGCAGGCGTTCACCTGCACCATGCCACCAAAACCGTTCTTGTCTGGGTCGCCAGCGACCTCCGTGTCGCTCTATCCAGAGGTCAGTTGTCCACATCCTCGACTTATTTAGTCCATCAACCACACCACTGGCTTACTGTCTCCTCCCCGAAGCTCTTCCTTCAGTAGGCTTCCTGTTCTTCTGATTTTCCCTGCTACCTCGCTGGCCACTTCTCTTTTTCTGGCTTCTCTTCTTTCCCTTGACTTCACAAGGTTGGACCATTTCTAGACCCATTCTCTCCTGTTTGCACTTAGTCCCTTGGAGATCTCATCTAGTCCTATGGCTTTAAATAACATTGAAATGATGATAACCCCCAGATTTTCATCTGGGCCCCAGATCTCTCCCAGACTCCAGACTCATGCATCCGCCTAGCCACTCGACCTCCCCACTTGGATGTCTGCTTGACATTTCAACTCAACAGGACCAGCACCGAACTTCTGACCTTCTCTCGAATTCTGTTCCACCCCATCTTCTCCATCTGGGGTGATGGTAACTTCATCTTTTTAATTAACCGATTCATCAGCAAATCCTGTTGGCTCTTGCTTCCAGAATACAGCCAGAATCTCATCTCTGATCACTTCTCATCAAGTCTGTCACTACTGCTCTGTTCTCTCACTTGGGTCATTTCAGTAACTTCCTAACTGACCTTCTTTCGTCTGCCCTATTCTCTCAGTAGTCTGTTCATCACAGCTGCCAGAGTGATCCTGTCAACACATTAACTCAGCTCGTTTCACTTCTCTCATTAAAAACCTGCACCAGCTTCCATCCTACTCAGCATAAAAGCCTCCACCCTTCCAGGAGCTCAGGGGCCCTGTGCGGCCAGGCCTTGTTGACCTCTCTGACCTTTGCCTCCTGCCTGCCTCTTGAGCCGTCCAGCTGCAGTCATGCTGGCCTCTTTCCTGCTCCTCCAACACATTGAGGGCCTTTCTGCCCCAGGGTCTTTGCACTTGCTGGTGCCTCCTCTTGGAGGGATTGCTCTTCTCCCAGATAGTCCTGTACTTTGACCTCTTACCTCCTTCACGGCAAGGCTTAAATGACCTGCTGGACATTCAGGGACTTCCCTGGTCACCCTATTTAAGACAACATCCCTCCTCCACCAGTACTTCCTGTTCCCCTTCTGCTTCTGTGTTCTCCTCAGCAGTTACCATTAACATACCGGAGGCAGAGACCCATACTTCATTCACTGCTGTATTCCTACTGCCTCATGCCTAGAGCCGTGCCTGGTGCTTGGTGGGCACAGCATTGATAGTTGGGAAAGAAATGAGTGTTGAACAAATGCAGCAGAACCATCCATGTGCAACGCTTGGATGGTGCCTGGCACACAGCGCCTGACAACAGTCAATATCAGCCAGCTGCTTTCAGCATCATTACTGTCAGTGCATGGCTAGATGCCAGAACATGAGTACTGTTTTTTAAAAAACCTGAGCAGACACTTCCCTGGTGGTGCAGTGGTTAAGACTCCACGCTCTCAATGCAGGGGGCCCGGGTTCAGTCCCTGGTCAGGGAACTAGATCCCACACGTGTGCCACAACTAAGAGTTCACGTGCCACCACTAAGGAGCCATCGAGCCGAAACTAAGGAGCCTGCGAGCTTCAACTAAGACCTGGTGCAACCAAATAAATAAATATTAAAAAAAAATCATCAACCAAGAAATGTTCTTAGAAAAATATTATATATGAAAAAAAACCTGAGCAGTTTTCAGTGAAAAGATCACACAATAACCCTATTTCTAGACTCATACTGGTTGAAAAGACAACAATAAAATAAATAAGAAACTAAGAATGGATACGTGTAATTGAACAGACTTTGTTCCTGAAGAGAAGTGTAGGCGTTTTGAGGTAGGATGGGACATTAGGGACATTAAGTGTGTTGGGTGAAAACAAACCAAAACCAAACAAAAATGAAACACCCCCTCACCACTCCCCACCAACCCCATGCTATGATCCTGCCGTATGGGTTTGGTTTTTCTTGGAATATATTTGTTTACTATCATGGTCTCCTGATAGATGACAATGAATCAGGTGCCCATGTGTTTAATAATAATAATATTTCAACTATTTGCCATGTCTCCATTTGGAAACTGTGTAGAAGTCCTTTGGTAGATTGTGTGGAACTTGTGTGACCAGATGTATAGGTCAGTGGTCTCCAATCATATCATCATCCAGGACCCCTTTGATCACCAACACTTCCCACTAAAATGAACAAATAAAACAAACTAAACCTATGCTTGGAAGCCCACCTCTAGCAAACCAGTTGCATTTAAAGGTAATTATTCTGTTACCCATTTAAAATTAACCAAAGCCATAACTGTCAACCTCAGCTTTTGATTACTGTCTAACCAGTGTTTTTCTACCAGCTTGATCTAATTCTAACCAACAGTGAGACATTTGATTGCTTAATTAGCCTTTGGCAACCATTTTTCGGTAGACTACAGTTTCCATGTGGCTTTTTGAAGTAGTATTTAAATAACCCTGGGGACTCTCATTACTCCCTAAGAGGATGCCTGAGGACTGGCTGGAGACCCTGTACACCATTCATCTCTTAATACTAATTCAACCGTTAACAGGTTTTAAAAATTATTAAAAAAATGTATTCTTTCTCTCATTTGTTCAGTCATTTAACTTTTACTTGTCTGATTTGTTTATTACCATTACTTATGCTAGGGGTTATTATCTGACTTTCACCACCTGAGTTCCATCCCTGGTTGGGGAACTAAGACCCCGCAAGCCATGTAGCACGGCAAAAAAAAAAAAAAAAAAATCTAAGTGGGGTGGCTGAGACAGAAGCAGAATTGAGCATAATTTGTGCATTCTTGAAAAGCTGGGTGTGTGAGCAGAAGTATGATTTGAATACTTTAAAAAACAAGGTCACAGGCTGGAGGCTAATGAGATAAGCTCCGTCTGGTGTGCGCGGTGTTTTGAGAAAACTGAGGTCTCATTTCCCAATTGGAAGATTTTATTTAACATCAGGATTTCTAGTTTCTTTGGAAAAGTCCCTTCTGGGGCACCAGGCCTGTTCTCCTGTGGCCAGCACTGCTGAGGCTGCTTAGCCAATGTCTTTTGTGGAGAGTTGTGGGCTTGTTGGCCCCTGACCTCCCCCTGCTGTTATGTCACCCCAGCCCACGTGTTTCCCTGCCTCTGCTCTCCTCTGAGTGGTCCCATGGTATTTCTGTGAAGGTGACAGGGGGACAGGTGGAGAAGAGCAGGCTGAAGAGAGTAGGGCCCCTGCTTCAGCCAGCTCCACCCTCATCGATCTTATATTTTGAGATTCTGTGTAATGTTTCATTTGAGACCAGGTTGCTGCTGCTGAAACAATGACACAGAAGTGCAAATATAGTTGACCCTCATTATTTGTAGATTTCATGTTTGTGAATTTGCCAACTTGCTAAAATTGTTAACCCCAAGCTTGTGGTGCTTTCACGTTCTCTTGCAGATGTGCCCAGAACTGCAAAAAATTTGAGTGGCCGGATGCACAGTCTCCCAGCGGAGGTCGAATAAGTCAGTGCTCTGGCTTGTCTTTTCACCCCTCAAACTAGAAACAAGTAAACAAGTGTACTTTTTGTAGTTTACTTAGTGCCACGTTTTTTTCGCATTTTTGTGCTTCTTGGAGGTGATTTCACTGTTTAAAATGAATGAAGTGCTGTCTAGTGTTCCTAAGCACAGGAGGGCAGTGATGTGCCTTAGGGAGAAAATACATGAGTTAGATGAGCTTCATGCAGGCATGAGTTATGGTATTGTTGGCTGTGAGTTCAATGTTCACGAGTCAACAAAATATACTAAAGAAGGTGCTTTTCAACAGAAGCACCCATAAAACATGGTTATGTATTGCTCTGTTGACTAAAACGTTGTGACCAGAGGCTCGCAGGAACCTAACCCTGTGTTTCCCCTAGGAACAGTGGTTCAGTATCTGGTAATTTAGTGTTCACAGTGACTTTATAGAACATAACTATGACACATAATGAAAGCTGATTGTAAATTGAAACCCCACAATCCAGGAAAGCATGCTACTTAAAAGGCTGCTGAAATGAAGCCTTTGTAAAGAGAATGAATTCCAAATATTCCTTCCTATAAAACCTGGATTTTCACATTTCCGGGTTGCTTGATGTGGGGCTTGCCCCATGCGTATATCTGACCTTTACGCTTGAACTCCTTGAGGGCTGCCCTGTGCGCTTCTTTGTACGGTAGCTCTTAATAAACAGATGTTTCATAAATGCCCACTCTTGAGACTGAGAGGCACTCAGGGCCAAAGGGCAAAGTGGCTTGGCCTCAGGATGTAACCACTGCTCAGCCTATAAAACTGTTGGGAGAGATCGTGGAACCATCCAGTTCTCTGCTGCTGAACCAGAAGGCTTTTGTAAGAGAGAAATGCAGGACAATGCATGTCCTAAAGGGACAGGGGCAAACTGTGCAATCAGGGGCTTCTTAGGACTGCGGAGTCAATCCTGGCTGCGCATTGGAGTCACCAGGGAAGCTTTAAAAATATCACCTCTTATCTCACCTCCAGGGATCCCAATGTGATTGATCTGGGATGAGACCCAGAAATCGGACTTCTAGAAGCTTTGTAGGTGATTCCAAATGTGCAGCCAGAGTTGAGAGACTCTGCCTTTGGGGTTGTTGAATTTGAGGTCTGAAGAAGTAGGAACCACCAAGTGTGCCTGGGAGGTAACAGTGGGCTCCTCAGGTGTCCCTTACCTGTACCAGGTGCGTCCTTGTAGCCCCTTGAGAATCCCCTCTTTAACTCCTGTCCAGTTGCTAGAGCAGGCATGGGGCAAACTCAAAGCTGGTGATTGTATTGCTTTCTCATCTTTTTTTTTTTTTTTTTTTTTTTTTGCAATATGAAGAAATTTATTGCTGTATTTTATCAGATGTAAAAAAAAAAGATGCTATAATATAGTTTGATCAAATTTAGTGCTCATTCCTAATCAAATTAATTTAAAATGAAAATAAAAGAATACTTTAATAGCATGATAGGACAAATATTCTTAATTATTAACTAATACCAAATTTAAACAAGGAGGGAAAACTGCGGTGGGGTGGGGATGGTGGTGTGCTGAATTGGGCGATTGGGATTGATATGTATACACTGATTTGTATAAAATTGATGACTAATAAGAACCTGCAGTATAAACAAACAAACAAACAAACAAACAAAATGCTTTCTCATCTTTAATCAACATTGCGATGAGAAAAGGGAAGGGATGCTGAAATTCAGTCTGCTTTGAGAACTCCTGCTCCTGGTAGGTGAATCCGCCTGGGCTCAAAAGAAGTCTTAGCTCTATTTTGATCATTTTTCTCCTGCAGGGTGACTTGTCTCTCTAATTTACCTCTCAGGTTCCTGTCCCTCCATATCATGCCTTGATGTTGTCTCTTTTCCTTTTAGCAAAGTGAGTTGAATTCCTTCTTGTGGACCATAAAGCGAGACCCGCCATCTTACTTCTTTGGCACGATCCACGTCCTGTACACCCGGGTTTGGGACTTCATCCCGGACAATTCCAAGGAGGCTTTTCAGCAGAGCAGCATCGTGTACTTTGAGCTGGACGTCACGGACCCTTCCACTATCTCGGCCCTCACCAGCTGTCAGATGCTGCCACGAGGTGAGAACCTCCAGGACGTGCTCCCCAGGGACATTTACTGCCGCCTTAAGCGCCACCTTGAGTACGTCAAGCTCATGATGCCCTCGTGGATGACGCCTGACCAGCATGGTAAGGGTCTCTACGCAGACTACCTGTTTAATGCCATCGCTGGCAACTGGGAGCGGAAGAGGCCCATCTGGGTGATGCTCATGGTCAACTCCCTGACCAAAGTGGACATCAAGTCCCGTGGGGTGCCCGTCTTAGACCTGTACCTTGCCCAGGAGGCCGAGCGGCTGAGGAAACAGACGGGGACAGTGGAGAAGGTGGAAGAGCAGTGCCATCCGTTGAATGGGTTGAACTTCTCACAGGTAAGACCCTCTTTGCATGTAGGACTTGGTGGCAGTTGATTGTGTGGCTGAACCTATTGAATTACAAGACTACAGGAAATAGACCAGAAGCACAGTTGACCTAACAATTGTCTTTGCTCAAGAAATTTATTCTACGGATGAAAAAATAAGCCTGTCAGTCACTTTTGTTACTTATCTGTGTATTATCAAGAAAGAAAACTTGTTTTTTCTTGTCATCCCAGCAAGTATTGCATGCTTTTGTTACTCATTTTAATTTTAATTCAGGTCGTGTTTAGGAAAGTGAAGGCCAGACTGGCTGTCACAGGGTGTGGCCTGGATCACAAATGATACCGGCCGTGGCTGTTTCAGGTAACATCAGTCCCTTTGAGATCATTGCTGTCTCTCTTCAGGACACGCGTCCCAGGACATTCCTTTCTAAGGCAGAGTTATGGTCCTGTACCCATCGTTTAGAGATCCTACCCCAGGGCATTAGAATTTAGGTTGATTTTCAGGAAGTTCTTCACTTCTCATAAGACAAGAAATACTTTATTAAAGTGCCATTATTTCAGTGAAGTTTCTTGTTGCTGTTGATGTTTTAAAGTGACTTAGATACCTCGAGGGGCCAGTGGGAATTTTGCAACATGAAATAAGTATTCTTGTTTTGCAGATAGTCTCAGTGATTGGCTTGGGATGTTGGTGCGCAGAATAAAATCCAATCATCCAGGCCTTAGCAGATCTTGAAATACTGAAATTGGATTGTTATTTAAAGGTTTAAGAACACTCAACGGCATAAAAATGCCGTTCCTGAATTGATAATGAAATTTTTAGGGAATTTACCTTGCTAAAATTCTATAATATTAATAAATACTCAGATGCTAAAATATAGTATTTGTTTGGCATGTTGAGATTTATAGATAAGATAGGGAACCGCTAATTTTGTTGGTCACCAAGGGGAGTTTTCTTGCATTGTTTTGGAAACCTGCAAAGCCAATATTCTAACTTTTTCAATGTCTGCATTTAATGCAAATGTTTTGAAAAAGAAAGGTGCTTTGATTTAAAGGCTCATTGATTTTGACCTTACAGATTTGAAATTTGTGAGCATTTTTACCTGAGCCAAAGCCTTCTTTCACACTTCCAGTTGCTGGGAGACAAAGGCTTGGAAGTAAAATATTAGCTTGAGCAACATATCTTTGCATGCATGTGTGTATCATCTCTTAAGGTGATACGCTTACGAGATATTTTAACCACTGTAGTTATAGTATAGTTATACACTAGGGTGTCATGTTTATTTCGTGACATTCTTAAGGATCATATAGGTATTTAATATTTACAAACTAAATTTCTTATAAAACCTTTTTTTAATTGAAGTATAGTTGATTTACAATGTGTTAATTTCTGCTGTACAGCAAAGTGACTCAGGTATACATATACACCTTCTTTTTTATTCTTTTCCATTATGGTTTATCCCAGGACATTGAAAATAGTTCCCTGTGCTGTACAGCAGGACCTTGTTGTCCGTCCATTCTGTATGTAATTGTTTGCATATACTAACCCCAAACTCCCAGTCCATCCCTCCCCTCCCCACCTCACAACCTAAGTGTCAGCTCAGTGCATTTTAGCATATGCATATACCCACTACCAGATCAAGACGTTGAACATTTCCATCACTATAGAAAGTTAGTGTAAAGTTTTCGTCGCAGCATAACTCTATAGAAAATTGCACCCGATGAATTTTCACAAACACAGGCCATGTGCCCCATACCCAGGGCAGGAAACAGAACAGCTCCAGCTCCCCAGAAGCCCTTCAGTCCTACCCCCATCCCCACCCCAAGGATCGGCACTGTCCTGAAAATCTTTGAGCATAAATGAGTTTGACGTTTCTAGAACGTCACATAAATGCAGTCATCCAGTATGCTTCTTTGGTGCTTGGCTTCTTTCGCTCAGCATTACCTTTGTGATTCATTCATGTCGCTATGTATAGTTGTCCATGGACCGTTCTCACTGCTGTGCAGAATTGTAGAATTCCATCCGAGTTTTGGGGTGTTGGTTGATGGAGTCTCCTTTCTCGGTAAGCAAGATCATTTGTACTCATTTTGATAAAAGACGAAACCTAACTCATTCCCTAGGGCCCCTGTCTTCTGCTCATTCGAGGGGTGGTTGGTTCCTTCCTCTTTGTTCTAACAATCCTTTCTGTAGTTCTTCTTCCTTTTTTTTTTTTTTCTGCCCACGTGCCCGGTCAGGGCCCGTCTCTGGGGACTCTAAATGGCTATGGCTGCCCCTTCTGGTGGAACTGGCCTGGGTCAGCTTCTCTCCATTGATTTAGATGGTCTTTGTTTTTAGCATATCACCATCACACACACACACACACACACACACACACACACACACACACACACTCTCTCTCTCTCTGTTTCTGGACTTTCCATTTTGTTTCATTGTACTGTTTGCCTATTTCTGTGTCAATATGACATTCATTCACTTTATGCTATATTAAAAAATGGATAATGATGTTGCTTTCCTTAATGATTCTTAAAACCATTTTGATTAAGATTTTGTTAATTCCTAGATCAATTTGGGAAGAACTGAGACTTTTCCTCACATTAAGTCCTGTAATCCAGGAGCATGTTATCCCTTCCATTCAGTTTAGTCCTCTTTTTTATTTTGTAGTATTCTTGATCTAGATTTTGCTCAATTCATAAGTTTATTCATTGTTTTTAATATAAACTTTGTTGGTGTAAAGACTCTTTTCTCATATTTTCCAGCTGGTTACTGATTTTTATATATTAATTTAACCACTTAATTGAAATCTTGTATGCTAACAATGCTAGTTGATTCTCTTGTTTTCTTAGTGTTCAGACATATCATGGATAAATAACTATTTTGTGTCCATCTTTCCACAGTTTGTCTCATTTCTTTTTCTTGCCCTAATGTGTTGGCTAGGATGCCTAAAACAGCATTAAGTAGTAGTGGGAAGATCAGGCACCCTTCCTTTCCCTAACTTGAATGAGAAAACTTTTGATAGTTCACCATTAAACATGGTGCTGCTAGTTGATTAGTATTTATGATGTGAATGAAACATACTTGAATTTCTGTTTTGCTGGGACCTTTATCAGAAGCAGTTGTTGAGTTTCATCAAGATCTTTTTTCTTGCTTCTGTTATGATCTGTCGTGATTTTTTTGAAAAAATTGAGATATAATTGACATATAACATTATATTAGTTTCAGATGTACAACATAATGATTTGATATTTGTATGTATTGAGAAATGACCACCACAATAAGTCTAGTTGACATCCATGACCATCCATAGTTACTAAATTTTTTTTCTTGTGATGGGAACTTTTAAGATTTACTCTCTTAGCAACTTTCAGTGATGTCTTAATCTTATGGCTTTCTTTGTTTGACCTCTATCTATAGATTTCTCAGTATTAAACCATCCCTGCCCAGCTGGTCCTAAACTTCAAGGACGAGGGTGTGAGCTCATAAAGAGTTACCCTCTTAGCCACCCATTCCTATATTCATTTAGTCAGCACACCCATTGAATTCCTATTGAGTTTGGTGCTACATAAAAAGATAAGGTGTAATCTGGTTGTTGCTCCCTAGAACCTGAAGTCTTTTTGTTTATTTGGCTGCGCCACGCCGCATGTGGGATCTTAGTTCCCTGACTGGGGATCGAACCCGTACCCCCTGCAGTAGAAGCGTGGAGTCTTAACCACTGGACTGCCAGGGAACTCCTGAACCTGAAGTCTTTATAATACAGCTAACTAGCTTCTCAAGGGCAGGACTCATCACTGTTTTCCTAGGACTTAGTGCTGTGTCGGCACATAGTAGATGCTCAGTAAGCTTTTATGGGGGGTAAGGGATTGAAGGAGTCTGTAACTCTGCCTGGAAAGGGAACAGAAAGTCTCTCTCTGTTCTAGATCCCTCATGATTCCATTATTTTTCTCCCTTCTCTCTTCCCCTTCACCTCTTCTCTACTATCTGAGAACTCATTGTTCCCTTCGGTTATTTTGATTTGGCATCAGGGGAAGAATGCCTACTTCCTGTCCATGGATTTGATCTTGCCATCTCAGGGCAGACACCACCCTTATCCTGCAGGATGGAGTCAGGTTATGATTCCTGATTTTTTTCATCCAAAGTTTGTGCCTGCTTGATACTTCTGGCAGCATTGCCATTCCTTATGTGAAGAAAGTACATGAGCTCAGCCATGGGTCTCACCTCACTTCCCTCCCCTTCTGCATAGGTGGGTTCCCATTAAAGATTTCGGGTTCCTTAGAGAAGTGATCTTTCTAAATCCCATTTCCATGGTCACGCACCACCAGGCATCCAGACGTGGTGAGCTGCCTGGCTTCCTCTGAGGAGCTGACTGAAATGACTGTCCGACCACAGGATTCTCCTGCCTGCTTCCCCAGTGAGGGACTGGATGTCAGGGTGGGGTGGGGTGGGAATTTGAGACAGCCCCAGTCCCCTTGGCATTGGGGTCTGTCCTTGGGACCCAGTCATACTTGGGTTTGCGGTCTGAGTCTTGGGATCTGAGAGCTAATACGAATGCAGCCAACAGGTCTGGGGTTGCCCTCTGCTTTCCACGTGCAAGGACTCATCTCCAGACTTCCAGTATCCTAAGAGGCAGTTAGTTGGATGTAAAAGTCCTGTGCAAACATAGCAGTGCTCTTGCTGTCAGCCAAGAATCATTCCTTTGTTATTGTTTACTCTTGCCAATAGATGGCACTAACATATATCATATTTGCCCTGTCAGCTGTCACTCTTCTGTACGGTCCAGCAGTAGGTGTCACTACCGGCTCCCACCCTCTTTACCCCAGGACCCTAATAACTCACTCTTTTGGCTGAAAAGCACCCCCCCTTTTTTCCCACAAAGTGAAGCCTTAAACAGTGGTTTTGTCCAGGGGACATACTTGCAGGTCTTATGAAAAAGTCCTTTTCCTGAGTCACAGTTTTGGGGTGTTGGGGAAGACGGGGATCTTTCTTCTTTGGAGCAAGTTCTCTTTAGGTGGGTCAGTCACTTAATAGAAGAAACAACTGATTCTAGGGTGGAGCACTGGAAAGGTCCAGGGCAGGGTGGAGTCGGGGAGGCAGCCCCTGCCCGCAGGAGATTGTGGTCTGGCTGGCGAGGCAGGGTGAATTCCTAGAAGGATACCCCATCTCTCCGTCCTTGGCTATTGGTGGTGAAGGTCGGAGGAGTGGGAGGTTGGGAGGTGCTGGCCAGCCTAAGAAAGCTTCCTGAGGAAGGAGGGTCAGATCCTTTGAGAAGGAGGTGGACCTGCCAGGCCCAGGGGAGGCTGACTGCAGGAATACCGCACGGTGCCTTGTTTTGTACTTTGCAGGGCTCTCTGCATCTTCTCCCATCAGTGTGTTGGATTTTAAGAACAACCCTGTGAGGCTGGCAGGTCTCTGTTCCCAGAGGCCACGGCAAAAGTGAGGGTGGGTCAGCGAGCAGAAGCTGCAGGGGACAGTTTCCTGTTGGAATGACCCTGGTGGATGGCCTGGGGTCTCAGTGAGACTGTGCAGGGCTGGCCTGGCCCCCTGGTCTCCCATTTTCTAATCTAGTTCTGCCTCTGAGTGCTGCCACCTGCCCAGATTTACAGTCTGATTTGCTGAGGGAGTTCCTGCTGCTCCCTAGTCATAAATTCCAATAAAAAGCAAGCGATCATATCTTTGAGACTGACCACATTTTCCATAATTGAGATGGAATGTGCTTGAAGATGGAGATCTTGATACAAATGAAATTATTTACAAAACAGAAACAGACTCACAGACATAGAAAACAAACTTACAGTTCCCAAAGGGGGAAGGAGGGAGGGGATAAATTGGGATCTTGGGATAAGCAGATACACATTACTGTATATAAAATAAACAACAAGGACCTACTGTATAGCACAGGGAACTATATTCAATATCTTGTAATAATCTATAATGGAAAAGAATCTAAAGAAGAATATATAGATATATATGTGTAACTAAATCACTTCGCTGTATGCCTAAAACTAACACAACATTGTAAATCAATTATACTTTAATTAAAAAAGATGGAGATCTTGACATTTTACCTCTCCTTGATGGGTTTGGTTTAAAATAAGGAACTGGAAAAAACTACGTGAAATCTCTGAAAGGGAACTGCTTCCTAAAATATGGGCAGATTTGCTTGTGAACAAGAACATCCTTCTGAGAATTCTCTGATGTTCCAGTGGTTAGGACTCTGTGCTTTCCCTGTCGAGGGCCTGGGTTCGATCCCTGGTTGGGGAAGCCAAAAAAAGAAAAAAGAAAAAAGAACATCCTTCCTAGCCTAGTGAAGGAGGCACGTGAGCTCAGTGTAGGCACCCACTGTCCCCTCTGCTGGGAACCCTCCCTATGCTGTCCCTCTGGCCGACGGCTGATTTGGCTTATGTCCTCTGTGAAGGCCTCCTAAGTCCAGAGATGACCCTCTGCTGTCCTCTCAGTGTCCCCGTGGCAGCCTCTGCAGGACACCTGAAGACTGCCTCTCCCAAAGGGGCAGGCTCCTCCAAAGCTGGGCTACGGTCTCTTGGTCCTTGTACCCCAGCCCCTAACGTGGTGTCTGGCCCGTGGAAGGTGCTCACTAGTGGTTGTTGGCTAATGTGTCAGCCAGGCAGGACGTGTGAAAGTCTGATTTCAGTGGGCAGAGCTTGGAAAGAGCAACGGGAAACCAGTGAACTTGTGGGTACCTTGGCTGAACCGGGATACAACATGAATGTGTGCTGATTACTTGCAAAAGTTGATTACAGCGTTTCTGACGGCTGTGTAGATATAGACCGACATCTTAAAATTCACATTAAATCCAATTTTTTTGCTTGTACCGCATTCTTTTGCTTTTTAACATTCTTTCCCAACATTGCCATGTAATATTTTTGTGTTCTTATACAGAGCGGGGCGAAGTGCTGCAGTTACTGTAAATGCCCCAGGAGCTGGGACATCTCGTCCTTGAATTAACCTCTCCCTGCTTTCACCTAGAGCATCAACCCAGGCGTTGTAGGTGGGCACAGTCTTCAGAAATTGGAGGTCTGGGCTGGGCCACTAGCTCCCCCAGCGGGGTCTTCCACAGCATGTCTTCACCTTGGCCATCCCCTTAATTTCTTATTTTTTGACCAGAAATGGAAAATTGAATCGACTGTGTCCCTGTGGCTGGCTGTGATGTTCAGACGCCACAGACTCAGCTCTGTGTTTCCACCTGGGCACAGGCCTGCTCGGGAGTCATCTTTCCTTTTACCGCTAGTCTTTATTTGGACACATTTCTTAAGCACTCAGCATGGGCTGGGCATGCTGTTTCTCACTTTTGGGATTCAAAGATGAAGCAGTTGTTGATCCTGCCTTCCCCTGGCTCTGGGCGGCCCCTCTAAAGTCTAAAGCAAACTTAAAAAAGATAGGTCTTTTTGTACACATGCATGGATCCCACATGTGGGATCTGGGGTTCTGACCTCAGCTGGATCTGACCCTGCTTGGCTGCCTTTGGGGTCGTAAGAGAAGCACTTCAAGGGATGCTGCATTTTGGCCCCATGTCCCTGCGTCCTATCCTGGTGCACCAGGCTGGGAGTAGAGAGCTCCTCTGAAACCCCGGCAGCCAGCTCTTGGTGGATCAGCTCCACAACATGCTAGACTTTAAGAATAACACCCAGCGTGTCTCTTTAGGAGGGGGAGGAGAGCTGTCTGTCCCTCTTCCTGCCCAGCAGGATTAGGTGAGGCAGAGTCTGCCTGGCTTGGTGGAAAGGGGGAAGGGGAAGAGGAATTATCCGGGAGGGACTGGGGCAGCTGTTACTCAGGATGCTGCAAGGAGCCAGATGAGAACTCTGCAGGTGGAGGTGCTCTGTGGCCTAGGGTTGGAGCAGGGGGGCTGTCCTGGACCCTGGAGTTGAATGTTGTATCATGTCACTCCATGGGCATTATGGCATCTCTGTTTTCCTCTCTCCCTCCTAATGCTTCCCTGACATCCTCCCTCCCCACTCTCTTCCTTGAGGCCCTTCCCTTTCTATTCACAGCCACTCAGAGCTTAAAGGGGAGCAAGCAGGGCTCCGGCGCCAGCTTCAGCAGGGGCCTGGAATCACGAAATGTGGAGTTACCCCATTCCTGCCTTCCCTGACTGGGCTCCTACCAGCCTCTGCTCTCCAGGGGAGTCTGGGTAGGTGAGGTTGCTTATCACTGAGCAGAATATCAGCAGTGAGGGCACTGCTGAGTGACTTCTCAGGGAGAGGCCAGCTCTGGGGATGCCCTGTGCTGTCTGTGACTAGGCAGCCTTGTCCGCATTCGTTATGGTCATAGGCTGGCTGCTGTCCAACAGGACTGCTGATATCTCTGACCTCCCCTCAGGTCCAGAAGTGATGTTGAGATGCTGTAGGGTGAAAAACCCCTTCTGGATGGCCCCGCAAACCTAGTGCTGGGCAGAGAGAAAGTGTTGGTAGACATCTGAGACAATTTGTGACTGAACCCAAGCTCAGAGTCCTGATACTTGGCTGTGCCTCTCTCCCCCACTCCCCCTTGTCAGCCCCTCCTTTAGGGCTCCGATTCTGGCCCTCCCCTTCCCACCTCACACCTTCTCTACCTCACCCAGCCCTCCCCCTCCCCCTTTCCCTGCTCTGCTCTGGGGTGTGACAGTTCAGAATCTAGGTGCCAGTGCCTGGAAGAGAGAAAAGACAAACAGTGGGCAATGAGAGAGAGAAGGAATATGCAGAAGAGGAGAAGATCAGTAAAGGGTCAATCTTGTGTGATAGCACAAGACTGGAGTTTTCATCTTGCTTTTCTGGTCTATTCCCTAGGGCATGAGGTGGGAATCGCTGTTAAACACCTTCAGTGGACATAAGGGGCTGTATTAGTTTGCTGGGGCTGGCATTACAAAGTGCCACAGACTGGGTGACTTAAGCAACGGAAATTAATTTTCTCACAATTCTAGAGACTGCTGAAAGTCTGGGATCAAGGCATCAGCAGGGTTGGTTTCTTCTGAGGGCCTCTCTCCTTGGCTTGTAGATGGACGTCTTCTCCCTGTGTCTTCATATGGGCTTCCCTCTGTGTGTGTCTGTGTCCTAATTTCTTGTTCGTTTTTTAAAATTTTTATTTTATATTGGAGCATAGTTGATTAACAATGTTGTGTTAGTTTCAGGTGAACAGCAAAGTGATTCAGTTATACATATATATGTATCTATTCTTTTTCAAATTCTTTTCCCATTTAGGTTATTACAGAATGTTGAGCAGCTTTCCCTGTGCTATACAGTAGATCCTTGTTGGTTACCTGTTTTAAATATAGCCGTGTGTACATGTCAATCCCAAACTCCCAATCTATCCCTCCCCCCAACCCTTCCCCCCTGGTAACCATAAGTTTGTTCACTAAGTCTGTGAGTCTGTTCCTGGTTTGTAAATAAGTTCATTTGTATCATTTTCTTTAGATTCCATATATAAGCAATATTATGTGATATTTGTCTTTCTCTGTCTGACTTCCTTCACTTAGTATGATAATCTCTAGGTCCACCCATGTTGCTGCAAATAGCATTATTTCATTCTTTTTAATGGCTGAGTAATATTCCATTGTATATACGTACCACATCTTCTTTATCCATTCATCTGTCGTTGGCCATTTAGGTTGCTTCCATGTCTTGGCTATTGTAAACAGTGCTGCAATGAACATTGGGGTGCATCTAATTTCTTGTTCTTATAAGGGCACCAGTCATATTGAATTAGAGCCTACCCTAGTGACCTCATTTTAACTTACCTCTTTAAAGACCCTTCTCCAAATATAGTCACATTCCGAGGTACTGGGGGTTAGGTCTTCAACATGAATTTTGGGGGGGGACACGTTTCAGCCCATAATAAGGACCCAGGGTAAAGTTGCAGAGTTTGGGTGGTGGGGTGCAGATTTTGGCATCATTTCAAAGGTGTCTCATTGTAGGTATCCACCTCATGGTGAAAACCTGTGTGTGCCATGGGGAGAGGCGAGGGGGGTTCCAGCAGCGCTGAGTACACTGTAGGCCCTTTCAGTGGGGCTGATTCTCTTGTAGCAAAGTGGTTTTTCAGGGTGTCACTAAAGGATGTTGTCACAGAACCTTAGGTGGCAGAAGTTATGGAATAAAATGGCAAGTTTAACTGGATGTTAATATTTATGATATTAGAGGGTTTAGGGTGGAGCCAAAATGGAAGGAGATGTAAGAATTGCCACTGGTTAATTTAAAATGACCAACTAGAAAAGAGTGTCATCTAGGAACTTCCCTGGTGGTCCAGTGGTTAAGACTCTGTGCTTCCAATGCAGGGGGTGCGGGTTTGATCCCTGGTAAGGGAACTAAGATCCCACATGCTGTATGGTGCGAGGTAAGGGGGGGGGGGGAGAAAAAGAGAGTGTCATCTAGCTAGCTGATTTTTCTCATTTTGTGTTATAATTGATTTTAAATGGTATCTTTAACATTTTTGTGGGTCTACTGTGTATCAAATTGACCCAGCAATCCAACTTCTATGAATTTATCCCATGAAATGATTGAGCAAATGACACAGATGTATGTTGGTTGTTATTAATTGCAGTGTGATTGATGCAAACTATGGGCCCAGCCACTGGGAACTGGTTAAATTATGGTCTCTCCAGGTTGTTGAATCCCATATGGTTATTAAAGGTGCTTATGTAGATCATGGATCGCAGGGGCTGGGTAGGCAACAGGCATGCATGAAACTGGCCTGTGTTGGGAGTGGGGAGTGACATGACTTGTGGCACCTGTGGGGTGAATATGCCAAGTGAAGAGGACAGTGGCTGCTTGGTCCTAGTCGATTGCTGGCCATGTAGAAATGTGCACCCAGTGTGGCCAGACCTTCCCATTTTTTAAATTCATAATTTGGAAGTATATTATATAATTTATTCTTTTTTCCCGTTTTAGTGAGATATAATTGACATACAGCACCATGTAAGTTTAAGGTACAGTATAATGATAGACTGTGAAATGATTACCACGATAAGTTTAGTTAACATCCATCATCTCCTATAGATAAAAAAAAAAAGGACAAAGAAGAAAATGTTTTTTTCCCTTGTGATGAGAACTCTTAGGATGGACTCTCTTACAAACTTTCATCTACAGCACACAGAAATGTTCACTGCAGTCATCGTGTTGCCTGTTACATCTCTAAGTACTTATTTATCTTATAACTGGAAGTTTGTTCTTTTTGACCACCTTCATCCAATTTCCAGACTTTTCTATTTTTGTTTTAAAAGAGAAGTCAGAAGTCTGGGTTTTTCTGGGAAATGCCCTGGTTTTTAAATGTTGGTAAGTACCTAAAAAAAAGTGAACCCCTTGTGTAGTACTAATAAGATTTAGCTGTGAGCTGGATCGGTCATTAAGGCACCCATTTCCTACTTCTGATGCAGAATGTTCTCAAAGTGTGTGCTGCACCGGCTGCATCAGCACCACCTTGGAATTGTTAGGAATGCACAATTTTGGGCCACACTCCAGACTTCCTGAATTAGAGACTGTGGGGTGGGACTTGGCAATATTTGGTCTAACCAGCCTTCCAGGTGATTTGATGCACACTCAAGTTTGAGAACCATTGGTCTCTATTCTTGGTCACCATTCTGGTCCCTGTCCTTGTATTGGCTCTGGGAGTTACCTCAGGTTGCCAAAGACTCCTTTTTCTCCCCAATTAAAAGCATCTGTTGCCATATCCCCACTGGGCAGCTGTTCTTTTGCTGCCTTGTAGTGGCTCTTTATGTTTATTTAATTCTTAGATTGGTGTCTAACTTTCCATGTGTTTGTTTATTTCAGCTCTCAAACTAGCATGGAAACTCCTAGAGAGCAAGGATGTTGATTTAACTTTTTTCTTTTTTTTAAAAGAGTCTAGCACGGTGCCTTGCACAGGTGATATTTCCTGATTGGAAGGTACTTTCTGAAGATTGTTGTTTTCTCATCACTCTGTCTGGCCACGCTGTCTTAAACAACCGAAACCACAGCATTGACTCTGCTGATTTGTTTCTATCTTTTCCCTGACTTCTTCCCCTGTTAATTCTCCCAGAGTAACTTCCTTCCTGCCACCAGGGCAGGGAGGCTGGTTGCACAGTAACGGCAGGGTGCCTCCCCCAGCTTCCTGGTGGGTGGCTCCAGGGCCAGCAGCAGTGCGAGACACACCTCATGGGGGCCGTGAGGTGTGTGCTCATAGGCTGTGGGGTGCCCTAGGGAGGCCTTCCCTTCCTTTCTAGGAGTGGTTTCCAGTTCTGTGGTGCAGTTTTATAGCTTCTCTCCAAACCAGCCCTGAACCTTGAGGGCACCATGTAGACTGAAGAGCCTGAAAATGAAGGTGCCTTCCAGGTCCCCTGCTGCTGGCAGTTGAAGTGACCCACTGCAGGTGGGGTGGGCTCTCGACGTGGCCTCTGCTGGAGGAGGCCCACCTTCTGCAGCCACTGTGGTGACATGACTGCCAAAGAATGTGATTGATGGGGGAAAGGTATAACAGTATTACTTTCTAATTGTTATCCGGCTTACTTTAATAAGCATATTAGAATTTGAGCTGATTTTCGAGGAAAAGCTAGGATTTACACAGGCAGAGGAAACAGAGGGAGATATTTCAGATGGGCCAGCAGTGCAGGCGAACCTGGCCAAAAGCACGCTGTGCTGGCAGAATGGTGGTGGGCTGGGCTGTGCAGGGGTGAGGTGTGATGAGGCTGGAGAATGAGTGTGAGGTAGGGAAATCACTGCATGCTCTGAGGGCAGGGGGGCAACACTGCTGTTTTCCAGGGGAAGTGAGAGTATAAATATGAGCAGAGTTGCAGGACATTCACCTGGCAGCTGCGTGTGGGCTGGATGGGGCCGAGACACGGGTCACTTCTGCAGGGGTGTCAGAGGTAGTTAGCCTCTTGGCTGAGAGCTTCAGTTGTGTTAGCCCTGGACCCTGGGCCAGCAGGAGTGAGACACCTGGGATCTAGGGAGTGAGACAGCTGGGGAGGGGGATAGCTGCCATGTAGACTTGTTCTCTGTGCGGACTTGATCGTGAGCATCATCTAGGTTGTTGTGTAAAGGAAAACCTACCATGATTGCTGATGTTGGAGAAAATGCAAAATAAGAGAAAGGCCAGAGGCAGGTTGGACTGTAGAAGTGTTGGCTGGAATAAACACACACAATGTGAGAGCTGTGAGTTTCAGTTTTATGTGGGGACTTCCTGAGGACTATAGCTTGGGAGGCAGCCTCTCTGATAGCTCTGAGGAACTGCTGCCAAGAGGAACGGGGGGAGCAGTCAGTATATATGTGATTTTGACGATGGGGGTACATTTGACCAAACGCACATTTTGGTAAGAAGGCTGCTGCTGGTCACAAGGTCTCTGTTAATGATTTTAGTGCTTTTCTAACAATGGGAGGATGCAAGAATCCAGGTTTGCAAAAATTTTCTCCTAAAAAATATCTGTCTGAAGGCCTGTTCTGCCAGTTTTCCCAGAGCACAGAGTGCCTCATTCCTGATCTCTTCCTTGAGGTCAGGCTATGTTAAAGGTCAACAATTGCAGTGGCTAATGACTCAATCCTTGTAGAGCCAGATGGCTAGTGACATTGTTTAGTTGGCAGTGCCCCCTCATCATCATAAATTTAACCTAGGTTTGGAAGGCATTTCCTGACTATTTTGTACCACAGTGCTAGGAATGCTCATTCCTAGGTCAGGCCGGGACTTTGTTGGTAGGCCACTCAATGTGCTATTACTGGACTAGGCCCTGTTAACAGTAGAGAAAAGTCTCTGGACCACCTGTCTTACTATTCTCTTATGGTCCAGGAAAGATTCCCTCTCGTTCCTTCCTCCCATGTCTAGAGTTACACTATTATAATCATTAATCTCAAATAGAACTATATATTGGGTCAATTGTTTCAAGTTGTCTAGTCATCACTTTTATTGGAGGCTCAGTAACACATTTTGTAATGCAAGAAACAACGATCTTGTAAAATAGGTAGAATATAAGTAATGTAGCTAGTAGCATTAATAGGGCCAAAAGTAAGAATTTAAGCCAAGAATTTCCATTAGGTGCTATATTCCCAGTTGCCTGCCCAATCTGTTCCATACCAGCACCAGCCCAATTTCCTAGTGTTATTAGTTTGATTAGCCTTGGTATGGTTTAATTGTTCCCAACATAAGGGGGCTTTTAGACTTAAATGATCACAGCCTGGTGTTAGCCATATAAATCCATCCCATAACTGAAGGAGGTTATATTCTTTGACTGAAATTTAGCTCGTTGCTCTGATTGAGCTTGAGTAACTTTTAAAGAAAATTCATATTTATGGTCATGGTCAGAACAAGTATGATTCCCATCGAGTAATGTCAATAATGGCCCAAACAGACCTACAGCCTCTTTCTTCTAGAATAAATTTCCTAAGGGCCATCCAGTTAGAGCCTTGGAGAAGAAAAGTCCACCAAGGTAACCCAGAAGTACTGGATGTAGGTAATTGACCATAAACCCAACACTTGTATTAATTTTTAAAGTCTGCCTGGGATTTGTGACCATGATAGAAAAACACTGATTTATGCAAAAGTCCAAGAAATTAAGAAAACACAGTAAATAATCATGTGGGTCAGGTCTGGCATCTCGAGATAGCTGTCTACTTCTGATGTTGTCTTCTTGTCCTGCTGTGGGTATAGTTTTCTCCTCTGTTTGAACATTGTTTTAAGGTGATTTTGAGGTCAGCAGTCCTCTCAATAGACCAGTCCAGTGCAGGGGCCCTTTCTAAGTGGGAAATATGAATCCAAGAGTCAATTCCCTTCAGTCACTTCGCATGAGCTAGTTAATAGTACCCGATAAGGGTCCTTCCATCTAGGTTGGAGATAGTTCTTTAAATGACGCCTTTTCCTGTATTGCATAATCTCCTGGTTGCAGCTCATGGGGCACCTGGTCTTCATCCAAAGATAGAATACTGAGATAAGCTTCAGAAACAAACTTAGAATATCCTTTTAATAATTCATTTAAACTTTACAGTAATGTAATATAACCACAAGGAACTCTCTGGGAAGTGAGTATAGGCAGTAAATACAGACCTCAGTGAACAAAACTAGCATTTAACATTCACTGAAACATAATCTTTTTTTCTCTAAAATTACCCTAATTTCTACCGCATACAGCCAAATTAAGACTAATTTGTTTGCAAAATAAGTCTGGTTAATGGGTCACATAGGCTCTTTTAAATTGGCTGGGCTGGAGCTTTTCATAAGGAACCTCAGATCGAGTTTTTAAAAGGCCTCCCAAGACAAGGAAAGCCACACCAAGGGCTTGGCACAGATTCTGCCTGTGATATCTATAGATTTGGGTGAATTCCTGTGTTCCTGAGGTCCCCAGAATATCTTGAGATTCCTGCACCTGTCAGGAGGTGACCTTTCTTATTCATCTGATAAGGCTGCTGGGAACATAAGTTTCCCAATTTCTGGAGGGATCAGGTAGAGAGAAAAGATAAATGTTTCAATTCTGCTTACAAAGGTATAATTTACCATGTGGCTGTGAGTCATAATTAGCTTGAGGGGAAAGGTTTCCTTATATCTGGAAAACACAGATTAAAAGTCTAATATTTCAGACAAAAACTATAAAAATTATGACGATATTCACCAGTTCACTCATTCCTATGTAACTAATCTTTTTTGCTAAGTTTTATGAAGCCGTCAGGCTTTCCACTAGGATTCTTTAATTTCTTACCCAGTTCAGTGGTATGATCCAAAATTTAACAGAAATCTGTTCTTGTCAAAATGTTCTTTCTATGAATCTTCCTGAAGATGAAGGATTTTTTGCAAAAGCACCAAAGTAAAACAATAACCGTCTATAAATGAGAAAATTCTTTTAAAGGCATGGTTTAAACACCTGATTACAATTCAATTGGCAAAGAAACTTGGCTGCTGCTGTGACATACAGTGTTTTTTCCTTAGTCTCAGGAATTGGAGATGGTCTGATAAGATAAGAATTCCTGTGCACAGGGAAAGAAATACAAATTTTTCCTAGAAGGACTTGTTCCCTTAGGGTCAGAATTCTGAACAGATGTTTTATCAAGCTAGCTTCCTCTAACTTAACTGCGTATGCAAGAAAAGAGCCCCATTTGGGCCATTTTCATGGTGATATTTCCTTTAATACCCAATTAAGTAACTAACTTGTAAGTATAAGTTTCGTTAAGTACATGAACCTGGCTGGAGTGTTAGCTGGAGGCTGGATTTCTGATGCCCCTTGTTTAGGAAAGACTTTAGGCCTGCCCACCTAGCCACCCAGACCAGACTGCTCTGTGTCTTTCAACTGAGCAAATCCCAGTGTCTTTCAACTGGGCTCCCCCAGTGTCTTTCAGCTGGTGGGGGGGCACCTTTTTTCCCAGTGTCTTTCAACTGGTGGGCTAGGTACCTGTTATATATCACCAAGTAGAACTCAGGATCATCAACCAATTATCAGGAGATCCAAGAACCAGGAGAGGCTTACTTAAATTCGTTTGGACCTGCTGAGGAGGTGGATGGGCACAAAGGGCCCTGCTGGTACCAAGGCTCCAAGGCTCTGGATCCTTATAGAGTTCAGGTGGAGAGAAGTCTGCTCTGGGTCCCTTTGTGGTGGTTAAAGCTGTTGACTGAAATAAAAACACTTGTGAGAGATGTGAGTTTCAGTTTTATTTGGGGACTTGCTGAGGACTATAGCCCAGGAGGCAGCCTCTCAGATAACTCTGAGGAACTGCTTCCAAGAGGTCAGTGGGGCAGTCAGTCTATATGTGATTTGACGAAGGGGGTACGTGCAACCAGGCACACATCTTGGTAAGAAGGTTGATGCTAGTCACAAGGAACAGATGTCTCTGTTAACGATTTTAGCGCTTTTCTAAGTATGGGAAGATGCTAGAATCCAGGTTCCATTAGGATTCTTTAATTTCTTACCCAGTTCAGTGGTATGATCCAACATTTATCAGAAATCTGTTCTTGTCAAAAAGTTCTTTCTATGAATCTCCTTGAAGATGAAGGAATTTTTGCAAAAGCACCAAAGTAAAACAATAACTGTCTATAAATGAGAAAATTCTTTGAAAGGCATAGTTTAAACACCCGATTACAAAGCAATTGGCAAAGAAACTTGGCTACTGATGTGACATACAGCATTTTTTCATTTCTCCTAAAAATTTCTGTCTGAAGGCCTGTTCTGCCAGTTTTCCCAGAGCACAGGGTACCTCATTTCTGATCTCCACCTGGAACTCCTTTCAGGATGTGTTGAAGGTCAGTGACTGCAGTGGCAAGGGACTCAATCCTTGTAGAGCCAGGTGGCCAGCGACATTCTTTATGGCAGCAGCAAATACAGTGTGTAGACATTTTGTGAGCTGCTTACCACTTATGCCTAATTAGCCCAGTAGCCGGTCCAGATGTGGTTAAGTGTGTGAAGTTAGCTTTATTGTGCTTTTCATTTCGTTCTTCATATCATTCTTCATAGCTTATTGCTCCTGAGGCTTGTCTGTCTTGTCGGTCTTGTCTTATCTTGTTTTCCTTTAAACAATTTAAAGGAAAAATTACCTTTCAGGGCAGTAGAAATGAAAAGAACGGAAATTTCTAGGAAGGGACTGAGACAGTCCTGAAGCGCTCAGCAGAGGGTGTAACTTTCACTGGGCCTTGGAGATGGAGAGATTGGTGTTAATTCTTATCATTACCCCAGCGTGGTGTGGGATTTGGGGGAAGGAGGTGTGCTAGTCTGCTTGGGCTGCCATCACAGGCTACTACAGACTGTGTGGCGTAAACAACAGAAATCGATTTCCTCACAGTTCTGGAGGCTCACAGTACGAAATCAGAGGCTGGCTGGGTTGGTTTGTGATGAGGCCTCTCTCCTCAGTTTGCAGATGGCTGCCTTCTTGCTGTGTCCTCACGTGGCCTTTTCTCTGCACAGAGAGGGAGAGCTCACCAATCCTATTGCATCAGGACCCCACCCAAATGACCTCGTTTAACCTTAATTACCATCTCCAAATACAGTCATAGTGAGGGTTAGAGCTTCAGCCTGTGAATTGGGGGTCGGGGGGGGGCACAGTTCAGTCCACATCCATAACAGGAGACGGATGTGCTCAGTCAGCCATGAAGTCAGGGCAGGATGTGGGCTGGATGGGAGGGGAGGGTGGTCGGGGAACCTGACCAAGGGGAGGAGAGGGCTTGGAGGGTGTGCAGGAAGGCGGTGGCAGGGATTGCAGAAGAAGAGGCCCAGTCTGCCTGGTGCGTTCTTCCAGGTTCCCTCGCTGTCCTCTCCTGGTATTCAGGAATTGTCATCATTTACAAAATGACACTTCTTCAGGTCGGAACATCCCTGAAAGTCAGTTTCTCTGGTCCTTATGCTTGAATCCTTTGTCTGAGAAGAACTCAGGTCCAAGTTTTGAGAAACACCTTTCTCCCCCTGAAAAGCACACCTCATGTTCAGAGAAGTTCGTGGAAGCTTTAGTTCCCAAGTCTGGCACCATCTATTAACATGACAGAAAAGGAGCAGGACCTTCTCCGTCGTCTTGCCATGAGGGGTCGGTCTAGACTCTTCCAAGAGCATAGTCCCCTTTCAGGTAAAGAAGTAGAAGCGATTTTTAAGAGTGGCTGGGAAAGGGGGAAACAAATGAGCTTGAGGGGGACGTCCTGACTGCCTGGATACCCAGGTGAGGTGGGAGAGGCAAGGACCAGAAATCCTCAAGGTGTCTTGAAAAATTATGCGGGCGGAATGTTCTGAGGATGAGAGAGATCTTCCCCTCTGCTCCCCAACTATACTTCAAGGGACCGAATGGCTCTCAAAAGTGAACTAAGAAAAAAAGAAAACGCAACAACCCAACGCCCCAGAAGGTGAGGGCTGCGCCTGAACAGATGCCAGGGGCTTTGTTTGAGAGCTGGGCGGCTGGGGGGTGGTGAGGTGGGGCTGACGGGAGCCGCATAATGGGTGGTGCCTTTCATATTCAGAGCAGCCCTTTGATCGGAGGGCGATGAAAGTGCTGGAAAGTGGAGAGGCTCGATGGGGGGGGGGGGCTTTATCTTCTACAAAAAAGGCATCTGCCAGACCCCAGCCCCCTCCCCCGCCCCTTCAGCCTGTGGGCTCCCACAACAATGCCCCAACTGGGACCTGGGTCTCCCCACAGCTGAAGAAGTCTCGGGAAAGAGAAAGAAGTCTGCTGCACGTGTTGGACAGAGAGTTTAATGGATTCTTTCCACAAGCCCAGAAAGAAAGGGAGAGAGAAGAGGGGATGTGGGGAAGCAAGGGGGGAGTGGAAAGGGAGACATGGTGGGGAGAGCGGGGAAGGAAGGGTGGCATTTGAACACTGAATTAAACTGTCAGGTAATAAGCTTGTTACTTCTTCCAGTGAACACAACTGTTCAGAAGACAGTGCAGATGGGGTGAGTATGTGTCATTGGAGGGAAGGGTAAGAGTATTCAGCTGACAAGACATGGTTTTGGGTGGACTGATAATTTTTTTTCTAAAAGACAGTATAATAAAAGACAAACACTAAAGTGAAAGCAGAAATCTGTCTATCTAGCTGTGTTTTCGAAGGGGAAAAGTAAGTCCCTTTAAGTCTTTGCACTGTTAGAAACTTCATGCTAATTGGAGCTTTATCATAACTGCAATAATTTCCACTAGTTCTTCCTTTCTTGCTGTCTCTTACCCCTCATACAATCTCAACTAATGCAGATGAAGAGACTTGAAACAAAACAATTGCTTTTTGGCCTGGAGGTGAGTATTTTCTGCTTGTGGATGATTTTTTGAGTCTATTCTGTGGGGTAGATGTACTCTTTGGGTGTAAATCTCATGGCTCAGCCAGTGCTATACCATTGAGTCAGATGTCCACCCAGGTGTAACTGGCATGGCCTGGGGAGGGAGGGGACAGGCAGAATCACATCATATGTAGGGCTGTCTCTTCAGGGGCTGTGGTTTGTGTAGAGGGTTGGGGGAGGAGGGAGCACAGTGATTTGACACTTCTGGAACACCTAGCAGGAGAAGAAAGTCTGACATAAGAGGATGGTTTTGTGGATTTTTTTCCCCAGTGGTGGAAATTGACCTGACACAGTGATCTGGGTGAGGGCCATTAATTAACAGACATGGAAGGCTCCATGGAGCCTCAAGGCCTGTGCTGATGGGGGGAGAAACAAGGGAGGCAGAGAGGACAGAAAGTGAGACCAGGGCGTCTGCTCCCCTCGCTTCCTGAGATGGAGCAACTCAAGGACTTATAAGTAGATGACCATCTGAGGTCATCACATCCAGTCTCCCGCCCTGTTGGGGGCAAGAATCCTCTCTATGTGGTCATTCCAATTTTTTTTTACAGCTTCATTCACTTTATTTTTCTCATATAAAACTATGTGGTGGCTACAGCTGGAGCCTGGGTCCTCTGCATGGAAACTCTGGTGTGGGTCTTTAAAACATCGTCAGTGAATTCCTGATACGGAGACTTGGTGAACGCTGTCTCTTTCCAGAGATCAGGAGTGAGATAACTGTAGGTCTTGGAAATGGCATCAAAAGTGGCCTTGGCAAAGTTGCCCAGGGTGGCAGTGCAGCCCCTGGCAGAGGTGTAGCAGTCGTCAATTCCAGCCATCATCAGTAGCATCTTGGGCACAGGGGCTGAGAAGATGCCAGTACCCCTGGGACCAAGGATAAGGCACATCAGCACAGAGCCACAGCGGCCAGTCACCTTGCAAGTTACAGTATGGGGCTTGCTGATCTTATCCCCCAGTAGCCTCGCCGCATGGCCATGATGGAGAGCTTGGCCAGAATGGTGGCCCCATGGATGGCACTGGCTATCTGCTTAGAGCACTTGACACCCAAACCGACATGTCCGTTGTAATCCCCAATGGCGACAAATGCCTTGAACCTGGTCTGCTGCCCAGCACGGGTCTGCTTTTGCACAGGCATAATCTTGAAAACCTCCTGCTTGAGGGATGTTTCTAGGAAAAAGTCAGTGATCTCAGATTCCTTGATGGGCAGAGGGAAGAGATAGCTCTCCTCCAGGGACTTGATTTTCAGGTCCCTAACCAGGTGGCCCAGCTTGGTGATGGGGAGGCACTCCTCGTCCTCAGCCTTGCCTCCATGTGCTCTGTGGCCCCGACCCTGGCTGTGACCCTGACCCCGGACGCCGCTGCCAAAGCTTCCGCGGAAGTCACCGGGGCCTCCCATTCCAGGGCCCCCAGGGACCTCTGGGCCCTCCCGCAGCACCGGCGTCATACGCCATTTGGTGTTTTTACAAAGAAGAAGGGTCATTCAAAAATTTTTTTTTTCCACATCTTTATTGGAGTATAATTGCTTTACAGTGGGGTGTTAGTTTCTGCTTTATAACAAAGTGAATCAGCTATACATATACATATATCTCCATATCTTCTTCCTCTTGGGTCATTCCAATTTTGATTGAACTGTCCCAGTGTCAGGGAGAGCTCTGTTACAGTTCCCCAGGGAACATCCTTGTGCCTTAATGAAACAGGAGGGAAAGGGGCAGGGCACAACCTTTAAAAGAATGACATAGCCATAGGACATGATGAAAACTAGTGAGAACCAACTGGGTCCAAGATGGCGGAAGATTTGACTTCCAGTGGACCTTGAGCCTCATTATATGCTCATTGTAATACATTAGCATATGCTAAATGACACACCCACAGGCGCCATGACAGTTTTGAGGCCCAGCATAAAAGGCTAAAAAGTGGGCTGTGGCCCAATTCCTGGAAATCCTCGCCCCTTCCCCCAAATAGTTGGAATAATCCTCCCACTCATTAGCCTATGAAATTACCCAGCCCATAAAAACTAACCACCCCATATTTCGAGGCCTCTTGCTTCTTGCCTTTCGATGACCCACACTCCGTCTTTGGAGTGTGTTTCTCCCAAGGCCTCTCGCCTTCTGAGATAGTGCACACTCTGTCTGTGGAGTGTATTTCTCTCTAAATAAATCTGATTCTTACCCATCACTTCGTCTTCGAATTCTTTCACGATGAAGAAAGAACCTTAAATTCACTGGCGACACTAGCATATTTATTACACACTTGTGCTTGTATTTCTATAGGAGTGATTCCTAGAAGTGGGACATGTACGTTTTCTCTTTTGATGGCTGCTAACAAATTATGCATGTGTGGAAACACACACTGTGTTGATACATACAAGAATGAGTACATGGCAGTCATGGCGAGACAGGGAGCTCAAAAAGAAGGAAGGACTTTCTAATAGTTAAAAATGTCTCACAATAGAGCAGAGCACCTGACTTGGGGTAACAGGTGTTCAAAAAGTAGAGCTTGGCACACTCTGGAGACCACTGGGAACCTCTCCAAGGAGGCAAGTCCCCCACTGGTGGCTTCTGTGGCCCTGAGTCCTTCCAAATACAATGCATTTTCTAGGTGAGGCTTGGAGAACAACAAAGGTTTTGCAGGACCCATTCAGAAGCACTCTGAGCCCATCTCCTTGCAGAGGCTTCCACTGGGCTCTGCTCGCCCTCTGCTGTAGACACAGGCCTATCTACTGTATCCCCAGCTGGGATGCCCTGGATTCTGCTGGGACCCTCCCCTGGTGGCCTCAAGAGGTAAATGAGTTTTTCCCAACAGGTCAGAAGTCTTCCTATGAGCCCAAGGGGGACACCCTGAAGATAGCAAGAATGGCTTGTGGCAAAGCTTTAGGCAAAGCTGCTATTTTGCGTGGTTGAGGACAGAAATCTTTACAGGTTTCAAGGGAAGTAGCCTGGTTTGCTCTAAGGTCTTGGAGGCTCTTGGCGTCACCTTTTTTTTTTTTTTTTGATGTGGAGGACCAAACTATAGTTCTGGGGTGAGGAAGTGACTGTGATGGTTTCTCTCTGGGGTCTTCACCTGGGCCTGAGCTCCCACTGAGTGTTCATGTTTATCCTTTACTGCCCTCTGTGACCTGTTGCCATCACAGGCCCTTTTGTCCTGTCCCCCTGCCAACAGCCATGCCTCAGGGCAGGGGCCCCATCTTCCTCCCCGAATGCAGTTCCACCTCCCGGAGGACGGCTGACTGCAGGGTGGGGGAGGGCTTGCTGCTGCTGTTATTATCATTATTGCTACTACTATTATTGTAAATACATCCTGCTTATCCCTTTGTTGTCCCCTCCAGGCGCTCAGAGCTCTAATATTCCACCACCTCCACCTCTCATCCTCTCTTCTCTAATGCGTCTTGCTTTGCCCTCAGGTGCTGTTAACAGATTGACAGTGAGTGACAAGGACCTGTGTGAAGGTGTCTGTTACCCAGCAGTTTTCCTTTAAGAGAATTGGTTGTTGCTACGGCAGCACAGTAGCTTGGCAAGGTGGCAACCATATAGAAGGCGTTAGAGAGGAATTCTTGGAGCTTCCTGGTGCATTCCCAAAGCCTGACTGAAGAAGGCAGAATGTGGATTTCTTCTGAAATAATGTTTTAAATGGAGGTTTCTAGTTAGTTGAGTGCACAGAACGGCTTATGTTTGTGGAAAAACCGTAGAAACGGTACTGTTTCAGGAGCATGCTGGCCCCATCCACCAACACCCTTGTAGCCCACATCCTTCCTTGTGAGGATATGAGTCAGACTCTGAAAACTATGGTGCGGAGAACTGTCAGTCAGGGTCGGAGGACTGAGCCAGTAACTCACTGCAGCTCTCGGAAGACATTTCATATTTGAAAGAGTTGAATGTGGTCGGTATTCATCTCTTGAGGTTCTTAGAGCTCTGACCCTGACTGAATTCAATCAATCGCTCCCAGCCCCGCCTGCATGTCGGAGTCACCTGGGGGGGGGGGGGAATGTAGGCGGTGCTTCACACTAGCAGAGCTGTCATTACAGAAGCGACCCCTCCAAGGGGGCTAGTGCACGTGCTTGTCCTGGTTTATGTGCAGCTGTTAGGAAGCATGGAGCAGCCCCGGATGCACCGTGTGGACTGATGCCCGGGGGAAAGGAGATGAACAAGCTGCAGAGCGGTGCGTGAGGCCTGCTAAGATTTATGTCCATGATGATGTGATGGATAATGAGTTATAATCTGTGTTTTGGAAAAAAATTGGCTTAGGAGGTTTCTGGGAAAACCAAACCATCCGGGTGTTTGGAAGGGGAGGCTCATCTGAGATCTTGGAGAAATGAACCTGAATCTTTGCAGGATTGTATGAAATCTTCAACTGTAGACTTCTGCCTGGATTTCTCCTTGGGATCTGCCTGAGTCAGCCTGAGCCCAGAGCAGAGGTCCCAGGACATCTTTGGATTAGGGGCAGCGGGGTCATCTCTGGGATGCCTCCAAGGGGCTTCCTGTATCCAACCTGCTTTCTCACTGGAAAGGCGTAGGAAACCTTCATTTTGTCCCTTCTTGCTGTCAGAAATTTCCCTTTTCCTTTTCTATGATTTGCCTTAGTCATTGATTTTACCTTGTGGATAGAAAGTCTCAGCCTGCATTTACTTCAAAAACAATGGAAGTTATCTCTGTTTGCCAAGACCTGGCTTTTTATTCCTTGATTGTTTTACATTACATTGTAATGTATAGCTTCAGTATTTATTTATGGAAAGGTTTTTATTTGACTGCTTAAAGGCCAAAGGAGCAAAAACAAAAACAAAACCAAAAAAAGTGGAGGTGATATCTCTGCTTCTTTCTATCTATCTATCTATTATCTATCTATCTATCTATCTATCTATCTATCTATCTATCTATCTATCTACCTATCTATTATCTGTCTGTCTGTCTGTGTATCTATGTGTCTGTTTTTACATGCAGAGACTATCCTTGGAAAGAGATTCAAGACACTAGCAGCAGTGATTACTTTTAGAGAGGGTGATTGGGGAACAGGAATGGGAGGGAGATTCATTTCTTTGTACTGTTTGAAATTTTTACCATATGCATATTAACTATCTTTTTAAAAAGTTATTTACTTAATTTAGTTATTTTTTGGCTGCATTGGGTCTTTGTTGCTTCGCGTGGGCTTTCTCTAGTTGCGGCAAGCGGGGGCTACTCTTCGTTGCGGTGTGCGGGCTTCTCATTGCGGTGGCTTCTCTTGTTGCGGAGCACAGGCTCTAGGCGCGTGGGCTTCAGTAGTTGTGGCTCGTGGGCTCTAGAGCGCAGGCTCAGTAATTGTGGCGCATGGGCATAGTTGCTCCGCGGCACGTGGGATCTCTCCGGACCAGGGCTCGAACCCGTGTCCCCTGCATTGGCAAGTGGATTCTTAACCACTGTACCACCAGGGAAGCCCCATATTAACTATTAAAAAGAGGGTAGAGCTGAGATTGATATGCTTTATGAGTAGACTTTGTCCTCAAATTCTTTTTTTGTGTGTGTGTCCTTAAATTCTTACACTGAAATACTAATCCCCAGGACCTGTGACCGAGACCTTATTTGGAAGTAGGGTCTTTGCAGATGATCAAGTTAAGGTGAGATCATTGGGGTGGGTACTAATCCAATATGACTGTGTCCTTATAAAAAGAGGAAATTAAGACACAGAGAGACACACAAGGGAAAACGCCATGTAAATATTGGAGTTATGCTGTCACAAGCCAAGAAAATACCAGAAGCTAGGAGAGAGGCCTAGAACCTAACCTCTCTAACACCTTCAGAGCGAGCATGACACCACTAACACCTTGATTCTGGACTTCCAGCTTCCAGAACTGTGAGACAATATGTTTCTGTTGTTTAAATTACAGTTTGTTAAGATAGTCCTAGCTATCTTAGCAACCAGTGCAACATGTGAGAAAATGTTAGCAGAAACTCCAAAGAAAGGAATTGACTGGATACAAGGGGTAGTGGGCAGTGGGGAGTTGACTGGGGAGGAGGTGTGGGGCAGCATGCATGGCCAGGGACCCTCGGCTGGGACCCCGTGCCTGCTCCTTTGCCCTGGCTCCCTTTCACGGTTGCCTGCCCCTGGCCCCCGGCTGGACGTGCTGTCCAGTACACCTGGGCTTTCTGGCTGTCTCGGAACAGTCCTTGTGCCCCACCTACGATCACCTGTTACTGATCCCGCAACGTAGGAGGTTAGGTCATTGACAACGCCCATCAGGATGAACTTCCTGGAAGATGCCTCTGGGGTTAACTTAGCCAAACAGAGTTGTTTCTTAGGAATTTGCTTCTCTGTGAGTCACATCCTGGAACCCCACATTTGTTAGACTGGCCCAGAATTTGCCAAGCACAGCAAGGAGAGTAAACTACATAAGGACGATTGACAGTTGATAATCCTTTGGAGGGGCCCCTGTAGGTTTCTGAGGAAGCTGGGTCTGGCCCTTAGTGGCTTTAGCTGGGGTGACTTTGGGGCTGTGTATTGTTTTCGTGCAGCCGTCATGTGCTCTGTGTCCTCTTCCTTAAGACGTGGAGACTTCCTGCAGGGACATTGGGGTGGTGACCTCCTCTACTCAGGGGCAGACACAAATGGCCACCCTTGCTTTGCACCAGGGGTTTGCGGCAAGGAAGGCACCTCCAGCAGTGCCTCCGCGGCCCTGCCCCTGGTTGGACAGAGCTCTGGTGGCCCCAGGAGTGGACATTGAGCCGAGGTCTGGGCAGCAGAGGTGATAAAGGGCTGCTGTTTGGAGGAGGCAGAGACTCACCTCCTTGACTGTGTGGTGGTGAAAATGGTAGCTAACAAGGGCTCAGAGGCACTGGGTGTGTTAGGCTCCAAGGAAACCCTGGGCCTCACTCAGAGACTTCTTCCTCAGGAAACCATGTTTGGTCTTTCTCCCAGGAGTCTAGTTTGTGTCAATAGAGCTTTGCTCCGTTAAACATAAACTGCACCAGAGGCTTGCCCAGGTCCCTGCTCAGCCACGGAGGGAGGAGTTGGGGTGGCTGCCTTCTAGGAACACCTGGGCCAAACTGTCCCTTCAGGTGCTTCTCTGAGCCTTCCTTTGGCTTTCACAGAATGCGTTTCATGGAACAGATAATGAGCCCTGTGTTTGGTGCTCAGGATCTTCCGGGGAGCACTGTGGGCTGGGATCCTTGCTCTTTCCAGCCAAGAAAACCCAACCCTTCCGCCAAATCTCTTAGGTGGGCACTTGAGGCAGAGTGGTCAGTGGCTTATCCGGTGCTGGCTTTTCATCTGCAAGATGCTTAAGGCCTCTCAGAAGTAGTTAGGCTATAAATAAGCACAGGATTAAAGCCTCCAAGCTTAATAGTTAGAAGGTTGTAGCAGCTCTAGAAGAAAAGACTCGGTGAGTATAGGAAGTTTTGTTAGAGATTTAAAAAGGGCGTTTCTGTGGTTTTTTAGGAAAAAAAGAAAGACTTAGCACCAACTCAGACACATGCACAGTTCACTGTTCACACTTCCTTAAAAGACATGTATTTGTAGTATGGCCTCCTCAGAGTTGCTGGGTGCCACAAGGAAGGACCTCCTTCCTGCCAAGGCAAAGCAGCAAAGGGCTAATCTGGGAAGGGTTTTGATTTGCTTGTGGATGGGCTGTCCTAGCAAGCCTGAAATCATAGAGTGAAAGTTTAACTTTGGGCCACTGCCTCTGGGAGGGTGATGTCTTTCTGTGATACACCAGCCCCCTCCTCCTCCTCCTCTTCTTCTTGACATCACCTCCCGCACTTACAGGTAAAATGAAAACCCTAGGATGGCAAGGATCTTGTCTTTCTTGTTCATTACTGTATCTTCAGTGCTTGGATCAGTAGGCACCAATAACAATTTATTGGCTGAATTAATGAATGGAAGAAGAATGAATGAACTTCAGGAATATTTAGCACTGTACTTGCTGTGATTCTGTTCTTTATTAGTTGACTCAAGAATGACCTTTCATGACACCTTTCAGATCCATTACACTCTCTCATTCTTGATGATGCTTGGTTGGCCAACCACTCAATTTCCAGAATTCTAGGCCAACCCAGGATTACGACTGGCTTTTTGCTCCCTATCTTGCGCTTCCCCCCACGCCCATCCCCAGCCTCTGCTGTCCCCAGATCTTCTGTTGCTTGAGGACCACAGGCTGCCAGGGAACCTTCAGGATGAGCACCATTGGCCAGGTTACTGTTCTGATGTTCTTCTTCCACCAGGGACTCTGTGTAATTCTGAATAGGGACGTGTCTGATATCTTGACTAACTTAATGCACTAAACTCCCCGTCAACCATTTTAATGTCTCAAGGACATTACTTCTTCCTAGGCAAATGGGAAGACTACATTTCCCAGCCCCTTTGAGGATTAGGCAAGGCCATGTGACTACTTCTCACCAATGAATTGTGGGAATTCCAGGCTGAGGCATTTAAGAACTGTAGGTTGCCTACCATGTTGACTCTATTGCCTCCCATGGAAACCGATGGGAGAAGAGTGTCACGAGCTAAACCAAACTGGATTCCCAAGGGACTAGATGGATGAAAGGGCCACTACCTCACTCAGACTTTGTGTGAGCAAGCTACAGACATTTACTAAGCCATTGAAATTTCAGGTTTAATTTGTTATTGTGACAGAGCTTAGCCTATCCTGATTTATACCAGGAGAATATGGGAGTTTAAGAGAATGGAGGCTTGGTAGGCACAAGCATTTAAGGAATAAGCCCAAATGCAGACCTCCCAAAGCTGGCTGAGGGATAAGCTCAAAGAAAACGTGAGTCTCTGGGGGTAAGATTTACTCCCCCCACGTTAGGCCTAATACTCCTCCCCTGCCTCCACCCCCCGTTTACTTTTCTGAGAAGTTTGGTGAGTCTGGCTTTTCTGGAGATGCTCCCTATTTGGCTTGGCTGGGGAAATTTTGCTGGACTTCCTTTATTAAGCGTCCATCCTGCCTCAGACTTCAGTTTTTGGCAGAGTCATTTCTAAACCTTATTCGTTCAGTCAAAATTTATTGAATGCTTACAGTATGTCATGTCCTGTTTGCCAGATGGGAAGGATGCAGAGGTGAGGAGGACACGATTGCTACCCTTGGGGTGGCTACCTAGGGCAATGCCATTAGCGGTGTAATCGAATAGTCACAGGAGGCTCTGGGCAAAGAGGAGATAGTCTCATTGTGCCTGGGAGTTAATGACAGAGGCTTCACGAGGAGGAGATTCTCCTGTTGCTACTTCAAAGGACACGTGTGTGTCTGCCATAGGGATGAGGGTAGGAGAAGCCTTCCAGGCAGAGGGAACCGTGGGCGTGTGCAATCGCAGCAGCGCGGTTCCCCTGGCACGCAGCTGGGGCTGCATCAGCTCGGAGGTACAGATTGTACCGGAGGCAGGGCTTCTGTATAAAATTGGCTTTGGGAGATTGTCTGTGTTACCACTTAATGCTTATTGAATTTGTGTTTTAACGGAGAGTTAAATTTTTACTAAAAAAAAAAAAGCAGAAGTAAAAAGGTTTTTAGAAAAAAGAAAAGTAAAAATCTTTTGACTGGTTAGGCATCAATACCAAGGAAATAATTTGAAAATAGGAAAAACTTTCTGCTCCCGGATGCTCTTGATGGTGTTATTCATGATAGTTTATTTTAAAAAATGAAGACCTAACTATTTCACAATAGAAAGTTTAGCTAAGTGATGGCCTATCACATGCAATGTGAGGCTAAGAACTCTGTCATGTGAGGAGATACTTACACTGTCAGACAAAAAGTGCAGGATACTAATTTTTTTTAAATTGAAGTATAGTTGATTTAGAGTGTTGTGTTAATTACTGCTGTACAGCAAGGTGACACAGTTAAGGATACTAAATATTATGTATAATACAATCAATTGTATAAAAGGTATAGAATAAACTGAAAGAAAATATACTCAAAATATACCCACATGTTGTTAAAAGCAGTTATAACTCGAGTGTTGAAATTATGGGCAATTTAAAACTTCTTTTGTATAAAATTTTCTGTTTTCTAGATGTAGTGTGAGTGCTACTCTTATCTGGGTGAAAAAAAAGCTTTAGTGTGCCTTTCTTTCTGATTCCTTTTCTGCTTCCCCATTTCCCTCTCTCCTCCCTCTTCTAACCCTCCCTCCCTTCTTCCCAATTTCAGACTCCTAGGTCTTTAGCATAAGACTAATAATTTAAATTAGACCATATGACAAAAGTCAGTTACGCTACTTGGTAGCAGCGTACCTCGTGAACAGCATGGTGGTGAAGATCTCGGGCTCTGGTATTGAACTGTTTGGGTTCACACACTTTGTGTGGGGACACTTTGGTTTACTAAGCTATGTGACCATAAGCAAATTATTTAACTTCTTTCCCCCTCATTTCCTTGTTCTTTAAAATAGATTTAACAATAGTTACTACTTTAGGATGTTGAGAGGATTAAATGAGAACAGAAGCGAACTCTTTAGCAGGGTACATAGTCAGCACTCAGAAAATAATGTTACTGGCTTAGTTTTAGTATGCAAACTTATTTAAAGCTTAATCATCAAAAGCAAAGACAAACATCCTAGCAAGTCTTTGTAAGCTTCTTGTCAACAGGTGACCCTTGAATATGTTGAGAGGGGACTGAATAAACAAAGTTCTTATTTAACATATAATGTGGCCCATACAGTGTTCCCCAATTTGCAGACTGGTGAGTCTATTAGAATGAGTGGCTCAATCTTCTCTAAATACCAAGAACACTTTAAAAAAACATTCCAGAATCAATGGAAACTCTTAGAGGAAGGTCTCTTAGCAACAGGTAACCTGGGCTCATCCTGAATGCCTTTAGAACACTAAAGGCATAAGCAGGTGTTTGTGAGCCGATCAGACCCTGGGATCTTGGTTTGGATGAGTTATACTGAGACAGAACGTGTGAAGCCTTAGCCTGGGGCATGGCAAACCTGAGAGGTGCTTCCATAACGCCCCCTCGCCTCCCCTCCAAAGGTTCATTCCTCCAGCTGATTGAAAGCCATTTAGCAACACCCAGTGGTGTGGATAGGTCCTCACTGTATGGCTTTAGAACCCAGGGGCTCATCATGAGTTTCCTCACTTAGACTGAAATTTGCAGACATGCCCATGGATATGTCTGCTTCTGTCAACTCACATCACCAGCAGAGGGGTGGGGAGGGTGGGAACACAGCATGGCTCAGAGGGTCCTGTCCCAAGATAGAAGCGGCTGGTCTGCAGATCCTTGGGGAGCTGACCTCCAGGAGAGGCTGGAGGAGGTGTCTCTGACAGGGATGGGGGCATGTGGAGAGAAGAGAGGAGAGGAGGGCATTTTACAAAGAGGGAGCTGCCCCCCTCCGCATTTGGTTAAGGTGCCTTGACAGGGACAGAGTAACCCAGGGAGGAAGGGGTGTGGAAGGGGGGTGTGTGGCAGGCAGGCTCACGCGCGGTGGCCTGTGGGAAGCAAGGTGACAAGACTCCCATGCTCTTTGCCACTCAGAATGAGGAGGAGAAAGAAGGGGATTGGGGCTGCATAGTGTCATTTGATGACTTGAGACCTGCCATGTGTTATCTCCAGAGAACTGAAAATTTCCTACTGAAGATCTCATGATCAGACAGGTCCCGCCTGTCTGCATTTCAGCCAGAGGGAGAGGGGGAACATTCCAGCAAAGGCAGTATCCTATACACTGACTACTGGGGCAGCTGTCAAAGGTGATACGTCTGTGTCCATACTTGGGCGAATGAGAGGGAAAATGCCACAGTGCTGTCAGGAGCCTTGTAGAGGGTGGCTGGTCCCAATTCCCACCTGGAAAGGTGCCAGAATCCCCGCCTTTCCCACTCTGACCTAGCTCTCCAGTGCCAAGGGGAATTCACTGCTTTGTAAAATTCCTTGAGTCTGGATTGTCCCCAAAGATGTTCCAGTTAACCCTTCTCTTGTGATGTGTGCCTGAAATCAGCTCGGGAAACCCAGCACGTTCTCCCCTCCTCGGGGAGAAGCAGAGCACACTCTAGTGTGTCAAGACTTGGCAAAGTTCATAAAGATAAAAATCTGTTTGATTTTGTGTAGCCTTCATTTCCCCTCTTTTTCCCACAATAACTTCCATTAACATTCCATGGAGCTAATGAATCCATTAGCTGGCAAATGCCACCCTGATGGTTGGAAAAGACCCGTGTGTACTGTGTACAGTCCTGTCCAGTCCTTGATGTAACTGAAACCTGTTGGTTCATGTGTCTGTCTGTGTGTCCCTCCCTGCCCCATCTCCCCACGTCCTCCCAGCCAGCTCTTTGGGACCCTCACCTCTTGAACACTCTCATGGGAGAGTTCCAGATTGTCGGTGTCCCTCTTAAGGCACTTCCCCAGGTGTCATCTGATGGGGGCTGACTTGGGCAGGACTGTCCTCCTTTTCTTTGGACACGGTCCAGGGACTTGCATTCCCTTTTTTAGCAGCAGGTCCATGTCCTTATATAACGAACACAGGTGAGGCTATTGCCAACCATGGACAAAAGAAATAAGACGGCAGCTAATGATTGCTGTGTCAGTGGACTTAAAAGAGACCTATATTTTCTCCACTCAGGTCATCTTTGCCTTAAACCAGACCCTCCTGCAGCAGGAGAGCCTGCGAGCGGGCAGCCTTCAGATCCCCTACACAACAGAGGACCTCATCAAACACTATAACTGCGGGGACCTCAGTTCCATCATCTTCAGCCATGACAGCTCCCAGGTGAGAGCCCTTATCCCCTGCTCAGCTCAGGGTGCATTTAAGTGCAAGAATAAGGACGTTACCTGCCGACACTAGGACATCCTGTGTACAGAGGATCGAGGTCATGAAGGGCTCTAAAAATACAATTCGGCAGATGTAGGTGTTGAGTGGGATGCTGCAGCTAACAAAAGCATTCTTTAAGAAACTTAAGAACTGAGAGGGGGATTTCCCTGGTGGCTCAGTGGTTAAGAATCCTCCTGCCAATGGAGGGGACACAGGTTCGAGCCCTGGTCCGGGAAGATCCCACATGCTGTGGAGCAACTAAGCCCATGCGCCACAACTACTGAGCCCACACACCACGCTACTGAAGCCCTCACTCCTAGAGCCCGTGTTCCACAACAAGAGAAGCCACCGCAATGAGAAGCCTGCGCACCGCAACGAAGAGTAGCCCCTGCTTGCTGCAACTAGAGAAAGCCCGCGTGCAGCAACGAAGACCCAATGCAGCCATAAGTAAATAAATAAATAAATTTATTAAAAAAAAACAAAAAAAGAACTGAGAGGGGCATTGATCAGAGTTAATTCCCAGATGAAGTCAAAGGATGAAGCTTCAAGGGACTTGGCGGCAGGCCCCATGGCTTAGGCAGCAGGCAGCATGAACCAGCCTTCAGAGAGGAGAAGGGGTCTGAGTCTGAAAGCCTCCTTGCTGACTTAGGTAACTTTTGAGAAATGATGGAGCAGAGCTTTGGCTGCAGCTTCCGGTGACTTCCAGAAACATGTGAGCACGATGCAATGGGAAGTGTTCATGGTATTCTTACGGGGGGGGCACATAAGAAGCTGGGGAGGCTGCCAGCATTTCCGGACATGGATTCCATCCTGCAGCACTGCAGTGAGTGTGGCCGAACTGGTGCAGCCGGTGTAGACACAGGACAGGCCTTACCTGGGGGCCACCTAGGGGAAGAAAGTGGCCGGCCAGGGCTCAGAGGATGGCAGCCTCCCTACAGGAGGTAGGATGGATATTTGTTATGCTTCGATCAACAAGCTTCCTGTGGGACAAACCCTGGCTTCCTTCCCTTCCCCACTAAGATCACGTGGAAGTGGCGAGTCCAGCTGAGCTTCTGAGATGGGGGAGCGTGTTGTCTCGCCCACCTTCAGGACACTGGGAAAGAGAGAGGAGGGAGCTGGTGGGTGTGAGGGATGCTGTCCAGGTCTGGTAGATCCGGGGACCCTGTCATAGGACATGTGAGTGAGTACAAGAGGTGAAAAAGGAATGTCCCAGGGAGAGGGACTCACCCTGCAAATATCAAAAGATAAAAGGAACTTTCCAGAAAGTCTAGAGAGGGAGGAAGTAAAACCAAGGCAGAGCAAGCAAGAGGAAGTGGAAAAGAAGAAATACACTAAAAACGGCATAGCAGAGTTTACGGTGGTGATCATTCTTACGTACACCCTGGGTGGGGAAGTGGGGAGAAGGGTGAAGATCAGTTGGGAAATTAAAATTTGACGTGGCAGATAAAAGTTAACATGGGTTGGGAGGTGCTTGGGAGTTAGTTATATGGGCAGATGGCACGGCTGACAGAGCTGTTTGGGGACAGCTGTCTTATGCGTTCCTCTCCTGTGGCTCCTCCACGCCTGTCCTGTTCACGGGGCCCCTGCGGGTGGTGTTGGGTATGGGGAATGTGCCTGCCATTGTGGAATGAGGGCCAGGCACGTGGCCGAGTGGTGCAGGTCGTAGGGCATGTCTGGCATTTAGAAGGTGGAGCAGGATGGCAGGGGGAGGTCACCTTGCACGTTTGGGGCTGCCTGCGTGGAGAGGCTGCTGGTGGAAAGGCACTGCTGTGTGGAAGAGAAGAGATTTTGGGAAACGGAGAGAAGGATCTTACATAAATGACATGATCAAAAAAAAAGATGACAAAGGAGAAGATGAAGGCTCTTGACTTGAAAATGAAAGAATATCATTTCAAGGAAATAACAGAAGGAGAGCTGGTTATCCAGAAAATGGAAATTGATGTCTACATTACAGAGTGTGAAGATTTTCAAAAGGTCTTTTGGAGGGTACTGGAAGTAGGAGAAGGAGGCGGGTACATATCCTACTCTGTATTTGACTAGGGTAATGGTTAACCTTGTTAAATGCCAGGGAGCAGGAGAGGGAGCGGTGGGGGGAGGCCGAGGTTTGGGGCTGGGGAGAGAACCAATGCAACGTGTCAGCTTCGCCTACAGCTACTGTGTTGCAAAAACCACCCCTGATTGTCACAGTTTTGGTGCATTAGCACCCTGTTGTTAGCCAAAATACTGAAACTGGCTAAGATGTGCACTGGAATCAGGTGAAATATTCACCAGTAGGGCAAAGAACAGTGGAGAGAGCGAGAGGGAGAAATGGGAATTGGAGAAATAATGAAAATGTGAAGATAAGCAATTTATAAAACAGTTGAATGTCTATAGAAGTTCGATGTATTTGGTAATTGAATCATAATGGTTGATTCTAAAGTATTTAATTGTGTAAAATTATTTTTATGAAAAAATCATGTGTGAATCAAACAAGTTAAAACTATGGATGTGCTGTGGAAGCATCCCAAGTGTCCACTGACAGATGAATGGATAAAGAAGATGTGGTATATATATATATATATAATGGAATATTACTTGGCCATAAAAAAGAATGAAATAATGCCATTTGCAGCAATATGGCTGGACCTAGAGATTATCATACTAAGTGAAGTAAGCCAGACAGAGAAGGATGAATGTATGATATCACTTATATGTGAAATCTAAAAAAATAATACCAATGAACTTATTTACAAAACAGAAACAGACTCAGAGACATAGAAAACAAACTTATGCTTACCAAAGGGAAAAGAGGGAAGGGAGGGATAAATTAGGAGTTTGGGATTAACAGATACAAACTACTAAACATAATTAGAGAAACAACAATGATTTACTGTATAGCACAAGGAACTGTATTCAAGATCTTGTAACAACCTATATTGGAAAAGAATTGGAAAAAAACTGTATGTATAGCTGAATCACTTTGCTGTACACCTGAAACTAACACAATGTTGTAAATCAACTATACTTCAATTAAAAAAAAACACAACTGTGACGTGCTATGCACAGAAATGGTTTCCTTATAGAAACACGTGGCATCAAACAGAATCTTTTTCTTTTTTTTTTTTTTGGCTGCCCGTGTGGCTTTCAGGATCTTAGTTCCCCAACCAGGGATCGAACCTGTGCCCCCTGCAGTGGAAGCCAGGAGTCCTGACCACTGGACCGCCAGGGAATTCCCCAAATAGAATCATTTAAATGGAACAGAAATACTGTTTGACATAGCCGAAGAGTTCTTTCAGGGCACTTCATTTAATATTTTTTCACTTGGGTTACAGAGAATGATATTACTGTCTGGAAAAATAGCCGGCAGGAGGATCCCAGAATGGTGTGTCACTTTTTACCTTTTTCTTGACAGCGTCTTAACTCTCTGGGCTGGGTGATTTGATGCTCAAATTAAACAGCTTTGTTCATAACTCTGTTGCCCTTAATTTTTTTTCTCTTTATTTTGGTGGAGGTTCCCAATTTTATTAATGCCACGCTACCACCTCAGGAGCGCGTCACTGCTCAGGAGATCGACAGCTACTTCCGCCGGGAGCTTATCTACAAGCGGAACGAGAGAATGGGGAAGCGGGTGAAGGCCCTTTTGGAGGAGTTCCCTGACAAAGACTTTTTCTTTGCCTTTGGAGCCGGTGAGTTGCAGGCTACCTCCCATTAGACCCAGGGCTCTGCTGCTTCTCCCGAGGAGGAGGTGTCGAGGTGGGCCCTGCTATATGGTGAGAGGAGTGACACCTTCTTTGACTTTTTGATGATGTCAGAGTATCCGTCGTGGTTGAAACTTTGCTGGTGCCTGTGACACTAGCTCTCCCTCCACGGGGGGCTCCTGATACAATCCCCAGGCAGGAAGGCATTTCTCCCTCTTCTGAACTGAGCACTTAATCCCAACTTCTTACTGGCACCTTTCTGTTTTTTAACTTCCCTTAAAATTTGTCTGTTTTCTCTCTCCTACCTGACTGTGAGCCTCCTAAGTATAAGGTTGGGGGCTGATACATCAGCTATTATTAACCATGAGTAGTATACATGGAAATACACTGGGAAAATTATTTCCTTTTGTGGGATTTTTGAAATAAATTCTCTTATCTTCTTGAGCGATTTTAACATACCTTTGCAGCCTCCAGAATTAAGGACAGAAATGCCGGAGGCTGGGTAGTGTGCAGAAGTGTGTATTTGCTGGTCTAGGTTTCTTTCAATTCTTCCACTAGCTTCATAAACTTGAACAAGTCACCCCGCTTAGTTTTTTTTTTTCTTACCAGTAAAATGCGGGGATTGGAGAGAAGCACTTCTGGAATAGCAGTGAGTGATCCAGTGTAATCTCCTTATCTCACGATCCTTAGCTTACTTTCATCTGCAAAACACCTACCCCCCTTCTTTGCCATATACGATAGCATTCACAG
Organism: Balaenoptera physalus; assembly: GCF_965194825.1. Taxonomy (NCBI): domain Eukaryota; kingdom Metazoa; phylum Chordata; class Mammalia; order Artiodactyla; family Balaenopteridae; genus Balaenoptera; species Balaenoptera physalus. The sequence goes on from NC_138894.1 coordinate 17,567,644, forward strand.
GTTTTAAGGATTGGGATCTGGATATATTTTGGGGAACCGTTATTTAGCTTACCACAACATCTGAAACTCAATTAATGTAATATCCCATATTAATGGAATAAAAGACAAGAATCACATGATCATCTCAATGGATGCAGAAAAGCATTTGACAAAATGGAACTCTTTCATGATAAAAACACTCATCAGACTAGGAATGGAAGGGGACTTTAACAACCTGTTAAAAAAGTTGCTATGAAAAACCCATAGTTGACATCATATTTAATGATGAAAGACTGAATGCTTTCCTCCTAAGATGAGGTACAAGACATGGATGTCTGCTCTCACCACTTCTCTTTGACATTGTGCTAAAGGTTCTAGCCAGGATAATTAGACAAGGAAAAGAAATAAAAGGCATTCACATTGGAAAGGAGGAAGTAAACCATATCTTTTTTCATCATCTTGTGGATAGAAAATCCTAAGTAATCCACAAGAAACACCTATTAGAACTAATAACTGAGTTCAGGATACAAGGTCAATATACAAAAACCAGTTGTATTTCTATACCCTAGCAGTGAATAATGCGGAAATGCAACTAAGAAACCAGTTCCACTATATTCAATATCTTGTAATAACCTATAATAGAAAAGAATCAGAAAAGAATATATACGTACATATATTTACACATACATACACATTTATATATACATATATATATAAAACTGAATCACTTTGCTGTACACCTGAAACTAACACAACATTGTGAATCAACTATACTTCAATTAAAAAAAATAAGTTAAAACAAAAGAAACCAGTTCCATTTACACCAGCATAAAAAACACTAAGGACTCAATTTAGGGACAAGCAAGATGCAAAATAAAAACTAAAAACATCATGGAAAGGAATTAAAGAAGACCTAAGTAAATAGAAAGACATTTCATGTTTGTGGATTGGAAGACATAATAAATAATGTTAAGATGACAATATTCCCCAAATTGAGCTACACATTCAGCGCAAGCCCTATCAAAATCTCAGCTCCCGAAAATGTTTTAAAATTAATGGCGAGGGTTGCACCACTTTGTGAATGTTCCCAAAGTCACTGAATCGTACACTTGAAAAGAAAGAATTTTATGTTATGTGAATGATATTCCAATAAAGCTGTTGTAGACAAAAATAAGGGGTCAGGTTCCTGTATCTTGTTTGTTGAAAAATTCTATCATGAAACAAATTGCAGTGTCTGCCTTGGTAGCCCTGGGTGGGTCTGGGAGTGGGTTTCCTCCGCCGTGAGTCCCGTGTTCCGTAGTTGGATTGTGGACCGTGCTGTGTGGCGCCGTGCCCATGTCCCGCCTGTGTCAATGAATGGCTTTCAGCTGTCAGCCCTCACCCTGCAGGCACCCTGACAGGGGTCAGGCCCCAGAGGCCCCTGTGGCTCGTCTCCTCGTGGGGTGATGGCGGTCCTCTGTTAGGACTCAGAGCCTGTGGCTTTGTTCCAGCGGCTCTGGCAGGTCTGCGAAATGGAACAGGCGAGAGCTGGGCACACAAGGCTGCCCGCCCCTGAGTGTGGGCTTCTGCCTGTCACTCCTGCTGGACTCAGCTGATGTTTTAAGAGCTTCCCTGCCATCCGCTGTTGGGATGATGGGGCACTGGGAGCAGGGGCAAGGAGAGGCTTTGAGAGGACGTCGGCCTGCCAGGTGGGTTGGACCTGGGCAGTTTGGAGGGCCATCCCTCCAGACGGGGACTGTGCTGGACACATGGCACAGGTGACACTGGGACACCTGGGCTTGCCTGATTCTCAGTCATGGTTCTTCATACGGCTGCAGCTCTGGGTAGAGACCTCACAGCCCCTGGGCACTCTGGGTATCAGGAGTGTCCTGGATAGCCACCAGGGTGCAGTTGTCTTCGTGGGGCTGGTTTCTCCACCTCATGAGTCTATTTCTTCTGGTGCCTTCTGAAGGCTGAGTTGACCAGAGGGAACCACAGAAATTCAGAAATTGCTCCCAAACTCTTACCCTTGGCAGTGAGGAATTTAAGATGCTGTGTGGTTAGCACACTTTTGATTGTAAAGTGAGGATCACCCCAAACTGAAAGCTCCAGAGGTTTAAACTGCAACAGTGAAGGGATCTGCAGATGAAATTTAAAGATGAGAAATGGAGCTCACCTTTGGAGTAGAAGGAAATTGAAGTCACACGGAATAGCTTGGTCCTTAATGCTAAAGATTGCTGATAGGGGCTGTTCATTCGCTCGACAAATACTGTTTTCATTCCTAATTGGTTGAGAGCATGGACGCTGGAGCCAGACCACCTGGGCACCACCTGTGCCTCTTCCTCATCTGTAAAATGGGGGTAATAATACACTTACCTTATCGGGTTGTTGTTGGGGGGAGGCTGAATGATGTGTAAGGCACTGAGAACAGTGCCCTGCACCTCGTAATGCTCAGGAAATGTTCACTATCTTTATTATTGTGATTACTCCCTGTCACATGGACTTGGTAACGGCTGGGAGAGTGGAAGCCCTCGCAGCAGCACTCTGCAAGCTCAGTCTCCTTCCCCCCGCCCCGAGTCCAGGCATACTCTATACATGAGTTTGCTGCACTTCTGCACCGGGGCTAATCTGGGCCTTGCCAACATCCCTTTCATCTGAGTCAGTTGCCCTTCATCAGTCTTGGGGTCCTAAACTCTATGGTGGGACCCAAGAATGCAGTAGAGCCCAGTACCTTCTGCCCCAAACACCACCCTCGGGCTCCCCAGGCTCCCAGAGGCTGCTCTAAGTTCCCTCTGCTTCTTAGTGCTGTGGAGTCAGGACAAAGGAGAGTTTGGGTGGACCTTAATTTGCTTTCCTGGTCTCTGCCTCTTGAGTATTCGGTTGTCAAAATTGCATAGACCCTGGGGCCAAGCTGCCTGGGTTTAGATTCTGCTCTGCTGTTTCTTCTGTGTGTGAAGTCCTGAGCCTACTTTACCTGTTTTCCATTTTCAAGTGGAGGTAATAACGATACATCTAAGGTTCTGCTGGATCAGAGAATGGAGCGCTGCAATTTAATTAGCCATTTAGGACATTAAAGTGCCAACTGTCACAGAGAGGGGCATTGTGACCCTAGAGGATCATGTCAGTTCTGAGCATCAAAACCTGAAACGAGAGAAGATGAATCCCAGGATCTACCCTTTTAAAATACTTATTTGACGAAGCCACTGTAAGCTTATCTGGTTGATCTTTGTTGCTTTTTATTGAAAAAGAAAAAAGCGAAATAAAATTCAGGTTGAGGTTTCCAGCTATGGTGGCTTCTGCTAAAAGGAGGGTTTTATTGTGCATTTTTAAGTAAACATAGGACAGAAGGGGCCTGGGGTCTCAGAGGTGCTTGGTTTACATAAACGAGAATGGCCAGGACTGTCCGCGCTGGCTCCAGAGATGGAAGGTTGGGACTTGGTGTCCTCTTAGCTGTGTGACTCGGGGCAGCTCACCGCGTGGTTCTGATCCCGAGCCCTGATCTCTGAAACGCTGCTTATCCTGCCCTGCCTGCCTGGCAGAGCTGTTGAGAGGCCCCCTTGCAGAAAAGCTTTCTGAACTGTACTGGGCTGGTCAGAAGGGAGGGGGTTGGCAGGGTTATTTCTTGGTTCCGGGGTGTGTGTTTCGGGGTCACGAGAGCTGCCACATTTCTGATCATTTTTCTTACTGCAGGGCATTTCATGGGCAACAACACAGTTCTTGATGTTCTGTGGCGCGAAGGCTATGAGGTAGAACATGCCCCTGCTGGATGACCCATCAACAAGTAACCTTCCTGTGCTTCTATCCCGGTCAGGGAGCAGTTAGGGGAGCCAAGAGCCACACAGGGCTGCTTGGGCGCCAGGGTGGGCTGTGTCCTGAGCGGCTCCAGGGGCCCCAGCACGGACACCAAGCAGCCACTCGGTGCCCAGCTCAGCTGGCGGCCCCTCGTGGCTGGGACTGTGTCAGACTTGGGTTGGCCGGCTGGGCACTTTGGGTAGTGGAGGCCACACTGGCCTTTCCTCAGCAGCGCTTGAGGCAGAAAGGAAGGTAAGGGGAGGATGCTCCTTGGTCCTGGGGCCCAGGAGGGGTGATTTGGCTTAACGCTCAGTGCCTTTGACCTGGGCCCTTGGCAAGTTTTAGGCAGGCAGGTGGTGGAATCAGTCATAATGTAAGGTCAGGGGGGCTGGAGATGCTGGCAGTGCCTGTCAGACCCATCTCCGGGGCAGAAGCAAAGCCCCTTCTCTTTCTCTGAGCTGTTTCCTACCCCCTGGTCTGTTTAGTTCTCATTTTTATGCAGTCACCCTCCTGCCCTGTGGCCCCTTCCGTAAAGAATTGAGGAGGCCAGGATCTCCCACCCTCAGTAATGCTGCTGCCCCACGCTGGCCTCCCTGCTAGTCTCTGCCCCATGTCGTCCTAGTGGGCACAAGGTGGCCCTTCCTACCCACTCTGTTCCAGTCTGCTTGGGCTGCCCTAACAAAATACCACAGACTGGGTGGCTTCAACAATAGAAATTTATTTTCTCATGGTTCTGGAGGCTAGACGCCAAGATCAAGGTGTCGGCAGGTTTGGTTTCTCCTGAGGCCTCTCTCTTTGGCTTGCAGGTGGCCACCTTTTCACTGTCCCCACGTGGCCTCTCCTTGATGTGCGCACAACTCTGGTGTCTCTGTGTGTCCACACTTCCTCTTCTAAGGACACCAGTCAGACTGGATTAGGGCCCAACCTAAAGGCCTCATTTTAACTTAATCACTTCTTTAAAAGTCTTGTCTTCAAAAACAGCCACATTCTGAGGCACTGGGGGTTAGAGCTTCAGCATGTGAATTTTGAGGGAACACAGTTTAGCACACCTTCCATTCCTCTCCCACTCCCTCCAGATCGTGGTCACCAGCGCCCCCTCCTGGCAGAGCCCTCAGCTGTGGTGCAAGGACTCCAGGAGGAAAATGCCTGCCCTCTGCCGGGAGGGGATGGAGAGGGGGGTCCAGCTGTGGTGCCTGCCCGATGGCTTCCTTCTCCAGGTGCCCTCTTTCTACTCGGAAGACCCACCTTCACCTCATGTTGTCTCAGGCCAGGTCCTCCTCTATCCCGTCACTCCAGAGGTTCCTCCTTGGGAGCCGCTTTCCATCCCAATGAGCCATGATTCTCTGGAAAGCTTGACTACATCCTGGGCTTATCTCATCCTCCACCTCTCTCCATATCTTGCACTCCGTTTATCAGTAACAGCAGTTCTTCACACAGTACTTTCTAGTTTACAAAAGCCCTCACCTAAGACTTCTTCTCATTTTCCACCTTCACCAGGCTTCTGGCTTCTTCCATTAAAATCTCTCTCAGATTTGCCCCCTTTGTTCCTAAGGTCATCACCCTCTGGTCCCTTCTCCACCTTTCTGTGGGACTAATCTTGCAAGTGTCCCTGACTCAGAAACCTTCAGGGTTTCTTGTTGCTCTCTTCCAAAGTCCAGTTTCTTCATGCTGATGCCTTGGCACCCAGACCCCACCTTTTCCCAGCGCGGATCTGCCTCTGATATCGGAAAACCTTTTGTCCTCGCCGCTGCCTCTCCACCTTTGCTAATGCTCTTCCTTTCCACTGTCTGCAGTCTCCCTCCACTCCTCCCCTGACTGACAAAGCCCTGCTGCAGATCTCCATCCATCTCTCCCTCCGTTCTCCTTCAGCTCTGCGGGGAGAGCCCAGCCCTTAGGGATTCTCTGTTTGTTTGAGGGAGAGGGTCTGTGGCTCTTTCCTCACCCACTGGACTGTGTGCTCTTGGCAAGCAGGGTGGGCTGGGCCCTCCGATCACTTCTCAGCCCCTGGCCCCAGGCTGACTGGCACGGCTGGGGTTTATCACACTATCTTTGGGGTTGCCAGAGAGGGCCCTGCTTGGGAGTGTGTATGGGTGTGTGTGTGTGTGTTGCTGGCTGTTCGCAGACTCCTTAAATCTGCCTCTAACCCTGACACCTGCCCCTGGGGGAAGAGAGGTCAGGAGTCAACATTTGAAAAATCTCTCCAGGAGATTTTTAATTTTTTAATTTATTTTTTAAATTTATTTTTTAACATCTTCATTGGAGTATAATTGCTTTACAATGGTGTGTTGGTTTCTGCTTTATAACAAAGTGAATCAGTTATACATATACATATGTTCCCATATCTCTTCCTTCTTGCGTCTCCCTCCCTCCCACCCTCCCTATCCCACCCCTCTACGTGGTCACAAACCACGGAGCTGATCTCCCTGTGCTATGCGGCTGCTTCCCACTAGCTATCTATTTTACGTTTGGTAGTGTATATATGTCCATGCCACTCTCTCACTTTGTCCCAGCTTACCCTTCCCCTCCCTGTATCCTCAAGTCCATTCTCTAGTAGGTCTGTGTCTTTATTCCCGTCTTACCCCTAGGTTCTCCATGAGATTCTGACACACAATGAAGGCTGAGAAGCAGTCCTGTCATTTACTGGGTTGCTCACACTTCCCTGGGGAGGAAGGAACGTTTATTGATCAATTGTCAGGTGGTAACCGGGTTCACACCAACTCTCAATTAACCCTCAACACCAGCCTGTGGGGTGGGGGTTTCTTCTCCCTTACTGATGAAGAAACTGAAGGTGACACAGCTTGTCAGAGTCAGGATACAGTTCGGACTCCTCGCCTGCACAGCCCTTTTCTTTCTGCCCTTTCTTCTCCAAGTTTTAGCTTTCCAGCCCCTTCCTCTTTGTTCATGTAGTTTCCTCTGCCAGGGATCCATTCAGTGCCCCTACCCCTAATTCTCTCAGAGTCTGTGAGATCCAGTGCAAAGGCCTGGGTTCACCCTCTGCCACGTCCTGGCGAGTTTGATGTGTGTGACTGCAGCAGCTGTCCTGTGTTCTGTGACGGTAGCGTCTAAGAGTTTTCAGTGGTGCGCTTCTCTACGGTGCTCCTGGGTGAGGTCATGAGGGAGCATGAGATCTCTAAAGGAGCTCCTGTTCAGGGAGAAGAAGGGGCGAGGGACTAAGGGCCCAGAGCCAGGGAGATGCCCATAGGGAAGGGGTGGGTGAGGACATAACGAGGGCACTGGCTGTGGAGATACCTCCTTCCTTATTCCCCTTCTCGGCAGCCATGTGACAATCCTTGAGGGATGATTCTGAGCATCGGGAGCTTGAATCTGGGCAGGCTGCTGTGGCTGTTGAAGAGCCTCTTTCTGAGCAGAGCCCTTATAGGGATACAGGAGGGAGGAACAGGGTTAAGGGCCACTTCAACTGTTCTAAGTAAATAGCATTTAAACATTTTTCACTCCTCTTAAAACGCCGTAATCTTCAGTGACTTTCTAGGCAGTGGTGACCTGTTGTTAGGCAAGTGCAGTAATTATAAGCAGTTAAGAAAGAATCTTTTATTTCTTCCCCAGGGCTAGGGGATTTGGAGGGAGTACAATGAGGGTATGTGAGGGAGAAACAAAGGCGTCAAAGTGATCACTTTTCGAGGTGGCTTCGAGACCCCTGCCTCCCCAGCCGGCTTGAACTTTCACATTATCTGCCTTTTGTGAGGTCCTGAGCCTTAAAGGCGGGGGAGGGCATCATGCTGGGGGACCTTCCTTCCATCCCTCTTCCTTCCTCCCCTGTTTACAGAGAAAAGACCGGAAACCGTCGTCACAGCCCGCCTCCTCTGCCGTCTTGGCTCCGGAAGCGCCCGCCCCGGAAACTCAGGCACCGGAAGCTGGGTCTGCCGGGCCCCCACTGTTGCGGCTCCACGTGTCTCTGCCCAGAAGTGCTGACCTGCCGGGCGAGGCACGACGAAAGTTCCAGAAGAAGCAGAGGCGGCCGCAGCGGAGGCAGCGGCTCCGGCAGTTCAGCGACCTGTGGGTCCGACTGGAGGAGAGGTGAGGTGGCTGGGCCGGGCTGGGCCAGCCGCGAGCCCATCGCCCGGTCAGTCCTCACCCCGGAAGTGCGGGTGGGCAGCAGCCCAGGAATGCGGGTCACATTGCTTCAGGGGCGGAAGTTCAAGGCTGTGGCAGGGGGTGAGTGTCCCCACCATCACGGTGCAGCCTTTCCCGTTCCTCATGGCCTGGACAGCGGTCTTTTGTCCACTCTGGTGGAGGTGAATCCAGATTAAAAGTAATTGCTTCAAGCCAGGGCCCGGGCCAGGACCCCATATTTATCTTTGTTAATGGATGGGGCGGGGGGCATGGGTGGGTCTGTTAAAAGTAGCATGAGGCTGGAATAAAGGTTGAGAAGAACTTGATTTCCCAGCCCTTTCTCCACCGCAGATCAGGGAGAAGCTCATAGCTTTCCGGAGCTGGAAGCACCTCTGTAGGAATGGGCTTGTTCAGCCCCTACGTTTTGCAGGGAGCATGGCGACCACAGAATGTGCACTCGCAGAGATGCCCAGTGGGTGGATCAGAGGTGGGTAGAGGAGCCAAAGATGGGGACCCAGCCTGGTTTCTGCTGGAAGAACTACACCAGAGAGGCCTGGGATCCAGGATACAGTTCAATTTATACCAAACTTTTTGAGTTCTTCCTATGTGCCCACTGTTGTGTTGGTGCTGTGGCTTTGGGGGTGAACCAGACCGACATTGGCCCTGCCTTCATGGAGCTCACAGTCTGGGGAGGAAGCTGGATTTTGAGTTGATTATTCACAAGGGGAATGTAGGGGGCTGCGGGGATGTGCGTGTGTTTGTTTGTGTGTTGGACATTACTACCTAACTTAGGGTGGCGGGTGTCAGGAAGGGCCTTCTGGAGGAAGCGACCTTTTGGTTGCTGCTCCTGACAAAATGGAGCCCAATGAACAGAGCTTCTGAGTCTGGATCAGGAGATGCAGGCATCTGATACCTGCATAGGTGCTTAATAATAAATGTTGAATGAATGTGTAAACAACTGAACGGGGAGGGGAGGGAGTTCCCAGCAAGGGGAACAGTGCAAAAGCCTGATGTGGAGAGAGTGATCATGTTAAAGGAACCAAGATGTAGTAATTCTGGCTGGAGCCTGGGAGGTCAGTGGGAAGAGGGGTGAGGTAGGTCTAGAAGGTAAATTGGATGGAATGACTGTGAGAATCTCATGCCTGAGAGTAGTAGGGTGCCACTGAAAGGTTTGAGGCAGGCATCCCGTGTGCAGTAGGGTTTGCATTTTCAAATGGACAGAAGCTGGCAGCCAAATGTGACCTGGAGAGCAGGGACAGATCCTGTTGGTGTCCATGTGCCCCATGGTGCCTGACATGGGGAGGCTCCTCAACCATCCTTCACTGATGGAGGAATACACTGACCTGTTTAGTACCTTCTCAGTCTGGTCCATTTCCTTTCAAGGTGGCCATGCAGGAATTGGGCACTTTACACCAGAGCTGAGCTGAAAGGACCAGGTGAGCCTGAGCTTGTTCTGTCTTGACCTGGGAAGGCTGCATGGTGTTCACATGAGACCCAAGCTGGGGTAGGGGAGAGAGCCAGAGACCCGGAGAGGAATCCTCCTGGCTTGGCGGTGCCTCTCTGTGTGGTCAGGGAGGAGGGTCCCTGCTTTGACATTGCCCAGAGGCTGATAATTAACAAGTCTGAGCAAACTAGTTTTAATAATCCTTGAACCAAGAAGCAAATAGCTGGGGGAGAGTTGTTCAGTGTGCTAGTCTTAGTGCCTGTATCATTTGGTTTTGTTGTAGCAGTAGTAACGAGGGCCAAGACATAGGAAATCTATTAACATACTAAGATCCATTCCTGTCTTTGGAGGAGAGAGGTGAAAAGAAGCTGTGTAGACCTTTGGGGGCCTCGGAGTATCCAGTGGCTCTTGCTGTGCCCTGAGACTGTGTCTTTCTCTTTGCCTCCAAGTGCTGGGATCCCACAGCTCCAGGTCCCCGTTCTGGACAGGCGCATCTCCGCCGAGCTGCGGCTCCCTCGCCCTGGGCAGTCTCCCCACAGCCAGATGGTGGTCAGCAGTGCCTGCCTGTCTGTCTGGACACCTGTGTTATGGGTGCTGGTGCTGGCTTTCCAAACAGAGACAACCCTCCTGTAATGACCAGAGGAGCCAAGCCAAGACCTGACGCCTCAGACTTGAAGGACAGCCATTCTGTACTCCATACTCTGCTCTGGCCCTGATAGGCCCAACCCAGGAGAAGAGACTCAAAATAAAAAAGCCAGCGTTGATTCTTCTTTTTCCAAGGAATGACTTTGGGTTATCCAGCAATGCTTGGGGGAGGTGTATAGTTTTGTAACATAATGAGCTGTATGAAAATAATTAATTGTAAGAAAATTATGAAATACTTTTTTTGTGTAGATTTTTTGCCACAATGTGTATACCAAGCAAACAACTCTTTTTGCTCACATGCTCTGAATATTATCCCTGCTGCACTCCTGGCCCCTCTCCTGGGCCTGCCTGCAGCCGTGGACCCTGCCCCTTTCCTCCTTCCTGCTGCTCTTCTCCCCATCCTCTCCTGGTTCTGGATGCAACAGAGTCAGTAGGCTGTGCAACTTCTGTTCTGCTCCTCTCTATTCCAGGTCTGGTGACTAGTGTGGGTCCTGCACTCTGACAAGTGCTTTCACTATGTACAGTGTGAGAGGGTGTCTCATCCACATGCTGAAGACTGGTGGATAGGTAGGCTTTGTCAGAGGTGTTGTGCAAGAAAGTGGTTTTCAACCTCTTCCCCCCGTCCCTGTCCTGTGCGTTACTTATTGTTTATATGTCTTTGTGTTTTCCAAATAAAGTCTTATGAAGAATCTGTATATAAAATGATTAAAAATAGAATTTCCCTAGTTGAGTCTGAAATGGGAACTTTCAGCCCTGCCCAGCTGATACCCGCCCCCCTCCCCCTCCCCCTGCTCCCACCATGGTTACAGACCAGGGTCCCCCGCCTGTGGCAGAGTTTCCTTTTGGTTCTCCTGGGCCTCTGAGCAGCTCACAAAAACCCAGAGGGTCTGCCCAGGACTTAGATGGGACCAATAAGAAGTATCTGGTTTCAGGTACCTTGATTGCCTGGGCTTGCAGCTCTGTGGCCTTCCCTTCCTTTTTCCAGAGACTTTCTTGTGGGTTCATTCTTGGTCATTTCCAGGGCCAAGAAGATCTTTGGGTCCCACTGAGTGATGTGACAGCACTCAGGATCCATGTTCACCACCTTTGCTCCATTCTGTGCCCCCTGTATTGCAGGGGCAGGAGGGCTAAACTTTCCGAGATTCCCTTGCTGCTCTGATCGAGAGTCTTCTAATGAGATACGCTTAGTGAGATTTGGAAGGTGAAAGGGGCAGAAGACCCGTTTCTTTGGTAGTAGTGGCAGTTGTGTGCAGGCTCCAGCAGACACAAGTTTGTGCAGTGGCCAGGCTCTGCATGAGGCTGGCACAGTTTCCTGCAGCTTTCTGACTTTGGATTACAGCTGCTGCGGTGCCTAATATCAACCCTCTGACTTCTGCCGCTGCAGCCACTCCCATGACTTAGGAGGCACCTCTTCCCTCTGATTCCTAATAGAAGTGGTGCTCCCTGCTTCTCAGTGACTTGAGTCTATTCTTAGCTTGGTAGGTATGGGGGTGAAGGTGGGGGGCGGGAAGGTAAAATGGGAGGGAAGGATTGCTGCGGCTGACCCTGTTCTTCCTGTAAGCAGGGGGCGTGGCTTTCTCCAGAGGTCCACATCCTAGCTGGGTGGTAGCCAATTTCTTGGCACATATCTGGGCCCAGGAAGCAACAGACCCTGTTGGCAGGGCTGACGCAAAATGGTTTGCAAACCACAGTGGCCGCTCCATCTCAGCACTGCTTTTGAGGTGGCAGGGTCGCCAATGGACCTGGAGGGCGGCTTGGCCCGTTTTCACACAGTTTTACCCCAAAGCGGAAAATTCCTCTGCACTTGAGCGGGAGTGACCTGCACTATCGTGAAAGACCGCAGGCTCTTCTAAGGATTGTAATCCAGCCCCACAGCATGGGGGAATGGCACCACGGGCCCAGATCTCATGTGTTGGGCCCTGAGCCTTAATCTGGTCTAGAAATGGAAGAACCTAGGGCCATGAGACTGACGTGTACAGTGGGCCTTTCACATTAGCGTGAAGAGGAAGGAAGCCCATGTGGATGAGGAAGTGCTGAGGTCTGACTCGGCCCCCCCCACTGTCCCCGCACCCCCCCCCTTACTGATGGGAAGCTGCCTCTTGCATGGGGGAGGGGAGCAGGCTTAAGAGGTGAGCGCTGAACCCACTGCTTTCACATCAGAGCTTGAATTACCACCAGAAAGAGAAACTCAAAACACTTTATTTTAGGTTATAAAAGAAATAAAAGCCACACTTGCTACCTTTAAGCCAGATCAGAAGTAAACCTGTTTTGCTCGCATATAAATTACGTAGACTTTTCTCCCCCATCAGGCAAGATCTCTGGCCTGGTTCTTTTTAAGCACAGAGGTGGCACCTTTTCACTCATTTAGTTGGCAGAGCAAAGCCGATCCCTTGGCAATCCAGTAATCTTTGGACCGCTTGGAGGGTAAGAGGATGGTCACCACAAAGTTGGTTGAATGACCTAGTTAAGAATACAGGGAAAAAAGGGTTGTTACTTTAAAGAATAACCCCTTAATACAAAAATCACTGTACTGGGAGTTTAGACACCTGGGCTCCAGACCTGACTTTGCCTCTAAAGAAGAAGGGCAAATAATCCTCTACAGATTTCAGTTTTATGCTTTGTAAAATGAAGATGTTAGAACAAACGATCCTTTAGAACCTGTCCAGCTTAGACCTTGTATAACCTTATAAACTGTTTCAAGTTCTCTGCAATTTGTTTCAGGGAGCATTGGGCTAGGATTGAGGCCTGAGTTTTAATGGGATTCAGGGGATACAGTTGGTAGGTTGGGCATCCATCCATTTGTCCATCTGCTTGTCCATCCATCCATCCATCCATCCATCCATCCATCTATCCATCCATCCTTTGTTCCACCCAGTAGGTAGGCACTGGGGTCCTGAGATGACTAAGTGCAGTCACAGGTATGTCCCTCAGCTCTGGGACATCAGAAGTAAGAGGGCACTTTTACCGTTTCTTCACTGTGTGCCTGGGTGAGGGGGGCCGGGGCCAGGTTGAGAAGAAGAGGACTCTGCCCTCAGGATGGGAGTTGCTGTTTCTGGCCTTCACAGCAAACCCCATCTGTGTGGAAATCGGGGAAGGTGGTGGTGTCCCCAGCAGAGAATGCCTACATCTCCCCTTTCCTTGTCTTTGTATGTCGTTCCCTGCATGGTGCCTTGGCAGGTGCTCGAATGGCATTTTATAGTACATATGCAGAATGTATATGTACAGCAACCATTAGTTTGAATTGACATTCAAATAAAGTCCATACCTTGCAACAGTGATGTGTTGTTTAAATTTCTTTCAATTGGTAGGTTCCCCTCTGTTCCTTTTGCCGCCCCCTTGTAATATTTTTGTTGAAACAACCAGGCTATTTCTCCTGTGAGGTTCCCCAGAGTCTGGCTTTTGTTGACAGCATCCCTGTGGTGACTTTACACATGTTCCTCTATCCCTGCAAGGGCGGTTAGATCTAGAAGTGTGATCACATTCAGGGTTGAGTTTTTTTGGCAAGAATACTTCCTAGGTGGTGTGCACTTCCATCAGGAAGCGCCTTGTGTCTGGTTGTCTTTCTTTGTTGGAATGTCAGCAGCAGCTGATAATTATTACTTAGAGCCGTTATTTCATTAAGGTTAATAATTTTAAATTTTAGTGATGATTAAGTCTATAGAGTCCATCTGTGGTTTAATTTTTGTATGTGATAGGAGATAAGGATCTAAGTTTGGTATAACCAATTGTCCCAGGATCATTTGTGGAATAATTTCCCTCTTCCTGATCAATTTTAAATGATGCTGGTATTATATGTCAAGTTCCCACATATGCACAGTGCATTTCTGGGCTCTCTCTCCAGTACATTGGATCTATTTATAGAATCTTGTGCCAGTGCAACGTCATTTTAATTACTACCTTTTCTTTGTTCCTTTCCTGAAAACCACAGAGTTCCTGTTGGAATTTTAGCCAATAATAAGAAGACAAATGACTCTATTAAAAAATGGGCAAAAGATTGGAACAGACACTTCATCTGAGAAGATATAAATAAGCACCAGAAAAGAAAAGATGGTTACTGTCATTAGTCATTAGGGAAATGCAAATTAAAACCACAAAGAGATGCCACTATATTCTATTTTCTATCTATCTATCTATCTATCTATCTATCTATCTATCTATCTATCTATCATCTATCTATCTATATCTATCTATCTATCATCTATCATCTATCTATCTATCTATCTATCTATCTATCTATCTATCTATCTATCTATCATCTATCTATCTATCTATCATCTATCTATCTATCTATCTATCTATCATCTATCTATCATCTATCTATATCTATCTATCATCATCATCTACCTATCTATCTGTCATCTATCATCTAAAATGAAAAGGACTGATTGTACTAAGTGGTGGTGAGGATGTGGAGGATCTGGAGCCCTCATACACTGCTGGTGGGGATGTTAAGTGCTATGGCCACTTTGGAAAACATTTTAGCAGTTTCTTAAGAACTTAAACATATACCTACTGCATGATTCAGTCATTCCATTCCTAGATAACTTATCCAAGACAAATAAAATTACATGTCCCTACAAAAACTTGTAAATACCATTATTAATTTAAAAAATACCTTTGAACACTTTTTTAGATTTGTCATAGGACTGGGAGATCATGTGACACGAATGTCTATTTTAGTTCTATCCTGTACGTTACCCTTAGAGAGCACCCTTTAACTGAATATTTTTTAGACAAATAAGTATCATCAGTATCTATATTCTCCATTCAAATGAGAAAGATTTTTTAGTTCTTTCTTCCTGCCTTCCCTCCCATATTTCTGTCGTCTGGAAATTTAGTTCCAAGTTATTATAAATTCATTTTTATGGTCAAACTATTAAAGATTTAACTGTGTGTGTGTGTGTTTTAAATAGAGGATCAGTGGTGATTAATTTAGAGCCTTTGTCCAAGACGATCTTTATTACAACTTTTCTTTCAGATGATAATTTGGTTGCACTTGCAATTCTGGTTCAAAGTTGTTTTTCCTCAGCCCTTTGAAGAAGTTTCTCTATTTTTATATGCACTGTGGATAATGAGACATGTCTGAAGTCAATCTGATTCTCATTTTCTGGAACTTTAGTTCCAGCATATTAATGCATTTTATCTCTTTGAGAATTTTCTTTATTTCTGATGATCTTAGGAATCACTCTGATATATCTAGGTTTCTTTTAAAATTTGTTTATTTGCTCATTGTATATTTAAAAAAATTACCCCTACCACTTTGTGAGATCTCTCAATCATCTGAGGACTCAACTGTTTCTTCAGTTCTGGGAAATTATCAGCCAGTCTTTCAAATATTATTGCCCTTCCATTTTCTCTCCTTTCTCCTTCCAGATTGCCTACTAGATAAATGTTGGTGATTTTGACTCCCACAGCGTCACTTAAAAAAATTGCATTCTGCTGTCTTTTGAGGGATTTCCTCAGCGCATTTTCTTGGCTCACTCTCTAGCTGTCTGCATTCAATTCTTCAGCTTATCTGTTGATATGGTTTTCTTTTTATCTGGTTCCTTTTTTTCAAGGCTGTATCTCAGTTTCAGGTCTACTAAGAGTTCTCTTTTTGTAGCATGGCATTCCACTTTTTATTTTAAAATCTCTTTTCTATGCTGAGTCTCAATGGATTTGGTCAGAGATAGATGTGTCTACTCAGTCCATCATTTTTCAATTAGAAGGCACTGCTCAATAAACTACTTTCTGGGACTTCCCTGGTGGCGCAGTTGTTTAGAATTCACCTTCCAATGAAGGGGATGCGGTTTCAATCCCTGGTCGGGGAACTAGATCCCACATGCATGCTGCACATAGGAGCCCGCAGGCCGCAACTAAGACCCGGCACAACCAAAATAAATAAAATAAATAAATAAATAAATAAATTGAAAGACACACACACAAAATAAACTATTTTCTACTCATTAGACTAATAGAAGCAAGCATTGGCTTTATAATATTAATCTACACTCAGCATTAAAACAAATAGAAATTACAGCATTTATAAATTTGTGTGTTATAAGTAGTCTTATTTTATGCCTGGCTAATTGGCCCAAGATCACCCCTTGTACATTACAGTTTAGCATTTGGACTTTGACTGTAGTTTGCATTCGGTCATGATACTGATCTTAGAACATCCTCACCTGTGGTTGAGAGTGTACCTGCCCGGCCCCCTGTCTTATAAAGTGGGGAGTGGTAGAGTGTTGGGTTTGGCTCATAATTTTGTTGAGGTTCAAAATGCACCACAGGCAGCATTGGATTCATCTGTCCGGGCAGTGCGTCTTCTATCACCATCTCCTTATTGTCCCATCGAGAAGCATCCATGAATATCCCATGGACAAGAACACCATCCTCAGGAGAGGGCAACTGAAAGACACGCAGAAGTTCATAGGTGAGAAGAGGAGGAGGGGTCAGTTTTGTGGGTCACCTCCTAGTCCTACATCCTCACTCAATTCTAAGAACCAATCCAGAGATTCTTTTATTACTCACATTTTAGAGAGGAGAATGCCAAGGCTCCAAAAGGTGAAATAATTTGTTTTTCAGTTTGTCACCAAATCTCATACTTCTCACACTCCCACAGGCTGTCCGGTAGGGGGTACCCCTGGGAAACCCACTGATGGGCTTCAGACTCTGATATCTGATAATGACGTTAGGATTTGCCCCTTCTCATGGGAAGTGGATGGACAAGAGGGCTGTGATTATCATCTGTTATTTTTAGCAAGGCCTTTCAAAGATCTGGGTGCCGTTCCAGAAGATAGGTTATATATTGGCAATAATATTTGCAGAGTGCCTATGGAAAGTTTTTTAAGAGAAATTTTGCAGGAGGCGGGACTTCCCTGGTGGGGCAGTGGTTAAGAATCTGCCTGCCAATGCAGGGGACATGGGTTCGATCCCTGGTCCGGGAAGATCCCACATGCCTCGGAGCAACTAAGCCCGTGGGCCACAACTACTGAGCCCGTGTGCCATAAGTACTGAAGCCCGCGTACCTAGAGCCCATGCTCCACAACAAGAGAAGCCACCACAATGAGAAGCACACGCACTGCAATGAAGAGTAGCCCCTGCTCGCCACAACTAGAGAAAGCCCGCGCGCAGCAACTTAGACCCAATGCAGCCAAAAATAAATCAATTAAAAAAAAAAAAAGAAATTTTGCAGGAGAAAGAGAGACAGAGACAGAGACCCTGTCCCTCAATGTCCTGTGGTTAGATGTCACCACTGGTATACAATTTCTTCCGGTTGTGGGCTTCTGTTTATCCTTCCTCAAACATTGAGTGAATTTGGCCAGTTCTGGGGCCCTAGACCTTTGGATAACTGGAGCTTCACACCTGCAGGCAGAAGACCAAGCTGTGTGGTCATAAGTGATGTGTTTTATAGTGAATAAAAGGATGGTAAGAGCTTTTTGGTTGGACTTTAATACCTAGTGTCCTGTAGTTTGTCCCTCGCGTGCAGCGAGGTAGAGCAAGGCCTTCCTGTTTTGGGGGCTGCTCTATATGCTTGTGCAGGTTTGCCTGAGTAGAGGCTGAAACCGTCCTGCCATCCACTTGCCAAGCTGTGTGTAGGAGCCATCTGCACACACACAGAGCGAGTGCCTTTTCCTAAATGGCACATAGGCAGCAATGGGCTGACAGTGGCCCTGCTGTTTGTAACAGAACTCAGGTCGTCCAACAGTCTCTCGCTGTGTCTTGCAGACGTTTGCCGGGAGGACCAGGAGATGGGCTGACTATACAGTTTGCAGTCTCCACAGAAGGCAGGGACTCCCAGGCATCATCGTGGTTCACTGCACATGACCCACGTGGAGATGTGTGTAGACTGGGGCAGGCTGGAGGGACAGAGGCCCTGGCGGTCACTGTAAACATCTGTCCTTCAGAGTCAGTCTATGTGGCAGATGGAGCGTGCCAGGCACAGAGCAGGGCCAGCATCCAGGACGGACTGGACGAGGGCTTTTATGTGGGTGTTGTCCTGCCCTCCTGCAGCCTCAATGAGTCCTGACCTGGGCCTGCGATGCTCTCCTGGCTAAGAAGCGTCTCAAAATAACAAGGAGTGCATCTTTCAATTGATTTCCCCTTATTTTGCATGCAAATACTTTGGCATCAAAAAAATTTCGATGCTAAAACAAATTCCCTTAAAGACGTAAGCTCTTTCATTGTCATTTTAAGATACAGGCAATTAAGAGGCATGCGTATTACAGTATTTCATAGAGTAATCCATGAATATGGGATCAATCTCGTCTTTGTGTGTTTTTGCTAATCAGAGCGAAGACTAGATCAAGCAGATCTGAGTGGAATGGATACTGATTAAGTTACCCAGGAGCAATTCCTACTAATACCATGACACTTTAAGGAAGGTTTAGTAAAAGCCACTTACCCCATCTACACTGACCGGCTAGTGAACACATTCTTGGCAAAGGCAATCTGGAGCAGATCTTTGATTTCACAGCACACATAGAAAATTACATTAATAAGGCCCACGGGGGTGGACAGGTGCTTTGAAGCAGAGGTTTCCCTGCCCCACCAATATCTCAGCACGTTGAAAGTGGGCAGCTCAGATTGGCAGTGGTGGCTCTCACCCCAGCTGTATACTGGAATATCCAGGGGAGCTTTAAAATACAATGATGACTGATATAATCGGGGTGATTTTGACGTAATTGGGTGTGGACTGAGCATCAGGATGTTTTTAAAGCTCCATAGGTGATTCTAACCTGCAGTCGAGGTTGAGATATTCTAGAACAGGGGTTCTGAAACTCAAGTGGGCTAAGAACCCCCTGGAGGACTTGTTAAATAGATTTCTGGGTCCCAGCCCAGTTTCTGATTCAATCTGGAAAGGGTCCTTGGAATTTACATTTCTTTTTCTTTTTTAAATTGAAGTATAGTTGATTTACAAAGTTGTGTTAGTTTCAGGTATACAGCAGTGATTCAGTTAACATATATATGTATATGTCTATATATATATATATATATATATATATATATATATATATGTATATACTTTTTCAGATTCTTTTCCCTTATAGGTTGTTACAAAATATTTAGTATAGTTCCCTGTGCTATACAGTAGGTCCTTGCTGGTTATCTATTTTATATATAGTAGTGTGTATATGCTAATCCCAACCTCCTAATTTTTCCCTCCCCCCCTTCCCCCTTTGGTAACCATAAGTTTGCTTCCTACATCTGTGAGTCTATTTCTGTTTTGTAAATAAGTTCATTTTTAACAAGTGCCCAGGTGATGCTGATGCGGCTGGTCTGCGGACCACATTTTGAGAACCTCTGCTCTAGAGGGAGTAAACTATGTAAGCAAAGAGTCTGAACTGCTTCCTTAGTATTGATACATTCCTACTGGTTATGTGATGTAGTTATAGTTACATGATATATGAAGTTAGCATATCAATTCTGCTAGGAGGCAGCTGAGTGAACGAGGCAGATAAGTTTAGTTTATGATAACAGTTATTTATTGTGGGCTCACTATGTGCTGGTCACATGACACCTGAAGTTTCAGTTACACTGCCCTACAGCTCTGAGGTTGGTGGCATGAGCCCCATTTTGCAGATGTGAACACTGAGGTGCAGACATGTTAGTAATTGCTCTTGCAGACACAACTGGGGAGAGAGAAAGTCAGAATTTACTTAGGCCTGCCCAGTGCTAAAACTCTGGTTTTTAACCTCTTGCCATATTGCCTCCGCACGAATGAGAAAGTTACTGTAGGTATCTACAGTATTGCTGTAAAATATATTTTTTACAGGTCAGACTAATTTAGGTAGTTCCCATCCGGTCACTGCTAATTGGGGAGCTTGTCTTGGGGTTGTGAGTCCCACTCTGCCCTCTCCCACTCCTGCAAATGGAAAGCGGGGGGGTGGGGCAGGGGAGATTGCCTGAGATACTGGATGACAGTGGGACAGAAGCTGCTGTGCTGTAACAACTGTCAGGGGGACAATACCTCCATGTCCATGGGCAGTTCTTGTCCAAACTGCACTGTCTTGGCAGCGTCTATAACTGTGGCTTGATCCCGATAGATAGGAATCATGTTGTACTTGAAACTCAGCTCATCTATAGGCAAATTATATTTCCGAGCATGATTTTGAAGAGTTCCTGTAAATATGAAAGCCAGAAACCTGGGTTACTATTGCCCAAACACGGCCCCCACGAGCCTCAACCGGGATGCTCTAGCGTTAGAGAGCTTCCTCTCCATCCAGAGGACCCAACCATTAACATTTTACTCTGAATTAGTTGGGAGAGGTGGAGCCAAGCATGTGCGAATTTTGGTCCTGGTTGGGAAAAGAGGGGAGGCCAAGTCTAAAGTGCACCGCTCTGCCAATGAGAGAGACAAGCCCGTGAGGGAGTTTCAGAGCCCAATCTCCCCAACTTTAGCATCTTGCTTAGCTTGTCTTGTATGGACTGTCTATAGGCTGTTTAGGAGGGACTCAGGATGAGACAGATGAAGGGCTGGGCTCATTAGCATCTAGGAGCCCAGAGACCTTGGTCCCCTCTGGGGTCCTGGGCAGAATCCCTGAGGGCCACTGGAGGGACAGTAAGAGTATTTTTTAGAGGGAAGGACGCTGCTCAGAGGTGGGGCCAGAGAAGGTGGAGAGCAGGTAGTGCCCTTGAGCATGGGTTACGTGGGGACTTGGGGTAGCTGTGTGCATTCACAGGGCAGCAGCACTTGCACTTGTAACCTGAGAGGAGTGAGCATTAGGTTGCTGGGGGAACGTCTGCTATTTCTGCCATCCTTTCCCCACCCCAGTGAGCGAGGAAGAGCAGGGCCTTGTTGGGCTGCCTTATAATCAATAACCCCTTGGTTAAGCCATCAGCAGCCATGCCATTTTCAAAGTTCCTAGAAACCCGGCACAACTCATCACATATAATGATCTTTCCTATGGGATTTTTCTAGGGAAAGCACTGGTACCTGTTAGAAATCCTTGAGGAAAGAAGAAACCGGAGATCCAGAAGGACTTAGGCTGTCCTCTTTTGAGCCACAGCTGAAGGAGAAACATTACACCATAATGTACTTTTTTTTTTTTCTGAGATAGAATTTGTCTTTTAAATCAAAGTCGTATTTTGGAGGGTGTCCAGGAGGCAGAATCTAAACCGGTCCTGAGTTATCACCAGCCCCATTCTTACTGCCTGCCCTGTCCCCCTTCCTCACCCACCAGTCTGACCATAAATCCAGAACCTTGTTATTACAGAAGTTCTAGAAGGGGGAGAGGACAGCAAGGTCACACCTGGCCATTTGGACCAATGTCAGATTGGCTCTGTACCTCATGGTGAGGTCTCATGAACTAGATCTGAAACTCCAAAGATGGCCTGGAATTAAAATGGACTGTGGGGATAAGGGTCTAGGGCAAACTATACTATAATCTGCATAAGACTTTCAAACTGATGCTATTCTGGAAGTTTCTGTTTCTTTGGATTCAGATGATCCCTCGATGGTTGTCAATATTTCAGTTAGCGAGGGCTTCCTAAGAACTTTAGGGCCAACCATGTCATCAAATTCATCAGACCCCAAAGAAGTGAATTTTCTTACGTCCACAAATGCAGTCCTCAGAATAAGGTCTTTGACCCACGATCCTAGTGGCTTCAGGGATGGGTAGGCTGTGTTGGACCA
The DNA here is from genome assembly GCF_965194825.1 of Balaenoptera physalus. Taxonomy (NCBI): domain Eukaryota; kingdom Metazoa; phylum Chordata; class Mammalia; order Artiodactyla; family Balaenopteridae; genus Balaenoptera; species Balaenoptera physalus. The sequence continues at coordinate 17,589,168 of NC_138894.1, forward strand.
CAGAGAGGGAACCTGGTTGTTGAGGAAACTGTTATACACTTTTTCCATTTCTTCAGACATCACCACCAATCCAGCAATGGCTTTGCTGAGCGTATCTAGAGAGGTCTGAAAGAATAAAAAGGGGTTGGTGCCCTTCACAGATGTAATTATCAGGTGGGAATGAAACTTGTTCATGGTAGCAGGTGTTGCCTTATGCTTAAGGGCCTGCTTGCTGGGTTCCATCCTCTCTGTAGACTATGTGCTGGATCAGACCCTCCAATCTTTCATGCATTTTTTTACATGTGACCAGAGGGGTGTAAGACCTGGTAGTGGAGGTGGTTCAGGCATAATAGCAGGATCCAGTGAAGTGATGAACGGAAGGTGGAGAGATGGCCCCCAAGTATTTTGAGAAAAGCCATCATCCAGCTCTCGTCCAGGCCAAAGGAAGAATGGGCCTGATGGTTAGTGATTTGGGAACCATGGACAGGGGGATGAGGACGTGGGAAGTACCTCTAACTCTGCCCAGGGGGAGCCTGCAGCCCCAGGAGTTATAGCAGAAAGGGGAGATTCTTAGATGAGACCAATCTTTCAGCTGATTCCAGAGAGCCTCCTTATACTGGAAACACTTTTTAAAGGTATGTCCCTTATCTCAACAAAAGACAGAGGCCGGCAGTAGTCCTGGGAGATGCTGGACCGACAGCAGCCATGGGAAGTACAGGGTAATATCCGCCACCTGGCTAAAGGTAAAGGAAGGCCATATAGATTTGTATGGCTCTCATGGGTTCCAGTTTTGTGACAACTACTGCCACACATGGGGAAAATATTACAGGAAGATGTTAGAGACCAAATTTATGTTGATTAAAAAACGAAGTCCTAGGACCACATGCAGATAGCTCTAGAGACAAGCGACATGTGACAAAACAGGTCTAGTCATCCTTCCATTCCTTCACGGAGTTATTCCCCTCCTCCCAACTCTTTTCACAAGAGGCAGTGATAGAAAAGAGGAGTTTTAAGTAGATATGCTCTTAGGATCTGAGGAACCATTTGCAGCAGAGCTCAGGAAAAAGGCCCTCAGCCAGAGCCAAAACAACACTCCATCTTAGACACCAAAAATGGAAAAAGGTAGCAGAGGACTTATCTAAGATTCATGGAGAACACTTAAGTCAGAGAGCTGGAGGCGCCAGGCTGCTAGTGCCTTCCAAATCAGCATAGACAGAGGTCACATTGCAGCCAGTTCTGTTAGAGGAGGCAGCTAGCATGTAGTCATATTCAGGGGGAAGAGCGCACGTCAGAATGTTCTCCCTTATGGCTAGCGGCCTCGTCTCTCCCAGGACTTGCCCTGTCGCACAGTTCTGTAACCGTCTGGAGGAGAGTGAGCTCACCAAGATGACAGCCCGAGGCCCCGGATGCTCCCGCCCTCCCTTGGCCTTTCTTATCACTACCACCGTGAGGCCTTGCTGTTCACTGGGTGAGGTGAAAGTGAGGCTGGGACAGAGCTAGGGCAAGGCAGGACAGGGCAGGGGTCAGGATGAGGGAGATCTCTGGTGCAGGCCCGGCATACAGTGGTGGCCACCACCCCTCCCTCCAATGGGAGTGCTTGGCTATGACTCCTGATTGCCTTGCAGCCTGCTTCTCCCAGGGCTCCTCTCTCTTCTACTTTTTTTTAAGGTGAATTCTTCCATTAGTGGTGGACACTATTGTTTGACCAGAAGGAGTGACCACTTTGTTCCTGAGAGCCACATTCGTTCACTTGCATGTTCAAATATTCATGGAAGATTTAGGACATGTCAGGCACTGGGGAAGCAAAGATGACTTATATACTTGTCTCCTTCTCTTCAAGTTCATTGCCTACTGGGGGAGCCATACTCATGGAGGAGTAATTACAAAACAAGGTGGTACATTGTACACAAATACAGTGATGGACACAGACACCTCAAGTGATGGAGCCCTGAGGAGGGGCCCCTGTCATCTGGTGGTGGAGGGAAGGGCTGGTGTTCCAGGAAGACTTTATGAGGAAGTGATGTTTGGACTTGTCCATCTTTAAGTGGGTGAAAGACCATACATAATGTGGAGAGGCCAGAGATGAGCAGCACCCATCTCCTCTTCCTCCTCTGAACAACAGTATCCTCTTAGTTTTAGCTGGGCACAGAGCAATCCAATACAGATATTGGGACTACATTTCCCAGCCACCCTTGCAGCTGGGGTGTTGCTATGTGACCAAGCTTTGGTTAAAGGGATATAAGAAAAAATGATGTATGCGACTTCTGGGTTACATTTTTATGAGGAAGCTGCTCTCCCTCGGCTCTCTTTCCCCTGTCCCAGTGGCTGGCAAAAGGGGACAGTTGGAACAGCCACCTTAGTCCCAGAGATGGAAGCTACCTGTTGAGACTGGAAGACCCAGCCCTCCAGCTGAGATCCCTGGATGAGCTCACAAAGCAAGATTAACTACCTGTCCTAGACAGAGCTTTGTCTGGGCTCTTAACTGAGAGAGCGGTGAATTTCTATCCTGTTTTGGCCACTGTATTTGGGGATCTTTATCACAGCAGCTTCATCTATACCCTGATTCATTCAATGTAGAAGGTAATAAGCTCCGACCTGACTACCTGGCCTGCTGACACTGGTTTACCTAGCCAGATGCCATAGGCCCAAGGTGATGACGTCACGTATTCAGCTGACCCAGTGCCTCCCTAACCCAAAAGCCTGGGTATTGCCAGACGACCAGAAACATGGAGACTGCTTTCCTAATAGGGAAGAGACGGTCTTTAAAAGATCTACCCTAGCTGCCCTTCCCAATCTTATCACTGAGCCTTGATTCTGTGCTAGGTATTTGGTTCCTTGCTTGGCAGTAGAACTTTTCCTGTTACTGCTCAGTATTTGGTCTCTAATAGTTTCCCTTATTAAAGTTATGCACAGAGACAACAGGAAGTCCTGTAGCCAGCATTACAAAGTCAACATCATTCAGAAAGTATTCCTGAGCATAAGGCAAAGGTCTAAATAGTTGTTCTTAAATTTTAATTGCACTGACATCATCTGGGGGAGTTTATTTAAAATTCATATCCCCAGGAATTCCTCAAGGAATCCTAACTCCGTAGGTCTGAAGTGGAATCAGGGAATCTACATTTGAACCTGCAGCACAGTGGATCCTAATTTAGGTGTTTTGTGGCCTCTAATTTAAGAAACTCTGGTTGACATAGTCTTCATAAAGACTATGATATTAAAAGCAAACTAGCCATCAGGAACAAGCACTGAATCTCTCTGAGTGCTTAGGTCCCTGGTCAAATTCCTAATGAGTCAATGGTAATTCTAAGGGTGCAAGTTAGGATAATGAAGGATTTGTAATGCCACATAGTCACTAGGCCATTATTAGAGATAGGGAACACAGACTAGAGGAGGGTGAATTCAGGTTTAGACAAGTTGGGCTTGAAGGGCTGTTAGCATATCCAGATAGAAATATTGAAGTGATGGGAATGGAAACCTCACATTGTTATACACTCTGCACAGAGCTTTGATACCCAATAGCAAGGATGGCAGTGAGCATGCGTACGTGTATTAGCCTCAGCAGATTGTTAAATCGGTCCACTTCTTGTCCAAGGACAGTGGTCAAGGAGTTAAGGCGTCCTTGAGGATCCTTGACAAAAAGGCTCTCAGAAGCGTTCTCCATCTCCAGAGTTTCTGAAACACACACGGCTGATTCATCAGATCAATTATTGTTGATTTCTCTCCTTATCACATGGCTACTGGAATGCACTTATCTTAACTTTTCTTAAAGTCAACCTCTCTTGTCCCTGGGGCCTAGGCTGAACGGGAGTCAGGCCGCTCGGACTTCAGTGGCAAGTACTACCTGGTAGACAAGGGACATCCCTGAGACCAGAGGTACCAGGGGTCCTGAGTCGTCTCCTCTGCCTTGTGTGTATGCGACGTATGTAAGCCTCGCTCTTCCCTACACACCCGTGTTGCATCTAGGAGAGGAGGGGTTGGGGGCAGGACAACCCCCAAGAGAGGAGAGAGGCAGCATTTATCCCAGGTTACTGAGTGTTGTTCAAAGGGACTGACTGGATTATGAAATGGGCCCACGTTTCAAGCTGGATCGAAAATTGTGCTCTTCTTTTTCCCTACAATCCAATGATTGTAGGGAAAAAGAAGAGCACAATGAGTGGGGGCTCATATAAGCTCTAAAAAATGAAGGGACTGCATTTTCCTTACATAGATGAGTAAAGTGTGAGAAAACAAGTGGCTCTGAGATATGTACATCAATTTCTTCTTAACCACTCACATTTTGGCTGCTGTAGAAAAATCACACAGCAGTGTGGGTAAGTGCAAGCTCTTGGATCCACAGGGCTGTGGTTACATGCCCCCACTCTTCTCCTTTTGTCAGTCCCCTCGGGCTATTCCGAACCTAAGTTCTCTTGTTGAGCCAGTTGCACCCCTGCCCCTCAGTCTCAGCAGATGGCATGGCTTATCATTTCACAGTAAAAGTACAAACTTTATGAAGCGTGGAGAGAAAAACCTCCTAGGTGTCAATGGAACTCTATGAAACAAGTATACTAACTTTCCATCCATCCATCCATCCATCCACCTTCATCCCTTTTTCCACCCAGTCCTCCATCTTATGTTTATTAAAAATGCTTCCTAAAATAACTCAGTTGCTTCAATATCAACATAACTCTCTACTCAAGAAGAGAGTCTTTTGAGAGGCTGCTTTAAGAGGAACATAACTGACTTCTGAGGTCACACAGGTCCTTTCTTTTCTGGGGGCCTTAATAGTATTGGCAAGACTTAGTCTGTGTTACTGTGATGTAATAAGAAATATGTATTTTAGTCTTTGTCCCCAGCTTCTGGCCAGATCTCCTAAAACTCTTATACTTTCCTCATTGATAAGAGTGATAGGAGCATCATTTCTATAATTGTTGGTTTTTGACCCCAACTCCTGAAATAGCTCCTGAGTGATGAAGGTGAAAGGAGTATCTTTTGTTATTGATAACAAGCCCCTTTCAACCACACCTGAGTTTATGTTAATGAGATGACTCTTGGACCACCCCTAAAGATGAGGGGCTGGTTGTCAGGGGAAATAACCATGTGATTAGAGAGTTGGAACTTCTAGCTCTACTCTCTGACCTCCTGGGAGAGGGGAGGGGCTGGAGGTTAAGTTAATCACTAAAGGCCAGTGATTTAATCAATCATGCCTATGTAATGAAACTTCCATAAAAACCTAACTGAAGGGGTTTGGAGAGCTTCTGGTTTGGTGAATGCATCATGTGACAGGAGGGACAAAAGCTCCTGCCCTCGGGACTCTTCTGGACCTTGCCTTATGTACTTCTTTATCTTGCTGTTTATCTTTATCCTTTATTATATCATATAAAGTAATCTGGTAAATGTAAATAACTGTTTCCCTGAGTTCTGTGAGTTGTTCTAGAAAATTACTGAACCCCAAAATGGGGTTGTGGGAATCCTCGATTTATGGCTGGTTGGTCAGAAGTACAGGTCACAACCTGAGGACTTGTTGGCATCTGAAGTGGGGACAGTCTTGTGGGACTGAGCCCTTAAACTGTGGGGTCTATGCCCACTCTGGATAAAGTCATAACTGAATTGTAGGACACCCAGCTGGTGTCCAGAGAGTTACTGCTTAATGTTGGGGGAAACCCATACACTTGATGACAGAGTATTGTGAATAGAGACAGAAACACAGTTTACTTTTACAGTCACTAGTTTTTTTTTGTGCCTCATCTTTTTTTCCCCTATAATGACATTTCCAACCATGAACAATAGATTAAGACATCTAAATCTACAGTCACTTTAAGAAAAGTGTGAAAGTGGATCTCTGTGATCATTCAGGAAGATTCCCTAACTCACCAGAAAACAAAGTGAAATAATCTAGCCACTTCTCTTGTTGGAGAAAAAAAAAAAAAAAAAGAAATGGATTCCAGAGCAGGGCTGTCCAATAGAATATTTTATGATGATGGAAATGTTCTCCATTTGCATTGTTCAGTATGGCAGCACTTAAAATGTGGCTAGTGCAACTGAGGAAATGAATTTTAAATTTAATTTAATTTAAAGTTCAAATAACCACATGTGACTAACGGCTACTGTCTCGGACAGTACAAGTCTAGAGATATTAGAAAACTCAGGAAAAAGTCTGGTTAAAGTTACATTGAGCTAGAAACCAACTTGTTCCTCATGCTTCTGGCAGTTAAGATGTCAAGGTGCTATAGGCTTCTCATCTATAAATGGAGAGCTCTACATCAGAAGAGCTCTCTATGTAAAGAAAAAATCTGAATGATAAGCAGATTTGGACACCTGCCTATCACTCAGCTTTCTGAGTTTATTCCTAAAAGTCCCATTGTACATGTATGCTAGGAATTACTTACTACCTGGAACTCTGGTCCGGACAGAAGCAACGAGTTCTTGGACAATCTCATCGTTGCTCTTTCCCTCTCCACCAGAAGATGACCTTGGCTGAACCTCAAGTATGGTGTTGATTAAAGTGTTGGTCTCTTTGTACTGTAATGGTGAGAAGAGACAGAACAGTGAAGAACCAAATTCTCAAAAAAATAATTTTGCAGCACACATAGTTTATTAGAGAAATAATGGCAGTGGCCAAAACCAAGGAAATTTTATTTTTTATATTGAAGATAGAGTTGGTAAAATGTGCTCATTGTAAATGATGGTGTTTTGTTCTCAAGTGTTATAGGTAAACATTTTTCGTTGAACAACAATGTGAATTTACTGAATGTCATTGAACTGTATACTTAAAATGGTTAAAATGATAAATTTCATGTTACATATGTTTTACCACAGTAAAAAATGGTCAAATAATTTTTGGCTAATTATTTAAAAGGCAGTTATGAAAGTGAGGAAGAAATAATGAGAATTCAGTTTTAGAACATAGTTTTATTTAAATAACATTTTCTCAAGGGAACCCTCCTATACTGTTGGTGGGAATGTAAGTTGGTGCAGCCACTATGGAAAACAGTGTAGAGGTTCCTCAGAAAACTCAAAAGAGAATTACCATATGATGCAGCAAACCCACTCCTGGGCATGTATCCAGACAAAACTATAATTCAAAAAGATACATGCACCCCTATGTTCATAGCAGCATTATTCACAAGAGCCAAGACATGAAAACAACCTAAATGTCCATTGACAAATGAATGGATAAAGAAGATGTGGTACATATATACAATGGAATACTACTCAGCCATAAAAAACACAAAATAATGCCATTTGCAGCAACATGGATGCAACTAGACATTATCATACTAAGTGAAGTAAGTCAGAAAGAGAAAGACAAATACCATATGATATCACTTATATGTGGAATCTAAAATATGGCACAAATGAAACTATCTACAAAACAAAGAGACTCACAGACATAGAGAGCAGAGGGGGCGGGGGGTGAGGGAGGGAAGGACTGGGAGTTTGGGATTAGCAGATGTAAACTATTATATATAAGATGGATAAACATTGGATAAACAATGGATGGATAAACAAGGTCCTACTGTATAGTTCAGGGAACTAGATTCAATATCCTGTGATAAACCATAATGGGAAAGAATATTAAAAAAAAGAATGTCTCTATGTGTATAACTGAGTCACTTTGTTGTACAGCAGAGATGGGCACAACATTGTAGATTAGCTATACTTCAATTAAAAAAAAATAACATTTTCTCAATTAGAAAAGTGTTATGGGGAATTCCCTGGCGGTCCAGTGGTTAGGACTCCATGCTTTCACTGCCGAGGGCGTAGGTTCAATCCCTGGTTGGGGGACTAAGATCCCGCATGCCATGGGGTGCAGCCAAAAAAAAAAAAAAAAAAAAAAAAAATAGAGTTGTAGAATTTAGAAAAGTATTATAGCTTATTATTGAAAATTTAGAAAACACAGAAAAGTATAAAGAAAAATTATTAATGATCTTGCTTTTCAGAGATATTTATAACTTTAGTTTACCTCCCCCACCCCCTGGACATTTTCTGTATATATGTGCATATAGTTTTAAATATTGAGCCCATACAATTTATGTAGTATTTATTCTTTTTCAATTTCATGAACATTTTCTCACATCACTGAAAAATCTTCATGAGTCCTGTTTTAAGTGACTGATCCTCGGTGGTTTGAATGCACTATAATTAATATAGTTGTTTATTTACTTTTTGGATATTTCTATTATTTAGTTTTTTTTAGAACTCTGTGAATAGAATATCTATATATGAATTTCATCCACTATCATTTACATTCTTTAAATGATATATTACCAAAGGCATATTTTTAAACTGTGTATTATTACATTGATTTCTAACACTATCAATTTACACTCCCAACAATAGAGCATCAGAGGACCTGTCTTTCTGTCTTTGTAAGAATTGCTATCATTGCTTAAAAAATCCTTTCCAATTTGATGGGCAAAATAGTTTTTCATTGGTTTGCACTTCTTTGAGGATTAGTAGGGTTAAACATTTAAAAAATAAGTTCATTGGCTATCTGTACTGTCTTTATAAATTATTTATATATTTTGTACATTTTTGATTTTTAGTGTTTATTACTATTGATTTATAGGAGATAATTCTATAATAAAGATAATTAACTATTTTCTATTTTTTTTCTTTGTGGTAAAATACACATAATATAAAATTTGCTATCTGCACTATTTTTAACTGTACAGTTCAGTGGTATTAAATACAATAATAATGTTGTCACCAACATTCATCTCCATAACTCTTTTCATCTTGGAAAACTGAAACTCTGTACCCATTAAACAATAACTCCTCATTTCCTTTTCTCGCCAGCCTCTAGCAACCACCACCCTAATTTTTGTCTCCAAAATTTTGTCTACTCTAAATACCTCATATAAATGTAATTATGCAGTATTTTTCTTTATGTGACTGGCTTATTTCACTCAGTGTCATGTCCTTAAGGTTCATCCATGTTGTGCAGAATTTCCTTCCTTTTGAAGACCAATAATATTCCGTTGTATGTATACACCATTTTTTTCCTATCCATTCATCCACTGATGGACACTTGGGTTGCTTCCATGTTTTAGCTATTGTGAATAATGCTGCTATGAACATGGGTGCACAAATATCTGTTTTTGTCCCTGATTTCAATTCTTTTGTGTATATACCCAGAAGTGGAATTGCTGGATTATATGGTAAATCTAATTTTTTTTTAAAGGAACTGCCATACTGTTTTCCACAGAGGCTGTACCATTTTACATTTCTCTTTGGAGGAATGTCTATTCAAGCCCTTTGCCCATTTTTGAATTGGGTTGTTTGTTGTTTTGTTGTTGAGTTTTAGGAGTTCTCTATATACTCTGGATATTAATCCCTTATCAGGTATATAATTTATGAATATTTTCCCCCATTCTGTGGGTTGCCTTTCTCTCTGTTGAATTAAAATGAAAAAATTAAAATAAAAAAAACTTTCATGAAGTCCAATTTGTCTGTTTTTTTCTTTTGTTATTTCTGCCTTTGGTGTCATATCCAAGAAATCATTGCTAAATCCAATGTCATGAAGCTTTTTGTCCTATGTTTTCTTCTAAGAGTTTTATATTTTTAGGTCTTTTTTTAAAAACGTCTTTATTGGAGTATAATTGCTTTACAATGGTGTGTTAGTTTCTGCTGTATAGCAAAGTGAATCAGCTATACATAAACATATATCCCCATATCTCCTCCCTCTTGCATCTCCCTCTCACCCTCCCTATCCCACCCCTCTAGGTGGACACGAACACCGAGCTGATCTCCCTGTACTATGTGGCTGCTTCCCACTAGCTATCTATTTTACATTTGGTAGTGTATATATGTCCATGCCACTCTCTCACTTCATCCCAGCTTACCCTCCCCCCTCCCTGTGTCCTCAAGTCCATTATCTACGTCTGCATCTTTATTCCTGTGCTGCCCCTAGGTTCATCAGAACCTTTTTTTTTTTTTTTGGATTCCATATATATGTGTTAACATATGGTATTTGTTTTTCTCTTTCTGACTTACTTCACTCTGTATGACAGACTCTAGGTCCATCCACCTCACTACAAATAACTCAATTTTGTTTCTTTTTATGGCTAATATTCCATTGTATATATGTACCACATCTTCTTTATCCATTCATCTGTTGATGGACACTTAGGTTGCTTCCATGTCCTGGTTGTTGTAAATAGAGCTGCAATGTACATTGGGGTACATGACTCTTTTTGAATTATGGTTTTCTCAGGGTATATGCCTAGTAGTGGGATTGCTGGGTCATATGGTAGTTCTATTTTTAGTTTTTTAAGGAACCTCCATAATGTTCACCATAGTGGCTGTATCAATTTACATTCCCACCAACAGTGCAAGAGGACTCCCTCTTCTCCACACCCTCTCCAGCATTTATTGTTTGTAGATATTTTGATGATGGCCATTCTGACTTGTGTGAGGTGATACCGCATTGTAGTTTTGATTTGCATTTCTCTAATGATTAGTGATGTTGAGCATCCTTTCATGTGTTTGTTGGCAATCTGTATATCTTCTTTGGAGAAATGTCTATTTAGGTCTTCTGCCCATTTTAGGATTGGGTTGTTTGTTTTTTGTTATTGAGCTGCATGAGCTGCTTGTATATTTTGGAGATTAATCCTTTGTCAGTTGTTTCATTTGCACATATTTTATCCCATTCTGAGGGTTGTCTTTTTGTCTTGTTTATGGTTTCCTTTGCTGTGCAAAAGCTTTTAAATTTCATTAGGTCCCACTTGTTTATTTTTGTTTTTATTTCCATTTCTTTAGAAGGTTGGTCAAAAAGGATATTACTGTGATGTATGTCATAGAGTGTTCTGCCTATGTTTTCCTCTAAGAGTTTTATAGTGTCTGGCCTTACATTTAGGTCTTTAAGCCATTGTGAGTTTATTTTTGTGTATGGTGTTTTAGTTCTTACATTAAGGTCTTTGATCCATTTTGAGTTAATTTTTGTATATGGTGTTAGGTAAGGGTCCAACTTCATTCTTTTGCATGTGGATGTCCAGTTTTCCAGGTACTGTTTGTGGAAAAGACTGTCCTTTCCCCATTGAATGGTCTTGACACCCTTGTCAAAAATCATTTGACCATATATGTGAGGGTTTATTTCTGGACTTTCTATTCTATTTCATTGGTCTATATGTCTGTCTTTATGCAGTACAAGTGTTTTGATTACATTAGTTTTATTGATTTCAAATTTTATCCCATCGTAGTTAGAGAAGATAATTTGTATGATATTTATCTTTTTAAAACTATTGATACTTAGTTTGTGGTCTAACATATGGTCTATTCTGGAAAGTGTCCCATGTGTGGACAGTTAACTTTTTCTGTTTTTTGTTGTTGTTGTTGTTTGTTTGTTTCAAAGATGTTTTGCTTTGTCATTTGTCTTTTAATTTTCTTATGACCTTTTGGATATACTCACATGTTCTGGCTCTTTCTAATGTGATTTATTTTTCAATTGCTTTTTATGCTTAGGAATTCCTTTTCCAAGGTCAGTTAAATATTCTCAACTGTTCTAGTTTTTTTTTTTTATTCAGAAACATGGTATCTTCTCATGTATATTTGCTGGAACCTCTTAGAGGTTTTCTTAATACCAGTCACAACACTCGTTATCCACTTACCTGAGAAAAGAGTTCAGAACCTGGAATTACAGATCTTGACTGTAAAAATTATATTTTACATAATAGATCTTCTTTCAAACATTACTTTTGACATATTCATTAGGTCCTAAACACATATGCGACATTATTTACTTAATGTTATAGTTAAATAGTTTGGTTTCCCTGCTCAGTGCCAGTTGTTTAATATTATGACTTTTCCATTTTAGTTCTTGACTTCTTGGTTAGACAAAAGTCTTGAAACATTTAGTGCAGCCAGGCTCAATTTTCTTTACTAGTCTCTAGTACGCATCTATGTAAGTACAGTTTGCTGGTCTGAAGAAGGAATCAGTTGTATCTTTTGCATTGTCTCTGTTGATGGCAAGAGGCAGAATTGTCTAACTTAAACCAGCTAAAGCAAAGAGAAGGGATCTGTTGGCACATATAGCTGGGAAGAAGAGGACACAAGTCATGTGGGTTTCCGGCATGGATGGATCTAGCACTCTCTCTCTTGTGCATATTTGGTTGTTTCTCTCATTTTTTCCTATGGCAGATGACCTTCTTCCATTTGGTAGGAAGAAGGGGTAGGGGGGTCAGGGATGAGGACACAGAATGCTGCAGATATGCAGCATCATAGCCAGTGATTCCAGAGGAAAGACATTTTCCTCCCTCCTCCATCCTAGGATCTATATATCCTACAAAGAAATCTCATGCACCTAGTGTGGGCCATGTCCCTGCTCCTTGGACCAATTCCAGGGGCTAGGTGATGTTGTGCTGCCTTTGCCCAGGCCTGAGTTACATGCCCACCTCTGTGAAGGTAGAGAGTGGTTGGAAGTTTTACCAGAATCTAATGGAATGAGGAAGGGGGAATTTTCCCAAAGGAAAGAGGTGGGAGTAGGGGATGTACTGTACCAGAAAAATGAAGGAAGGGAGGCTGGGAAGAAAAACATAACTTGGGGCTCCTACATGCCTACTGTCTCATTCTCAGTCATTCTGAACCAATGAAAACACAAAAAACGATATTCCCAGGTATATACTGCCAAGAGTGTTACCCCACCCGAAAGTCCTGTGCTTCTCACGGGATGCAGTGAGCCTACCATTTCCACATTCCTCTCTTCCTTCTCTCACCTCCACACCCACCCACTCCAGAACAAACAGTCAGATGATTGAATATTAACACTAGGTTTGGCCACCTCTTTTTCCTCCTGAAAGTAGAATCAGGAAAAATAAGATATTCCAACTCTTCACTGAATAGCAAAGCAATTTTTAGGGCAGAGAACATGACATAGGTCACGTCATGTTCTCTGAGAACATGATCATTGAGAATTTCCACTGTTGTTTTGCATGGATTCTTTGATATCTAGGCAGAACTTACCCTCTAATTTGTGTCTAACTTGTAGGGGCCAAATTTAAGTTGAAAAGAAAGGTGATTCCCTTCAGCTTCGTGAGCCAACCTAGTCTCCAACCTTTAGAGTATTCCAGGGCTCCAGGGACATACCTCTTTTCATGGTTTGGTTCACCTAAAGATGCCAGACTATGACAGATAATAAAACTGGAAGGGTATGTAATGGCCCGGTCATGGGGGAGCCTTGATTGCCATGCTGAGGAGCTTGGACTACCCTTAGGTAATGGTGTGGCATCAGAGGGTCTTGGGGGAGTAAAATTGTCCAGTTTGCTCTTTGGACCTACTGCTGTGGTCTGGTACTGTCACCTTGATGAACTGTACTTTTATTTTTTAATTTAATTTAATTTTTAAATTATTTTTAAAAATTGAGATATAGTTGATGTACAATATTACATAAGTTACAGGTGTAAAACAGTGATTCACAATTTTTAAAGTTATACTCCATTTATAGTTATTATAAAACGTTGGCTATATTCCCTGTTGTACAATATATCCTTGTAGCTTATTTATTTTATATGTAGTAGCTTATACCTCTTAATTCCCTATCCCTGTTTTGCCCCTCCCCCCTTCCCTCTTTCCACTGGTAACCACTAGTTGATTCTCTATATCTGTGAGTCTGTTCCTGTTATGTTTTTTGTTGTATTCACCAGTTTGTTGTATTTTCTATTTTTATTTTTTTATTATTTTGGTCATGCCATGTGGCTCGTGGGATCTTAGCTCCCTGACCAGGGATTGAACCCAGGCCCTTGGCAGTGAAAGTGCAGAGTCCTAACCACTGGACTGCTGGGGAATTCCTGTTGTATTTTTTAGATTCCACATATAAGTTATGTCATACAGTATTTGTCTTTCTCTGTCTGACTTATTTCACTTAGCATAATGCTCTCCAAGTCCATCCATGTTGTTGCAATGGCAAAATTGATAAACTGTGCTTTTAAAGAACAGTGTTTTAATTTCTCTGCCTTGGATATTTGCTATTGTACTTTTATAACCTACTCATCTTGGGGGGGGGTCCATAAATCTTTGTGAAATATGTTACAAATATGCCCAGCATGGAGGGAGAAGTGCAAAAGAAAAAGGACTGTCTGGATTATCATCTAAATCCCCGTGTTGCAGGAGACTAGCAGGTAGATTATGGACTAAGCAGAGGCTGGAAGGTGAGGGGGTGGCCAGTGACAAGAAGATGCATGACGATCTTAGGATTCCGTGAAGGATCCAGAGGGAACAGGCTAAACTGGAACCAAATGTTGAAGTCAAGGTAAAACGTTTATTTTATTTTTTTATTTAAGAAGATTATTATTTACAGAACCAGTGAGGTGATTATTGATGTTTCAGGTTTATATACACAATATGAATATGTCTTTTAAGTTGAAAGGCCACATACCTGGAAAACTAGGTTGGCATTTTCATGCATTCCAAATATTTCTGGGTCATCTATCAAAGGCAGGTTTTCAATGTAGTCTTTAAACTCTTGTAGGCTGTCAGCCAAGGGTGCAAAATAGATACCTGTTATTGAAAACACAGAAGGCAATATGTCTCAAATAGACGAGCTTTGAGTACTGCCAGGTTTGGTGCTTCTCTGTCTGTTCAGATGGTGGCTATAATCAGCTGCCTCACAGAGAAACAGGGATGGTTTTTCCTCGCCTTCATCCCTGTGTCTAGTTTCTTTACCTTTTCTTGAGGCCTTTACATCTAATCAGTGTCCTAACCTTTCAGGGTGTAAACATGCAGAACATTTCAAGGTTCTGAGAACCCAGGGATGTGCTACTGAGAGGTGTGTTCCGAATTTACGGAACTTTCAAAACACACTTAGACAGAATACAACCCATTTTAGAGCAGAAATAATTCAAAATGGTTATTCATACAATAGATATCTTTGTACTCTTACAACCAAAGCCATTTTGAAGGTGGTCAAGCATGAGGATGGGAGGGTGTGGGGTCTGGGTTGTGAGGACTGGACACAGACAGCTCCTGGATGGAAAACTGAGAGATGCTGTCAACGACTTCTTGGAAAAAGTTGTTTTCCATGATATTGAAAAGTCACTCACCTGATTCAGAATATTTATAATCCTCTTGTAATGTTTCAGGAGAAAAAAATCTTTTCAAAACAGTACGAAGGCATCTTTGATCCCAGGTATCTGTAACTCTACCACCATATGTAATTTCACCTGAAAAGAAGTTTGTGTTTAAAAACATTGTTTGCTTTTAATTGATATGCATACCCACATTCTAATAGGTTTATTTATTCACACATTTATTTGGTACTGAAAGTGGAAATAGCACATTGAGTTTCTTCTATTACCCCACCCCCAAAGATAATAAAAGTCAACTTTTAAAAAGCAGAATAAAATCTAGTATATGTTCTCTCCCCTCATTATTTTGCTTTTCCCAAATAACTGAAACTAAAGCCAGTGAGATCTATTTACATATTTCTTTCTTCTTCCTGTTTTTTTCTTCAAAAATATTGATTTTGGGTCTTATCCCATCATTGACTGTAGTATTCTAAAACAGACATACTTTCCATGAACCACTGCTTCTTTTGGGGGCCAATGAGCTAAATGAAACCAAAACATTTACAACAAGCCATTCAAACTCTATACATACTTTATAAATCATTGATATTAAGCCAAGGAAGAAAGATAGATCCAAAGTGAAAGAGACAGCTTGCCTCACAGAAATTATGTTATGGGGAATTACAATGTATTGGTATCCCATCTCTTTCAACAGAGAAATTATGCTCCATCGTCATCCCCAAGTTACAAGTAGGAAAGATATCTATTCTGTATTGGAATGATTGTACTGCTGGATGATATGATCCCTTGGAAAAATTCCAGACCCATTGCTACAATTCATTATTCACCTCTGTAGTGTTCCGAAAAGGATTTTACTTATGATACTGATATTGTCAACTTCTGAATCCTTTGAATGTTCATCCATTCTCATCTCCATCTCTTTCATTATGTCAAGAAGATTTTTTTAAAAACTCTTTTTCAAGCTGAGATGGTTGGTTGAGAGTCAGTTATTTGTGTTTGGAATCTCAGTAATTTATTTCTTCCAGGATAGCAACGTCCTGGCTTGTACCTATCTTCCCTCTCCTGCTGAGGCACTTCTGGTCAGTCTTACTGGCTCAGCCACTTAGAGTGAGGGGGTTGGGGAGTAAGTGCCAGAGCTGGTGGTCAAGTAACTGACTCCCTGTATTAGCAATTCTAAGAGGGAAGAAAGAGATGCTGCTGTACTTTCCTGAGAATACTCTTCAGTCACTCTCTGGGAAATCTTGCAACACGAAGTTGGGTTAAATCTTTGTGGTGGGTCCATCTAGCTTCAGACTAACTTGGAGCCTGAGGGCTAGACGGGAATGTAAAGGTCAAGTTTCTTCAATTGCATCATGGTGTCTGGGAAAGGAGGGTGGCCGGGAAAACTCAGACTCCAATAATTAGTCAGTGGTGAGAGGAAAGAGTTGCCCTGAGGTGCATTATTCTAAAAAAATTTTCGGGACTTTCCTGGTGATCCAGTGGTTAAGACTCCACGCTTCTACCGTAGGGGGCCCACGTTTGATCCCTGGTTGGGAAACTAAGATCCCACATGCCATGCGGCAGGGCCAAAAAAATTTTTTTTAAACAAAAATATTTATATTTTGAGAAGAAGCACAGGAATATTTGCCTTAAAAATCATCAGACTTTGTGATTCTGCGTCCAGATTTAGTGTTATGTTTTTCTTGGATCAAAGTGAGTAAACCAGGAACTCGAATAATTTGATTCAGGGTAGATGACTCACTTTTAGGCTTACTTTTAGGAAGGAGTCTTCTGGGTTTAGAAGACAGATGTTGGGAGGGGGCGTCTACCATTCACGTCCAGCACCTGTCCTGGCCCAGGCATCACAGTTCCTGAGGGTCTTGTTGCAAATCCTGATGTGGTGTCTTCCCCTTCTCTTCCATTCTTATCCCTGTGGGCTGGCTCAGGGATGGCCCGACACAAACTGGATAGGCCTCAGGTTTGGCTCTGTCTTTGCCCACTTTGAGCTCAGAGCTGTCTCTTGGACTTAGGCATCGCTGTAGCTTACTCTATAAAATTTTAAGGACCGTTCCCCCTCCTCCAACCCCAAATACCTTCCCATATTTAAAGCTTCCTTAATCTTTCTCTGTTTATTCTCTCCTGTCTAGTCTCCCCCTTGGTGTTGCTGTATCCCCTTGTTCAATTCTTCGTCTTGCTTTTGTTACAGCTTTATAAGTGGTTGCACCTGTTCCCAGCCTAAAAGACTATAATTGCCAACCATTGCTTATAAGGTAGAGCCCAAATTTATTAACAACACACACAGGCTTTCAAGATGTGCCCGCAGATCACCTGTTTTTAGTTTTGTTGAAGATAAAGCTTTCCTCCATATACATCTCCTCTTTATACTCTGCTCTGGCACTTGTGAACTACTCAGTGTCTACAGGCATGCCACATCCCGACACTGCTGGGCTTTTCCATCACTGTTCTCTCTGCCAGTGTGCTCTCCTGCCTCTTCTCTCCTGCTGAGCCCAACCCACCATTCAGTGCCCCGCTCAACCACTGCCTCCTTGGTGGAGCTTTCCCAGATTCCTCCAGGTAGCGTTCTTTGCTCCTTCTGAATTCCCACAGCATTGTCCATACACTTCTATTTTGGTAATTGTCATACCATATTGTAATTTATTTATTATCTCCACCCTATGAGGTTTTGGTAGGCAGGGGCTACATCATCTTTGTATTTCCAGCATTTAGCATAGTGGTACTAACCTATATTTTCTGGATTAATCCATAAATGACTGCCTAAAATCCCACCACAAGTAAATATCATTGCCTGGATAAAGCATTGCCTTTTTTTCTCCTATTTTTTTTGTTTTTTAAACATTTTTGATGAGCTACACCTTGAAAATCATGTCACTTAAAATTTACATGTATAATTAAATAGTTTTTAGTAAATTTACAAAGTTGTGTAACCATCACCATGATCTAATTTTAGAACATTTCTATCAACCCCCCAAATAAATCTTGTGCCCATTTGCAGTCACCGTCTATTTCTTATCCCCGGTCCCATGCAATCACTATCTTACTTACTGTCTGTATATTTGCTTTTTCTGGAAATTTCACATAAATGGAATATACAACATGTGATATTTTGTGTCTGGCTTCTTTTACTTAGCATAAAGTTTCTGAGGTTTATCCAAGTTGGAGCATGTATCAGTACTTTATTTCTTTTTTATGGGGGAGTAATATTACATTTGTAATATTGTATGGATAGACCTCACTTTATCATTTATTATTCATCAGTTGATAGACATTCATGTTGTTTCCACTTTTGGGGATTATGAATGATGCTGTTATGAACATTTCTGTACAAGTTTTGGTGTGGACATGAGTTTTAATTTTCCCTGGTATATAACTAGGAGTGGAATGGAATTTCTGGGTCATATGGTAAACCTATTAAAACATTTTCCAAAGCAGCAGCAACATATTACATTGTCACCAGCTATGTATGAGGGTTCCACTTTCTCCACATCCTTGCTAACATTTCTTACTCTTTTTTTTAATTATAGTTATCCTAATGGATGTAAAGTGGTATCTCATTGTGGCTTTAATTTTCATTTTCCTGATGACTAAGTGAGCATCCTTTCATGTGCTTATTAGGCATTTGTATGTCTTTTTTTTTGCGAAATGTACATTCAAATCTTTTGCCCGTTTAAAAATTGGATTATTTATCTTCTTACTGTTGTTGGAGTTCTTTATATACTTCGTATACAGGTGCCTTATCAGATATATGATTGCAAATATTCTCTCTCAGTCTGTGGCTTCCTTTTTCACTTTCTTGATGGTGTTTGCTGAAGTGTAAAAGCTTTACATGTTGAAGAAGTTGAATTTATTATTTTTCTTTTATTGCTAGTGCTTTTTGTGTCATATCTAAGAAGCCATTATTAACCCAAAGTCATGAAGATTTATTTATATGCTTTCTCCTAAGAGTTTTATAGTTTTAGCTCTTACATTTAGATATATCACTCATTTTGAATTAATTTTTTGTATGGTGTAGGATAAGGATCCAAGTTCATTCTTTCGTAGATGGATATCCAATTGTCCCAGCATCATTTATTGAAAAGACTCTCCTTCCCCCATTGAATTGTCCTGGTGCCTTTGTTAAAAATAAATTGACCAGGGGCTTCCCTGGTGGTGCAGTGATTAAGAATCGCCTGCCAATGCAGGGGACACAGGTTTGAGCCCTGGCCCGGGAAAATCCCACACGCTTCGGAGCAACTAAGCCCGTGAGCCACAACTACTGAGGCTGTGCTCTAGAGCCTGCGAGCCACAACTACTGAGCCCATGTGCCACAACTACCGAAGCCCACGTGCCTAGAGCCCGTGCTCCACAACAAGAGAAGCCACCACAATGAGAAGCCCGCGCACCGCAACAAAGAGTAGGCCACGCTCGCCACAACTAGAGAAAGCACACGTGCAGCAACAGAGACCCAACACAGCCAAAAATAAATACATAAATAAATTTTTTTAAAAAAAATAAATTGACCATAAATATAAGGGTTTATTTCTGGATTCTCAATTCTGTTCCATTGATTATATGTCTATCCTTATGCCAGTACCATATTGGTTTTTTTTAAAAATTGAATTTAGTTGATTTACAATATTGTGTTAGTTTCAGGTGTATAGCAGTGATTCGTTCACACATATATGTTTATATATCTATATATTTTTTTCCGATTCTTTTCCTGTATAGTTTATTACAAGATATTGAATATAGTTCCCTGTACTATACAGTAAGTCCTTGTTGTCTCACATTCTCTTAATTATTGTAGCTTTGTATAACTTTTGAAATTGGGAAATGTAACTCTTCTGACTTCATTCTTTTTTTTCAGGATTGTTTTTGCTTTTTGGGGCCCTTTGCATTTCCATCCAAATGTTGTAATCAGCTTGCCAATTTCGGCAACAGTGTCAGCTGAGAGTTTGATAGGGATTATGCTAAATCTATAGATCGGTCTGGGGATTACTGCCACTTTCACAATATTGTGTCTCTCAATCCACGAGCATGTCACGTCTCTTCATTTATTTAGATTAATTTCCTTTGGCAGTGTTTTGCAGGTTTCAGTGCACATATCTGCACTTCTTTTGGTAAACTTATTCTTAAGTAGTTTATTCTTTTTGATGTTATCATGAATAGAATTAAAAGTATTTTCTAATTGTTCATTGCCAGTGTGTAGAAATGCAGTTGATTTTTGTATATTGACTTTGTATCCTACAACCTTGCTGAACTCATTTGTTACTTCCAGTTTGTGTGTGTGTGTGTGTGTGTGTGTGTGTGCGTGCATGCGTGTGTATGAATTCCTTAGGATTTTCTGCATGCAAGATCTTGTCATCTGCAAATAAAGATAGGTTTACTTCTTCCAGCTAATCTGGATGTCTTTGATTGCTTTTCCTTGTCTAATTTCCCTGGCTAGAATCTTCAGCACAACATTGAATAGTAGTGATGAGAGCAGATACATCTTTGTCTCATTCCTTTCTATCCTTTTCAAAACACAAGTTACTTCCACAGCAGTAGAAATTGAGGTAACCAGAAAGGTCAAGTGTTCTAGGAGAGAAGGAAGGGAGAGAAAAGCTAGGAAGCAGAAAATTCAGGGTACATAGAGGGTGCCAGAGAAGAATTCTGCCTAACTCACTGTTATGTTAAGCAATGTTGGCCACACAGGAGTGGCTGGGAGCAGGAGTACAAAGTAGCTTCCCAGGTTCCATGCCCACTTCTCTTGGTCCACCCTGGGGATGGGTCCTCATGCATTTCCATACTCTTTCGCTGCCCTTCACTCAAACATGTTCCAAGGTGTCACGTGCTGTTCAAGGCTCTAGATCAGCTGATACCTCTCTGCTGTTCCCCATTTCCCTTGCTCACCAATGAAAACCATCCATTCCCATTCTGCTCTCTACCTCCCTCACCTCCCAGTGGGAATCTGTTCTTCATTATTTGGGTCTACATGGTCTAAATTGTATCTGATTTTGGCAGTAAGATCTCATTTGGCCACAATTCATATTTGTTAAAAATTGTAATTCCTGAAATAGTTTTTCCTTTTTCATAAGTGCACTTAACTCAACAGGTCTCGACTAGTCAATCATGTTTAGATTCTTTTGAATTTAAGAGCACAGACTCTGGAGGCTGGACTGCTTGCCTTTAAATCTTGGCTTCACCCTTGTAAACTGTGTTCTTCAGGTTCCTCATGTGTAAAATAGGGATATGATAGTCTTCACCTTATAGGGTTGTTGTAAGGATTAAATCTGCTAATTCATGGGACATGCTTAAAACATGCTTAGCATGTAGCAAGAGCTATCTAAGTTTTTGCCATTATTATTTGGGAAAACATTCATCCCATTTCCTATGTGTAAATATTCTTATGATATTCTTATCATTGTCTTATGTTCTCAAAGGCAGTATCAGCAGTCATCACCACCATCACCAAAGGCTTGGGAGGACATCGTTTTGGTATAAGCCAGGTGGGTGTAAACCAACAACTGTGTAGTGCACAACTGGACGTCAGGCCATGTGGGCATACTGACCAGTGATGTAAATCAATGCATCCCAGGGAATCTTTCCTTCTTGACAGTAAAGGTTGAGGTTCAGTAAAGCACATTCCCTGTCACTGTCGTTAAATTCATAGCAGATATTCCAACCAAGAGGGCCGAACTTTTTTCTCTCCTAGAATAGAAAATGAAAATGGTCTTAAAGTTTGATAAAATTAATTGTGTAAAATACTGAAAACTAAAAGGTTTCTGTTGAAGTTGAGCATCCTTACTGTGCAAAATCGGTTAAAATCATGACATTCAACTTGAGCCAGGCTTTCAGTTTGGCTGTCACCAAACGGAGCAGGCACCTCTTCCTCCAACACTGGCCTTTTGCCAATTTTCCAAAAGAAAATTTGATATTACGAGAAATGTGAAAATGTGATAGACTTGTCAAAAGAACATTTGTTCTTCGTGGTAAAATAAAATATTTCTCCATCAAAATAGGGAAAACTAGCCCACCTAGAGTCTTTTGGCATAAAAATATTGACACTAATCACCCATCTGGTGGAGAGAGCTGCCCCCAACTCTTCTAAGAAGTCTATCACCCAGGCTTTTCAGTCATGCGTGATGTGCTGGTTACATGCTGACTTCTCTATAGTGGCCTTTTTTTTTTTTTAAACTGATACCCAGAATCTCAATTCTTGTTTCATAACTCCCCATAGTGAAATCTTTCCCTTTCTTTGTTATCTCCTTATCTCACCTAATTTCTTAATTCTAAACTACTGATTGTATCAGAGGATTGGTCCCACGTTCCCTCCTCTTTTCTTAAATTTATATTTTTATTAAAAATTTTTTTAAATTATTATTATTTTTAAAATTTATTTATTTATTTTTGGCTGCGTTGGGTCTTCATTGCTGCGCGTGGGCTTTCTCTACTTGCCGTGAGTGGGGTCTACCCTTCGTTGTGGTGTGCGGGCTTTTCATTTTGGTGGCTTCTCTTGTTGCAGAGCACGGGCTCTAGGCGTGCAGGCTTCAGTAAGTGTGGCACGTGGGCTCAGTAGTTGTAGCTCATGGGCTCTAGAGCACAGGCTCAGTAGTTGTGGTGCACGGGCTTAGTTGCTCCGCAGCATGTGGGATCTTCCTGGACCAGGGCTCGAACCCGTGTCCCCTGCATTGGCAGGCAGATTCTTAATCACTGCGCCACCAGGGAAGTCCCCTTAAATTTATTTTTTAATTTTTATACAAGTTTTAAAGGTTACACTCCATTTACAGTTGTTACAAAATATTGGCTATATGCCCTGTGTTGTACAATACATCCTTGAGCCTGTCTTACACCCAATAATTTGTACCTCCCCCTCTACCACCCCAGATAGCCTCCCCACCCCGTAACCACTACTTTGTTCTCTGTATCTGTGAGTCCACTTCTTTTTTGTTATATTCGCTAGTTTGTTGTATTTTTTTAATTATTTATTTATTTTTTGTAATTAAATCTTTATTTATTTATTTATTTGGTTGCGCTGGGTCTTAGATGCAGCAGGCAGGCTCCTTAGTTGCGGCATGTGGGCTCCTTAGTTGTGGCATGCAAACTCTTACTTGCGGCATGCATGTGGGATCTAGTTCCCTGACCAGGGATCGAACCCCGGCCCCCTGCATTGGGAGCGTGGAGCCTTAACCACTGAGCCACCTGGGAAGTCTCTGTTGTATTTTTTTAAATAACTTTTTTTATAACTATTTTTTTAAGACTTATTATTTATTTATTTATTTATTTATTTATTTTTGGCTGCGTCGGGCCTTAGTTGCAGCATGCAGGCTTCTCTCTAGTTGTGGCATGTGGGTTTTCTTTCTCTAGTTGTGGCGCTCAGGCTCCAGGGCCTGCAGGCTCTGTAGTTGTGGTGAGTGGGGTCCAGAGAGCATGGGCTCTGTAGTTTGTGGCACGCAAGCTCTCTAGTTGAGGTGTGTGAGCTCAATAGTTGTGGCGCATGGGCTTAGTTGCCCCTGTGGCATGTGGGATCTTAGTTCCCCGACCAGGGATCGAACTGGCATCCCCTGCATTGCAAGGCAGATTCTTTACCACTGGACCACCAGGGAAGTTCCTGTTGTATTTTTTAGATTACACATATAAAGTGATATCATATAATGTTTGTCTTTCCTTTCTCTGCCTGACTTAATTCACTTAGCATAATACCCTCCAAGTCCATCCATGTTGCTGCAAATGGCAAAATTTCATTCTTTTTTATGGCTGATTAGTATTCCATTGTGTGTATATATATATATATATATATATATATATATATATATATATATATATATATATATATATACACCACATCTTTTTTATCCATTCATCTGTTGAGGGACACTTAGGTTGGTCTATATTTTGGCAACTGTACCATGTTTCCTCCTCTCCTTCTTAAAATTTCCCTAAATCTTAAACCATCCCTCATCTCAGCTGCTTTTGTTAGTAGAACAAAGGCCTCCCACTGGGAGCCCCAATCCCAGCCTCTCCAATCTCCTCTAGGACCTTGTTTACTTATTTATCCCAAATTTTGCATCTTTAATCTTTATTTCTTCTCTACTGATTCTTCATCTGCAGACCACACACATTTGAAAACTAGGCAGCCTGTCTAATCAAGACACCATACAGAGATATGAAGCTGGAGTCAGAATTCCGGTACAAGGGCCACAAGATGGGCACCAGATCAGGGCAGTGAGGTCTGAACAGAGGGGGGAAAGGAGTGCCCAGTACGAGGCTACAGGATGGATAGCAGATCAGGGCAGTGAGGTCTGAACAGAGGGGGGAAAGGAGTGCCCAGCTGAAGGCCATTTTTTGGGGGACTTGGAGCTCTAATCACAGGGAGGAAGCTGTTAAGGGTCTAAGCCCACTCCAACAGGAGCAGGTGAGAGTGAAATTATTGTAAGAAGAATGAAGACTTGCCGACTGACATGATATATATGTGTAAAGGAGGAAGAATAAAAATAATCCTGACACTCTGAGTGTAGGTGATTGAGAGAATGGGGCCACCGATTTCAGGAGTAGAGTCTGGAAGGGAAGCAGATTTTGCGAGTGAAGCACAGCTGTGGAGATCAATTTCGTGTTCTTGAATTTGACCTACTACATTCATCCAGGAGGTGGTGCTCCTTAGGTCAGAGCAGAGCTGGGAGGCAAAGCTGTGAGATACAGAGGCAAGGGGTGTGCAGAGATCAGGGACTGAGTTAAAACAACTTGGGTTCAGACAGAACAGGGCCCTCAGCATTTCACAATGCCATTTGTAAGCTTTTACTTAATTCTTTTTATTGCTTTATTTTTAACCTAATACACTTCTTGTCTCTATTAAAATACAAATTGAGTGTACCTGAATAATTGCATGGAAGAAACAAATGCCGAATATTATTTGTCTCCATTTTCTTCCAAGTATATTTTCTTCAAAAAATGAAGGTGTCATTTCGGTAAATGCTCGTCTGATATTTGCACGTAAACCTTTTGGAGGCTCATTGGTTACCTGTAGAGACACCCGCGGCAGAGAGGGTGGTTGTACAGATACGCATTATTTCCGAGTAACACAAACAGGCTGAAGCCAGTGAGGGGACTTAAATAAACAATGCCTGGGAGGCATTCCTGCCCTGTTTGCACCTGCTCTGTATCTTGCTTGGCCTCAGTCTCTGGAGAATAAGGGGTCCTCAGACCTATAGCGTGTGAACCACCTCAACAAGAACCTCCGACACTTCCATTTGGTGTCCATTTCTCTAAACATGGACCAGAAAGGATGCTCAGGCTTTCTGCACTGGATTTTCTGGTCATTTCAACATGTGGCATCACCCCACACTTTGCCTTGGTGGCACAGGGCAGACAGGGAAGAGACATCCCTGGTTCCTGGGTGATCATTCATATGCAGAGGCTTCCCATATATTGGAAACTTCCAGCCTTGCAATCCAGCAACCATACTCCCTGTGGGCCTTCCTGTTTCCCAAATGCTGAAACATTCTGTTAACTCTGGGAGGGGTTCTGTACTCATTCCTCTGCATCCTTGACGTTTTCTTATAGAGGGGAAGAGTGGAGGTGTTGAATGACCAGCAGCACTATGGCACGTAAGGATGGGCAATGGCCTGGGAAATTGTTTCCCTGCTCACTCTCCGGTGAAGGGACACCGACTCCTACTTCCCCACCTGGGCCACCTGGACTCTGACGCAGCCTGGCACAAGCCTGGGCTTCCTGGACCCACTCGGCGAACACCCTGAGGCCAATCATGTTACAGGACAACCATACATTACCTTGACAGAATTTTGAAGAACTGTAACCGGAAATGTATTACTAGGCATGGAACTTAAAAAAAGTCGAAATGTGTCCTTGATAACAATATCTGTTTAAAACAAAGACAAAATGACAAAAAAGGAAAATGCATACCTCTGAGTAACACTTTTCTGTAAGAAATAATTATTATAGGATAGCAAAAAAAAATATGCTGTAAGTTCTGTTTAAAGACTAGGTTTTCTATTTTAAGTATTTTATGTTGTAAAATCTTCTAAAATGGAGGTGAGGGGACTCTTTACAGAAGCTCTTCACACAAGTCAGTTTGGCAGTTGAGATGCTGGCACATTTGAGTAAAGAAATTACTCAATTAATTTCTCAATTATTCAGTTTAATTTCACATTAATTTTCAATACGTGATAGAGATGCTAAGGACCTTTCCTCTGAAATTGGGAAAATTTTCAATTGAAAGAGAGGACAGTTACTACATTTATGCTCAAGAAGGGGTTTTAGTTTTTGTTTGTTTTTATTTTTTAGCCATTCAATTTAAGGAAAATTGTGTGAAAATGGCCAGAAAGCCTTCTGGAGAAAAAAGAAATTTGTCCCTTCTGCAGAGATGTTGCAAAGGGAGCTCAGGGAGCAGGGAAACGGAGAGACCTCACATACAGCATCAAGAAGTTAAGTCAATGTACGCTTCCTTTCTGAGCTGTGGACAGAGAACCTAAGAAAGAACAAACTCCATTCCAGGTTCAAAAGGCCAAAGCAGAGCTGGGAAAATCATTGATTGCATCACAGGAAGGCACAGGCATCATCGAAGGAGGCCGTTCTTGGCATTGGTCTCTAAGTACAAGTGACGGTGTTTCTCCGACACTCTCGGCTTGCTCCCTCCGAGGGAGGGCCCGGGCACTAGCTGTTCCTTCTACCTGAATGCTCTTCCTTTAGACTCCCTTACTTTCTTCAAGTGTTGATCAAACGCCACCTTCTCAAAGAGGTCTATCTAGACCAAGTCATTTAAAACTGCTATCCACCCTTCCTCCTCACCCCCATTCCATCCCAACCTTTCTGTTTCTCCTTACTTTCCTTTTAATTTTTTCCAAAGCTCCGACCACATTCTATCATACCTTATAAATTACTTATTTGTTATGTAGTTTGTTTATTGTCTCTCTCCCCTCACTAGCATGTAAGCTCAATGAGGGCAGATGACTATGGTTATTTTGTTCACCAACATACCCTAAGCATCTAGAACAATGCATTGTACGTGGTAGGTTCTCGAATATTTATTAAATGAATGGCTACAGATTAAAGCTGAATTTATGCTTCTTGGTTTGGTAATCTAAATTCATGAGCTATATTAAATAGCTAAAATTAAAAGTTAATTCTAGTACAATTCTAGAACAGCACTAAAGTTGCTTGTATGGTAAAAACTATTAGGCATAAGTCAAACATCATCAAAGTCTTAGGGCTAATGATTTCGTTAACCAAAAAAACCAAAGAGTGAAAAAGGCCAGGTTTAGAGAAGCATTTTTTTAAAGTACCTTTTCTCTTATAATTGCAAAAGCATCAAGAATCTTAACTTTCATAGACATCATAGAAGTTTAGGGCTGGAATGGAATTAGAAATCATCTTAGTTGTGGGACTTCTAGCAATGATGCTATGCAGTCATTTTATTGTGGGGGAAACTGAGGTCCAGAGAAGAGGCGTGATATGTACAGTCAGGAAGTAGTGGGGGCGAAACTCTAATCAGGTCTTAGAATTTCAAGCCCAGAGGGTTTTTTTCTTCCTCTCTCTCTTTTTTCTTTCATTCACTTTCTCTTTTCAGTTTATTACCTGAATGTTTTTTTTTTTTTTTTTTTCTGGTTCAAGTTAAACATTAGAACTCAAATGGTTAAGTTAATAAACAATTGTAACGAGGGCCAGGAGAGGATTTTTCTATCCACTTAAACACTTAAAATCCATCAACACCTTCGCTGGCTTCCATAGCCCATCCAGCCTCCTTGAAGGTCTGGCACTCTTGTCCAGGTCATTGTGAAGCTGAACTACAGGTCCATACTTGGAAGGCTCACATAGTACCACTGCAGCAAACTGCTTTTTAGATGCCTTCCCAGCATTTTTTTTCCTAATCATAATCCTAATCATCAGGATTAGGAACAGTAGTAAAGACCTTCTTGTCATTTTTCTTTAATTATTTAAATAGAAATAAGCCACAGGCCCAGCAGGAAGCAAGCCACCTCTTATTTGCATTGCAAAGAGTGGAAAGAGTGGAGATTCTGGATGGCAGATGCTAATGACTGTTTATCCTTGATGGAATCAGCCTGCAGAAGGCAGGGCAGGGGGTACCCAGGGAATGAGGGGCCTTCTAGGGGAAGGCTGCTAAGCCCTGGTTGTGGCTTGGTAACCAGTGCAGGCTGGCCACCCTGTAAAGGAGCATCTCTTCACATTAATAGGTAGCAATGAGGAAAGTCACATGCAAGATCATGTGCATATCTCTCACCTTCCTAGAAAGCCCTCTGTGGTCAGGGCAAAAAGGAGGACCCCAGAGAAAGGGCCCTGGATATCCCAGGCTGGGTATTCTCCTTCGTGGCTTCCAGGGAGAGTGGTAAAGTGGGGCACACACAGCTTATTACCAATAATACAGTTCCTAAGTTTTCAACTGTTTTTACACTACTATATAAAAATGAGTAGATTCTAACTCCACTTCTCTCTTTGCAGTCCATTATACTTTCTTGAGTGGGAAAGAAGGTGGTGATATTATAGTTAGTGGTGGCAACCATGACTCATGCTGGGCACCCCCATGAGTGTGTGTGTGTGTGTGTGTGTGTGTGTTTGTGTGTGTGTGTGGGGGGGGTGACTATGAGACACATGTGAAGGTTGATTGTCATGTGGGTTACAGAGGATAAAAAGTGGTAAAACACTACTCCGAGAATTGGTTCTAATTTGAACTTTGTTCCTGAACTTCTCTCATTCTGTAGCGAAAGATTTAATTTCTTTTTTTTGTCCTAAGTCCATTTTCTATTTCTTTTCATCATGCCTAGATATAATTTATTTTGAATTCAAATGGCCTCCCATAGAAGGCAACATGAAACAGAAATGATCCAGGGGATCGTACCTTCAGCTTGGAGTCTGAACATCTTTATTTGAATCTGGGTTGTGTAACTTAACTACACCCTCTAGATCTCAAATTTCTCCTTTTTAATATGGGTAAAACAATGCCAACAATAAATAAATATTATAAGGATTAGATTCAACAAGAAAGGCCACTTGAAAAAGGTATTATTATATAAATGCTATGTGCTCCACATACTTGAATCTGTGAAGGTTTTAATTAGCTCCTCCATTGCCAACATCCAAGAAACAGCAAGATGGCAGTTTTGCAAAAATACCCAGTTTCCTGATTTCATTGCATCTTTGATCATTCTTTCAGCAATGGGTCCTTGTCCTTGCCCCAGTGAAATTGACTGCACCCTGAATTGAACAACAACAACAATGAAATGTTGTTTTATATTATTTTTAAGCAATGCAAGTACTAAGAAATGTAAATATGGTAGGCTCTTGCCTAGCATATGCACACATTTCAAATCCTCATTCTGATAGATGTGCAAATATTTTTTTCTTATTTTCTTGTTTTTAAAAATATTTTTTACTATAACATACAGAAGTGCAAAAAACAAATTTATGGTTCAAACTATGTCTCCATAGTTTTGCCTTTTCCAGAATGTCATATACTTGGAATCATACAGTATATAGCCTTTTCAGATTGGCTTCTTTCACTTAGTAATATGCATTTAACGTTCAGCCATGTCTTTTCATGGCTTGATAGCTCATTTCTTTTGAGTACTGAATAGCATTCCATTGTATAGATATATCACAGTTTATTTATCCATTCATGTACTAAAGGACATCTATGTTGCTTCCCAGTTTTGGCAATTATGAATAAAGCTGCTATAAACATCCACGTGTAATGTAGGTTCTTGTGTGAACATAAGTTTTCAACTCTTTTGGGTAAGTACCAGATTGCTGGGTCATATGATGAGTATGTTTAGTTTTGAAAGAAAACACCAAACTGTCTTCCAAAGTGGCTGTACCACCTTGAATTCTCACCAGCAATGAATGGGAGTTCCTGTTGCTAGTATGCATTAATACAACCTATTTAATGTCCAGTAACTTTGCTAAATCCATTAAATAATTTTAAGATACCATTTATCAGAGTAGAAGAAGGTCTTATTTCTGGTTTCCTCTTTTTAAGAAATGATTTCCAGATTCTTAGTTTACTGGGACTTTTCCCCCCATGAATGCATGTTGAATTTTAACAAATGCTCTTTCTGTGTCTATTGAAATAATAGTTTTCTTCTTTTTTTAAAGGATTTTTCTCCTTTATTCTTTTAATGTGATGAGTTAAATTAGTTTTCAATATTTTAACCATCCTTACATTACTGAAATAAACCCAGCATTGTGGGAAGGTTTTTTGTAATGAATTCAATTAACTATTATTGGACTATTTAGATATTCTAATTATTCTCAGTTTCTTTTAAAGTTGTGTTTTTGGAAGAATTTTTCCATTTCATTAAAAATTTCAAATTCATTGGCAAAATTAAAAAAAATAACATGCTCTTATGACCATTTTAATGTCTGCTGGTCTGTAGTGATATTATCTTATTCATTCATGATACAATTTTTTTGGATCTCTTTCTCTCTCTCTCTCTCTCTCTCTGTCTGTCTCTCTCAGTAGTTTCAGCAGAGATTTATATCTTATTAAACTTTAAAAAAAAAACTGTTCTTTTAGATCTTGTCCATCGAATGTATATTTTCTATGTCACTAATTTCTGCTCTTAGCTTATTATTTTTTCCTTCTGTTAGAGTTTAATAATTAAGTTTTAGATTGCCTAATTATTCTTAGTGGGAATATTAGCCTGATATTTCTGAAACCAGAAGTTATTAAACATGCATAAATTTACTGCTAGGTGCCTCATTACTAAACCTTAATGGTTTTTGATATGTTACACTTTTTTTGTCATTTATTTCCACTTATTGGACAATTGCCATTATGATGTCCCTTGAACAGATTGTTCAGAAGGACATTTTTTTGTTTTCCAAATATTAAAAAAATTAAGATTGATTTCTAAGATTTACTGTGGGCAGAGAATGTTTGTCATCTTTTTGAAATACGTGTCTTTTTTAGAACATGGTTAATACTTATTAATGTTCCTTATGTACTTAAGATCTTGCATTTGCTCTATTTGTTGAGTGTAAAGAGCAAGGTTGTTAATTTCATTAATTTCATTGTTGAAATATTTTATATCCTTACCAATTTTGCAAATTTTATGTGCTTCACAGTAGTTATTATTATAGGTGTGTTAAAAATTTCCACATTAATGTTGATTTACCAGTTTCTCCTTGTATCAATTTCTCCAGTTTTTGCTTTACATATTTCAAGCTTTGTTAGTTGTGTACAATTGTACAATTGATGTTTCTTCTTTGTGTTTTCTTTCTTGTATATCATATAGTTCCCCTCTTTATCTCTAATATATATATATCTTTCCTCAAACTCTATTTTGTGATATGCATTGGAACTGTTAACAGCTTTCTTTTGGTTAATATTTGCATAGTATATCTTTTGCATTGCTTTATTTTCTATCTTCCTGTGCTGTTTTTGTGTTGCATTTACATTTGCTAAGTAGTATAGAGTTGAATGTTGTTTTGAAAATCCAGTTTGATTTTCTTTATCTTTTCACAGGTGAGCTATCTACTCTTATGTAGGTATGGATTGGCCAAAAGGTTCATTCGGGTTTTCCGGTAAGATGTTACGGAAAACCAGAACGAACTTTTTGGCCAACCGAATATTTGGATTAATTTCTACTCTTTGGTTTGACTTTTTGCTTTACTATGTTTTATCTTTGAATTTTGTTCTTCTTCTCTCCTATCTAATGTTGGATTAAAATTTGCATTGTATATTCTTTTGTCCCTCTGCTGGCTTGGAAGCTATACATTATATATTATTTCAGTATTTTCCCTTAAAATTTCAACATATTCATTCAACTACAAATTTTCCTACAGCAATATAGAGTTATTCTGTACTTCTTTTTTCCTCCTGAATACATCAGGAACTTAGCACACATTAACTACTATTAACACACCTCTCCATTCTCTGATTGCTGTTTTGAATTGTTTTACCTTTAATAATTCCTATGAAATATTTGACATACAAAAGTTATAAAGTTAATATTTACAATAAGTATTCATGTACCCGCAACCCAGCTTAAGAAGTAAAACATTATCTACATGATCTGAGTCTGCAGCGTGCCCTTCCCTGTTCACTTCTTTCATTACCCAAACTTCACCTCCCAAGGTCACTGCTATCCTGGTTTTAGTATAACTTCCCTATTTTTCTTTATACTGTTATTGAAAAAATATGACTTCCTAAACAACATATAATATATATGTTTAAAAATTTTATACATTATATCAAACTTCTCCAATATTATATAGTTTTTGTGCAACTTAAATTTTTTGCTCAATATTAGTTTGTGTGACCCATCCATATTGAAATACATAGTCACAGTTTATTCATTTTCATGGCTATAGTGTATTGTATTTAATTTTATGAATAAACCACAATTTATATAATCATTTTTCTAGATGGACAATTTGGTTGTTTCCAGTGCTTTATTTTTTTTTTTTTTGGTATTATAAACGTTTCTCCAAATGTTCTTTAACATGGCTCCTTGCATGCATGTGACTGATTTTGTTGGAACATGCAAATTCAGTAGTGAATTGTTGGGATATGGGGAATGCTATCTTCAACTTTAATGTACTGCTAATTATTCTTCAAGGTGATTTTAACCAATTTTTTACTCCCTCTTGCAATATGAATGTTTCTACAGCCCCCTATCTTTGCCAACATTTTGCTAATTTGATGAGTATGAAATGACATCTTCTAATGGTTTGAATTTGTTGTTTCCTAATTACTAGTGAGGTTGGACATCTTTTCGTATGCTTATCAGGATTTAGATTTCCTTTTCTGAGAATTTCCCTTTCACTTTTTTTTGTCTTTATTCCTATCGAACTGTTTTCTTTTTCTTATTAATTCACAGCAGCTCTTAAAAGTTCTGTATACTAATTCTTTGGTAGGACTTCAGAACCAAAGGCAAATGTGTAGGACCATTTGATGGTCAATTTTATGTGTCAACTTAACTGGGTCACATGGTACCCAGACATTAGGTCAAGCATTATTCTGAATGAGTCTGTGGGGGTGTTTCTGGGTGAGATTAATATTTGAATCAGTAAACTGAGTAAAGCAGATTGCCCTCCTTAATGTGGATGGGCCCCATCCAATCAATTGAAGACTTGAATAGAACAAAGAGGCTGAGTAAGAGGGAGATCTTCTTGCCTGACTGTTTGAGCTGGGTCATTGTTTTTTTTCTGGCCTTTGAATTCAGATAAAAACACTAGCTTTTCTTGGGTCTTGAGCCTACTAGATTTCAGACTGGGACTTGTAGTACCATTATTACTCCTGGTTTTCAAGCCTTTGGACTTGGACTAGAACTACACGTCATCTCTCCTGCTTTTCTATCTTGCTGACTGCAGATTTTGGGCTTTATCAGTCTCCATAATCATGTAAACCAGTTTCTTATTTTACATACAGAATATATATACACATATATAGGATAAAATATAGATAGGGTATTATATACATATTATATTTTTATATATTCCATTGGTTCTGTTTCTCTGGAGAAGCCTGACTAATACAGATTATGAACGTCAAAGAACAGATGGAATCCATCATCTTGTAATCGCCAGTCCAGGGACCAGGCCAGACTAGCCACTCCATGCAAGGGCCTGTCAGAGCTGGAGATTACTTCCTAGATAGGAGACCCCTACTCTCCTCTGACACTCTGTGGTCTTGTGCACTTTCCTACCCATCAGGACACCATCTTGGGGAGGAGTGGGGGAAGAAGGAGTCAGGAAGACTGAGCTTTCATGAGAAAGAAGCCAAATCAGCTTACCCTGGAGACATTTAAACCAGAAGAAAATATAATATTGTAAATTCACAAGTTTAAACTTTCCCCTCCCTCTCTTAACCAGCAGAGTAGAAGCTCAGGAGAAAGATGAGATTAATAATACATCATAAAGAGCTATGGAATTTTTTTGCACATTTGAGCATAAGGAATAAACTACAATCTTTTTACAGTTACATTAAAATAATATCTTAAATAACAAATGTTTTAATCACTATTGCATTAGATTATTATACTTCAACATTTTAAACAATCTCCCCTTTGTTCAAATGAAGTTTACTTCTGTTCTTATGATATTTAACACCATTTAACAACATGCATAGCTAAATATTAAAGTGTCTTAATTTATTTAGTAAGGAATACCTGAATTAGGAATTCACACTCCACAAAGGGAAGAAAAAAGGCAAATTTTAACAAGGAGATGTTCATATGAATTATTAAAACTGCACAATATGACCTTACCGTTCTGAATACCCGCTGTCCCGGGCAAACCTCTGAAATGCACCCATGGGATCTGAGCCTGTGCTTAAGATAAATACCAGGGGAGTTTTGTATGACATGTCTTGATACAGAGAGGGCAGATCCACGGGTGGTGTCTCTACAAAGGATTTCCCAAGATTTTCTATTACAAAGTCTGTAAGAGCAAAAACCACCTGAAAATTGAAAGGAAAAACATTACAAAAATACTGGATGAGGTGCCAATTCAACAATGTATCAGAAGTTCTAGCCAGAGCCATTAGGCAGGATAAAGAAATAAGGCATCCATATCAGAAAGGATGAAGTAAAATTGTCACTATTTGCAGATGATAAGATCTTATACAGTTGACCTTCGAACAACATGAGTTTGAACTGCACAGGTCCACTTATACGGTGGATTTTTTCCAATAAAAATGTACTATAGTACTACACAATCCATGGTTGGTTGAATCCTCAGATGAGGAACCACAGATACAGAGGGCTGACTGTAAAGTTATATGTAGATTTTCTACTGTGCAGAGGGCCAGTGCCCCTAACCTCTGCATTGTTCAAGGGTCATCTGTGTATAGAAAATCCTAAAGACTTCACCAAAAAACTGTTAGACCTAATAACTGAATTAAGTAAAGTTGCAGGATACAAAATCAACATACAAAATCAGTTGTGTTTATACACACTACAGTGAGATATCTGAAAGAGAAATAAAGAAAACTATCTTAAGTCAGAAAGAAAAAACCAAATACCGTATATTAATGCGTATATGTGGAATCTAGAAAAATGGTATAGATGATCTTATTTGCAAAACAGAAATAGAGACACAGATGTAGAGAACAAACTTATGGACACCAAGGGGAGGAAAGGGGGCAGGTGGGATGAATTGGGAGATTGGGATTGACATATATACACTATTGATACTATATATAAAATATATAACTAATGAGAACCTACTGTATAGCTCAGGGAACTCTATTCAGTGCTCTGTGGTGACCTAAATGGGAAGGAAATCCAAATAAGAGGGGATATATGTATACGCATAACTGATTCACTTTGCTGTACAGTAGAAACTAACACAACATTGTAAAGCAACTATACTCCAATAAAAATTAATTATAAAAAATAAAATAAAAAATAAATTAAAAAAAGAAAACTATCCACTTCCAATAGCATCAAAAACAATAAAATACTTAGGAATAAATTTAACCAAGTGAAAGATTTGTACACTGACAAGACATTGATAAAAGAAATTGAAGAAGACATAAACAAATGGAAAGATATCGTGTGTTTGTGGATTATAAGAATTAATATTGTTAAAATGTCCATACTACCCAAAGCCATCTATAGATTCAATGCAATCCCTATTAAAATTCCATTGGCATTTTTCACAGAAATAGAAAAAAATTCCTAAATTTATATGGAACCACAAATGACCTGAAATTGCCAAAGCAATCCTGAGAAAGAAGATCAAAGCTGGAGGCAGGACACTTCCTGAATTCAAATTATATTCCAAAGGTGTAGTAATCAAAACAGTATGGTACCAACAAGAAAACAGACACATAGATGAATGGAACACAACTGAGAGCCCTGAAATAAACCCACACATTTATGGTCTACTACTAATATTTGACAAGGAAGCCAAGGATAATCAATGGGGAAAGAATAGTCTCTTCAATAAATGGTGTTGGACAAACTGGACATTCACATGCCAAAGAATGAAATTGGACCACTATCTTACACCATTCATAAAAATCAACTCAAAATGAATTAAATATTTAAGTATAAGACCCAAATCCATAAAACTTCTAGAAGAAAACAGAGGGGAAAAGTTCCTTGACATAGCTTTAGCAATGAGTTTTTGGATATGACACCAAAAGCACAAGCAATGAAAACAAAAATAAACAAGTGGGACTATACCAAACTAAAAAGCTCCTGCACAGCAAAAGAAGTAAGCAACAAAATAAGAAGGCAACCTATGGAATGGGAGAAGGTATCTTAAAACCATACATCTGATAATGTGTTAAAATCCAAAATATGTAAGAAACTCATGCAACTCAATAGCAAAAACAAACAATCTGGTTAAAAAATGGGCAAAGGACCTAAATAGGCATTTTTCCAAAGGAGATAGACAAATGGCCAACATGTACATAAAAATGTGCTCAACATCACTAATTATCAGGGAAATGCAAATCAAAACCACAGTGAGATATCACCTCACACCTGTTAGAATGACTGTTAACAAAAAGACAAGAGATAACTAGTGTTGGTGGAAAAAAGGGAACCCTTTTGCACGTTGGCAGGAATGTAAATTGGTGTAGCCACTATGGAAAACAGAATGGAGGTTCCTTAACAAATTAAAAATATAGCTACCAGATGATCCAGTAATCCCACCTCTGGGTATTTATTTGAATGAAATGAAGTCACTACCTTGAAGAGATATCTGCACCCCCATATTCATTGCAGCCTTATTCACAATAGCCAAGACATGAAAACAATCTAAATATGCATCCACAGATTAATGGGTAAAGACACTTGGTAAATATATACAATGGAATATCTAGCCATTTGTGATAGCATAGATGGACCTCGAGGACATTATGTTAAGTGAAATAAATTAGACAGAGAAAGATAAACACTGTATGGTATCACTTACATGTGGAATCTAACAGAGCTGAACTCATAGAAACAGAGAGTAGAATGCTGGTTGCCAGGGTATTGGGAGGGGGAAGAAATGGAGAGATGTTTCAAAGGGTATAAACTTCCAGTTATAAGATGAATAAGTAGTAGGGCTCGAATGTATAGCATGGTGACTCTAGTTAATAATATTATATATTTAAAAGTTAAGAGATTACATCTGAAATGTTCTCACCACACACACACACACACACACACACACACACACACACACGGTAATTATGTGAGGTGATGGATGTGTTAATTAACCATATTGTGGTAATCATTTTGCAATATATGTATGTATCAAATCATCATGTTGTACACCTCTTAAACAATGTTACTTGTTAGTTATATCTCAGTAAATCTGGAAAAAATAATATAGCTCAGGCAAAGTAAATTAAAAAACATGTGTCTTTAGGTAACAATTCTATCATTCTAATATATTTTTATAAAAAGAAAATTATAGGGCTTCCCTTGTGGTGCAGTGGTTGAGAATCTGCCTGCCAGTGCAGGGGACACGGGTTCGAGCCCTGGTCTGGGAAGATCCCACATGCCACAGAGCAACTAGACCCGTGAGCCACAATTACTGAGCCTGTGCGTCTGGAGCCTGTGCTCCGCAACAGGAGCGGCCGCGATAATGAGAGGCCCGCGCACCACGATGAAGAGTGGCCCCCACTTGCCACAACTAGAGAAAGCCCTCACACAGAAATGAAGACCCAACACAGCCATAAATAAATAAATAAATAAATAAATAAATAAATAAACCCAAAAGTTAAAAAAAAAAAGTATTGTACCAATAAAAAAAAAAAAAAAGAAAATTATAAAGTAACATTTCCCCCCTCCAAAAATAAATTTAATAAAATAATGTAACACTCTTGAGAGACACTCAACATAACAGGAATAGAGGGGAAATTCCTCAACCTGTTAAGAGGTATCAATGAAAATCCCACAGCTACCATCATACTTAATGGTGAAAACTGAATGCTTTTCCTCCTAAGATAGGTACAAGGCAAGTACATCCACTGCCATTACTTCTCTTCAACATTGTCCTGGATGTTCTAACTAGGGCAATTAGTTAAGAAAATAAAATAAAACCTATCTAGATTGGGAAGGAAGAAGTAAACCCATCTCTATTTGCAGATGACAAGATCTTGTACATAGAAAATGGTATGAAACACAGTAAAAGTCTGTTAGAATAAACAAGTTCAGCAGGTTTGCAGTATACAAAAATATACATCAATCAACTGTATTTCTCTACAGTAGCAGTGAGAAAACCAACAATGAAATTAAGAATGCAATTCCACTTACAATAGCAACAGAAAGAACAAAATACCTAGAAGTAAATTTAACAAGAGAAATGCAAAACTCAGTCTCTGAGAACTACAAAACATTGTTGGAATAAATTAAAGAAGATCCAAATAAATGGAAAAACACCCCATGTACATGGATTGGAAGACTTAATGTTGTTAAGATGCCAATACTCCCTAAATTGATCTACAGAGTCCAATCAAAATTCTGGCTGGTTTCTTTTCAGAAATTTCCAAACTCATCCTAAATACATACGGAAGCTCAAGGGGGCCAGAATAGCCAAAATAATCTTGAAAAAGAAGAGCAAAGTTGGAAGACTCACACTTCCCAATTTTAAAACTTGCCACAAAGCTACAATAATCAACACAGTGCAGTAGTGGCATAAGGGTAGACATATAGATCAATGGACTAGAACTGATATACTAGAAATAAACTCTCACAATTATGGCCAATTGATTTTTGGCAAGGGTGTCAAGATCATTCAATGGAGAAAGAAGAGTCTTTTCAACAAATGATGCTGGGACAACTGGATATTCACATGCAAAAGAATCAAGTTGGCTCCTTACCTAACACTATATAAAAATTAAATCAAAATGGATCAAAGATCTTGATGTAAGAGATAAAGTTTTATAACTCTTAAAAGAAAACGTAGGAGTAAATCTTCATGACATTGAATTAGGCAATGGCTTTTTAGATGTGGCATCAAAAGCATGAGTGACAAAAGAAAAACAAATTGGAAATCATCAAAATAAAAATTAAAAAAATTTTGTGTTTCAAAGGACGCCATAAAGAAAGTGAAAAGACAGCCACAGAGTGGGAGAACATTTTTTTCTTTCAAATCATGTATCTGTTAAGGGAATTTCATTTAGAATATATAAAGAACTCTTTCAACTCCATAAGAAAAAGACAAATAGTTTTAAAAAATGGCAAAGGATCTGAATAGACAGTTCTACAAATAGCCAATAAACACAAGAAAATATGCTCAATATCATTAGACAAGGACACCACAAGAAAATTACAGACCAATATCCTTGATGAACAAAGATGCCAAATCCTCAACAAAATATTAGCGAACCAAGTTCAAAAGTACATTAAAAGGATCATACACATAATCAAGTGGGACTTATTCCAGGGATGCAAGGATGGTTCAACATGCGCAAATCAGTCACTGTGATACACCACATTAACAAAATGAAGGATAAAAAACATATAAGCACCTCAATAGATGCAGAAAAAGGCACTTCCCTGGTGGTCTGGTTGTTGAGAGTCTGCCTTCCAATGCAGGGGACGCGAGTTCTATCCCTGGTTGGGGAACTAAGATTCCACATGCTGTGGGGCAACTAAGCGCATGCGCTGCAACTACTGAGCCCACGCGCCACAACTACTGATCCTGCAAGCCACATCTAGAGAGCCCATGTGCCACAATTACAGAGCCCACACGTTCTGGAGCCCACGCACCACAACTAGAGAGAAACTTGTGTGCCACAATGAAGAGCCCGTGCACTGTGACAAAAAATCCTGTGTGCCGCAACTAAGACCTGATGCAGCCATAAATAAATAAATAGTAAATATTAAAAAATAGATGCAGAAAGAGCATTTGACAAAATTCAATACACATTTATGATAAAAACTTCCAACAAAGTGGGAACATACCTCAACATAATAGAGGCCATATATGACAAGCCCACAGCTAACATCATACTCAACAGTGAAAAGGTAAAAGCCTTTCATTTAAGAACAGGAACAAGGCAATGATGCCCACTCTTACTACTTTTATTCAACATAGTACCGGAAGTCCTGGCCAGAGCAATTAAGTAAGAAAAAAAAAAGATATCCAAATTGGAAAGGAAGAAATAAAACTGTCACTGTCTGCAGATGACATACTGTCATATATGGAAAACACTAAAGACACTATCAAGAAACTGTTACAACTAATAAATGAATTCAGTAATATTGCAGGATACAAAATCAAGACACAAAATCTGTTGTGTTTTTACACACTAATAACAAACTATATGAAAGAGAAAAAAAGAAAGCAATCCCATTTACAATTACATCAAAAAGAATAAAATACCTAGGAATGCATTTAACCAAGAGATGAAATACCTGTATATTGAAAACTACAAGACATTAACGACAAAAATTGAAGAAGACACAAATAAGTGGAAAGATAGTCTGTGTTCATGGTTGGGAGAATCAATATTGTTAAAATGTCCACAATACCCAAGGCAATTTGCAGATTCAGTGCAATCTCTATCAAAATTCCAATGGCATTTTTCACAGAACTAGAATAAATAATCCTAAAGTTTGTACAGAACTGCAAAAAAACCTCTAATAGCCAAAGCAATCTTGAGAAAGAAGAACAGAGCTGGAGGCATCACACTCCCTGATTTCAAACTATGTTACAAAGCTCTAGTAATTAAAGCAGTATGATATTGGCATAAAAACAGACACACAGATCAATGGAACAGAACAAAGAGCCCAGAAATAAACCCAGGCATATATGGTCAGTTAAATTACATCAAAGGGATCAAGAATATAAAATAGGGAAAGGACAGTTTCTTCAATTAATGGTGTTGGGAAAACTAGACAGTTATATGCAAAAGAATGATACTCAGCCACTATGTTACACTATACACGAATACTTACTCAAAATGGATTAAAGACTCAAATATAAGACTTGAAGCCATAAAATTCCTACAAGAAAACATATGCAGTAAGCTCCTTGACACAGGTCTTGGTAATGATTTTTTGAATCTGACACCAAAAGCAAAAGCAACAAAAGTCAAAATAAATAAGTAGGGCTACATCATACTAAAAAGCTTATGCACTGCAAAAGAAACCAAAAAGCTTATGCACTGCAAAAGAAACTATCAACAAAATGAAAAGGCAACCTACTGAATAGTAGAAAATATTTGCAAATCTTAGATAAGGGGCTAATATACAAAATATACAAATAACTCATGCAACTCAATAGCAAAAAGCTCCCAAACAATCCAATTAAAAAATAGGCAGAAGATTTGAATAGGCATTTTTCTAAAAAAGACATACAGATGGCCAACAGGTACATGAAAAAAGGTGCTCAGCATCATTAATCATCAGGGAAATGCAAATCAAAACCACAGTGAGATATCATTTCATACCTGCTAAAATGACTATTATCAAAAAGACAAGAAATAAGTGTTGGTGAGGATGTTGAGAAAAGGGAACCCTGGGCACTGTTGGTGGGAATGTAAATTGGTGCAGCCACTATGGAAAACAGTGTCTAAGTCTGCAAAAAATTAAAAATAGCACTACTGTATGATCCAGCACTCACAATTCTGGGTCTTTATCCTAAGAAAATGGAAACACTAACTTGAAAAGATATATGCACCTCATGTTAACTACAGCACTATTTACAATAGCTAGGTCATGGAAACAACCTGTGTCCATCAATGGATAAATGAATAAAGAAAATGCGGTATATATATGTACACACACAATAGAATATTATTCAGGCATGAAAAAGAATGAAATCTTGCCATTTGCAACAACATGAATGGCCCTTGAGGGCATTATACTAAGTGAAATAAGTCAGACAGAGAAAAATAAATATATTACCTCTTATATGTGTAGTCTTAAGAACAGCAACAACAACAACAAACTCCTAGATACAGAGAACAGATTGGTGGTTGCCAGAGAAGGGAAAATGGGTGCAGAGGATGAAAAGGTTAAAAAAAAAAAAAGTGTGTGTGTGTGTGAGAGAGAGAGAGAGAAAGAGAGAGAACAAACTTCATTTCCTAAGATCGGAATTCTTAACCTAGAATTATAAAATCATATGTGGGAGAGCATTCATGCATTTTCTAAGAAGACCTGCAACTTGCACCATATTCTTCAAAGGGTCCAAGTGACAAAAAAGAATCCTTGCCCTCAGGCTGACCTGCAGCCTGTGACTGGGAAGGGTGGGCAAGTATCCCTTGTGAAGCCCCTTTTCTTCTCCTATCAAAGCTTAGGTGGTGTCCAAGGGGAGTGACTCCGCCCACTTCCGGTTCAGGGCTCAATTCCATTTCCCATTCTATTTATTTCATATTTGCTCCCATGAGCAGCAGCTCTGACCACAGCCTGAAGACCTGTCTCTGAGCTCTTCTGGGCCCTTCTCCTCTGGGACTCTCTTCTCCCAGTAGGCCCTCCCTCCAGTCCCTGCTAGGCTTCCCCAGCCAGGGCACTACTCCACGTCTATCTGCTGCTCACCCCTTACCTCCCCACCAAATTGGATGTTGGTATGACACAGGAAATGATTTATATGAGAAGTTGAGAATATCAGCCCTTCAAAGAGGTCCTCCTTGGTTCCCACCCTAAACTGGCTTTCACTCTATTACTTTTACTGAAACTTCCCATTCATGTCCTTCCAAGAACTTTTTGCAAATGGAAAATATTTTATTCTTTTTTTTTTCCCTCTCTCCCACTAGAATGTAAGCCCATGGGAGTATGGACTTTGAATTTTTTCTTTTTCACAATTGTAGCCTCAGTGCCTAGAATACAATAATTACTCACCAAGGTATTTGTTAAATGTTCTATGAACAGAAGCTGAGGGAAAGTTACCAGCCTTTAAATATTGGAGGGTGACTCTCAGGTCTTTCCCAAGTCTGGTCTTCTCTGGACCAGAGAAATGGGAATGCTGGCTGGGAGACAAGGCCTCACAGCAGGTGGGATCTTGCATGGAAATAGCCGACCAGCATCTCTTCTCTAGGAAATCTTCCAGTAGTCATATTTCTACTGTATGATGCAATTTCCCTATCCATAGCTGACTGAACCAGGGGTAAAACTTAAGTCAAGCTGGACCAATCAGAATCTCTCTCTTAAGAATTTGAAACTAGAGGAACAGTTTATAGTTGAGAGCTTAGTGCTGATAATTGCAATACTACAGAGCTATGTTCATTGAACTGCTCAGGTTATTAATCTTCCTGAAGCGTAATTAATTAGTTTTTCCTTGAATTTAATGAGCTACCCCCCAGTATTTTTAATTTTAATAAATCCTTTTTTTCTTAAACTTATTACGTTTACTCTCTATGGTTGTAACCTAAAGAACCTTAGCTCATACATAGAGACACAGAAACTGAAACAACAACAATTTCCTGAAGTCTAGAATTTCCTAGCCCATGTCTTAATCTTTAAAACTCCTTCTTCTTTGGGGCACCTGCCACTTAGTCATCCTTCATTCTTGTCAGCATCCAAACTGGTAGCCACTGTCCCATATTCACTGAAGACTTTCCATCTGCTCATAGCTTTCCTCTCCATTCATGTCTGTTCCAGTGATTTATCAACTGTGTCTCACCATCTGGGGTGACACAACCCAGGTTCAGGGTCCATAAGGACATCCCACATCCTAACTTCACAGTTTCTTGACCTCTAACTCTAATGCACATCATCTCATCACTTCCTCAGTCACCCACACCCATGGCCACCCTCAGGACATTGTCATCACTTAGAACTGCTCATCAGAAATTTTAAGTTCAACTTTGATCACAACCTCTCCTGTCCTTCTAGCTGTGTTACTCCTCTAGTCCAACTACATTTGTTTCCAAAGAAACTTTCAAGGTTTTTCCTCTTCTCCCAGTCTATAAGCTCTTTCTTAGATCTCTCCCCGTTTATAGAACTACTTTTACCAACAGTCTCAATGGCTTTTTATCCTCTATTCATCTACTGTAATTATTGGTAGCCCAGGTCGACCCCATAGCCTTTCAGTGTTCCTACAGAGATGGCAGAAAATCCTACAGCATAGCCTCAGTATTTCCCAACTATGCTTTGGCTTTCTCCAGTGAGTTTTCTTTCTCTCATTTCTCATAGGAACATCCTCCATTCATTCATTCTGTTGATAACTTGCTGTACTGAAACTCTATACTTCTTTGGTTTCCACGTCACTTCTTTCTCCTGGTGTTCTTCTTGCCCCTCTGCCTCTTCCTTCTCATGAGTTCATCCTTTCTCTCTGCCCTTTCAAAGTTGTTGCTCCTCAGGGTTTCATCCTTTGCCCACTTGTCCTCTTATTCTATTATTCCTCTACCATTTTAACAACTCCTATGGTTTTACTTTCCAACTCAATGCTGATGATTCCCCAATCTCTATTTCTAAGCCATATTTCTCTCTAGAGTTTTTTTTTCTTTTAAACATGCTTGTTAATTAATTAATTAATTAATTTTTGGCTGTGTTGGGTCTTCGTTTCTGTGCGAGGGCTTTCTCTAGTTGTGGCAAGCGGGGGCCACTCTTCATCGCGGTGCGCGGGCCTCTCACTATCGCAGCCTCTCTTGTTGTGGAGCACAGGCTCCAGTCGTGCAGGCTCAGTAGTTGTGGCTCACGGACCTAGTTGCTCCACCGCATGTGGGATCTTCCCAGATCAGGGCTCGAACCAGTGTCCCCTGCATTGGCAGGCAGATTCTCAACCACTGCGCCACCAGGGAAGCCCTCTCTAGAGCTTTATACCCAGATATTCATTGGTCTCCAGACTACTATACACTCTGATGCTGGTGGGCACTGCAGGCTCAGTGACATCTTTCTCTGACATGTTCTTCCTTTCACATTTGCTTAGTTGTTGATACAACTATCTCCTTTGGCACCTACACAGAAACTAGGAGCAACACAGTTGCCCCATCTCCACATCC
Source organism: Balaenoptera physalus (assembly GCF_965194825.1). Classification (NCBI taxonomy): domain Eukaryota; kingdom Metazoa; phylum Chordata; class Mammalia; order Artiodactyla; family Balaenopteridae; genus Balaenoptera; species Balaenoptera physalus. The sequence goes on from NC_138894.1 coordinate 17,633,967, forward strand.
CCCTCCATCTCTTTAATCTACTACCTCTATCCTAATTCAGGCTGCCATAATTTTTAAAGAAATTTTTATTGGAGCATAGTTGATTTACAATGTTGTGTTAGTTTCAGGTGCACAGCAAAGTGAATCAGTTATATATATACATATACATATACATATATATATATATATATATATATATATATATATCCATTCTTTTTCAGATTCTTTTCTCATATAGGTTATTATAGAATATTGAGTAGAGTTCCCTGTGCTATACAGCAGGTCCTTGCTAGTTATCTATTTTATATATAGTAGTGTGTATATGTTAATCCCAATCTCCTAATTTATCACTTACCCCCACATTTCCTCTTTGGTAACCACAAGTTTGATTTCAAGATCTGTGAGTTTTTCTGTTTTGTAAATAAGTTCATTTGTATCACTTTTTAATTAGATTCCACATATAAGCAATACCATATGATATTTGTCTTTGTCTGACTTCACTTAGTATGATAACCTAGAGGTCTATCCATCTTGCTGCAAATGGCATTATTTTTTCTTTTTTTATGCAGACTGCTGTAATTTCTTATATAAACTACATCAACCGTCTTCAAACTGGTCTTGGTAACTATGATGTTTTTCTCTTCAAATGCCTTCTTCCCATTGCTGCCAACATCTGAAAGGCCCATCAATCCCCTGCTAATGCTGTCCAGCAGATCCCTGCCCTCCCTAGCAGAGAGCACAAGTTCCCCATGGCACACACCAGGGAAGGACCACCAGGTTCCTGGCTGGCCCTCCAAGCTTTTCTTTCATCATTTTCTGTATAAAACATTGTGTTCTATTAATAACACAAAGTCTCTATTTCTTATTAATAACACAGAGTCAAAAACCACCTCCCAAACTTGGCCATTGCTACTCTCTAAACAAATCTAATTCAGTCCATGAATCACAACTGACTGGTGAGCTTTAGTAGAAGTAATTATAACACAGTTCTTTAATGAAAAAATATCCTACCTTTTCTTCTTTACAGCATTTAATAAGAATTAGCTTATGGAAAGAACTTAATTCTGGATGCCAAAAATTATGGCTTGTGGGCATCCTTTCTGTTGTCATGAGTTGATCATCCTCCTTTACTTTTGAATAGGCTTCCTGTTCAGGTGGGTTAAGATAAGTCTCAAAAGATCCTGGAAACACAATTTAAAAACACGCTTTAATTAAAGTTGCTTTGACTTTGATATTAAACAAATATTTTTGGTAATTAAAAAATCTCTACATTTACCATTAGCTTTTTACATTACCACAAATGTAAATATATTTAATCTCCCCCTACCCAACCTAATTAAAAAATAGTGAATTTAAAATTGGATAAGGAAACGAATTCAAACTACTTAACAAAAGGCAAAGCTAAAACAAATGACAGAGAAGTTAAAAATAAAAGGATGCATAGAGATATATCAATCAAATGTGAGCAAAAACAAACACCTGACATGATAAGAGTAACATTGGATATATTAGAATTCAAGGCAAACATAATTAAATGGGATGAAATAGTTCAAGTTATGTTAATTAAAATACAAACCCAATAATAAAAACACAATAAAATAAACCTATATGTGTCAGACAATAGCATAAAAATACATCAAACCATCACTGCTGGAGGCAGAAGAAAAAGCAGAAAAACATATTAGTGATAGGAAATAACACAACTAACATTCTGTGACAGATAAAGCAAATTAAAAATTCTGGTATAAATAATTTTTACCATGTAAATAATATATGAATAAGTTGACATCGGTACAACTTTAGGCCCTAATAAACAGAACACATTGCCCTCAACCCCCCTGGAATAATTATAACAAATGGGCTTGCATCTCACATGAGGCTTAGGATCCTAGTTAGCCCTTACTCTGGTTATAACATGTAGTAAGAATTAGCATTGAAATTCCTGCAGATGGAGAGGGCAGACAGCAGAAGCAAGAAGAACTACAATTCTGCAGCCTGTGGAATGAAAACCACATTCACAGAAAGACAGACAAAATGAAAAGGCAGAGGACTGTGTACCAGATGAAGGAACAAGATAAAACCCCAGAAAAACAACTAAAGGAAGTGGAGATAGGCAAGCTTCCAGAAAAAGAATTCAGAATAATGATAGTGAAGATGATCCAGGGCCTCGGAAAAAGAATGGAGGCAAAGATCGAGAAGATGCAAGAAATGTTTAACAAAGACCTAGAAGAATTAAAGAACAAACACCTAGAAGAATTAAAGAACAAACAAACAGAGATGAAGAATACAATAACTGAAATGAAAAATACACTAGAAGGAATCAATAGCAGAATAACTGAGGCAGAAGAACGGATAAGTGACCTGGAAGACAGAAAGTTGGAATTCACTGTTGCAGAACTGAATAAAGAAAAAGAATGAAAAGAAATGAAGACAGCCTAAGAGACCACTGAGATAACATTAAACACATGAACATTAGCATTATAGAGATCCCAGAAGGAGAAGAGAGAGAGAAAGGACCCGAGAAAATATTTGAAGAGATTAGAGTCAAAAACTTTCCTAACATGGGAAAGGAAATAGCCACCAAAGTCTGGGAATCACAGAGAGTCCCAGGCAGGATTAACCCAAGGAGAAACATGCCGAGACACATAGTAATCAAATTGATTAAAAATTAAAGACAGGGCTTCCCTGGTGACGCAGCGGTTGAGAGTCTGCCTGCCAATGCAGGGGACACGGGTTCGAGCCCTGGTCTGGAAGGATCCCACGTGCCGCGGAGCAACTGGGCCCGTGAGCCACAACGACTGAGCCTGCGCATCTGGAGCCTGTGCTCTGCAACGGGAGAGGCTGCGATGGTGAGAGGCCCGCACACCGCGATGAAGAGTGGCCCCCGCTCACCACAACTGGGGAAGGCCCTCGCACGGAAACGAAGACCCAACACAGCCATAAATAAATAAATAGATAAATTAAAAAAAAATTAAAGACAAAGAAAAATTATTTAAAGCCACAAGGGAAAAATGACAAATAACATACAAGGGAACTCCCATAAGGTTAACAGCTGATTTCTCAGTAGAAACTCTACAAGCCAGAAGGGAGTGGCATGATATATTTAAAGTGATGAAAGGGAAGAACCTACAACCAAGATTACTCTACCCAGCAAGGATCTCATTCACATTCGCTGGAGAAATCAAAAGCTTTACAGACAAACAGGAGTTAAGAGAATTCAGCACCACCAAACCAGCTCTACAACAAATGCCAAAGGAACTTCCTTAAGTGGGAAACACAAGAGAAGAAAAGGACCTACAAAAACAAACCCAAAACAATTAACAAAATGGTAATAGGAACATACATATTGATAATTACCTTAAACGTGAATGGATTAAATGCTCCAACCAAAAGACACAGGCTCATTGAATGGATACAACGAGACCCATATATATGCTGTCTACAAGAGACCAACTTCAGACCTAGGGACACATACAGCCTGAAAGCGAGGGAGTGGAAAAAGATATTCCTTGCAAATGGAAATCAAAAGAAAGCTGGAGTAGCAATTCCCATATCAGATAAAATAGACTTTAAAATAAAGAATGTTACAAGAGACAAGGAAGGACACTACATAATGATCCAGGGATCAATCCAAGAAGAAGATATAACAATTATAAATATATATGCACCCAACATAAGAGCACCTCAATACAGAGGCAAATGCTAACAGCTATAAAAGAGGAAATCGACAGTAACACAATAATAGTGGGGGACTTTAACACCTCATTTACACGAGTGGACAGATCATCCAGACAGAAAATTAATAAGGAAACACAAGCCTTAAATGACACATTAGACCAGACAGATTTAATTGATTTTTATAGGACATTCCATCCGAAAACAGCAGATTACACATTCTTCTCAAATGCACACGGAACATTTTCCAGGATAGATCACATCTTGGGTCACAAATCAAGCCTTGGTAAATTTAAGAAAATTGAAATTGTATCAAGCAACTTTTCCGACCACAACACTCTGAGATTAGAAATCAATTACAGGGAAAAAACATTAAAAACACAAACACATGGAGGCTAGACAATATGTTTCTAAATAACCAAGAGATCACTGAAGAAATCAAAAAGGAAATAAAAAAATACCTAGAGACAAATGACAATGAAAACACGATGATCCAAAACCTATGGGATGCAGCAAAATCAGTTCTAAGAGGGAAGTTTATAGCAATACAAACCTACCTCAAGAAACAAGAAAAATCTCAAATAAACAATCTAACCTTACACCTAAAGCAACTAGAGAAAGAAGAACAAACAACACCCAAAGTTAGTAGATGGAAAGAAATCATAAAGATCAGAGCAGAAATAAATGAAATAGAAAAGAAGAAAACAGTAGCAAAGATCAATAAAACTAAAAGCTGCTTCTTTGAGAAGATAAACAAAATTGATAAACCTTTAGCCAGACTCATGAAGAAAAAAAGGGAGAGGGCTCAAATTAATAAAATTAGAAATGAAAAGGAGAAGTTACAACGGACACTGCAGAAATATGAAGCATCATAAGAGACGGCTACAAGCAACTCTATGCCAATAAAATGGACAACCTGGAAGAAATGGACAAATTCTTAGAAAGGTATAAGCTTCCAAGACTGAATTAGGAAGAAATAGAAAATATGAACAGACCAATCACAAGTAATGAAATTGAAACTGTGATTAAAAAATCTTCCAGCAAACAAAAGTCCTGGACCAGATGGCTTCACAGGTGAATTCTATCAAACATTTAGAGAAGAGTTAACACCCATCCTTCTCAAACTCTTCCAAAAAATTTCAGAGGAAGGAACACTCCCAAACTCATTCTATGAGGCCACCATCACCCTGATAACAAAACCAGACAGAGATACTACAAAAAAAGAAAACTACAGACCAATATCACTGATGAATATAGATGCAAAAATCCTCAACAAAATACTAGCAAACAGAATCCAACAGCACATTAAAAGGATCATACACCATGAGCAAGTGGGATTTATCCCAGGGATGCAAGGATTCTTCAATATATGCAAATCAATCAGTGTGATACACCACATTAACAAATTAAGGAATAAAAACCATATGATCATCTCAATAGATGCAGAAAAAGCTTTTGACAAAATTCAACACCCATTTATGATAAAAACTCTCCAGAAAGTGGGCATAAAGGGAACTTACCTCAACATAATAAAGGCCATATATGACAAACCCACAGCAAACATCATTCTCAATGGTGAAAAACTGAAAGCATTTCCTCTAAGATCACAAAGAAGACAAGGATGTCCACTCTCACCACTATTATTCAACATAGTTTTGGAAGTTTTAGCCACGGCAATCAGAGAAGAAAAAGAAATAAAAGGAATACAAATTGGAGAAGAAGAAGTAAAACTGTCACTATTTGAAGATGACATGATACTATACATAGAGAATTCTGAAGATGTCACCAGAAAACTACTAGAGCTAATCAATGAATTTGGTAGAGTTGCAGGATACAAAATTAATGTACAGAAATCTCTTGCATTGCTATACACTAACAATGAAAGATCAGAAAGAGAAATTAAGCAAACAATCCCATTCACCATTGCAACAAAAAGAATAAAATACCTAGGGATAAACCTACCTAAGGAGGTAAAAGATCTGTACTCAGAAAACAATAAGACACTGATGAAAGAAGTCAAAGATGACACAAACAGATGGAGAGATATACCATGTTCTTGGATTGGAAGAATCAATATTGTGAAAATGACTATATTACCCAAAGCAATCGACAGATTCAATGCAATCCTTATCAAATTGCCAATGGCATTTTTTTACAGAACTAGGACAAAAAAATCTTAAAATTTGTATGGAGATACAAAAGACCCTGGATAGCCAAAGCAATCTTGAGGGAAAAAAACGGAGCTGGAGGATTCAGACTCCCTGACTTCAGACTATACTACAAAGCTACAGTAATCAAGACAATATGGTACGGGCAAGATCTCTCAACTAATAGGACATGAAGTACTTAGAAACCATCAAAGACACAAGATTAAGACAATTAGGAAGCCTTTGAAGGTAAGAGTGGCATTGAAATTAATTATTAAACTTAACCTGCAAAGATCCAAAACTGACTTTTAGAACACAAGCCATCCTATCACATGTACAAACCTTCACGATTCTGCAGGATTTCCAGAATCTACCTTGAAATTTAACAAATGAAAGCAGGATGGTTGCTTTAAATTACTAAAATTTTAGTCCCAGTTGACAGGAATAACATGGTGCCTTTTGTCCAAACACGACGAGTTTTTCCCAGAATTACTTAATCTTTCAGCCTCTCTCTCTTCCCACTTTCTTTGCTTCTGTGTTTATGAGGATCCATCTAGCCCTTTTTGCTTCAGATCTGTCCCTAACTGTCCATCACTAGGCTTCTCCTATGAGTATTTTTCTTTTGTGTTCTACTTCTAGCTATCTTGTTTAACTGGTCCACAATATAGAAACATAATTTTTATTTGATTTATTTATTGAAGAGTATTTTACTTTTTCTAGTCTTTATTTAGAAATCAAATGAACATATTAGGATCCCAGAAATTCTGGTCCATGTAGCTTTTAAACCACCACACTTACTGGGTATATTCAGGTAAACAAACATTCATATGAGAAGTAGAAGAATAAATACTAAAAAGTAGCAATAGAACACAGAACTTCAAGTCAGTACAGGGAAAATAAAAAAAAAGAATGTGGACAATTCACTTGAAGGCAAGAAAGAAGAAATAAAAATGAAGCAAGGAAAAAGCCTGCCAAGGAAAAAATCCCTACAAAATAAGATGATAGATGTAAATCCAAATAGATCAGGATTTTTCAGCCCTGCCACTACTGCCATTTGGGGCCAAGTGGTCATTTGTTGTGGAGGGTTGTTCTGAGCATTGTAGGATGTTTAGTCACATCTCTGGTTTCTACCTACTAGATACCTGCAGCACCACCCCAGTCATGGCAACCAATAATGTCTTCAGATGTTGCTGAATGTCCCCTGGGGAACAAAATCTTCCACAGTTAAGAGCCACTGAAATAGATCAATAACCTTCCTTACAATAATTGGATTAAAACTTGCCTGTTTAAAAAGAGAGACTCTCACATTGCTCAAAACAGCAAAATCCAACTAAAGGTACACCGAAAACATGACGATGACACAAAAGACTTGAAAAGGAAGAGTGTAGAAATATATAAAGGGGGAATACTAATGAAGATAATCCTGCTGTAATAATATTAATCTTAGAAAATATATTTTAAGGCAAAAAGCACTATTCAGGGTAAAGAGGAATATTATTTAATAAAAAAGGAATAATTTGCTAGAAAGATAATAATCCTAAACTCATTTATAATTAACAGCATCAGTTCCACAAGATATAATGGGAGAAATTCCAGAATACAAAGAGAAATTGTCAATCATAGTGGTGAACCTTACAGATTTAGTATAAAAGACAGTAAAATAAACACCACAATGAATAGGTTTGAACTAAAGATTACATATCTTTAGTTCAAAAGGTTACATATCTTTTGCATCCAAGAAAAGACACACATGGAACATTTTACATAAACTGAAGTATAAACAAATTACAAAGAATCAATTTCATGCAAACCATGAGTATAATTTCTACAATGTAAGTAAATTATGAACAATAAAAAGGTAGCACCCCAAAATCGTAAATGCATTTGAATTAACAAGTATACTTTTAGAATCAAAAGGGCTACATAGTAAAACTTTTGGGGAAAAAGTAACATAGAATGTTATAATTAGAGCAGGCATAACCTCTGGGGAAGAGGGAAAGGGTCCTATGAAGGAGTATAAGGGGATTCTGTGATGCTTGTACTATATTTCTTGACTTGGGTGGTGGCTCATAAGTACAGTCGGTTTTTGATAATCAAACTGTTGATTCTGATTTGTGTACTTTTCCATATGTATGTTATTCGTCAATAAAAAGTTAAAAAAAAAAAGTATGGGGTGCAGCTAAAGCAATACCTAGAGGTAAATGCATCTTCTTAAAATGGGTATAATAGTAAACATGAAATATTGAAAATTCATGGGCCAAGCATTCAACTCAAGAAATTGGGAAAAAAAAGTAATTCACAATTTCTCAATAATGAAGACATTTCCTAGTGAAAAATATTGATATTGCAGAAGAGGTTAAAGGAGACCTTAAGTTAGGATTCACAAGCTTGTTTACAACCCCATATAGCAGAGCCTTTTTGACGTATTACCTATGCGTATGGAAATAGGATGTAACACTATGTATTTTGTAAGTTCTTTAAAAACTGGAAATAATTCTTCTAAGTCACAGCATGCGAACCACATGGCAGTAAGCAGCCAGGGAAATTCAGGCTTAGGTGGGCGTTCCTATTAGAAGACAGAAAGAAAGTGAATAATAGTTCACAAAGACAACCACAGAATATGCTTTCACCTTGTCTAAGTGAAAAATCAAGCTCTAATAGAATGTTAAAAATAACCATTTACCCAGGACAAGTATAAGATATAGTGAGATAGAAATGGTGTTGAATCAATTCTATTTGTTGGCCTTTGAACAGAAGTACAGCTGATGAAACTTTTCATGTTGACATTTGCAGAAAGCAGTTGATCTGGTGAAGGGTTAAAATAAAATCTGTAAAGTCTACTTCTAGCCTGTCCTCCAACATGCCACACCAGTCTCTCCCCACCCCTCAAATATTCTTATATTAATGATTTTTTCCTAGAGAACTAGTTTTTAAATCCAGTTCCCAGATGTTCTCACCTCTAGGAGATAGGAAATGCTGAGTAGTATAGCAAAATCAGTAGCAAGACAAGTGAAAATCTCATTCTAGCTGGGCTGAGTGAGTATATGTCTAATCATTTCATATATTCCCAGAAATTTCTGGGAAAAGTATTATGCCATCTGGCAATATTCCATGAAGCCCTTGCATGTGGGTAAACAGTTTAAAAAGAGACAGAAAAACAGCGGTGATTGTAGACTGAACCTAGTTCTTTGAAAATTTCATGAATATTTGCCTGAGGTTTCATACCACATTTTAAAATGGCTTTATTGAGATACAATTCATATACCATGCAATTCACCCATTTAAAGCATACAATCCAATGTATTTTAGTAAATTCACAGTTATGTGTAACCATGACCACAGTCAATTTTAGAACATTTCATCTCCTCAAAAAACCCCATGTATCCTTTAGCAGTTCCCCTCCCATCTGCCCATGCCCTCTAGCCCTAAGAAACTGAAACTAGTTCTTTGAAAATTTAGTACTTTGAGACTAAACTTCGAAAGTTTTGTACTGCTTTCTGTCTCTATCCATTTGCCTCTTCTGAATACTTCATATAAATCAAATTTTATAATATGTGGTCTTTTGTGACTGATTTCTTTCACTTAGCTTAATGTTTTCAAGGTTTATTCATGTTGTGGTATGTATCAGTACTTCATTCCTCTTTATGATTGAATGATATTCTGTTGTTATGGATATACCACATTTTGTTTACCCGCTCATCAGTTGATGGACTGGATTGCTTTAACCATTTTGGCTATTATGAATAGTGCTGCTATGAATATTCATGTCTAAGTTTTTGTGTGAACCTATGTTTTCATTTCTCTTTGATGTATACCTAGGAGTGGAATTGCTGGATCATGTGGTAATTCTACATTAATTGCTTGAGGAGCTGCCAGACTGTTTTCCAAAGCAGCTGCACCATTTTTCATGTTTGTTAGCAGTTTATGAGGGTCCTGATTTGTCCACATGTTCACCAACACTTGGTATTATCTGTCTTTTGATTCTAGCCATTCTAGTGGGTGTGAATGGGGCATCTCCTTATCATTTTGATTTGCATTTCCCTGATAAATAATGAGGTTAGACATCTTTTCATGTGCTGATGTATATATTTGGAGAAATATCTATTCAGGTCCTTTGGCTATTTCTAAGTTGGGTTGTCTTTATTATGGATTCATAAGAATTCTTTATCTATTCTAAATACAAATCCTTTATCATCTTAATGTTTTCGAGGTTTATTCATGTTGTAGTATGTATCAGTACATCCTTGTCAAAATCAGTTGACCATAGACACATGGCTTTATTTCTGGACTTTCACATTTGATTCCATTTACCCATATGTCTATCCTTATGCTAATATCTTGTTGTCTTGATTACTGCTGCTTTGTAGTAAGCTTTGGGATTTAGATCTCTTGTAATTCTGTATGAATTTTAGGATCAGTTTGGCAATTGCTGAAAAGAAACCAGCTAGAATTTTGATAGGGATATCACTGAATCTGTAGATCAGTGTGAAGAGTATTACCATCCTAACAATAATAAGTCTCCAATCCATGAACATGGGATGTTTTCCTATCTATTTAGGTCCTCTGATTTCTTTCAGCCTGTTTTGTAGTTTTCAGAGTATAAGTTTGAACTTCTTTTGTTAAATTTATTTCTAAGTATTTTACTATTATTGATGCCATTGTAAATGGAATTGTTAGTTTCACTTTATATTGTTCATTGCAAATGTAAAGAAATCCAAATTAATTTTGTATGTTGACCCTGTATCCTGCAACCTTGCTGAACTTGTTTATTAATTCTAATAGTTTTTTTTTAAAGTAAATTCCTTAGTGTTTTCTATGTACAAAATCATGTCATCTGCAAATAGAGATAGTTTTACTTCTTCCTTTCCAATCTGGATGCCTTTCATTTCATTTTCTTGTGTATCTGTCCCAGCAAGAATTTCCAGTACAATGTTGAAAAGAAGTGGTGAGAGCAAACATCCTTCTTGTTTCTGATCCTAGGTGGAATGCATCCAGGCTTTCACTATTAAGTATGATGTTAGCTGTGGGTTTTTGTATATGCTCTTTATCTGGTTGAAGAAGTTCTCTTTTATTTCTAGTTTGTTGAGTGTTTTTATGATTATTAGTTATGTGATTCTGGAAAGGTCTTTAACCTCTCTGAGCCTCTGCTTGAAAAAACTGTAAACACAGCTGTTAACAAGAATACTGTGAAGGAAGAAGGGTGACAATGCCGGGAAGGGCTTAGCTGAGTGACTGACTAATAGTCAGCAACAGAGTGAGGTGGGTAAGAGGGCAAGCTCTACAGACTTGACTGCAAGGGTTTGAATCCTGGTTCCAAACCCTAATAAGTGTGTGATCATGATGAGTTACTTCATCTCTTTGTGCCTAATTAACTTATCTGCAGACTAGAGATAAAATTAGGAACTCACCCAACAGGAATACTCAAATAAATAAATGAGTAGATATACATAAAACACATAGCAAACCCTCTATAAGTATTAACTGTGATTATGAAGTTAAGACAGTGTTAAGCAAGGACTAACAGAATACGTATGTATGCAGGATGGGTGGGTGTCAGGGAAGAAGGACCATCTGGTGTAGAGGCCTTCCTTGGGCTTGTCCTGGGAGTGCAGGGTGCTGAGAGTCAAATGAAAGCACAAAGTCCAATGTCCCAGTGATACTCTGAGGCTCAAATATTGGCAAACAGATGCAGGTGTCAGGTCTGTAGGGGCCAAGTGTAGGGCTCGCGATTGAAGACAGAGCCAAGAGTTTAGAGTTGGACCAGATGGACTTGCAGGCAAGAGTTGGGGGACTGTGCCTGAGTTCTGTGGGCCATCAGGTCTGTGGTATATGGGTGAGTTAGGCCAGTTTGAGGGGCTGGGGCAAGTTAGACAAATATTATGGTATGACAGAAGGCAACGATCAAGTTCTAGTCCTTCCTGTGCTTTATAATGAAAGATGGGTCCAGGCAAGGGAGGATCATGGTTTCACAAACAGTGTGGCCAGATCTGTGAATTACAACTTTTATTGGATTTTAACTCTTCCCATTTGTAAGATGGTCAACTTTTCAAAACATGTTCCCATCTATTAGTTCACTGGTTACTCCCAACATCTCTTTTCTACAGGTGAGGACATTGCTGCACAAAGAGGTCAAATGTTACCAACATTATATAGTGACTAAAGACAGAACTAAGTTATAGTCTGGGTCCCTGACCCCTAGTGGGCCACACAGCTGAATATATAACCTTCAGCCACCAGAGTCACCGTGGAGCACTGGTAGGTGCTTGTGGGCTCTATCTAATAACATTCACTGTCTAATCTTGACACAGATACCTTTTCCAATCCTGCAGAACCTCGGAGAAAGAAATTCCATTCAGCATCGGTTAAGCTTCCTTGCTGACGCATGATCTCAACACAGAGCATAAAGCTGTAGATGAGTTTATGTTGTTCAAAAAGTCCTCTCGAGACATTGACATAAGCTGTTAGGAGAGTCTGTTCTAGTAGAATTTCCATGCGCTGCTGTAGATCATCTGTCCTCACAGAGGTTTCAATTGTTGTATTGAACAACTGTGAAAGAGAACTCTATCAGTGTCTCTGATTTAATTCAATTTCATGGAGGAAAAAATGTCCCTGCTCCTCACCCTGACTCCCCCAAATTCAGTGAGTAAATAGCAGCACAGGTGATGAATACTGTACCATAAAAAAGTCCAGAATTCATCCCAAATTGACACATTTATATGTAATATTTATTTTGTTCACTCCTCTTTCTCTCCCCACTTTTCAGAAATGGACCAGTGCCAAATTCTTGACTATTGAAAAGGCATAATATTGACTTTGGACAGAAAATGGAAAATAAAGGTGAGCTGGCAAAACGAGTTTCTCATATCCTCAACTCACATTTGATAATCACTTTGGATGAGAGGTGTAAGGGCTAGGTAAGTTCATGCCCTCTTCTTGGCATTTTCCCAAGATAATTCTTAGGGTGTGGGAAGAACGTGTAAGAATTTTCTTTGAAATTTAAGAGGAAGCAGTTTTAAAGAAGACTTCTACCCTGCTTCCCACCTGGAAATTTTGGGAACAGGCCTCTTCCCCAAAAGGTGCCTCACATTACAAGGATATCAGGAAGGCAGCAGAGATGGTGGCATGGAGGGCTCAGGTGAGAGGGACAGCCACTTCCAAGTAGCACAAGGGCAGGGGGAGGGGAGATCCAGAAATTCCCAAGGGTCTTGAGCTGTGTGACAAATCTGAGCAGAGCCTGAACTCAGGGGCTTGCCTGCAAGTCATGGGCAAGGGGATCTTGCAGCAGAGACTGGGGTCTCATGAGGGATGAGAGGACCATCCTATGGCTTCGGCCTTGAGGATCCACAGCACAAGGGGCAAAGATGCCAGGTGAGGCAGGGCTGCCCAATTCCTTGGTCACCTTGAGAGGGATCGAGATGCTTTGCTCATGGGGAGATCAGACAGATTGAAGCAGATTGGACGCTGAAGACCAGCTGAGGGCCAAGGCAGGTCAATGTCAAGAAGTGTGCTTCACAAGCCCCTAAAAATGCTGCTCTGTCCTTGTGCAGGCCTCCTTGTACCACCCCCAACTCATCCTCCTAACAGGATGCAGCACAAGGAGAAAAGATCTGACTGTCTGTCTCCTCACCAAAAGATAGGCCTCCGTTCCCTAAGATTAAAAGGGCTTGGAGGAAGCATTCACTTATTCTAGAGAAATGGGAAAGCCTCGTTAATTCTCTGGAAAGTTTGATCAACAAAGAATAATGGAGTTGTTACTTTAATACACTTAGAAGCAAAGAGTTTTCTTTAACAACCTGACAAGAGGCAGAGAGTTTAAAGTCCAGTGAAGACCTGGTAAGTTTGGCGCCAAAATAAAACATGGCAAATCTTGACACACCCTAAATAACTTTAGTGTGAAATGGAATTATGGATGGGTTTGGTAGAGGATGTCCTGGCCAGGGCTGTCACCTACAATTGTGTTTTGGGTTTCTAGTTTCCCTTCCAAATAGCAAAACTTCAGTGTTTTGATGATTCATCCTATAACCCTTTTTCTGTTGGCTCAAGATATTTTCAGGGCATCTTCATTTTTAATTCTTGAAGGAGATTTTAAAACCTTGAAAAGCAGGAATTCCAAAACATCCAGGATGAGAAAAGTGTTATCAAAGTCATTTAGATAGAATGAAAGGATTTACTAATCTTTACCTTGCTAGTTTTAATACCCACCAACTAAAGGAAGAGGCGTGAGAACGGCAACCCCTGCCTTTAGGAACTGAGCTGTGACCCGAGTAGAAATGGCTTCTAAAGGCTGCCACAGCAGATGCACTTCTTGTTGGAAGAAAGCCCAGGTGTGTCTACACAACATGCCTCTCATTTCTCTCAATTCTTCATTTCCATTCTCTCCTGCAGCTCCTATTGCTGCCGGCCCCCTGACCATACCAAGGCCACCAAACAAGACATCTAGAGGAAAAACCAAGCTTGGTCTAGTATATAAAAATTGTTTGAATATTTCAACAGCCTTTTTTAATGGAGGGATGCAAACAGCCTCTTCACTCAAGAGACACTCATGATGTGTCATATGGTGCTAAGCACCACGGGGGGAAGCAGGATTGGGGGAGGCTTCCTTCCTGCCCTCTGGTAGGTCAGACTTCAGCAGGAGAGAAGAGCCCACCGCCCCAGGCAGAGTGGTGGAAGTTCCACATGAGGCATTCACATGTGTTGGAGAAAGACTGCTGCAAATTGTTTGCTACTCCTTCCATGGAGAAGTGGAGTCTAAATCCCCTTCTCTCAAATCTGGCCTAGCTTTAGTGACTCCATTGACCAAGAGACTGTAGCACAAGTGATGCTGCCTGACATCCAAAGCTAGGTCAGAAGAGGTCTTGCAGCCTCCACCTTGGCTTCTTAGAACATTTGCTTTTGGGAGCTGCCCTCTTGGAACCCAGTTGCCCTGTTGTGAGCACCCAAGCCACATGGAGAGGTGACTGTAGGAGTTGACATCCCAGCCATGTAAGTGACCATTTTGGACATCCAGCCCCAGAAGACTGCAGCCTCATCCACAGGCTTCACTTAATGAGAAGGTGGCACTTAATCTGGGAGGGCGGGCATTCTAAACAGAGAGGGTCATAAACACAGAAGCATCTGGGGAGTCCAGAGAATGTGAATGGATCCATTTGGCTGCTGGCAGAGGACTAGTGGGAAATGTGGCTCTAGAGACAGAACAGGGATAGGTTGGATGTGGCTTTGGAACTGAACTGTGTTTGATGGGCAATGTCTGCGAAAATCCATTTTGGATCCCCAGAGTACAGAGCAGTGTTTTAAAAGCATGAGGCCTGGGCTGGCTTGGCCTCCGGAGTGAGAGCCAGCACTGACTACAGGTATAAGGGCATGTAGCAGGAAGTAAAGATGTGTGGCAGGGAAAGAGGATCTATTTACAATTATTACTGTTTTCTACTGTGAGTGGTGTGTATGGAGAGGCCTTTGAGTTGTATTATGGGTGCGAGCACATATGATTAAAGAAGCCAGAGTGAGCTAAACTGCTCTGCACAGAAAAGGGAACAATACAGACAAGATGGGAATGGGAGCTGGTAGATGGGAAACAGCCAGAGAGGCCATGTGGGGGATGGGCTGAGAGAAATTCCAGAGGTGAACAGAGGGGACCCCTGTGGATGCTTGGTACATTTTGCTGTGTGATGAGTGATGCAAACTCTCTGTCTCCCCTGGAAATCTTCGGGTAAACTGACATTGCTTGCCAAAGTTTTGTGACATTGAATTTGCTTTTGGGAGATATTAGAATGCTGCCTAAAAGAGGATGAGATGGGGGAGACCTTCAAGATGGCAGAGGAGTAAGACATGGAGATCACCTTCCTCCCCACAAATACATCAGAAATACATCTACATGTGGAACATCTCCTACAGAACACCTACTGAATGCTGGCAGAAGACCTCAGACTTCCCAAAAGGTGAGAAACTCCCCACGTACCTCGGTAGAGCAAAAGAAAAAAGAAAACAAAGAGACAAAAGAATAGGGATGGGACCCGCACCTCAGGGAGGGAGCTGTGAAGGAGGAAAAGTTTCCACACACTAGGAAGACCCTTCACTGGCGGAGATGGGGAGTGTGCAGGGGTGAAGATTCGGAGCCATGGAGGAGAGCACAGCAACAGGGGTGCAGAGGGCAAAGCAGAGAATATTCCTGCACAGAGGATCAGTGCTAACCAGCACTCACCAGCCTGAGAGGCTTGTCTGCTCACCCGCCGGGCCGGGTTGGGGCTGGGAGCTGAGGCTCCGGCTTTGGAGTTCAGATCCCAGGGAGAGGACTGGGGTTGGCTGCATGAACACAGCCTGAAGGGAGCTAGTGCACCACAGCTAGCCAGGAGGGAGGCCGGGAAAATGTCTGGACCTGCCTAAGAGGCAAAAGACCATTGTTTCAGGGTGTGCGAGGAGAGGGGATTCGGAGCACTGCCTAAATGAGCTCCAGAGATGGGCGCAAGCTGCGGGTATCAGCACGGACCCCAGAGACAGGCATGAAACACTAAGGCTGCTGCTGCAGCCACCAAGAAGCCTGTGTGCAAGCACAGGTCACTATCCACACCTCCCCTCCCGGAAGCCTGTGCAGCCCGTCACTGCCAGGGTCCTGTGATGCAGGGACAACTTCCCCAGGTGAACACATGGCGTGCCTCAGGCTGTTGCAACATCATGCCGGCTGCTGCCGCCACAGGCTCGCCCCGCATCCCATACCCCCCCTCCCTCTCCCCAGCCTGAGTGAGCCAGAGCCCCCTAATCAGCCGCTCCTTTAACCCCGTCCTGTCTGGGCAGGGAACAGATGCCCTCAGGCGACCTACAGGCAAAGGCAAGGTCAAATCCAAAGCTGAACCCCAGGAGCTGTGCGAACAAAGAAGAGAAAGAGAAATCTCTCCCAGCAGCCTCAGGAGCCGCGGATTAAATCTCCACAATCAACTTGATGTACTCTGCATCTCTGGAATACCTGAATAGACAATGAATCATCCCAAATTGAGGTGGTGGAATTTGGGAGCAACTCTAGACTTGGGGTTTGCTTTCTGCATCTAATTTCTTTCTGGTTTTATGTTTATTTTAGTTTAGTATTTAGAGTTTATTATCATTGGTAGGTTTGTTTACTGATTTGGTTGCTCTCTTCCTTTTTTTTAATATAAATAGATATATATATATATTTCCTTTTTCTCTTTTTGTGAGTGTGTATGTTTCTTTGTGTGATTTTGTCTGTTTAGCTTTGTTTTTACCGTTTGTCCTAGGGTTCTGTCTGTCCATTTTGTTTTTTAGTATAGTCTTTAGTGCTTGTTATCATTGGTGGATTCGTTTTTTGGTTTGGTTGCTCTCTTCTTTCATTCTTTTTCTTTCTATTACTTTTAAAATTTTTTAATTTTTAATAATTTTTAAAAATTTTATTTTTTATTTTAATAACTTTATTTTATTTTATTTTTTCTTTCTTTCTTTTTTTCTCCCGTTTCTTCTGAGCTGTGTGGCTGACAGGGTTTTGGTGCTCCAGAGACCTCCCGGTTCCACATAATAACAAATGGTGAAAGCTCTCCCAGAGATCACCATCTCAAGGCTAAGACCCAGCTCCACTCAACGACCAGCAAGCTACAGTGCAGGAAACCCTATACCAAACAACTAGCAAGACAGGAACACAACCCCACACATTAGCAGAGAGGCTGCCTAAAATCATAATAAGGCCACAGACACCCCAAAACACACCACCGGACGCGGTTCTGCCCACCACAAAGACAAGATCGAGCCTCATCCACCAGAACACAGGCACCAATACCCCCCACCAGGAAGCCTACACAACCCACTGAACCAAACTTAGCCACTGGGGGCAGACACCATAAACAACGGGAACTACGAACGTGCAGCCTGCGAAAAGGAGACCCCCCCCCCAAACACAGTAAGTTAAGCAAAATGGGAATTCAGAGAAACACACAGCAGATGAAGGAGCAAGGTAAAACCCCACCAGACCAAACAAATGAAGAAGAAAGAGGCAGTCTACCTGAAAAAGAATTCAGAGTAATGATAGTAAAGATGATCCAAAATCTTGGAAATAGAATGGAGAAAATAGAAGAAACGTTTAACAAGCACCTAGAAGAACTAAAGAGCAAACAAAGAATGATGAACAACACAATAAATGAAATTAAAAATTCTCTAGAAGGAATCAATAGCAGAATAACTAAGACAGAAGAACGGATAAATGACCTGGAAGATAAAATAGTGGAAATAACTACCACAGAGCAGAGTAAAGAAAAAAGAATGAAAAGAATTGAGGACAGTCTTAGAGATCTTTGGGACAACATTAAACACAGAAACATTCGAATTATAGGGGTCTCAGAAGAAGAAGAGAAAAAGAAAGGGACTGAGAAAATATTTGAAGAGATTATAGTTGAAAACTTCCCTAATATGCGAAAAGAAATAGTCAATCAAGTCCACAAAGCACAGAGAGCTCCATACAGCATAAATCTAAGGAGAAACATGCCAAGACACATACTAATCAAACTATCAAAAATTAAATACAAAGAAAAATTATTAAAAGCAGCAAGGGAAAAACAACAAATAACATACAAGGGAATCCCCATAAGGTTAACAGCTGATCTTTCAGCAGAAAGTCTGCAAGTCAGAAGGGAGTGGCAACACATATTTAAAATGATGAAAGGGAAAAAGCTACAACCAAGATTACTCTACCCAGCAAGGATCTCATTCAGATTCGATGGAGAAATTAAAAGCTTTACAGACAAGCAAAAGCTAAGAGAATTCAGCACCACCAAACCCAGCTTTACAACAAATGCTAAAGGAACTTCTCTAGGCAGGAAACACAAGAGAAGGAAAAGACCTACAATAACAAACCCAGAACAATTAAGAAAATGGTAATAGGAACATACATATCGATAATTACCTTAAATGTAAATGGATTAAATGCTCCAACCAAAAGACATAGACTGGCTAAATGGATACAAAAACAAGACCTGTATATATGCTGTCTACAAGAGGCCCACTTCAGACCTAGGGACACATACAGACTGAAAGTGAGGGGATGGAAAAAGATATTCCATGCAAAGGGAACTCAAAAGAAAGCTGGAGTAGCAATTCTCATATGAGGCAAAATAGACTTTAAAATAAAGACTATCACAAGAGTCAAAGAAGGACACTACATAATGATCAAGGGATTGTTTCAAGAAGAAGACATAACAATTGTAAATAATTATGCACCCAACATAGGAGCACCTCAATACATAAGGCAAATGTTAACAGCCATAAAAGGGGAAATCGACAGTAACACAATCATAGTAGGGGACTTTAACACACCACTTTCACCAATGGACAGATCATCCAAAATGAAAATAAATAAGGAAACACAAGCTTTAAATGATACATTGAACAAGATGGACTTAATTGATATTTATAGGACATTCCATCCAAAAACAACAGAATACACTTTCTTCTCAAGTGCTCATGGAACATTCTCCATGATAAATCATATCTTGGGTCACAAATCAAGCTTTGGAAAATTTAAGAAAATTGAAATCATATCAAGTATCTTGTTTGACCACAATGCTATGAGACTAGATATCAATTACAGGAAAAAATCAGTAAAAAAAACAAACATATGGAAGCTAAACAATACACTACCTAATAACCAAGAGATCACTGAAGAAATCAAAGAGGAAATCAAAAAATACCTAAAAACAAATGACAATGAAAACACGACGACCCAAAACCTATGGGATGCAACAAAAGCAGTTCTAAGAGGGAAGTTTATAGCAATATAAGCCTACCTCAAGAAACAAGAAACATGTCAAATAAACAATCTAACCTTACACCTAAAGCAATTAGAGAAAGAAGAACAAAAAAACCCCCCCAAATTTAGCAGAAGGAAATAAACCATAAAGATCAGATCAGAAATAAAAGAAAAAGAAATGAAGGAAACAAGAGCAAAGATCAATAAAATTAAAAGCTGGTTCTTTGAGAACATAAACAAACTTGATAAACCATTAACCAGACTCACCAAGAAAAAAAAAGGAGAAGACTCAAAACAACAGAATTAGAAATGAAAAAGGAGAAGTAACAACTGACATTGCAGAAATACAAAGGATCATGAGAGATTACTACAAGCAACTATATGCCATAAAATGGACAACTTGGAAGAAATGGACAAATTCTTAGAAAAACACAATCTTCCGAGACTGAACCAGGAAGAAATAGAAAATATAAACAGACCAATCACAAGCACTGAAATTGAGACTGTGATTAAAAATCTTCCAACAAGCAAAAGCCCAGGACCAGATGGCTTCACAGGCCAATTCTATCAAACATTTAGAGAAGAGGTAACACCTATCCTTCTCAAACTCTTTCAAAGTATAGCAGAGGAAGGAATACTCCCAAACTCATTCTACAAGACCACCATCACCCTGTTACTAAACCCAGACAAAGATGTCACAAAGAAAGAAAACTACAGGCCAATATCATTGATGAACATAGATGCAAAAATCCTCAACAAAATACTAGCAAACAGAATCCAACAGCACATTAAAAGTGTCATACACCTTGATCAAGTAGGGTTTATCCCAGGAATGCAGGGATTCTTCAGTATACGCAAATCAATCAATGTGATACACCATATTAACAAATTGAAGGAGAAAAACCATATGATCATCTCAATAGATGCAGAAGAAGCTTTCGACAAAATTCAACACCCATTTATGATAAAAACTCTCCAGAAAGTAGGCATAGAGTGAACTTACGTCAAAATAATAAAGGCCATATGTGACAAACCCACAGCCAAGATCGTTCTCAATGTGAAAAACTGAAATGATTTCCTCGAAGATCAGGAACAAGACAAGGTTGTACACTCTCACCACTATTATTCAACATAGTTTTGGAAGTTTTAGACATGGAAATCAGAGAAGAAAAAGAAACAAAAGGAATCCAAATTGGAAAAGAAGAAGTAAAGCTGTCACTGTTTGCAGATGACATGATACCATACATAGAGACTCCTAAAGATGCTACCAGAAAACTACTAGAGCTAATCAATGAATTTGGTAAAGTAGCAGGATACAAAATTAATGCACAGAAATCTCTTGCATTCCTATACACTAATGATGAAAAATCTGAAAGAGAAATTAAGGAAATACTCCCATTTACCATTGCAACAAAAAGAATAAAATACCTAGGAATAAACCTACCTAAGGAGACAAAAGACCTGTATGCAGAAAACTATAAGACACTGATGAAAGAAATTCAAGATGATACTAAAGATGGAGAGATATACCATGTTCTTGGATTGGAAGAATCAACATTGTGAAAATGACTATAGTACCAAAAGCAATCTACAGATTCAATGCAATCCCTATCAAACTACCACTGGCATTTTTCACAGAACTAGAACAAAAAATTTCACAATTTGTATGGAAACACAAAAGACCCCAAATAGCCAAAGCAATCTTGAGAAAGAAAAATGGAGCTGGAGGAATCAGGCTCCCAGACTTCAGACTATACTACAAAGTTACAGTAATCAAGACAGTATGGTACTGGCACAAAAACAGAAATATAGATCAATATTGAACAAACTGATCAAATTTGATCAATATTGATCAAAATATAGATCAACATAGAACAGGATAGAAAGCCCACAGATAAATCCACACACATATGGTCACCTTATTTTTGATAAAGGAGGCAAGAATATACAATGGAGAAAAGACAGCCTCTTCAATAAGTGGTGCTGGGAAAACTGGATAGCTACATGTAAAAGAATGAAATTAGAACACTCCCTAACACCATACACAAAAATAAACTCAAAATGGATTTGAGACCTAAATGTAAGACTGGACAATATAAAACTCTTAGAGGAAAACATAGGAAGAACACTCTTTGACATAAATCACAGCAAGAACTTTTTTGATCCACCTCCTAGAGTAATGGAAATAAAAACAAGAGTAAACAAATGGGACCTAATGAGACTTAAAAGCTTTTGCACAGCAAAGGAACCATAAACAAGATGAAAAGACAACCCTCAGAATGGGAGAAAATACTTGCAAACGAATCAACGGACAAAGGATTAATCTCCAAAATATATAAACAGCTCATGCAGCTCAATATCAAGGAAACAAACAACCCAATCCAAAAATGGGCAGAAGACCTAAATAGACATTTCTCTAAAGAAGACATACAGATGGCCAAGAAGCACATGAAAAGCTGCTCAACATCACTAATTATTAGAGAAATGCAAATCAAAACTACAATGAGGTATCACCTCACACCAGTTAGAATGGGCATCATCAGAAAATCTGCAAACAACAAATGCTGGAGAGGGTGCGGAGAAAAGGGAACCCTCTTGCACTGTTGGTGGGAATGTAAATTGATACAGCCACTATGGAGAACAGTATGGAGATTCCTTAAAAAACTAAAAATAGAACTACCATACAACCCAGCAATCCCACTACTGGGCATATACCCTGAGAAAACCACAATTCAAAAAGAGTCATGTACCACAATGTTCACTGCCGCTCTATTTATAATAGCCAGGACATGGAAGTAACCTAAGTGTCCATCGACAGATGAATGGATAAAGAAGATGTGGCACATATATACAATGGAATATTACTCAGCCATAAAAAGAAATGAAATTGAGTTATTTATAGTGAGGTAGATGGACCTAGAGTCTGTCATACAGAGTGAAGTAAGTCAGAAAGAGAAAAACAAATACCGTATGCTAACACATATATATAGAATCTAAAAGTAAAATAAAATAAAATAAAAAGGTTCTGAAGCACCTAAGGGCAGGACAGGAATAAAGACGCAGACGTAGAGAATGGACTTGAGAACATGGGGAGGGGCAAGTGTAAGCTGGGACGAAGTCAGAGAGTGGCATGGACTTATATATACTACCAAATGTAAAATAGATAGCTAGTGGGAAGCAGCCGCATAGCACAGGGAGATCAGCTCGGTGCTTTGTGTCCACCTAGAGGGATGGGATAGGGAGGGTGGGAGGGAGACACAAGAGGGAGGAGATATGGGGATATATGTATATGTATAGCTAATTCACTTTGATATAAAGCAGAAACTAACACACCATTGTAAAGCAATTATACTTCAATAAAGATGTTAAAAAAAAAAGGGATATGGCAAAAAAAATTTAAAAAAGAGGATGAGAGTTGAAAATATCCTACTCACGGGAGATCAGAGGAAATTCAACTGTGAATAGGAGACCAAGTGGAGAAACCATAAATAAACAAAGGAATTCTCCCAGTTACATGGTGAAATTAGGAAAGGAACACAGGAAAGGGGACAAGGCAAGTAAAACCTCTGTAAATAAAACCCAGGGGTTGGGTGGAGAGCCAGTTTTATAACAAGTTCTGGAAAAAAAAAAAGATATAGAAACCAATCTGCTTAAGGTCAGAACTATTCGAGACTTGGGATGCAACACAGAAAACTCTAACAGTGGAAAGGAAGCTGTATTACTGGAGAGAAATAGAATGGAGTTAGGACTCTTTAAAGAAAAGAAAAGCAGGTAAGAAGGAAAACAAGCAAGCTGTTAGTTGAGAAGCCAAGAGAAAAAATGAAACTTGTAAAAAAGCTTTCTTTTCATCCTCTGTGGATTGTTCTGTGCATACCGGGCACCTGAGTCTTTAAGGGCTGTGCTTAAACCATAGTCTGAACTCAAACTCTTGGAGGATTTTATCCAATAACTAAACTCATGATTTGCCTGAGGCAGGAAGTAACTCAACAGGGTTTAAAGATAAGCCAGAGATAAATTTCACTAACAACAGCAACAACACACTTACCTGTTTAAAATATTTTAGTGAGTACTGATACATAGGATCTATTTCTGAGAGGCTCGCAATAACAAAGTACATAGCAGAGCCTTGAGTGGCCACTGGACGATACTTCTCACGAGCAACGTTTATCATCTGTTCAGTGGACTCTGCTTCCTTCAGCCTGATTTTAATGGCACCAGAAGTGATCTGAATAAACACAAGAAAAAAAGTTCTTAAGGATCTGTTTCCAAAAAATGGTGGGATTTTTGGAACATATCCAGTTAGGTCTAGGAAGGAAAGAAGGAGATGATGAATTTGTGAGTATAATAAGGGGACCCCCAGACAGATGACTGAGTCTCAGGACTCAATGACCTTCTTCTGGCCGAGCTGACCTCTTTTCCAGGCAGAGTTAGGGATGGGCAAATGGAAATAGGCAACACAAGGAGCCCGGGAAGAAGTGGAGCAGAACTTCTCTGAGCCTGGAACCTGGGTAACTTCTGACATGGAAACTCTAACACCCAGTTGCTCTCCAGTTCCCTTGTGAGCAGTCCTCAAATGATTCTGGGCTCCCATAATAAAAGGAGGTATGAAGGGAGAAGGGACACCCATGAAACTGCCCACAAGAGGCAGGTGGAGAGAGGCTGGAAGGAAGTGGTACCATATCCCACTCTAGAATAACAAGCAAGTCTAACGTTCTCTCTCTTTTCCTGACATCCCAGGTGTAGGCAGGGAAACTCAGGGGTAGAAGCTGTCGTTTGTGAAGGGTTGTAAACTGTAATAAGTTGGAGACGTTTACAAGGTGTGTTGCTGTTCTTTTGGTTTTCTGTCTTTTGGGTTTGTGGTTCTGGGGAGCCTTCTGGCCAGTGAGCTTTCCAAGATACCTTTCTCTGTCTCCCTCAGTCTCTCTGTCTTTCCCTATGGCTGTCTGTCCTCGTTCTCCCCCTCCCCCTCATCTTCTTCAGGTGTGGACATCCCTAGGTTGGGAGATCCTCTGTCTCAAGGAAGTCACAGGGTCTAGGGCACGGACCGTGAACAATCACTATGGGCTCGCTGGTCAGTATTTGCACTATTGAAGGGGATCATCAGGTTTCTGTCTAGAGCCACACTGCCCCCTGTAAATATAATGTGAGCCACAAATACAATTCTAACTTTTCTAACTTAAAGTAAAAAGAAACAAGTAAAATGAATTTTACAATATACTTAACCCAATATAATCCAATCTATCTTGATATATATCAATATATAATCAACATAAAAATTTATTGAGATACTTTTACATTTTGGGGGATTAAGTCTTGGACATCTGGTGTGTATTTTACACTAACAACACATCTCAGTTCAGACTAGCCACATTTCAAGGGCTCAACAGCCGCACGTGGCTAGTGGCTAAGTCTAGACTGTCCTCCCCAGCCCACTAAGGGAGGGGGGACTTGGTGCAGAAGCTGTGCCCTGGAATCAAAGGCTCACATTCTCCCCATGTTGACCCCTTAGGAACCTGAGGAGGTAAGAAAGGGTAGAGTTGAGTGAGAAACACCAGTCTCAATACTGGACTCAATTAAAGTCTTTACATCTGAGTAGAAAAAGGGAGGTTGACATGGGAGCAGTTGAATTATGGAGATCTACCCACAAACAATGCTTTATACACTGGTGAGCACAGGCCCTGATAATGCAGAACCCAGGGCTAAAGAGAAAACAAAGTGAACCATTTACTTCTTTTGGCCAGAGAATATTAGAAGACTATACATCTCAGTTGAGTTTAGTAACTACTTATAGACATTATGTCCTAGAGACTTGAGGCTTCCACAGTGGTGAGGGAAGATAGACCTCGTTTTAAATGAGGGCTCTGGGAATTTAGGGGAGTATGAACTATAGGCAGGAAGTGGCAGGAAATGCAGCCCAGGAGCAATCAGTCCTGTCTCTACTCTACAGAAAGGATGTCTTCAAGGTAAATCCTTGCAAACAGAAACTAGTTGACAGATAAAGATGGCAATCAGAATACAAGTACCTTTACTCCCTACTGAAACCATAACAGAGTTATAGTGAAGGGATTTTTAAAAAACACTGCAAATCCACAAAAATGGGAGGAATGGAAGAGGAAATAGCAGACAGAAGGGTGGTAACAACCTAGCAGACCCAGGAAAGTGGGTTTCTGAGCTGGCAAAGGGGAAAGCCAAGAACTCACACAATTTGTAAAATAGATTCTTGCTGCATGGAACTTAACAACCTAACAGAAGAGAAAAGACATGTAATTGTAATTACCTATGACATAAGGTAAACAGTGACAAGTGCTGTATTAGAGGTGCAGATAAGGTGTCAGGTGTGTTCCAAGAAGGAAGCAATTCATTCCAGCTGGGAAGACCAGGGAAGCTGCCTGGAGGGGGGTGACATTAATATGTGTATGTAATTGTGTCATTCCTTTCAACTTATATCTTGCCCCAGTTCTTTATGTGACATGTTTTGTTTGAAAAATGCAGACAAGAAGAGCAGTTGTTACAGTTTATCTACCTTTCCTTCGGTTGGTGAGGGGCCTGCTAGCCAGGCACGTTATTGTGTCTGCCTGGCAGCTCAGGGGTGGCTACCATTCTTGCTTTAAAAGACCCTGCAGGTTAGCACAGGGAGATCACCTCCATGCTTTGTGACCACCTAGAGGGGTGGGATAGGGAGGGTGGGAGGGAGATGCAAGAGGGAGGGGATATGGGGACATATGTGTACATATAGCTGATTTACTTTGTTATACAGCAGAAACTAACACAACATTGTAAAGCAATTATACTCTAGCTGCAGTGAGCAGGGGTTACTCTTCATTGTGGTGCACAGGCTTCTCGTTACAGAGCATGGGCTCTAGGCGCGTAAGTTTCAGTAGTTGTGGCTCGCAGGCTCTAGAGCACAGGCTCAGTAGTTGTGGCGCAGGGGCTTAGCTGCTCCGCGGCACGTGGGATCTTCCCGGAACAGGGCTCGAACCAGTGTCCCTTGCATTGGCAGGCAGATTCTTAACCACTGTGCCATCAGGGAAGCCCAAATTAACACACTTTCTATAAATAATAAAAATATTTTACTTGCCTTTGAGTCCTGGAGTGTGTCAATGAGTTCTTCATTGTCCAGAATATTTCCCTCAGATGTGAAGAGCATTTTCAGGATTTTCTCTTCGATAGCTTTCAGCTGGTTTTTGTCAGCATTGATCCTCACAATGAGCTTGATCCTTTGTTCTTCCAACTCAGGCTTCTCAAGCCGCACGACATCACTGATGCCAAAGTGAATCCCTAAATTAGGTCTTTGTCAGGGCCCTGAAGTTGCTTCTATTTTTCTTTTCCCATTTCTCATTGTTCTTATCCTGAATACTACTTAGCTGAATACTAATGCTACCAGCCACATCCTAATGCACAAGGCCCTCTTTTGCTGGGTGTCCCAGTGGCTATTCAAAGCATTATGTATATGTTCTGATTATTTATCTTGTATTTCAGAGACCTGCACCTGACTACAGCTCCCATGGCTTCTGCTCATCTTCTCTTAGGAAAACCTCTCAGTGCTTGATGTCTCTAGTCATTCAATTTCTGTTTCTAACGGTTGCTTGTGCCAAGCTGAAATGGTGCCTGGAACGTTCTTTCCAACCCGACATGGGAGACTCTGAAATTCCATCACCTCCATGAAGTGATTCTTGGTCGCACCTAAAAAAGGTGCTTTACCTCTAGCCTCTCCCATTCAAACATGCGAACTTATGTCTCCTCTCACTTGTTCTTTTGTCATTTGCTCCCATCCTCTATTTGTGAGCTAATCTTTTTCTTAGTCAAAATTTCTAAACAAAATATTAGGAAACCTTTGCCCCCCCAACCCCCTTTCTTTTTACCTTAACAACTGATCCTCCAGACCTGATTTGGTTACTGTGAAATTGATGATGGTAACTTTGATGCACACCTAGAAGAGAAGCATAGAGTAATCAGTTCAGACTAATAAAGTAGGAACTGCTTTCTTTATTAGAATAGGGCTCATTATTACCCAGCTGGATGTATCCTGGGTCTAATGGTGAACTCACTACCCACACACACGGCAAGCAATAAAATCTTAGTCTCACAAAATTATAATGTGATTTTCTCTGCTGCTATGAGTGATAATCTTGTTTCTCAAATGCCACCATTAGAGAATGATGTTTTAAGGAAAGGTGAGCCAGTGAAGGGTTAGAAAGAAGCAGGGATCAAATGCTAGCTGTACCCGTCAGTGTATGTAGGATGTGGGACAAGCCAGTCCATTCTGAGCTTCAGGTCCTGATCCTTAAAAATTGAGAAAATAGGAACAATGCATAGGGTATTTGTGAGGACTAAATGGGCTAATAAAAATCACTTAGTTATAGCGACTTTCACTTAGTTTGTCTTTGTTAAAAAGATGATCTTATTAATAATACATAGAGCTTTACATATTTTGTCTCATCATACTATATTTATGAAAAATTGTTACTATAATATTCTGATGTTATTGAATAAGTCAACAGCAAAAATCACAAATATAATAAGAGTGTTTGAATGTCATATATTTTATATACACTATTCTTTTCTTAAATTATTTATTTATTTATTTATTTATTTATTTATTTATTTATTTGGCTGTGTTGGGTCTTAGTTGTGGCATGTGGGATATTTGTCGCGGCATGCGGAATCTTTTGTTTTGGCGCATGGGCTCCAGAGCGCGCAGGCTCAGTAGTTGCGGTGCAGGCTTAGTTGCCCCACGGCATGTGGGATCTTAGTTCCCCGACCAGGGATCGAACCTGCATCCCCTGCATTGGAAGGCAGATTCTTAACCACTGGACCACCAGGGAAGTCCCTATACACATTATTCTTTAAAAATTTTTTTAATTTTATTGAGGTATAGTTGATTTACAATGTTGTGTTAGTTTCTGCTGTACAGCAAAGTGATTCAGTTATACATATACATACTTTTCAAATATTCTTTTCCATTATGGTTTATCACAGGATATTGAATATAGTTCCCTGTGCTATACAGTAGGACCTTGTTGTTTATCTACACACATTATTCTTATTTAACCTTCATAAACAAATCCTTGAAGTGGCCTTTGTCTCCACTTTATAGTTGATTGACTCAAGGATCCAAGAAATGGAATAATTTACCTGGAGTCACAGAGCTGGGATTGGGGAGGTGTGTGATGTTCCCTCTCAAAAGTTAAATAAAAAAAAAAAAAAAAAAAAAGTTAAATAAAGTGAGAAATCAAAGGCTGTGAGTCAGCACATGGGTCACTTTTCTCAACTCTAAAAGGGAACTTGGGATATGAGCTCTGGCAGCAGTTGTGTAATTAAACTGCTTGAGGTTGACAAGGAAAACCCTGACCTAGACTTTTAATATCAGTAGCATTTCCCTCATTTTATGCAAGAAATGTGTCAATTTCATTCAACCTGAACACATCTAGGGAAGACAGACAGCTATGAGGAATTCAGTAACTAAAATGAAATGACACTCTTTGGAATGCTGTATCCCAAGACGATTTTTAGTGGAGGATGGAGGACTGAAGTTCTGATTGAAGTCCCTTCCCTCACTGCTTGGGCCCCATTAGAGAAGGGGAGGCCGGCGGGGCAGGGAAGACCCCGCAGAGTGAGTGGTTGTGCCTGGAGCAGAGTCTGCAGTGGGCTTTGCTGGGGTAGAGCTGCCCCTCTGCGCCCCCTGCGGGAAGGGAGAAAGGGGTCCCAGCTGTCTTCTTTTCTGTTACAACTGCCTTGGGCTCTGCAGCACAAGAGTAGGGCTTCTTCTGGATCTTACCGTGGTTCAGAGACCTGTGTATGGACGTGGGCTTCACACAGCTCCCTTCAAATAGTCTGAGAGCATGAGGAAGGGGAAGGGACAAGATGCCCCTTCCCCAGAACTCTAAGTACAGATACTGGACGTTAGAATCATGATTCTCCAATGTTGCCGGTCACCAGAGTTCTTAAGCAGGCTGTCTGCTGGGCACCTGCACACTTAGACACTGACAGGTACCCCCTCCCCCAGAGGCTCTCTTAGGCTCTGATTCATTTCTCAGCCACAATAAGAGGGGACAAATGGCCTTGTTCTAAGGAGAGAGAAGAATGATGAGAAGGGAGTGGTGTCCTGTGTCCCGAGGAGCGGCTGGCGACCTGGAGGAACAAGGCAGGAGCCGAAAAGGAGCACAGGGGAGTGAGACGGGGCGGGGCCTGGGGGCCAAGTGGGGAGGGATTTGCGTCCCAACCAGAAGGTGAGCAGAAAGCGACTGGAATCAGGGTCAGGCCTCAGAAGAGAAGCGAGTGGAGGATGGTGGGAGGAGGGGCGTGGCAGAGGGGAAGCGGTGGGAGACCCATCACACCATTAAAATCCTCTCAGGCTGGCAGCTCGTACCTCAGGCAGGTAGTGAGGGTTTGGCAATTTGGTCGTCATATAGAACCTGAAGTTTTTATCATAATCAATGTCCGAGTCTCCAAGGCGAATGAGCACTCGTCCACCACTGATGAAAGTCTGTTTCAAAAGGATGGGTTCCAGAGCTGGATCCAGGATCTCTCTAAGCTTAAACATTAAAACAAAAATATAAAACACAAGTCGTTAAATGGATGGCAGCAACTTTTCCAAATTTCTTAGGCCTCAGACTTCACTCTGAATGGGCAATTTTTCTGTGATCTTATGGATATTTCTTAAACTCCTCTCACTACCTCTAACAGTGTACATTTTCCAGGGATTGTTTCATTGATACTCTAAAGAGATAAGAGCATAGGAAGGACATTTATTTATTTGGACTAAACCTACACATGATTCGGCCCCAAGAGAAAGCAGCTAAGAAAGAAGAGCCCACAGGGTGGTCCTTGAACAGACCCCAGACAAAGGAAGCTCTGTTCACCTTCATGGTTTTTCTAAGTCAGAAGCTGCAGTTTCCAGCTTGCAGGCCGATCTGGTCCTCTGGGGCCTGTTTTTGTATAGCTCTTGAGCTAAGAATGTTTTTTACCTTTTTAAAGGGTTGTAAAATAAACAAACAAAGCCCCAAAACTGAACAAAACAAAGAAGAATATTTGTTCAGAGAATATTTGTACAGAGACTGTATGTAACCTGAAAAACCTAAAATATCTGGCTCTTTATAGACGTTTGTGGATCTCTATTCTACATGACAGCAATTTTTTTTCCCCTAAAAGCAAATCTGATTTTTGGTAAGAACCTAGGCATGCAGACATTGCCAACAGACCCCACGACAAACATCTTTGTACAGCATGTATGTGAGGGGAGCCTGTGGCCCAGGAGCTATCAAAATTTGATGTAATCAATAGTTAACAAATCTATTTCATATTGTGATATGGTACCCAAGCATGCAAATTCTTAAAACAAAAGTCTATGAGATAAGGTTTCCCTTACTATCCACGATACAATTTTGTGTTTTTAAAGTCTATTCTATGACACATCCCGCGTGGAAGAAGTAGACTAAGCTCTACCTGAGGATTACTTGGCTACGTGTTCAACACTTTGTCTCCATTTCCTCTGATAATATGTTTTCAAGTATATCTTTATTTTTGTTAACATTTAAAAATCTGTATGGCACGACAACTACTTAAGGGGAAGATAAGATTTCTTTCTACTAAGTGTGATACTGTGATACTTTAGGCACTAAAACAGAGCTAGTTTTTCTTTTCTAGTTTCATGTTGGCTTATTTTAACAGACCGAAGTAACGTTTGTTGTAAAGTATATGTAACCTATGTTAACTTCGTGGTCCGAAGTGTTTAGCTATCAAGCAGATAGGTTTAGTAGACCAAATCTTTTGTCACTGAAGTGTTTTGAAGTATATACCTTGATGTTTACAAGAAAAATACTTGTTAAATCAACTTTCATCTTCTGGGATCTACTTTTTAAACCTTCCATCCCCTGTAGTTATGGACTGCATGTGCCAGGCCTCTAGAACTTAGTATGTTCAACTGAACCAACTTGATGGGAGTAACTATCCATAGGGCTTGTTTTCCAAAGAAAAGTAATGTTTAAAGTAGCAAAATTATAAGCCTACCTAGGCATGTTGTAAAGCCATTTGAAAAGTGACTCAGAGCAAGTTTTGTGAGTGGAAATGTAGTGCCGTTTTTTTTTTTTAACATCTTTATTGGAGTATAATTGCTTTACAATGGTGTGTTAGTTTCTGCTTTATAACAAAGTGAATCAGTTATACATATACATATATCCCCATATCTCTTCCCTCTTGTGTCTCCCTCCCTCCCACCCCCCATCTCACCCCTCTAGGTGGTCACAAAGCACAGAGCTGATCTCCCTGTGCTATGCGGCTGCTTCCCACTAGCTATATATTTTACATTTGGTAGTGTATATATGTCCATGCCACTCTCTCACTTTGTCCCAGCTTACCCTTCCCCCTCCCCATATCCTCAAGTCCATTCTCTAGTAGGTCTGCGTCTTTATTCCCATCTTGCCCCTAGGTTCTTCATGACCATTTTTTTTTTTTTTAGATTCCATATATATGTGTTAGCATACGGTATTTGTTTTTCTCTTTCTGACTTCCTTCACTCTGTATGACAGACTCTAGGTCCATCCACCTCACTAAAAATAACTCAATTTCGTTTATTTTTATGGCTGAGTAATATTCCATTGTATATATGTGCCACATCTTCTTTATCCATTCATCTGTTGATGGACACTTAGGTTGCTTCCACGTCCTGGCTATTGTAAATAGAGCTGCAGTGAACATTGTGGTACATGACTCTTTTTGAATTATGGTTTTCTCAGGGTATATGCCCAGTAACTCTTCCAAAATATAGCAGAGGGAGGAACACTCCCAAACTCATTCTAAGAGGCCACCATCACCCTGATACCAAAACCAGACAAAGATGTCACAAAGAAAGAAAACTACAGGCCAATATCACTGATGAACATAGATGCAAAAATCCTCAACAAAATACTAGCAAACAGAATCCAACAGCACATTAAAAGGATCATACACCATGATCAAGTGGGGTTTACCCCAGGAATGCAAGGATTCTTCAATATACGCAAATCAATCAATGTGATACAGCATATTTACAAATTGAAGGAGAAAAACCATATGATCATCTAAATAGATGCAGAAAAAGCTTTTGACAAAATTCAACACCCATTTATGATAAAAACCCTCCAGAAAGTAGGCATAGGGGGAACTTACCTGAACATAATAAAGGCCATATATGACAAACCCACAGCCAACATCGTCTTCAATGGTGAAAAACTGAAACCATTTCCACTAAGATCAGGAACAAGACAAGTTTGCCCACTCTCACCACTATTATTCAACATAGTTTTGGAAGTTTTAGCCACAGAAATCAGAGAAGAAAAAGAAATAAAAGGAATCCAAATCGGAAAAGAAGAAGTAAAGCTGTCACTGTTTGCAGATGACATGATACTATACCTAGAGAATCCTAAAGAGGCCACCTGAAAGCTACTAGAGCTAATCAATGAATTTGGTAAAGTAGCAGGATACAAAAGTAATGCACAGAAATCTCTTGCATTCCTATACACTAATGATGAAAAATCTGAAAGTGAAATTAAGAAAACACTCCCATTTACCATTGCAACAAAAAGAATAAAGTATCTAGGAATAAACCTACCTAAGGAGACAAAAGACCTGTATGAAATGTAGTGTTTAAGTCACATTCTGCTTTAAAAGTTGTTACAAATACAGATGAATTAAAAACAAACAAGCAAAAGTCTATTCTATTTCATTAGAGAACGCTGATTGAGGTTGATTAACTCGATTTCACACCCATGAATGGGTGGAGACAAAGTCTGAAAATACCACCCCACAAATGTAGAAAGCAGCTAGGTGTACAATCCGAATGACACCTAGTCACAGAAAGCAGGAAAGGCCCAGTCAGAGTGTCCTCTTCCTGGCCCCGCTCCAACCAGGGCCCCACCCCCCACTCCCAAGAGCACGCAGCTACAGGTAAGAGGCTCTGCTCTCCAGGGGTAGAACATCACAGAAAGTCTTTTGTCCATTGCCATGAGAAAAGAAATTCCCTCAGGACCGCCTGTGTCACGAAGTAAACTGGGGTTTAAGAATCCAGTTAGGGGACTTCCCTGGTGGCGCAGTGGTTAAGAATCCCCCTTCCAACGCAGGGGACGCGGGTTCGATCCCTGGTCAGGGAACTAAGATCCCACATGCTGTGGGGCAAATAAGCCTGCGTGGTCTAGAGCCCGTGCGCCACAACTAGAGAGAAGCCTGAGCACCACAACGAAGATGCTGCGTGCTGCGACTAAGACACGATGCAGCCAAATAAATAAATAAATGGTCCACATTAAAAAAAAAAAAAAAAAAAGAAACCAGTTTGGGGCTAACATAACTGGGCCAAGGATTTTTGGAGACCTCACCCCCTCCTGTAACTTCAGGGTTTGAATGGGGGCCTGGGACCCATTACAGAACTTTGACCATTTTGGTCAAGGCCACAAGCCACACATGGAAGCTTCCTGGGCTCTTTGTAGCTTGAGCTTGGAGCATGGTAACTTGCTGTGGATTTTCTAGATGGTCAAGGCTGCTCAGATGGTATACTTAACCTTTCTGTGCCTCAGTTTCCTCATCAGTAAAATGGGATAATAGTAGTAACCACCTTGTAAGGTTGCAGTGTGAATTAAAGAGTTAATACACATTAAATACCAACAACAGAGTCTGGCATGCAGCGAGCACTCAGTGAGTGGTAGCTGTTGCTAATATTACTGATTATTCCAGGCACCACGCCAGGGCTGCAGCTAAGCTGCTCCAGGTCCACAGTCTTTTCTGAGCTTCTCGCCATTCTGTTGCAGCAGAGATCCTTCTAGACATGGTTACACTGAGGCTCAGCTCACAGTGTTCACTTACTCATTCCTCTCATAAAATAGAATGCGAAATTAGGGAAATAAACCATAATTATTACCCAGTTTCTTTTGTGCCCACCATTGTAAATGCTGTCCCCTTTGCCTGGAAAGCCCATCTCTCTAAGCTCCTCCCATGGCGAGCTCATCATGTAGGTCACAGCTTAAATGTTACCACCTGTAGCCATGCATCTACTTTAGCTCCCCCCACCCCCTTATTGTCTATGTCAGCACTGGGCTTGTCCCTTCAAAGCCCCTACTGCAAGTTCTCGTCCTCCCTTTCTGTCTCATTTCCTCTGTCTTTTCTCTGGTTATTATCTCTGTCCCCAACTAGACCGTAAACTACTAAGGGCAAGAACCGCATCTGTATTGTTTGTCATTGATTCTCAAACAATGTGTGTTGAATGAATGAACAGTTTCAAAAACATCCACTCTTGGAGTGATTCTGAGGAAATACAGCATGTAGACTCAACAAACATCAATTCTTTTAAAATAAAAGTTTATATCATACCACTTAATCTAATTCTGACCTTATATCTAAGTGGAAAATAATGTTTATGCCCATTGGGGTGTTTTACTGGCTTCACATCACTGGTGCGAGGAGACACTCCCTGATGACACTGCTGCTTTGAGTTTTCGGGGCCGCTAACGATCAAGATCCGCAGGAGGCCTGAGAATCAGTAGTGTCAGAAAACAGAGCCTATCCCACTTAACACCAAACGAATATCTTCCAAATATTCAGTCAATCACAGACTGCTCCCCATTCGAGAGTGTATTGTTTAAGGAGAAAAGCAATTGGTTTGACCAGCTAGAAAAGTGCGCTGACTGGGGTCTTTAGTGTGAGGCAGACATGGCCTGTATAGGATTCCAGATGTGATCTGAAGGTTGGAAACTGACTAAGAAAAGAAAAGTAAAAAGCAAACCTCTTCCAGTAAGATGGGTAAACCAAGTCGGATTGAATTTTCAAGTGTACGTAAGAAATTACTATCCGTGAGTTTAATGATCTTTAAACCATTTTTGCTTTCTTTGTTTCTTATCCAACGGTTTGCCTGTATGAGAAAGCACAAAGCAGGACATTTACTTTCGAGTTTGTAAAACAGTGGTAGTTTTTAAAGTTTAGAAATTTTGTTCAATCTAGAAACAAGTTTGAAAGATAAGAAAAAGATAAAAATATACCACTCCCCCTGCAAATAAAAATACCTTCTAAATCTAATGTTTGGGATTCTTGCTTTTGTTCAAATTTGGGGCAAATGAAGAAAAGACCCATCTAGGAAAAAAGCTCATGCTTAAGGTGTTCAAGATTGTCTTCCTTGCTTTCAAATGGATTCCTTTTTCTAAACCCCATTTAGAACAATTGATCCATGGACTTAAGTTCAGATAAGGGGATTCTGTAAATTCCAGGCAGGCTTGCCCTAAAATTCATCACACCCTGACTTCATTCTCACTCCTTAGACCTCTTAGGAACAAAGAACAAGGACAGGAATGCATTTCTGCTCCCACAGAAAACAAATGGTCAACCCCCTAAACAAACCCAATCAATATCAAGTGTGCAGACCCCTATGTTCATGGCAGCACTTCTCACAATAGCCAAGGCATGGAAACAACCTAAATGTCCATTGACAGATGAATGGATAAAGAAGATGTGGTACATATATATGATGGAATATTACTCAGCCACAAAAAAGAACAAAATAATGCCATTTGAAGCAACATGTATGGACCTAGAGATTATCATCCTAAGAAAAGTAAGTCAGAAAGAGAAAGACAAATACTATACGATATCACTTATATGTGGAATATAAAATATGACACAAATGAACTTATCTACGAAACAGAAACAGACTTGTGGTTGCCAAGGGGGAGGAGAGGTGGGGGAAGGAAGGATTGGGAGTTTGGGATTAGCAGATGCAAACTATTATATACAGAATGGATAAACAACAAGGTCCTACTGTATAGCACAAGGAACTATATTCAATATCCTGTGATAAACCATAATTGAAAAGAATATGAAAAAGAATGTATATATATATATGTGTGTATATATACTCACACACACACACACACACACACACACACACACACAGATATAGGGATAACTGAATCACTTTGCTGTACAGCAGAAATTAACACAACATTATAAATCAACTACACTTCAATAAAAAAAATTTTTAAAAATCAAGTGTTTAGAGCACTTGGACTCTTCCCTTTTTACTTTCTGCCTCCACAAAATGAGCGACGTGTACTAGAAGACACCTCAACTCTCTTCTAGGTCTAAATCTCTAAGATTCTTACAAGTACGTTAAAGTCCACTTTTAGAATTTGTAATAGTGCAATATTAAGCAGAGTTAATAGGCTGCTCTTTTTCTGAAGCGCTGGTTACACACCTGATCTTGGGGATCAATCATCAAAGGCCACCGTCTCCCTTGAGTGACCAGAATGCCATTTTCAGTTGATATCAGGTCACGGGGCAGCCCATCTGTGTTCCACTGCCGTATTTTGTAGGGATCGCCAAGAGTGTTAATGAGACTGAAGGTAGGATTGATTGGGATCTCTAGAGACTGACAGTCCTGAATCCAACACTCTATAAGCTGTAGAAGGAGAAAAGCTTACTTGTATAGAGTCAGGAATACTCAGTAAAGGAAGATACACACAACAAGTCCTACTTAGGCAGGAGATGGATGGGTCCCGGGGGCAAACGGTTTGAGTTTGTTCCTGTGGACAGATACTCCCAGATGGGAATGACAGGACAATTGAGAGAGGAGGCTGGGCCCTTCCCAGATAGAAGATACATTTTCCTCATTCTCGAAGTCAGGAGACCTCCCCCACTACACATGCGCAGAAAGGCTCCTTGGAGGTCAAAAGGGCAGTGAGGTTAACTAATGCTCACTTACCCATAGGCCTCTTCGGTAGAATTCATCTTGGCTAAGAGATGAGGACTCACACATGGGAAATCCTGAGCTATACCAAATACATACTTTGAACCAGGCAAATCAAAATGATTGGTCAAAGGAAACCTGGAAGAAATGCCCCATAAAAGTGATTCAAACTGCCATGAGGGCGCGACTCTCTCTGAGCCTGCCCGTGTGTCTATCCACATGTACTGTGCTCTTTTTTCCTCCTAATAAATACTTTACTTGTTTCACTACTTTCTGTCTTTGTGAGAATTCTTTTTCTGCAAAGCCATAGGGCCAGGGCCTTTCCACTGGCCACTGGTCTAGGGGCAAGGATTCAGTGCTCTCACCACTGCGACCCGACCTCAGTCGCTGGCCGGGAACGGAAACCCTGCTTCAAGCTGCTGCAGGCCGAGGCCACCCGAGATCACTACCAGACTCCACAGGCATCCTGGCACCAGAGCACAGGACACAAGAAGTGGACTAATAGGAGATCTGGGGGCTAGAACTACACCGTTAACCAGCTGTGGCTTTGGGCATGTCACACGCCCTGTCTGGACCTCAGTTTTCTCGTGTAGAAAAGAAAGGGGTTGTCACAGTAGTCTTCACCCACGGGTGTAGGTGGGAGAGTCTGGGAGCACGTGGAGAAGTTGGGAGTTATCACAATGATCGTGGGTGCTACTGGCAATTAGTAGATGGGGCAGAGGGGTGTTAGCATGTCACCTCCTTCAACGAGTGGCACAGTCATGCACACTAGGGAACTGTCTGTCCCCAAGAGCACCCCTGGCCCCACTGCCCACTTGGCATCAGATGATCCCTGAGCTCCTATAGAATCTATATGAGTCCTATGCCAACCAGCTTTTATAACTCAAGGACAGGGAAAAACATCTTTAGGAAGGCATTTCATAAAAGTGGTTTGCAAATATCTCCAAATAATTCAGTTTCCTGCTCTTTCCCATCGTTGAGCCCTTTGTAGCAGGCCCTCACCAATTCAGAACACTTCATCCTGGTTGGATCCTAAGTCGGGAAGACTCCCTGTCTCTTTTTCTTCCCCCAGGTTCCTGTGTAAGCAAGCGATGAGTAACTTTCTAAGGTGGGAGAGGAAAAGGGGGATTGTGTTAAGGAAAGCCTAGGGGTAACCATCACTGACTTGGGGGCAGTGGAATGAATACCTAAGTTCATGGAGAACCTCCCTCTAAACTTGGAAAAATGACACACACACACCCCGCCTCCCTCAGTTTCAGTTGCTTCTCACCCCTCCTCACAGAAAGCACGTTTACCCACCGATTGCCTGTACTGGGCTGTGAAGGCCCCATAATAGGCCACACAAGCTGCTGCTATGAACACATTCCCGATGATATTCGATATCTCCTCGTTGAATTTCTGGATGCTTTCTTCCCATCGGATTTGCTCGTCTCCTAATGCAGCTGTCAGCTTTCCAGCACGTACCAGACGTGCTTTGGTCAGGGCCATCGTCTGTGCTAGAAAATTTAAAGAAAACCGGTTTATATTATTCAATATTTGCCTACAGTATAAGAAGTTTATTCACCTGCTTCTGCTTATAGCGGAACGAGCATTACTTAGCTAATGATGTCAATACATCTCTGGGAAACCTCACACCAATTCAGCACTAGTACCCATTTCAGAGCCAAGTCCAAGTTTGGCTCTTCCATGCTGAGAGTTCCTTTTTGATACTCCTTTACTCTGGCTGAAGATAGCGCTCTCTTCCTGCCCCTGTGGTATTTATTTTCTGGATCAAATTCATGTTCAGCCCTGTGTTATAATGTAACATTCCTCCCCAAAGCCTTATTCAGATATAGGAGTTGAATATATACAATATACTAATGTTATACTAGAAAGTTAAGGCCATCCATCTAAAGCAAATACGCCCTACATACTGGATGGAGGCTGAGACGTGACTGCCAGAAAACTCTTTTTCCTTTTGAAAATCAGGCATTTCCTGACCAGCATAAATTTTATGAGTTACTTACCCAGACTTTCTTTCTCATTCACGCTTTTGTCATATTCATGTTGTAAGGCCTGTATTTGATCTTCCACGTTTTTTAGTAATGCTTGCTTTTCTCTCAGAGTAGCCATAGTAATATCAAGTTCAGCCTAATAAAATCAAGTAAATAGGAACAGGCCCCCAAAGAAGGTCAAATTTGCCCATTTATAATAGTTTATTTAAAAAAAAATAGGATTTATGTTCTCTTTCTCTTAAAAGAGTTTGTCCTAAAAGACTGTGATATGATATACAAAGTTAAAACAAATATGAGAGAATAAAATATAAGAGCAGAACCAAACCAAAACAAAACAAAAACAAAGTCCAACAAAATAAGTCATAGAAGGATTAGAGAAACAGATGTACCAAGCATTTGAGGATGAATTAGTTACTAAAATGGACTATTAACAGTTTTACAGTTTTAAATGGTTGGGGAAAAAAAATCAAAAGAAGAATAATATTTCATAACACATGATAATTGTATGAAATGTGGATTCCAATGACCATAAATAAAGTTATATTGGAACACAACCACACTTAACTCGTGTCTGAATTGTTGATGGCTGTTTTGGTGCTGCAACGGCAGAGTTGGGTAATCGCAACAGAGACCATATAGCCAGCAAAGCTGAAAATATTTACTGTCTGGATTTTTACAGAAAAAGTTTGCCAACCCCTGCGCTATAGCCGTGGTTCTTTTGGTAACCTTCTCCACTAAATGATCATTCTTTGTTCTGCTTGGGGCCTCACATCCAATTGTGGGTTAAGCTGGTTTTTAGAACCTCATCAAGCGTGGGAGTATTTAGCAAATAGAAACATAGAGTATCAGATGCTAGAGCTAAAATAAAGTAAAAAATTACCATAGGCCTGATGATATGAATATAATAAGGACTTATTTTCCTTTTATGCTGGAAGAGGGCTGATTTCAGAGGTCATTTCTGAAAAAAACAATCTTTGCTAGCTATTTTTTAAAACAAAAACTAATTTTCAAGAGCATGATTACTATCTATATTGTGTAGGGTCTCAGCGGCACCACAAAGGGAGCTCGAATGATTGATGATCATGGCCTTTGATTCTATAAAATATCACAACACAGATGATGTACCTGTGCAGTGCGGAGTTTCTGTCTCTTTGGCTCGACTTCTTTGACTACGCGAGAGTACAAATCCATCGCTCTTACCCACATGCACATGGATTTACATGCTTTGGATACTTTCTCTACTTTTTCAGGCACGAAATCAGGATTATTAATATACTTTTGAAGCTTTGCCAGGATTTGAGGCTTAACGTTTTCCTTATCATATTCTAAAAGTCTTCTCAGGAAGTTAGAGTCACCAAGAAGTTGCTTTGCTGTTGGCCAATCAGGCCTGAAAAATACACATGATAAGTTAATAGCATTGTAATGAGGGAATGTAAGAACAGAAGAAATGTATTCCTTTGAGGACATTAAGATATTATCCCACAGATTAAAAAAAAATCAGGACTTCTCTGGTGATGCAGTGGTTAAGAATCCACCTGCCAATGCAGGGGACATGGGTTCGAGCCCTGGTTCAGGAAGATCCCACATGCTGTAGAGCAACTAAGCCTGTATGCCACAACTACTGACCCTGCTGCACTCTAGAGCCCACGAGCCACAACTACTGAGCCTGCGGGCCACAGCTACTGAAGCCCATTCACTTAGAACCAGTGTTCTGCAACAAGAGAAGCCACCGCAGTGAGAAGCCTGTGTGGGGGCTCGCCGCAACTAGAGAAAAGACTGTGTGCAGCAACGAAGACCCAACGTGGCCAAAAATTAAAAAAAAAAAAGAGAAATCAGATAATATGTCACTTAAGCATGATTAGTTGGAATTCAGACAGAATTATGTCGATTGTTTATGTTATTAGTCATGTAACGTTTAACTTGCTCTGAGTTTTCCTATTATAAAGCAAATATAACACAATTTACTGAAAGCATTTTACTAGTCTTTAAGAGAACCATGAGCTACTACTTTTGTTTTCTAGGCATATATTTATGCAATTTTACTTTCATAGTGTGTATAGTTTGTTTTTTAAAAAATACTTACAACGATGTTTCTGCAAATGCTCTTATTTACTGGTTGAGCTACAGTTATAAAAATTAATTTTGTTTGCATGTAACTGACTTTCAAAATTTGTAGAATGACATTTTATTAGTTACCTCCCTCAAATGAGGTTTGTTTTACTGCTACTATTACTATTATTAGTTCCAAGCAAGACAGAAAATTGAAGTTAATGTAAAGAAGCTACAAAGATGTGTTTTTAATGTTGTCCAATTATGTGTTACTTATAATAATTTTTAAAAATACTATTAAAGTACCAGTCCAGTTAAAAAAAAAAAGATATTATCCCACAGATGACTTCTAGACTTATTGTGGTGATTGTTTCACAATGTGTGCAAATGTCAAATCGCTATGTAGCGCACCTGAAACTAACATAATGTTGTACGTCAACTATATCTCTATAAAAATAAATTAATTAAAAATGTTATCCCAAAAAGTGGGTAGTTTTAATCTCAGTACTATAATCCCAGTAATTGGTAGTTATGTGCACCACCATTCATGGGGGGACAAGTAGTTGGATGACTAATGCTCCACAGTTTTGGAAGAGAAACAATTATAAAATCATAGAGTCATAGAAATGTAAGGCATTATAGGAATAATAGTTTTATTTCAAAAATGGCCCAGGCAGTCACATTTTTATCTCCTTTGCTTGGTTTAGATCCTTAAAATCTCTTGCCAGGACACTACAATCACCTTCGAACTGGTTTTGTCTCTCAGTCAAACTCACTCTTTGTGAACTTTGGCCAGGTTGGTCTTTCTCACGTGAAAATGTGATTATGTCAACAATGTTCAATGGTTCTCAGTCCCTTGTGGCCAGGGCTCTCCATCTGTGCTCTGAAGAGCCCCCAGGTCCCACCAAGGTGCTGGCCAGAGGGTTAGTAGGGAGGTCTGGCGGGGGAGGGCTCTGGGCCCTCTACCTTCACTTTGATCACTTTTACTTGGAAAGGTTTCTTATAACACAATTTTTATTGAAGAAAAGTTTATATTACTAAAGAAAGTTTGAAAACTACATATCTCCTAGGTGAAACCTGAACTGCTGAGCACAGCATACAAGACCGTTCATGATTCAATCACTGCCCTCCTGCCCAGCGCCACCCAATCCATGAGTATCAAAGGTCCCTGAGCTCTCCCCATGGTCCACTCTCCACCTGAGCATCATGTCCCAAAAAACCTGCTCACACCTCTGCAGGGGGACTTAGGCACTCTTTTCTTGGCACTCCTAATACTATGCAACTCTCACATGTCTTGAAATTATTATTTTTCATGCCTCTCTCCCCACTAGACTGTAAGTGCCTTGTATGGAAGAACTTTATATTTTCCATCATCTAGTGCAAAGTAGATGTTCAAGAAAATGCTTGTGGAATCAATTTGTTGAATGACAGACTGAACTGATGAGAGGGTGGAGAATAGAATGAAAACATGTAAATGAAAATGGAGAAAAATAGCAAAGAAATTCCACCAGGTATTTTGGTAATGGGTGATTGTGAGGTACTCACTTGGCATTCAAGAGAATAGAGATGGCTTCCATCACAGTCATGACCATATCTGGGGGCTTTGTGAAAACTCTGATTTCAGATATATCTGCTTTATCTAAGGAATCCAGTGCTTTGTTAGCAGCTTCGAGTGCAGGGAGAGCTTCTTCAAGATCTCGTTGAGCATCGTCAGCTATGGCTTGGGTTTCTTCGGCTTTCACTTTTGCTATCGCTTCATCTTCTTGCACAATGCTTCGGACCTAACCATTGAAACACGACTGCTTAAGTGGTCTCAGTATTTGAATGTCAATGTTTAAAAGCAAAGCTAATCATAGTGCATCACATTTGCCCCTTTGGATTAGACCAATGATGAAAGAAGTTTGGCTCTACGGCATTTTATGCTCTCCTTTGTCCGTCTCATGCCATGTTGATAATAATAGAGACAAAGTTATTAGAACAAACAGTTCCTTCTTAAGAGAAGATTCACTGCTTTATATTTGCAGCTGGTACTATTCTCACAACTTTCTCTGTCCCACTCATTGGGTTCACTCATTCTCAGGGAGAGAGCCAGGCTTAAAAGCATGGCTAAATTGATCTATCACATAATTATTTTAATAACATATTTAAAAATCCAATCATTTGTCATTATATATAAGGGATCAGTTGGTGGTCAAAGCCTTCTCACCCACTGTCGGGTGATGCTGCATACCTGATCAGCATTTTCTTGATCCACTGCCAGTTTGTCCATCAGGGCTTCAACATCTTGTGATTTTGTTAAAAGGACAGGTTCTAAAGCTGAAAGATCCAATTTCATTTTATCTACGAGTACATTTGTTT
The DNA here is from genome assembly GCF_965194825.1 of Balaenoptera physalus. Classification (NCBI taxonomy): domain Eukaryota; kingdom Metazoa; phylum Chordata; class Mammalia; order Artiodactyla; family Balaenopteridae; genus Balaenoptera; species Balaenoptera physalus. The sequence goes on from NC_138894.1 coordinate 17,677,608, forward strand.
CTAATAGCTTGGTGAGACCATTCTTTACCCGTTCACATGCCTAGATGACAAGGAAAATATCTATTATGATGAGTATTATAAGTTTACTGACATCTCTTACTCATGTACTAGAATTTCACATCTGCAGAATTGGCGAATCAGTTTGTAATACTTAACACTGTGAATGTACAGAAAGCTTCAGGTAACAGAACTCTAGGAAATGTCCCTGATATTCACCACAGTGGGTTTGGATCTATGCCCCCTGGCCACAGGAGTAGGACGTCACTGAAGGCCCACACTGTATTATTTTTATTCCCTGTGGTAGCTTGGTAGCATGTTGAATGAATGAGGGACAAGTTCAAATAGAAACTCCTGGAGGTCACAGCTCTGGGAGCTTGTTTCCTCAGGGTGCATCAGCAGGGCTGAGACCCCCTGGAGATAGTGTCCTGGGTACTTAGCCCTAGTTGCTGATCTGAACCTTACTCCCCGGTGGTAGGAAATTCTTGACTAGGATCAAAGGAGTGGTATCTGGTAAAGAAGGCACCTCGGAATAACAGTTTTTTGAGGGTGAGACAGAAAACGTGGTTCAAATTGGCATGTTTCAAAAATATGCGTCACGTTATTTTACTAGGCATACATTTACCAGGTAAAAATCCTCTGAAAAACGTTTAAAATATCTAAATGGTAAATGCTTCCATTTTCACTGTTTAAAATGTTGAAAATTTTAGATCATGTTAATAGCCTGAAGATGATGATGACAGTAGCCACTATTTTCTGAGCACCTCATATGTGTTACGCCATATTCCAAGCACTTCACAAATCATATCTTATTTAAATTCTACAACAATCCAAGAGGTAGATACATATTTTTTTAAAACCTTATTTTCTACTAAGATTGGCACAGTTACAAAGCATGCTCAAGGTTGTACAGGAAGAAAGAGGTAGAGCAGAGGTGCTACCTGGTCTGCCTGACACCGAAGTCCTTGCTCTTAATGGGAACCACTGACACGTTAGACCACCAAACCCCCATCTCTATTATTTAACAAAAAGTTCTCCGTCTTACTAAACACTGCAGAGGTGACTAGTTCTCTGCTTAACTTTAATTCTGTTGCAATGTCCATATCATGCTCCCGAGTCAAGGACCCTTATGTAAATGATAGAAGACAAAATCTACATATCAAGGAAGAGGAAGGCCTTTGGACTGACAGCATGAGACACTTTTTGGTCATATTGTAGGTTTTCAAGGGCATGTATGGGATGGAGAGAAGTCCAGCAGGCAAGATGGAACATAGATCTTCCACTCATTCTGGCAAAAGTTTTGAGTCCAAGCAAAAAAAGAAGTTTTTTTTTTTTTTAATTAATAATATTAAACTTACTGAAACCAACTGCTTCCTTTTTTCACTCAGCATATACAAGTAGAGATTGATGAGTTCCAAGTAGGAGGTGGGCGTTGTGTAGTACCGTCTCCGGAGCTCTGTGTAATAGCGTTCTGCCATACTGGAGACACTCAAGTGGACATTCACACACATGAGGGAGAGCTTTTCTTTCAGTTCTTCATTTACAGCATCAACATTTGAGAAAAATGTCTTTGACACAGAAAGAAGTGCTTCTCTGGGCCACTGTAAATAAAGATATGATTTGGAAAATCTGTTGCTCATTTCCATAATACACAGTTTAACTATGAAGAAAAATGCATTTCTCTGAAAGTCTTTTTTGCCTTGTCCCCCCTTTCACCTTGTTAACTCCTACTCGTGTCCATGATGTTTCATGAATTGAATGGCTGTGCTCATTTGAGGGAGGTCCTGGGTCTGCATTTGCTGACCCCAGCACAGTGTCTGGTACACAGAAGTTGTTCAAAAACTATTTGATTGATTGAATAAACGTGGGTGTTTTCAGCATAACTGCATGAATAAAATCACATCCATTATGAGGACCTCATGTCCTCTCTGTTTATTATACAGTTTGATCGTCAGGTTCACGGTTATAATCACTGTCCTGTTCACCTCAACTCCTTTGCTCCTCTCTTGTCTCTTTGCTCAGTCAAGTGCAACTCTCTGTTACCCCACACCTGCAACTGTGCAGGTAGCACGGCTGGAGAAAACCCCCCACAGCTGTGCTGACTGGCCTCACTGTCAATACATGGCAACTAGCTCAAGCGGGTTCTTAGCCCAGAAATGCTTCTACATTGTCTCATCCGTCACTCCTGTATCCTCCTGAGTATTTCGCACCCTATATTACTTCCTCAGACTGCTAACACTTCCTCTTTCCTCTTCATTCTCAGCTCGTGACCTTGCTCCCCACATCACTAAAAAAAAATAGAAGCAATGCAAACAGACCTTCAATGAATTTTCACCCCCATGTCTTCCCCTCTACTTGCATCTGTGGGCTTACACTCTGGGGTGAGCTGTGCGTGCTCCCTGCCCACGTCAGCCCCTTCACTGGTGACTCCATCGCATCCCTTCTTGCCTATTCAGTGACACTGGTCCAACAATGCCTAACTCTGTCTGCTGCACCATCAATATAATTCTCTTTTCTGAATCATTTCCATCAGCACACATGTGTGTTGTTTGTGTTCTCCACTTAAAAAAATACTTCTCTCTTGACCTCACATACCCGTCTAGCTATTACCCATCTCTTAGTGTTCCTTTGTGGCAAAACTCCTTGAAAGAGTTGTCCCTGATTCCCCTCCTTTCTTCTCTCTTGAACCTTCTACCCCATCACTCCACTGGAACAGCTCTTGTCAAGATCACTGGTAACTCTACACTGGTAAATTTAATAGTCTTCTCTTCTTTATACATTCTATTCTGCCTTTGTTCAATGATTGTCATTGTCATCCCTTGCACATGAGTAAATTCCTAGTGGGCTTTGAAGCTAATGTAAGTACCCTTGAGGAGTTATTGGACAATGTGTTACCACTTTAAAATCAAGCAAGTTCAGACATATACCCGGAAAAGACAAAAACTCTAATTCAAAAAGACACATGCACCCCTATGTTCATAGCAACACTATTTACCATAGCCAAGACATGGAAGAGAGACCTAAATGTCCATTGACAGATGAATGCATAAAGAAGATGTAATGTGTATATATACATATATATATATATATATATATATATACACACACACATAGTGGAGTATTACTCAGCCATAAAAAAGAATGAAATAATGCCATTTGCCGCAACGTGGATGGATCTAGAGATTAGCATACTAAGTGAAGTCAGACAGAGAAAGACAAATATCATATGATATAACTTATATGTGGAATCTAAAAAATGATACAAATGAACTTATTTACAAAACAGGAATAGACTCACAGACACAGAAAACAAACTTATGGTTATCAAAAGGGAAAGGGGGGGAGGGATAAATTGGAAATTTGAGAGTAACAGATACACAGTACTATATATAAAATAGATAAGCAACAAGTTCCTACTGTATAGCACTGGGAACTGTATTCAATATCTTTTAATAACGTACAATGGAAAATAATCTGAAATGTATATACACACACATATATATATACAATTGAATATATATATGTAAATGAATCACTTTGCTGTACACCTGAAACATTGTAAATCAATTATACTTCATTAAAAAAAATAAAATCAAGCAAGTCCTACTTCTCAAAGAGATATCCTGTGATGTCACCGACCTGGACAAACCAATCAATGGTGCAGCAGTTCACAAGGGATGGAAACATCCGGCATCTGGACCGAAAGGCCTCCCCAACGGGGCTCATGCAGAGAACAATGTGCAGCTTCTGACGGACTCTGCTGATAAAGTATTGAAACACCTGACAAAAAGAAAGACATTTTCAATTTAGAATAAGGCTGAACCAACCATGAAAATAAGTGTTGGCTAATGCATCTGACTCTACCAATATCAAACTTAAAAAATGTTAGTATAGTGGATGTGTGAATTGTTTTAACATCCCATTCCAACCCCTTTTTCTCATGCAGACTGGAAAGATTAGATGACATTTTGCAGACTCTTGCAACTTGGGTTTGGGATGTGATGTAGGTCCTCTTCATCAGTGGACTTAAGGAGACCCCTTGAATAAAGTGGAGAGAGGTATTCACACAAGGCTTTACTTTGGGGTAGGAGACAATTGGGAGAAAGAGACAGGGTACAGGGCAACTAGTTTTGCAGGTGCAGAGCCTGGCAGAAATGGCATGGACCTGGGGGTCACTGTCTCTGGATGTGGCTCCTTACTTCAGCTGCTCCCAACATGGTGGGTGACACATGGCTTTGGAGCTGGCAGCTGAAGCAGTAGCACACTGATTGGTTAGAGGTTTCCTGGATCAGCAGAATGGTTGTGGCAGAGGCAGCAGTGTCCTTGACTGTTGACTTCTACAGTGTCATTTCATAATCATTCCAAGGAATTCAGTCTGGAATCCCTTTCTTTAGCCTTCCCAATGGTTGTGTCCCTCGAATAAAGCCGTTTCTGCTTACATTGGTTGTCTGTACCTATAAGTCCTGACCTAGCAGTGGAGGGAATTCTCATGAAAGGACACAGAAGAGATGATATGAGAAAGACTGGCCCCAAAAGTTAAATAAGGTGCAGAAAGAAGAGAAAGTCCTGGGCTAGACAAATAGTGGCTTACAGAGTGTAGCACGGTGTTGGAGAAATGGATGTGGACAGCAGCTGTGTTGTGTGTGTGTGTGTGTGGTGTGTGTGTGTGTGTGTGAGAGAGAGAGAGAGAGGCTGAGAGAGAGAGAATGCATTTCATAATCTTGCTGATAGGAAAGGCAGTCAAAAGTATTGAACTCCTTAGGCAGGGCACTGGAGGTGTGTGAAATAAATTTGTGTTTAAGAAGGATAAGAGAAGCTTTCCAGTTTGGACAGATCTATGATCTCCATGGGGTAGTAGGGTTTCTGTTTTCTGCTTTCCATAACAGTTTCTGGAAGTCTGATGAACCAATGCTTTAAATGTAGGAAATAAAATACATAGGATTACAAAGGAAACAAATTATATTGAAAAAATTCTATCCATGGACTGCTTAAGGGGATTTGTGGACCACTGGAAAAAGGCTAAGACAACTTTTTGTTTTCCAAAACCTTCTTACCATTCTGACATGTCCTACCTCATCTCTATTCCCCTCAGAAATTCCTACTTCTTTCACTCTTGGTCTGGTGGCTGCTAAAACCTGCTCCAGTTCATCCTTTTCAAATAAATTAGGCACTTCACCTGAGTTCAGGATGTTATTTATATCTTCTAGAAACTCTTCTACTACAATCTGTAGAAGAAAGCAGAGTGGTCATTATACCTTATTCAACCATTTTACATTTACTGCCTGTATATTACAAAGCAAATATATGATCTAAAATTCACATTGAGTTAATTTTATCTTTAAGAGAAGATGACCCTGGGGGAGTGGCCAAGATGTTAAAGTAGGATGACCCTGAGCTTACCTCCTCCCACGGCAAACCAAAATTACAACTATTTACAGAGCAACTATCAATGAGAGTGACCTACTTCATGCATAGAAATATAAACAGAGAATTAGGCAAAATGAGGCAATAGAGGAATATGTTCCAAAGGAAGGAACAAGATAAAACCTCAGAAGAAGAACTAAGCAAAGTGGAGATAAGTAATCTACCTGATAAAGAGTTCAAGGTAATGACCATAAAGACCCTCATGAACTAGAGAGAAGACTGGATGAACACAGTAAGAAGTCTAACAAAGAGAAGATATAAAGAAGAACCAAACAGAGCTTGTTTCTAAAATTTCTATGAAAATACAAAAGATCCTGAATAGCCAAACGCATCTTGAGAAAGAGGAACAAAGCTGGAGGTATCATGCTCCCTGAGGTCAAACTATACTAGAAAGCTACAGTATTCAAACAGTATGGTATTGGAACAAAAACAGACTCATAGATCGATGGAACAGAATAGAGAGCCCAGAAATAAAACACACACTTCTGTGGGCAAGTAATCTACAATGAAGGAGGTAAGAATATACAATGGGGAAAAGACAGTCTCTTCAATAAATGGTGCTGGGAAAACTAGACAGCTACATCCATAAAGAATTGGACTACTTTCTCATACCATATACAATATATACTTTCTGTCCATTTCTCTTTCTCTTCTTCTGAAATTCCCACAATGTGGATATTGTTTGTTTTGATTGTGTCCCATCAGCCCCATAGGTTTTCTTCACTCTTTTTCTTTCTTTTTATGCTTCTGACTGGATAATTTTAAATGTCCTGTCTTCTAGGTCACTGATTCTTTCTTCCACATGGTTGAATCCTTTTGAAGCTCTCTATTGAATTCCTCAGTTCAGTCATTGTATTTTTCAGCTCTAAGATTTCTGTTTGGTTTTTTAAAAAATTGTTTCTATTTCTCTGTTGAACTTCTCGTTTGTTTATGCATTGTTTTCCTAATTTCATTTAGTTGCCCATCTGTGTGTTTTTTGTAATTCACTAAACTTCTTTAAGAGGATTATTCTGAATCTTTGTCTGACAATTCACAGATCTTCCCTTCTTTAGGGTCAGTTATTGGGGCTTTATTAGTTTCCTTTGGTGGTATCATGTTTACCTGATTGTTCATGATCCTTGATTCCTTACATTGTCATCTGCACATTTGAGTAAGTGATCTTCTCTTCAAGACTTTACTGGTTCACTTTGGCAGAGATTGTTCTTCACCAGTCAGCTCAGTTTGGGTTTCTGGACATATCAACTGGTAATATCTTTGAGCAGGTGGGACTTGCTATCAATGTCTATTTTAGGGTAGGGATAATGACTGAGCTCTGAGGTCATGGGTGATGCAACTGGCTGAGAACAGTTGGACAGGACTTCTGACTTGGTTTTAAATGAGCAAGGCTATAGGATGAGCTCTGTGATTGCCTGGGTTCTCTTATCAGGTTTCCTAGACTGTTGGGACTGGGTACTATACTTAGTGGTAGGTGGGGCTATGAATTAGCTTCCCTGCCCTGGCAGAGTGGGAGAATGGGCTCCAAGTCCAAAAAGGCTTTTTGTGGTCTGGTGGGGTGGGGCATGGCAGGGAGGTACACTCATCATGGGGCACTGTTATGAATTAGCTGCCTTGCTGAGGTGGAGAAGGAGAGCTGGTTCCAAACATCTTCCTAGGTGTTTCTGGTCAAGCTTTCTGCTCGGAGGGGCTGGGAACTAAGCAGTGGATTGGACTATGAATTAGCTGCCTTGCCTGGGAGGAGCAGGAAACTGGCTCCAAGGCTGGAAAGGCTCTTTGTTTGTGGTCTGGACTCAAGCTGATCTGCATCCCAAGTTCTGTGGCTGGACAGTGCCACTCCACTGGCTTTGCCCTGTGGGCCATCTACTCTGTCTGCCATACTCTCCTCTTGAGCGTTGCTGGGCTACACAGCTTTCCAGGTGTTCTGGCCAGGCTTTCTGGCTGGGCGGGGCCAGGAGCTACACTCAGCAGTGAGCAGGGTATGACTGGGTGGGTGGGGGGACCGGACCAGGCTCCAGGGCTGGCAAAGCTCTTCATTTGAGGACCTTGAATCAGGCAGACCTGCACCCCGCTGAGTTCCCTGGTCAGACTGGCTCTGCAGATGAGCAAAGCTGCTGGCTTGGACCACTACTTGGGCGCTGTGGGTAAGAACTTGGTTTGTCATGATCTGAATGCTGGTTGTTACATCCTCACGCCTTCTCCATCACAGTCAGATTCCAAGAAGTCAAGCGCTGCAGATTCCTCCACCATCCCTGTGATGCAAGACTCCCAAGATGCTACCCAGAACACTGCGGGAGCTGGATGTCCACCCTGGGCTCTTTCTTTCCACTGTAGAGACCCCAGGCTCAGAGGAGACCTCTTGATGTGGTGCTGTGCTGGCCTGGGAGGAGGGCAACGTGGTCAGTGTGTCATTGCTCCTCTTACCCTTCTAACGTGGACTTTCTTGGTCTCTGTGGTGCAGGGGTGTGCTTCAGCCTCAACCCCAGGTTCTAGGATAATTGTTAGGTGTTCTTGTGAGGGGGAGCAAAGTTGGGACTGACCTATGTCACCATCTTGGTGATGTCACTTTGTTCTTGCATTATTTTCCTGATGTCACGAAATTGTTTATGTGTTCTCTTGTAGCTCTCTGAGCATCTTTAGAACAATTATTTTGAATTCTTTGTGGGGCAATTTGTGGATCTCCATTTCTTGGGGCCGGTTATTGGAGGTTTACTGTGGAGTCACGTTTCCCTGATTCTTCACCATCCCTGTAGACTTAAGTAGATGTCTGCCCATTTGAAGAAGCAGTCACCTCTTCCAGACTTTATGGGCTGACTTCGGTAAGGGAGACTTTCAGCGGTGGGTGGGGGCACGCTGGGGCACAAGACGCCAGGTCTAGTGGGGCAGGGCACCGAATATGGGGACATGCGGTGTGGGGAGGTTATGTGACTTTGGCTCAGGCCACAGTGGCCACACACTCAGTTGCGGGTCTTCTCTCATTTGTAAGAAATATTTACATACTCAGATATAAGGTCACTGGTTGTCACAGACGTTAAAAACATTTTCCCCACTTTATTCGTACTTAGTCATTTTATAGTGTTTTCAAAATTAAAATGAAGTTTAAAGTACTTATGCATCAGATTTATCACTTTTTTATTCCTTGGCTGATTTCTATAAACGTATATTTTCCCTAATATTAAAAGTGTAATCAATGTAGACAATCCTCTATTATGGAGTAAATTCAGGATCAGTTAAATTTGTTGTAGACATAGATGTAATCTTATTTTGATTTTAAATTTAATTTAACCAAAACATATCCATTATTTTTTCCTTTTCTTGAGTAAAGCATGTTTCCCTAATTGATTTCACTTAGGGAATTACTTTCTTATATTTATTTCTACAGGAATAGTTTATTACCTGTTTTCTATGTCCTTTCCCTCCAAGAAAAGTTAAGTCCTTTCTCGCCCTCTTAACCTCTGATCACATTTACTTACTTAGAATTTAAAGGGGGAAGCAATAGTTGGTAAAAGAAGTAAAAATGTATCATAAAAGTCTTTCATAAGGCCCAAGAACTCTGTTATTAGAGGGAATGATTCCCTGAACTACATCCTAAAAACTATTTGAAGTACACACACGTGATTGTAACACTTGTCCTTTTCCTGTTCTTGCTCTATCGCTATTTAGATATGTACCTGGGTGTCCGTGAAGAGGAAAACCATATTCCTGTCTTCTACACCAGCCAGTTTGTACAGCTTCCTCAGGTCTTCATGAAAACAGTCATAATTATACCCCTGGCTCAATTCAATCTGCAAACATTTGTAACCACATATGTGAGCTGCAAGTCTTGTAAGAGACTGCTTTCCTGTGCCTCCCACTCCAACCAGCAGGGCATTGCCTCTTTCCTGACGAATCATGCGGGCGATCCTGCGGGAGACAAAGCAGACAAAGGTTTATTTCAAGTGTACAGACAAGGCTTCTGCTCAGAGGGCCTGCCCCAGTGTGGAAGGCTGGTGGCCTCTGGAGGGTCATCCCCCAGCCAAAGGCCACAGGGCTGTTGGCCTTGGTCACGTAAATTAAGTAAGGTAAAATCTCTTCTCCCTTCTTCAAAGTGTGAAGGATTTTGTTAGGGAGGCTGGCTGCTCTAGGCCACTACTTATATTAACCATTATATGGGCAAGCAGGTCTCTATTTCTAAGGATGAGCAAGAGAAAAATCACTGAATGTAGGACAGGAGACTGCAGCTCAGAAAACATCAACAGGAATAATCTGAAATGGATTTACTACATCAACAAAATTTTAGAAAATTTCTGATTCATGTTAACAATAAGAATTTTTTAAAAATTGCAATCATGATACTAGAGTGAGCACTCAGAAAGGGGAAAAAAATCCAAGTGTAGGAAAAATTGATTGTTGATGGAAAGTCTGACTACCCAATTGAAAACCTCAGTGGAAGATGGGCCTCACAATAGGATACCGTGGAAAATTGAATAGGTGAAGTAGAAGGCAAACTCAAGGAATTTAGCCAGACCTCAGAGAAAAAAAGATAATGATATTAAAAACGATGAGAGAGAAAATGGAAGGCAAACAGGAGAAACAAATTGAATCCCAGAGGCCACACAATAGGAATTCTAGGAGAAAAAAGGGGGGATAGAGCTGAAATAATAGAAGAAACCCCCAGAGCTGAGCCCCTAGATCTGAGGAAGTCACTGAGTGTCAGGAAAGAAAGTCAAAGAAGACAAGCAAAACACTGAATGTTTTCTAGGAGATCTATAAATATAAAATAAATAAATATAAAAATATAATAAATATAAAATAAACTATGTGTGTGTGTGTAGGTGAATGTATGTATGCATGCATATGTGAATCAAAGTATGAAAGAGAAATCTATATTTTAGACATAATTGAAAATTTGTGAGCATCTGAAAAATAGATATAATAGATTAGTCCCAAAGGGACAAATAATTTTAGGCTGGCCTTAGGCATCTCTTTTACAAGATGACATTCCACAATGGTTAAGAGGGAAAACTATCATTTTATTTCTCAGAGAGTAAACCACCTGCAAATCATTCCTAAAAGAGTCCTTGAAGGTATATAGAGAAGTATGAATAAAATTCAAAAACTCAAGAAAAAGGGGGAAGGGATGTCAGTATAAAAGTGAGCAGTTTGTATGAGAGTCAAGTTCATATACTGTTGTTAAGATAGAAAGGTAATGGTAGGGCTTCCCTGGTGGCGCAGCGGTTAAGAATCTGCCTGCCAATGCAGGGGACACAGGTTTGAGACCTGGTCTGGGAAGATCCCACATGCTGCGGAGCAATGAAGCCTGTGCACCACAGCTACTTACCCTGCACTCTAGAGTCCGCAAGCCGCAACTACTGAGTCTGTGTGCCACAACTACTGAAGCCCACGTGCCTGCAGCCCGTGCTCGGCAGCGGGAGAGGCCACTGCAGTGAGAAGCCTGCGCACCGCAACAAAGAGTGACCCCATTCACTGCAACTAGAGAAAGCCCGCACGAAGCAATGAAGACCCAACGCAGCCAAAAATAAATAAATTTATACTAAAAATAGGTAATGGTAATGTCAATAAACTCACCTTAAAAAGAAGATGCAAATGTAAAAAATTTCTTTTTAAAAAATTATCACCTAAAATCTCAGATTGGGTCATCAGAAACTAAGAAATCATGAGAGAAATGTAAAAGCAGGTTTAATTTCTCTCTCTCAATCTCTCTCTCTTTTTTTTAATAGGAAGGTATCTGTCATCTATCCTCTCTATTTTTAATTCATGATGCTGATAATTGGAAAAAACAAAGTTCAAATATTTGAAAAGGATAATGGCTTTATTACTTTTTTAATTAAGAAAGTAAAATATGATCATTATAACTGATGGGAAAAAACCATTGCTAACACTTTACCACTTGTAAGCTCCATCGCGAGGGCCTGGATGCTGTCCTGCTCTCTATGGGAGCAGTGTGTAGCACATAGTAGGTGTTTCATAAATAAATTTATGTCTGTTGACTTGTATGTGTGTGTTTACAAAAATGGAATTAAACTCTACACCACATTTTGTTTTGTGACTGTTTTGCTAAATAATGCTTTATGGACATTCTCATGCTAGTAAATACAACAATAGAGATACCATAATTTATTTAATTGGTTCCCTACTGATGGATATTTAGTTCTTTTCATGGTTTTGTTATCATATTGACAATATTAAAAAACAAACCTTAATGCTAGCTGCAAATAGAATCCTTTCACATCATGAGAGAGAGAGAGAATCCATGAAACAAAAAAGAGGATGCATTAAAATAAGTTAGAAAATAAGTTAAGATGGCATAAATGTGGTTGTTAAAGCCATACTTTGAAATAATATTTAATTATATAGGCTTGTGGAGGCAAATGAAATGTGTTAAAGGCATAATGTTTAGCTCTATGTGCCATAATCGAATTTTGTAAAAAAATTATATATACTTATAAATATATTTGAAAGCACCATACAATTTTAAGTGACTGTCTCTAGGTGAGGAGGTGGAATTATGAACAATGTTTTTGTAAATTTACTGTAATAAGTGTATTTAGTATATAATCAGAAAAATAATCACTATTTTTTTTTAAAGAAAACGAAGTAGATCTATTTCTCCCTTGTAGGAAATATAAAGATGTCTTCCTTATGCAGTAGTTCTATCATCTTGGTAATAGGCATTTTTATAAGTAAAATTACATTTATGAAAAAAGGAAATAAACATGTGATTTCTCATTCTAACTATCTCTGAAATTCAGTACACTATCACCAAATCACCTATATTGAGGTAATCAACTTCTAAAGACCTTAAAAACTGTGAATTAGACAACAGTGGTTAAATAGTTCTTATGCACCATCATCTTTGATGGCAGGGCATAGAAGCTGCGTAGCGTGAGCTTAGAACGGGGAGCCTACAAGGACTGATTTGAAAATGCTCCTCTGGGACAAAGCGCAGACTCCTAGGTCATTATTCAGGATCGTCTGAAATAAGTATCAAACTTTCAGATTGGTCTTCTACAGCTTCACACTCTCTCCTGCCCTTACGGTGAGTGTGCTGTTTCACTGCCCAGAAAGCCTTGATAACACTGCTTTGCCTAGAACAGGAGTGAGCAAAAGATGGCCTATGGGCCAAAACTTACCCACAGATTGGTTCTTCAAAAAAATTAAAAAAACAATTTTATGGCCTATGAGCTAAGAGTGGTGTTTAGATTTTTAAATGGTTGACAAAAAAATCAAAAGAGTAATATTTTATGATATGTGACATTATCACATGACATTCCAACATGAGTGTCCATAAATGAAGTTTTATTTGAGCAGAGCTGTGCTAATTTATTCACTGAGCGGAGGTGGCTGCTTTTGTGTTACAGTGGCAGAGTTGAGTAGTTGTAACAGGGTCTGCAGCAGAGCCTAAAATATTTACCATCTGGCCCTTTACGAACGAAGGTTGTAGCTCCTTTCCCTAGGACCTGCCGACTAAAAACTGTCGCTTGACACCTGGTTGTACAAGAATGAAGTCACTAACCACTGCAGTCTCTGACCTTCAACACACCCTGAAAGGAGTTCAGGGTGGAGATCAGGAATGAGGAACTCTGTGCTCTAGGAAAAACTGGCAGAACAGGTCTTCAGATATATATTTTCAGGAGATTTTACGAGCTCGATTTCTTGCATCTTCTCATATCTAGAAAAGCACTAAAATCGTTAACGGAGACATCTGCTCCTTGTGACTAACAGCAACCTTCTGCCAAAATGTGTGCTTGACTGCACGTACCCCCCTTCACCAAAATCATCTCCCCCCTACCTCTCTGGAGCAGTTCCTCGTAGCTATCTGAGAGGCTGTTTTCTGCTAGCTTGTAGTCCTCATTTCCCCCCCAATAAAACTTAACTCATAACCCTCACATTGTGCTTTTTTTTTTCATTTGACAGATCCTTTGCTAACTCCTCCCCTAAAACAACTAAGACCCACAGGTACTATTTCCACTGCTATATCTCTGTCACAATGCACATCTAACAGACGACACTTCAGATCATTTGCTTATATCTCCTCAGCTACCTCTGAGAGTATAAAATTGAGGGCTGAATGGATATGTAATAATGTTTTGTTATTTTTTCCCATAATGCACAAGGGCTCTATAGTGGATGAAAATGTTGAATATCATAAATATCTTGCATTTTATATGTTACTCTTTCCTTGTTTCATTTACATTATAGTAATTTGTTTTTTCCATCTGAGATTATTTGAAACAAATGAGTTGTCCTTTCTGCTTCCCAGTGTTATTTTTTCTGTCAACTTACATATCAATGGATAAAAAACTCCCTCCACTGAGAATCCTCCAAAGTTACATTTTCTCTGCTGTAGTAGGCAAGAGATGGCTCTCCTAATTAATAATTTTATTTTAACAGAGAGATCCATTTGACCATCCTTGCAGTATGGTGACAACTTTGGGGGCATGTAATAGGTAAACGGCTTGGTGCAAACTGCTCTTCGAAAGCACAGGCTCTGAAGTAAATTTTTATTTTTTCTGAGTTGGGAAGGCTGTTATTCAGTTATCCTATGCAACAAAACAAGAAACTAGAATGTTAACAAATGGAAATGTAGTATCTGCTATATTGCTGAATATTTAGTGATTTTCCCAAAACTCATGTTCATAATGGAAGTCCTTTTCAATTGCTAATCAGTAGTAGGTGTTTGAAAGCTCTTACTTAAGACAAGTAGAAATTCCTCTCTAGAAAAAAAGAGAACACATCTACATAGTTATTCACATGGCGGTCCTTTTTGCAGGAAAACTAAATCCCCCATTTTACAAATGGTTTTTAATTTCCTTCTGTAATATTTTAAGCAAACTTTGAGTAGCCTGGTGATTCCCTTTCACAAAAGTAAGAGAGATTATAAATATAATTAAGCCGAATTTGCCTATCATCTGGTCTATTCTTCAGGAAGTTTCTCAGACCAGAGTTCTGCCATTCTTTTCTTTTCTTTTTTCTTTCAGGCTTAGGGTTTGCTTGAGCTATGGGAATAAAAGTTGTTAGGAGTTAGCGTGTGGGTATATTGGCAGGGGGACAGATGGGAAGCAAGTGGTATCTTCACAACCCAATGAAAAACTATTTTATGTTACAACCCTTGAGCTGTGATGAACATAAATCCTTGAATTAGAGTTCATTAAATAGCAGAAGTATAGGAAGGGCAAAAGACTTGGTTTGCTTATGGTTATGGAAGAAAAATCCTGGACATCTGTCAGTCTTAACAAGGTCCAACACTAAAATATAGTTGACAAGAGAAACAAACAAAGCAATTAAAATCTTGCCATGGTAGTAGACCATGGGAAATCCTGTCCTCACACACATTTTGCACTGCTTATTCCACAGAATACTATATCAAATCTGGGTATCACATTTTAAGTGAAACATTGAAAAGTTATAAAGGGTTCAGTATGTTGAAGACTGGAAATAATTGTTACTAGGCAATAGTGAAACATCTGGGATAATTATGCCTGGAGAAGGTAAAGCTAAGAAGAACTTGGTCATGATTTTCAAATATTTGGAGGGCTGTTAGGAAAAAGAGTGGATCCATTTTGGGTGGAGGCATCTGCAGTGAAGTTAGAATCAAAGCACTGGATATGATCCCCAGCCTGCCACTCACCAGCTAGAGGGCTTCGGACAATTCACTTAATCTCTCTGTGGCACACGGTATGGTCCAAAAATGCCTGCAATAATGTTTCTGGTCCTACTTGCTCTTTGACCCTATGAAGAGATAGAGTCTCTGATCCTGTCTTGTGAACCTGGGTAGCCCTGTATGATGCTTTTACTGACAGAGTATGGTAGAAGTGATGCTGAATGACTTCCAAGGCTGTGTTGTGAAAGGCCATTTGCCTTCTGCCTGGCTCGCTCTTGGGGCATGGGCCTTTGGAGCCCTGAATCACTGTGTAAGAAGCCCCTGCACTCTGATGCTGCCTTGCTGGAGAGACAGTGGAGTCCACAGGGAGGCAGAGATGGGCCAGGTGTTCTAGGTGCTGTCTGACTGCAACTGCATGAGAGACCCCAGGAGAGAATGGCTGGGAGCCATGAGAAATAATGAAAAAATAAAGCTACTAAGTATTACAGTGGATTATTATGCAGCAACAGACCACTGGAACAGTCTCTGAGCCTTATATTTAGAAAGATCATGATATTGAGCCATAGAGAGGTGTTATCAGAGTTAAACGAGATACTCCATATCATGGTTTATATTCACACTCAGTGCTATTATTATTATTATTACCACTCCAAAGGGTGGAATGAATATAAGAAGTCACAGGGAGTAGATTTTGACTTACTCTTGAAGGGTCATTTCAACACTTAAAAAATTTTTTTTATTGAAGTATAGTTGATTTACAATGTTGTGTTAATTTCTTCTGTACAGTAAAGTGACTCAGTTATACATACACACACATATATATATATATATATATATATATATATATATATATATATATATATATTCTTTTCCATTATGGTTTGTCACAGGATATTGAATATAGCTCCCTGTGCTATACAGTAGTACCTTATCATTTCAACACTTTTAACACATATTTACAATTTAAGAATTGTTCAAAAGGACATGAGCCACTTTAAAAAGTTGTGTATGCCCCAAGGACTACAGATATTCAGGCTGCATATCTAGGTGTCGGGGATGACCCTTAAAAGATACTTGCAGTGGGTATGAGTCAGACTCATAAGCAGATGGAATCTATGATCCTTGCATTCAACTTGTTTTGCTATAAACAAAGAAAAACTCCCTATTTCTTTAGGCATGCATGTTAATCAGCCTGGTTATACTGTACATATCTGTAAACAACCTTAGATCTTTTTTTTGGAATGAGATAGGACATCTTCAAAAACAAAAACAATCTATTAATATTTAGCAAAGATAATGACCTCTGAGATTCCATAAAAAGTTCATGCCATATATATTTTAAATATATCAAAAATAACTTTTAAGTTACAGCAAGATTTGCTAATAGACCTTTGTCCATCTAGCAATCTATTTAAAGAGTGTTTTACAACTTAATCCTTACCTTTTAATATAAATGAAATTAGATCAATGCATTATTAGGCACATTATGACACTATACCTTGAAACATGCTCTATAGCGTCCTGGAAGAACACCAGCTTTACTTCTTTGGGGTTTATAAGGTTATAATCATCAAGATAGTCCTGTAGAACATTTGCGATTTTCTCCATATCAGGCATGTCATCATAAATCCGGTCAGTCTTATCTGCTCCAAACTAGAAGATGATTTATTGGAGAAGAACCAAGTTGGATCAATTCTGATATATAAATATATATAATATACATAACCTTAGGAGGGAACATTATTTTATCTATATTTTTATTTAATCATTTGCTTATATAAGCTAGCAGGGCTTTAAACCAAGGAAATCAGTTTAAAGAAACTCAGATGTTCATGGCTAACTGAAAAATCCATTTAATTAAACCTCTTCAAGTGGTACATTGGAATTTCAATGATCTTTGCAATAAAACTCACACAGAAGCTCAGAAATAATTTAAAATTTTTTCTCACTTTAACTTACTCTGGTTTCATACTTTTGCTCTTAAGCTGTTGACATCAGAAAAGCAAAGTTGTTGAAAATTATGTATGGAAGACTGTGTTATAAAAAGTCATGCCAGAACTATACATAGTTTTTACACAGCAGTCATTTAATTAAATAAATCATTAAGCATGATATTTGGTGTAAACTATAGGCAACTGAGTGTCCGTTTGGACCTATTGATAATTTCTTGTCTTTGCCCTAGCAACTGCCCTGGGGACATTTTCTTTTGGAACCATTGACTAAAATACATATAGGCAATGGAAGAAGAGTCCAACTATTCTTTTTGCTTTGCTTCATTTCCCCATTTGATAATAATATCGTTAGAAACACACAGGAAATATAATCACCACCTGAAAATAAACTTTGGATTTTGATTTTAAGAATACATTTAAATAGACATATTTCGCAGCAAGACATTTTTTTTTTAAACATCTTTATTGAAGTATAATTGCTTCACAATGGTGTGTTAGTTTCTGCTTTATAACAAAGTGAATCAGCTATACATATATATGTATCCCCATATCTCCTCCCTCCCGCATCTCCCTCCCTCCCACCCTCCCCATCCCACCTCCCCAGGCGGTCACAAAGCACCAAGCTGATCTCCCTGTGCTATGTGGCTGCTTCCCAATAGCTATCTATTTTACATTTGGTAGTGTATATATGTCCATGACACTCTCTCACCCTGTCACATCTCAACTCTCCCCCTCCCCATATCCTCAAGTCCATTCTTTAGTAGGTCTGTGTCTTTATTCCCATCTTGCCACTAGGTTCTTCATGACCTTTTTTTTTTTTTTCCTTAGATTCCATATATATGTGTTAGCATACTGTATTTGTTTTTCTCTTTCTGACTTACTTCACTCTGTATGACAGACTCTAACTCCATCCACCTCATTACAAATACCTCCATTTCATTTCTTTTTATGGCTGAGTAATATTCCATTGTATATATGTGCCACATCTTCTTTATCCATTCATCCGATGATGGACACTTAGGTTGCTTCCATGTCCTGGCTATTGTAAATAAAGCTGCAATGAACATTTTGGTACATGACTCTTTTTGAATTATGGTTTTCTCAGGGTATATACCCAGTAGTGGGATGCAGCAAGATATTTTTTTGACCCACCTCCTAGAATATTGAAATAAAAACAAAAATAAACAAATGGGACCTAATTAGACTTAAAAGCTTTTGCACAGCAAGGGAAACCATAAACAAGACAAAAAGACAACCCTCAGAATGGGAGAAAATATTTGCAAACAAAGCAACTGACAAAGGATTAATCTCCAAAATATACAAGCAGCTCAATATCAAAAAAACAAACAACCCAATCCAAAAATGGGCAGAAGACCTAAATAGACATTTCTCCAAAGAAGACATACAGATGGCCAACAAACACATGAAAAGCTGCTCAACCTCACTAATTATCAGAGAAATGCAAATCAAAACTACAATGAGGTATCACCTCACACCGGTCAGAATGGCTATCATCAAAAAATCTACAAACAATAAATGCTGGAGAGGGTGTGGAGAAAAGGGAACCCTCTTGCACTGTTGCTGGGAATGTAAATTGATACAGCCACTATGGAAAACAGTATGGAGGTTCCTTAAAAAACTAAAAATAGAACTACTATATGACCCAGCAATCCCACTACTGGGCATATACCCTGAGAAAACCATAATTCAAAAAGAGTCATGTACCACAATGTTCACTGCCACTCTATTTACAATAGCCAGGACATGGAAGCAACCTAGATGTCCATCAACAGATGAATGGATAAAAAAGATATGGTACATATATGCAATGGAGTATTACTCAGCTATTAAAAGGAACAAAATTGAGTCATTTGTAGAGATATGGATGGATCTAGAGACTGTCATACAGAGTGAAGTAAGTCAGAAAGAAAAACAAATATCATATGTTAATGCATATATGTGGGATCTAGAAAAATGGTATAGATGATCATTTTTGCAAAGCAGAAATAGAGACACAGACATAGAGAACAAATGTATGGATACCAAGGGGGAAAAGGGGGGCAGGTGGGAGGAATTGGGAGGTTGGGATTGACACATATACACTATTGATACTATGTATAAAATAGACAACTAATGAGAACATACTGTATAGCACAGGGCACTTTACTTAATTCACTGTGGTGACCTAAATGGGAAGGAAATCCAAAAAAGAGGGGATATATATATATGTATAGCTGATTCATTTTGCTTTACAGTAAAAACTAATACAACATTGTAAAGCAACTATACTCCAATAATAATTAATTTAAAAAATAAATATATTTCATACAAATAAATTGTTTAGTATTTTTTTTTAGTTGTCAGGGGTTATCAGGGTGGTGAGGTATTGCATATGTGCATGATATAAAGATGAGTCCATTCATTTGTTTAAACAGCATTGATTGAGAGCCTGCTATATACTTAGCTCTGTGCAAGAAACTAGGGATTTAGGATGAACAAAACAAACATGGCCCTTGCCCTCTCAGGGACAGTAAGAATGTTGTACCCAAACAAGAGTTAACTTGGTAAAACAAGACGGCTATCTGTCAACATAGGTAGGGTGGTTAGACGGAAGTCTTCTAACATAGAATAAGGTTACTCATCTAGAATAAGTCTATTCTAGGTAGGTCTAGAGGGTAAAATTAGGGCCTATGTGTAGATGTTATTGGGGGAACAGACTTAAGGAAATTAGTACAAGGAAAATTTTGCTACTAATTAGAGCTACCCTGAAATGAAGAAGGCAGAACTGCTAACTAATTAGCTTCCCATAACTGGAAACCTCTGAGCAGAGGCTGAAGACCTACACAGGATTATAGGAAAGGAATTTGGGTCCTGAGTTAAGAGACTAAATCTCTTTGCTTCCTTCCAAATCGAATACCTGATTAAAATGAATGTATTTTAATTATTCAAACTATTATTAAAATGAATGTAGCTAGATCAGAAGTCAGCAATCTTTTTCTCTCAAGGGACGTATAGTAAATATTTTAGGCTTTGCAGGTCATATAGCCTGTGTTGCTACTACTCCACTCTGCCTAGTCATTAGAAAGCAGTCATATAAATAGTACACAGTCAAATGGGCCGTGGCTGAGTCCCTGTAGAACTTCATTTACAAAGATGGGTGGTGGGTGGATTTGGACTATGGACCATAGCTTGCTGACCCATGGTCTAGATCTCTAATCTTCACATGTGCAAAGCTCTTGTAGAATATGAACTTGAAGTAGAAAATAGTAAATGCTTTATAGTCTTCACATGTAGTCATCAATACAACATACTTACCTTAATGAAATCTCCAAATATGATGGGTCTAGTCAAAAAATATTCCAGGCCTATTGCAATTCCAAAATGTTTGTCTATTCAAAAAATAAAATCAATTCTTAGTATAACAATAAGCTTGAATGCAGGATATTAATGATAAGATATACAGAATAATAACCCCTGTTACTTTATTTAGAAGCCTAATTGGTACACATGAAACTGAGGGAAAGCCATGTTAATGTCATACCACTTTAGTTTGGTTGATAATCTCCCAGATTTAAGATTAAGAATATTTACTATTAGTAAACATTTTATTAAATAACAGATATTGAATACATATTAATAAATTAGAAATACTTTAGAAATATGCTGGTTTCTTATCCAACAAAATGCTATTTTTTTCCTACTTTCCCTCCTCTACTTAAAATTCTATACTGAATTAAGAATATTAACCCTTCCTGAATTTCAATAAAATGATTTTCATAATATTTCATATATTGTTATATATTTGGGTCATATATAAATATATGAAGAAAAAAACTTTTACTCATGAATGATTACAATTCGTTTTGCTCATTTAAGAAACCAAATTGTGTCTCCCTGGTAGTCTAATGGCTAGGATTAGAAACCAAATTGTTTTTCTACTAAAAAACAAAAAAAACCTAGCTAAATAAAGATTGATGTAAAGATTGATATTTACTGGCCATTTCTGTCAAAATAGCATGGAAATAGTGCTTATCTTCATTATTAATCAAACGGTCATGGAAGACTCTTTGACATTCATGGCAAAAAAGTCTAAATATCTGTATTTCTTCTCTTATTGTTCCTGGATCACATTGAAGGATACCTGTTTTTTAAGAAAAGGAGAAAAGAAAAATTCTACAATTGTGGAATATCTAGTAGTTTAATTAATGAGGAAATCCTTAAGTCCAACTTTATCCCCACACTACCAGAAATGGGTGGTTCCCCAGGGGATATACACATATAATAATGGTGATCTCGTTTTTTGAAAGCAAAACTGGGGACACATTAGCAGTGAAAATGGGGAGGGTAGCAGAAGGGGGATATGGGGCCTAAAGAGAATTATTTTTTAAGTTGTGAGGTATTATAGCAGGGTCTTATGCTGTTAGGAATGATCTGATAGAAGAGGAAGCATTGACAATGCAGAAGAGAAGGGGGAATTATAAGAGCAAAATCCTTGAGTCGGCAGGAGGGGCTGCAATTCAGTACTGGGGTGGGGGGGGACTATTGGCACATGTTAGGGGCAGGGACAGCTGAACCACTGTCCCTGTGGGAGGGAAGGCAGATGCAGGATGTCTGGGAGATCTGGAAGAGGAGGCCCTTCTGGTTTGATTGCTTCTATTTTTTTTCACTGAAAAAGAATACAGGCCACCAGCTGGGAGTGAGAAATGGGAGGGTGGTTTGAGGGAAGCTGTGAAGTAGCCAGTCTGGGGTGGGGGGGTGGAGGGTGACTTGAATAGGGACATTGTAATGGGATTTCCAGGCAAGTCTCAGACACCCATGTACACACACTTCTACTGAGAGATCTGGGGGTGAATGGAAATGGAAGGAGGGTGCAGGGCAGAGAATGAAGGTTCCACACACTACCTTGCACACATTTGGATAAATCCCTCAAGTTAAAGACATAATGAGACTTGGCTGGTGTCGGCAGAAGATCCACACTCATCCTGTTATAGATCTCAACTGAGGCCTCCACAATGTTGGATGCAGTTTGCTTTACAGCTGGTGGGAAGTCATTTAGGAAGCCACTTAAGATGGCCTAGAACCAGAAACGTAATATGAGATGGTTAGATTTTTTTTTTTTAACCAAAATTTATCTTTCATATACTCCAGATCTGATGATACTTTTTCTAATAATAAGTAGAAAACCAAATTCCAGTGCAAGGACATGTGGATGTTAAAACTCTTCTTTTCTAGATGTGGCACATATATAAATGGAATATTACTCAGCCATAAAAAAGAACGAAATTGGGTCATTTGTAGAGATGTGGATGGACCTAGAGAGTGTCATACAGAGTGAAGTAAGTCAGAAAGAGAAAGCAATTATCGTATAATAATGCATATGTGTGGAATCTAGAAAAATGTTATAGATGATCTTATTTGCAAAGCAGAAAAAGAGACATAGATGTAGAGAACAAATGTATGGATACCAAGGGAGAAAGGGTGGGGGGAGGGAGGAATTGGGAGACTAGGATTGACACATATACATTATTGATACTATGTATAAAATAGACAACTGATGGGAACATACTGTATAGCACAGGGAACTCTACCTAATGCACTGTGGTAACCTAAATGGGAGGGAAGTCCAAAAGGGAAGGATGTATGTATGTGTATGGCTGATTCACTTTGTTGTGCAGTGGAGGCTAACACAACATTGTAAAGCAACCACACTCCAATAAAAATTAATTAAAGAAAAAACTCTTATGGGGGAGAGATAAATTAGGTGTTTGGGATTAGCAGATACAAACTACTGTATATAAAATAGATAAACAACAAGGTTCTAATGGTTAGCACAGGGAACTATATTCAATATCCTGTAATAAACCATAATGGAAAAGAATATGAAAAAGACTATATATATACATATAACTGAATCACTTTGCTGTACACCTGAAACTAACACAACATTGTAAATCAACTACATTTCAATTAAAAAAACTCAAAACACAAAAAACAAAAACACAAAAAAACCCCTCTTCTTTCCATTTCAGAATATGTTCTCCAGAATGGACTCACTCCTGTCTTCTGTGATGGTCTGGTGCTGCCTGAGCAGCATTCACAGCTGACCAGTGAACTTATCGCGAACCCACTCTCAAGTAATTAGACCTCTGCTGGTTGTGGGTCCAGAGAGTCTTCATGGAGTGCTCGCACTTATCTGGAAATGAGCTGAAGTCCCCTCTCTGATTTTTATGGGTGAATGACCAACAAATCTGTAGACTTTCACCTTCGTGTATATTGAAATTTCGACTTACTGAGAGCTGTGAACTCCCCATCCTTCAGCTTCCCCAGCTCAGCGTATGGCCCCACCCTCCACTCGGATCAGGAACTTGGAAGTCTCTTTTCTCTTCTTTTTAAAAAATTTATTTATTTGTTTATTCATTTTTGGCTGCATTGGGTCTTCGTTGCTGTGCGCGGGCTTTTCTCTGGTTGCATCGAGCAGGGTCTACTCTTCGTTGCGGTGCGCGGGCTTCTCATTGCGGTGGCTTCTCTTGTTGTGGAGCATGGGCTCTAGGTGTGTGGGCTTCAGTAGTTGTGGCATGCGGGCTTCAGTAGTTGTGGCTTGCAGACTCTAGAGCACAGGTTCAGTAGCTGTGGCACATGGGCTTAGTTGCTCCGCAGCATGTGGGATCTTCCCGGACCAGGGCTCGAACTAGTGTCCCCTGCATTGGCAGGCGGATTCTTAACCACTGTGTCACCAGGGAAGTCCTAGAAGTCTCTTTTGCAACCTGCCCTTCTTTGTCCCCCACAGTCGCTCTTTTTTTTTTTTTTTTTAACATCTTTATTGGAGTATAACTGCTTTACAATGGTGTGTTAGTTTCTGCTTTATAACAAAGTGAATCAGTTATACATATACATATCTTCCCAAATCTCTTCCCTCTTGCATCTCCCTCCCTCCCACCCTCCCTATCCCACCCCTCTAGGTGGTCACAAACCACTGAGCTGATCTCCCTGTGCTATGCGGCTGCTTCCCACTAGCTATCTATTTTACGTTTGGTAGTGTATATATGTCCATGCCACTCTCTCACTTTGTCACCGCTTACCCTTCCCCCTCCCCATATCCTCAAGTCCATTTTCTAGTAGGTCTGTGTCTTTATTCCTGTCTTACCCCTAGGTTCTTCATGACCTTTTTTTTTTTTCTTAGATTCCATATATATGTGTTAGCATACGGTATTTATTTTTCTCTTTCTGACTTACTTCACTCTTTATGACAGACTCTAGGTCCATCCACCTCACTACAAATAACTCAATTTCGTTTCCTTTTATGGCTGAGTAATATTCCATTGTATATATGTGCCACATCTTCTTTATCCATTCATCTGTTGATGGACACTTAGGTTGCTTCCATGTCCTGGCTATTGTAAATAGAGCTGCAATGAACATTTTGATACATGACTCTTTCTGAATTATGGTTTTCTCAGGGTATATGCCCAGTATTGGGATTGCTGGGTCGTATGGTAGTTCTATTTTTAGTTTTTTAAGGAACCTCCATACTGTTCTCCATAGTGGTTGTATCAATTTACATTCCCACCAACAGTGCAAGAGTATTCCCTTTTCTCCACAACCTCTCCAGGATTTATTGTTTCTAGATTTTTTGATGATGGCCATTCTGACCGGTGTGAGATGATATCTCATTGTAGTTTTGATTTGCATTTCTCTAATGATTAATGATGTTGAGCATTCTTTCATGTGTTTGTTGGCAATCTGTATATCTTCTTTGGAGAAATGTCTATTTAGGTCTTCTGCCCATTTTTGGATTGGGTTGTTTGTTTTTTTGTTATTGAGCTGCATGAGCTGCTTGTAAATTTTGGAGATTAATCCTTTGTCAGTTGCTTCTTTTGCAAATATTTTCTCCCATTCTGAGGGTTGTCTTTTCATCTTGTTTATGGTTTCCTTTGCGGTGCAAAAGCTTTTACGTTTCATTAGGTCCATTTGTTTATTTTTGTTTTTATTTCCATTTCTCTAGGAGGTGGGTCAAAAGGATCTTGCTGTGATTTATTTCATAGAGTGTTCTGCCTATGTTTCCCTCTAAGAGTTGTATAGTGTCTGACCTTACATTTAGGTCTTTAATCCATTTTGAGTTTATTTTTGTATATGGTGTTAGGGAGTGTTCTAATTTCATACTTTTACAAGTACCTGTCCAGTTTTCCCAGCACCACTTATTGAAGAGGCTGTCTTTTCTCCACTGTATATTCTTGCCTCCTTTATCAAAGATAAGGTGACCATATGTGCGTGGGTTTATCTCTGGGCTTTCTATCCTGTTCCATTGATCTATATTTCTGTTTTTGTGCCAGTACCATACTGTCTTGATTACTGTAGCTTTGTACACAGTCGCTCTTGAATACATTTCTTGAATCTGCCTGCTTCCTTCTGTTCCCCCTGATGTCACCCCATTCCAGCTCTCACTCTTTTTCATCTGGGTTTCCTCACTCCCTCCTTACTCACTGGCCTCTCCATTCCCACTCATCTCCCTTCTGTTACCTTTAATCAGGGAAATAAGGTCCTGCACCCCCATCAGTGCATGCTCTGCCCCTGCACAGCCTCTTCTCCTTACCCTCTCTCCCCACCAGTCGCTGTGTCAGCCTCCCTGGCCTTACTACCCATGCTCTCTCCTCCCCCAGGACCCATTCCCACAGGGCTCTCTGCTTCACAGGGACTTTCTCATCCTTCATGTTGGACATTACATGTCCTTCAGAGAGGTCTTCCCTGACTACCCAATGTAAGATAAGTCCTCCCAACAGTCTCTCTTATGGCTCTCTGATCTTCTCATATATTACTTGCCACAAGCTGAAAGTACGTATTTATTAGTCTTCTAACCCCAGTTGCTAGGGAAACTCATATTAGATTTTTAAATAGATAAATTCCCATCACCATTAGCCTTGGAATTACTTATGGGAGAAGCCACCAGAATGCATATCAAATGCTTGCAAGTCAGCCCTTGCGACTTTAGATTTGGGGCTCCTATATGACATATTTTGAAATAAATCAAAGTATTTGTTTTCAATGAGCCTTCTATTGAACATTATTTTTAAAAGCAGTTTGTGAGGACTATCTTTTTGAGGTACTGTCCTCCTGAGCCCCCAACATGAATTTAACATTCTCCTTTTTGGACCTCATGTTGAGTAGGACCATCTTAATACATATAAAATAAAAAACTAACATATATTTATGTACACATTATATGTGACAAAAATAAAAATCCCAGTCTGTTTATTCTCCATTACAGAAATACTAACACAGTTTATATCTATATCTATATCTATCTAATATATAGTATAGTTACATATACATAAATACTGTCATATATATACAAAACAACAAATTCACTTTAACTTATTGATTTTGCTTTTTTCAATGCTTGGTAATCCCCAAGTTCTTTCTCCTCCACACGAAGACAAAGGACAGGAAAGGTGGGCTGTGAACTCTGCTTAGATGGGCTGTGATTAAAAAGAAAGTTTGGGATCCAAGGCCTTTTTTTCTACAGACAAAATCTCCAGTCTGTTCTGCTAACAAGAAAAATATACTTCCCACCTGAATGCAGTCCAACCCAGAATCTCTCAGTTTTGCTGCATTTCATTTCTATTATCACCCACGGCTAGGGTGAGTTTTAAATGATAGCCTCTAAGTTACAGTGGGAAAAAGCAGTTCCTGCCTGTTTTCATCTGTAACGTGTTTACTGGCTGATGTTTCTGTAAGTGACACATTTCCGTGGATGTGACATTCCCACAGGCAGAGGGAGGAGGCTGAGGGTTGGGATCAGTTTCATTTCCAGGAGCCCAGACTCTACCTTCTTCCTCCCACCCAAGAAAATATTTTGGAATTATTAAGACTGCCATTTTGTTGTTGTTGTTAGCATAACCTTGAATTTGCTTGAATTTGTTAAAATGTAAAATAATTTGTGAATTTAGTACCTTATCATCAGGCATAAGTTACTTGGGACACCCCCTCACAGCTGATCACATCACAAAGTGTGTCAGGATACCATGGTAGGAATCACTCATTTCAAACTTTAGAATATACACATAGAGGTTCTCAACAAAAGGTAGGATTTAAAAAAGTCTAATACCTGTGCTGGTCCCCGTTACCCACTTCGTGTCATGTTCTCTACTTGCTACTTAATTATGGGAGATAGATAAACTCCCATCCTTTCCTATTCTAAAGTACTCTCTAAAAGTTTTCCAAAATGTGGCAGTTCTTATGTATCCTTTTGACATTAGCTCCTAAACAACTTATTGGAACTACTTCAAATTTATTAAAAATAATTTCCCATGGATGTAATTTCAATATGAAAACAACTTTCCAGCTGACTGTTGCACATGTACTGGTTCTGGTACTTTCTCTCCTCTAAGAAGACCCCATTGGAAGGAGAGGCTGATGCAGGTAAATGCAGAGGCTCACTTTAAGCCTGTATCACTGTCTCTTTGGCTCCTGGGTGATTACCACCAAAGCCAGTTTCTTCAGACCAGTCACCTGTCTCATCCTACCTGGATGCACACATTATCACTTCCTGCCTCTGTGACCACATTCACCTGTGTGTTTCTGTTCATCCCTGTTAATTCCACCTCGTAGGACTCAGCTCACTGGCTGTCTCCTTTGAGCGTCTTTGCTGGTTGGTATGTATGACATACTCACTCTGGTCACGCTGCTTCATGGTCTCTCATCATTCTACTTAGGATAATGCCTTCCACTTACTGAACACTTCTGCTGAGCCCTTACAGGGCAGACACAGTTATTTCCCCCAGTTAAAGGACGAGGAAGTGGTCCCCTGGGGAAGTTTGTGCAGATGTAAGAAAAAAGTGTGGTTGTTTCTGCTGGGGGGTTGGTGGTGGCAGCAGGGGTGATGAATTCTGGGTTGGTGTGTTGAGCCTGAGCCCGCTGGGTTATCAGGGGTGGTGTCTGCTGGGCAAGTGGACACAGACATGGCGATCAGCGAGGAGATGAGAACAGAGGCCGGGGCTGGGTAGGGATGAGACCTGCTGAGAGTCAAGGGTCTGGGATATAGTCTTCTTTAGAGGTAGGGGCAGTGTTCTGACCATCTTTCTGCATTCCTAAAACTACCTCTGAGACCACAAACACAGAAGGCCATGATGCAAATGCCTATCAGCTACTGCCCAGATGCCCCTGTGCTTACCTGGTTTCTGCTGAGGAAACGATGGATGGGCTCCCTAGAAACGGACTGTTCTGATTGTGTGAATCTTGGAACAAATAAGTTTTCTTTTCCCCTCTTGCCCAAGTTTGAATCCACCCTCACCTGAAAAATCTGTTTCAGACTGTGCTCCGAGGGCATCGGGAGAGAGAACATGCTGAAGTGTCGGATGAAGCGGGCGGTCACGGGGTTGCGGCCACCACCTGGAGGTGCGCACGCTGATACAATCGTTACGTCCTGTATGGAGAGAAATCCACTCGGGTCACCCAGCAAATAAGGACATGCAATGTGCCCATCCCAACAGTAGGACTCAACCAACAGTTTTGGAGGACCTACCCTAGGACAGCATTGCGTTATATTTTCCAACACATTATCTGACTTAATTCTCACAACCACCTCAGGAGATCACTGTTGTTATCTCCACTTTGTAGATGAAAAAATCAAGGCCCTGGATGATTAAATAAGTTACTCAAGGTTACTTAGCTAACTCATCTATCTTGTATAAATACCCCAATGTAAAAATCTAAGCTTAAAAAATTGTAAGAATTTGTACCTTAGGTTAAAATACATATAATGAATACTGAGTATAGTCAGTTCTTGTTATTTGTGGTAGTTGTGTTCTATAAAATTGCCAGGAACACTGAATTAATGCACCCTGAACCATTGCTCCTAGGGGAAATACAGGGCTAGGTTCCTTTGAGCCTCTGGTCATAACATGTTCAACTGGTCGATACATGATATTGCAGGTGCCTCTGGTCCTGCCTCCTCTCTAGTCCATACCTTCCCCGCAGCCAAAGGGGTCTTTCTACAATGTTTCCTTCAGAGGCTCCTCATCACATTCCTCATCATGGCACCAGGGCCCCCTGGGCTGACCTTTGCATGTCCTGCTGCTTTGGTGCTCACATTCCACACCCCCATGGTGTCTCACATTACTTGCTTTGAGATGTAAATAACTCCCTTTCCTTGCTTTGCCCTGCCCTGCCTGCAAAATCCTGTTCTGACATCACCTCTTCTGGGAAGGATTCTCTCATCATCAACCCAGTGCCCACCCCTGCCCCCCTCCAGTCTCTCTCCACTTATCAACCTACATTATAAACACATGTTCATCCATCCTCCAAAGCTGAGCCCTCCAGGAGGCCGGGGCTGTCTCAGTTGTCTATAAATCTCATGAATCAAGCATGGCGAGAACCCAATACAGACTGAATGAATTGAGTTACACACAAGAAATGCAGAGGCCATATGTCATGGGCTGAATTATGTGTCCTTCTCTGCCTCTTCTTGGCCAATCATGTGTTGAAGCCCTAACCCCCCATAACCCACAATGTGACTATATTTGGAGATAGGGTCTTAAAGAGGTAATTTAGTTAAGATGGGGTCACTATGGTGGGTCCTAATCCAATATGACTTGTGTCCTTACAAGAAGAGACGGTTTGGACATGGATACAGGGAGAAAATCATAAGAAGACATAGGGAGAACACGGCCATCTATAAGCCAAGGAGAGAGGCCTCAGAATAAACAAACCCTACTGACATCTTGATCTTGGACTTCCACCGTCTAGAACTGTGAGAAAATAAATTTCTATAGTTTGAGTCACCCAGTCTGTGGTACTTTGTTATGGCAACTTTAGCAAATGAATACACCATATTTCATTGCCGTTTAAACTGAAACATGCAAATTAATTTAAAACCTAAAGTAACCTGTATGT
Source organism: Balaenoptera physalus (assembly GCF_965194825.1). Taxonomy (NCBI): domain Eukaryota; kingdom Metazoa; phylum Chordata; class Mammalia; order Artiodactyla; family Balaenopteridae; genus Balaenoptera; species Balaenoptera physalus. The sequence continues at coordinate 17,707,467 of NC_138894.1, forward strand.
CTTTCCAAAAGAGTTTGTTTCTGTCATAAAATCCACCAAAATCTTGATATTGCCGAAGTAGTTCAATGGGAGGCTGAGAGCCATAGCGATCCAGTCTGGGCATGTTTAAATCATCAACAAAAATCACAATTCGTTTGTTTCCTGGTGCTCCTAGGAAATAACATGAATTTAAGAATTATTATTTGCCCTCGGTAAACGTAAGACAAGACTTAGGTAACGCTTTGGACTCAGCCAACACCGTGCAGGTCATAATGAGCTCAGGTTTCTACAGAGTGAGAAGGGTCCCAGCAGAGTCTTGTCTTGAGGACGAGAGATCTCCTTCTGGCCCCATCCAGGCTCCGACAGGAAGCTGTGGATCCTAGCACTTCAGTTGACCTTCCTCAATCCCAGCCACTCCCACTGCCCTCACCAACTGTGTGGCCTGGGCCTGGGGTGAGTAAAGTCATTTCCTTTTCACATGAGGAAGCAGAAGAATCCCAAAAGTTTCCTTACATAAATGCCATCCCACCACCCCCTACAGGGAAAACAGGACTGGATATTCAAAAGCATCCTTATTATATCAAAGGGAAAGCCAGTGCAGTGGAGCTGTACAATGTCATATTTAACTTAAAGAAAGTCAATATATACATTCAGAGGTAAAAAAAAGAGTGATAACATAGAAAAGAGAACAACTTAAGAAGAGGAAGTGACTCCACCACGCTGGCATCCAGCATGTGACGGTTCCAAAGAAAATGAGGCAAACTCAGTGCCCCACTTCATCTTCTGGCCTCTGGAAGCCAAGTAGCAGGCAGGGGTGGGGAGGGGTGCTATGAGTACCATTCATAAAAATTTGGAGCCCCCACCAAAAGACTGGCATCCTTTGCCTTGCACCTACCTGAGCAGGAAAAGGGTAACACAGAGGGGCTAGGAAAGCAGCTGGCGTGACAGGGCCTGTGAGATGATAGACAATGTGGAAGGCAGCTGGGCCTGAGCTCTGCCTAGTGCTCCACCCGGGAGGGCTGTGGGCTGGGCAAGTGGATGTGCCACTGGAGGGTGGGACAAAGTGGGGCTGAGACCGTGATTCCCAACATCAGGGAACCTTCCAGTGGGAAGGTCAATGCTTGGCCTGTGCACAATTCTTCTTGGAGGCCCTGAGCAAACCTGCTCCTGGAAGCCTGCCACGCCGAGAGCGTGGACAACCATCAGGCCAGCGGAGAAGCAGAGGCAATCCACAGAGGCCCACCTAAACTTCGTTTAGGGAGAACCTTGTCCTTCCCTTCTCCTCCCATCCAGATACACTAGAGCCTCCTAGAGGGAGGGTGGGAAGAGTAAAAGAGCCCCCATGTCCCTCTCCACCTCCAGCACCTCCAGCCACAAACCTGGCTTACAGCAGAGGAGAGGAAGAGCTTTAAATTGGGTTTGGACTGATTAACAACAAGGTCATACTGTATAGCACAGGGAACTATATCTAATCTCCTGGGATAAACCATAATGGAAAAGAATATAAAAAAATGTATATATGTGTATAACTGAGTCACTTTGCAATACAGCAGAAATTAACACAACATTGTAAATCAACTATATTTCAAAAAAAAAAAAAAAAGACAAAAAAAATTTTGGGTTTGGGATTGAATGAAGCTTTATATTGGACCAGACTCAAAATTGCAAGTGACCAGAAAGTTATGGTATTTATCTAAGCAGTTAATAAGGCAGGGCGAGAGAGATCCCACAAAGCTTGGCGGAAAGTGCTGCCTGAAGGAAACACCAAAACAGTTTCATGCTTATTCCCTACTGAGTTCGGATAACTCAGTGCACCAGACATAAAGAGGTTTTTTTTTTTTAATTTATTTTTAAATTTTTGGCTGCATTGGGTCTTTCATGCTGCTCGCGGGCTTTCGCTAGTTGCTGCGAGCAGGGGCTACTCTTCGTTGCGGTGCGCGGGCTTCTCATTGTGGTGGCCTCTCCTGCTGCAGAGCATGGGCTCCAGGCGCACAGGTTTCAGTAGCTGTGGCACACGGGCTCAGTAGTTGTGGCTCGCGGGTTCCAGAGTGCAGGCTCAGCAGTCATGGCGCACGGACCTAGGTGCTCCGTGGCATGTGGGATCCTCCCAGTCTCTCAAACCCGTGTCCCTTGCAGTGGCAGGTGGACTCCTAACCACTGTGCCACCAGGGGAGCCCCTGTTTGTTTGTTTTAAATAAAGGGAGATCAATGCAGGTTTGAAAGCATGGCATGAGTGGAGAGAGGGAGAGCCTTGGAGAGGCAGAGATTGAAGATTCTCTGAGTTGAAGGTGATGATAGAAATAAACTACCTGCTTGCTAACAGTAAGATATCTAGATCTATACCCAGGAAAGAATACCATTAACAGAATTACCTTTACTAATAAATTAAGCAAAGAAAATAACCAATTGTAATTTTATTACCTGCATGGTTTATGTGACCTATTAGCATTTAATAAATAATTTGTGTGAGACAAATGACAAGGACAATTCTTACCTAGAATATTTTTTCTTTTCCTTTCCAGTTTTGATTCAATGATCTCTTGTGTTCTTGCAGATGAAGTTTGAGCAGAAAAATTTAGATAAACAGGAACATAGCCAGCTGATTCTTGAATTCTACTTAGCAGTCCTTTTGTAATAACAGACTTTAAAATTAAAAAAAGTTAATTGATTTCACATTCAATATAAAACCTTTCAATTGTCTATATCAGTAATATTCCAGAACAATGAGTAAGAAACAGGACAGAAAAGGACAGAGGTTAAAGCCAGATTGAAATATCTGCCTTTCTCTTCCTGGAGATCCCATTCAATGATATTTATCACAGCCAAAGAAATATTCTAATCAGCTCTATCTCAGCAAAAATTTTTATTTTAGTATCATACCAAAATCCATCTTGGTTACTATCCAAGTCAATTTGATAGTAAGATTCAGAAACTCAGAAATAATTTAGAGGGGAAACAGTGAGTGTCTATTTATATGGATTCCCCCCAAACCAAGAAGACCAAACAATCAGCATTTTCCTCTATACTCCACTTTTTCTAAACACCATCGCTGTGTTGGGTAGAAGTAAACAGGCAGGAGGGGACAGAGTGAACTTCATCAATAGTCCACTGGGGACACAAACTGCCTTGACAAATTCCCACCCTAACCTGTGCAGTGGCAGCCCTAGAAATTCTAAAGGACACAACATAAAAGCCCCCAAACACAAAAGATTGGTCCACAGGGTTCTCTGGTTTATATATATTATTGACACCCAGGATTTATTCAGAAAGTGGCAAACTGTGGAGTCGATATAGATTCAGCACAGTCACATTCTTCCTGAAAAAATAATCAAAATTCAAAAGAAATTCCCCTGAGAAATAAGGTATTATTTACGGAGCTTACAATTCTAAGTTCATCATGCCCTCGTTTTGGACAGGACTTCTTGTTTGATGTAGGTTTCCTACCTTGCCAACTCCCGTTATTCCGGTAAACAACACTGAATGCCTGACTGCCAGTAGTTTTTCCATTAGATACCCAAAGCGCACTGTGTCAGCTGTAGGGACAAGCATTTCAAAAAACGGAATATCTCGGCTGTACTTGAAGGTGGGTATGATTCGTTCCCAGGGATCCAGTCGTTTGGTGTCAAAGTCCATGTATATGCTCCACAGATCACCAGAACTGGGAAGCTAGAGTATAAAATTAAACACCACTTTCAATAGGATTGACACATGGCAACAGAAATATTTACACAGAAACAAAGGCAGTCATAGAACATGGATGGATTTGGATTTTTGTTCCTTTGTGGAAAAGTAGTTGTTTAAGGATCAGAGTCTAATTCTTTAAACTTAATCATGAAATACAGTACAGTAAAAACCTGATATATTGACTATATCAAAACCCCATATTAGAATTGTAAATCATTTTCAATTCAATCCAACATTCAGGGGCTTACTCCATGCCAAATATTGTGTTTGGTGTTGGGGGAAAATGCTGAATGAGACCCAGCCTCTGCATTCAATGACCTTGTAATCTCCCTGGGGGACACAAGCACATTAGTTAATATTCATGGAGAAATAAGGGTTATAGTGGAGTTTAGTACACTCACAAAGGAGGGATGGCTCATTTCTACTTGCAGGAGAGTTGTAGTGGTGGCTAGAGATTTAGGAGGGCTTCTAAGGGGTGGTGATGCTACAACTCAGACTTGAAGGACAAGCAGGAGTCAGTCTTTGCCCTTCAAGCAGGGCAAAGAAGGGATGAGACGGGGTTGGGGAAGAAGGAGTTAGGGTTCAGGCTAAGAAAACAGGTCTGGAAGCCATGGAAAGTGCCATGCATGTTGGGGACTATAAGAGATAAGTCTGGAAACACAGATGGGGCCAAATTATAAAAATGTCATTTATTAAAGAGCTTGCAGCAAGAGGTCAGTGAAGAATTCTAAGTAGGTGGGTGACATGATCAGATTGCATTTCAGAAAGTTCATTCTGACAACTGTACAGAGCAGTGGTGTTTGAAGCACACTTGACAGTGACTCTTAATTTGACATGGTACTTACATATATATATATGTGTGTTCAAATATGTATAATATTCACCCCAACTATCACTCTATTTTATATTCTATTCTATTTTTAAAAAAACTTTAGGATTTTCTACATATTCAGTTATGTTTTCTGCAAATAATGACAGTTTCATTTCCTTTCTAAAGTTTATTTATTTTTTCCTTGCCTTATTGCACTGGCTAGGATCACCAATATAGTGTGGATTAAAAGTTGCGATAGTGGATATTTCATTTTTAAAAATTGGTTTATTAGTCTTTCAACTGATTTCATGACCAATTAATAGATTGTAGCCTGTAATTCTAAAAAACAATGGTGCATAGGTGAATTAGACAGGACTGGACCCAAAGCAAGGGAATAATAAATAGGCTATTTTAACAACCCAGAAAAGAAATGAAAAGAACCTGAGTTATTCAGAGGCAATAAGGATGAAGAGAAGAGGAAATATTTGAAAAAAATTAATTAGAAGAAAAAATTCAATCACTTTACTCAGGTCAGTAAAGAAGGAAGAATCTATAACACTCATTGAGTTCTGGCTACTATTACATGGCTGTCTGTCTATTTACTAAGGCAAGAAACAAAAATCCAACAGCCCATTCATTTGGGACTTGCAGACAGAAGGAGGAATCCACCTTTTCATCTGGACTCCCTCCTGTTATCCAAGTAGCATTACCACTGCCAGGATAGGAGCTGGCACTGTCCTGCTAAACATCATCCTTAGGTCATAATCTATCAATAGCTTCTCATTGCACCAAAGATGAAAAGCCAAAATCCTTACAATGGCCCATAAGGCCCTACATGTTTTGCCCCCCTGCTACTTGCCTGACCTCATCTCATACTACACTCCTACTTGGTCATTCCACTCTGATCTCACAAGCCTCCTTTCTGTTTTTCAAATTTGTCAGGCAATCACTCCTTGAGTAAAGGCCTTCATATTTGCTTTTCCTTCTGACTGGGATACTTTCCCCCTAAGTAATGACTAGGTCTTTGACTTTCTTCAGGACACTGTACAAACATGACCTTATTAGCAAAGCTTTCCTGACTAATATATAAAATAGTTTCCCACTGCCCACCCCCAGCACTCCCTATCATCCTTACTCTGCTTTATTGATCTCCATGGCACTTACTGCCACTTGATGTATATTTGTCTATGGCTGACTCCCCTGACTATAATGTAAGATCTGTGAGGCTAGGGACTTTGGTTACTTGCTTTAGCTCCCATATCCAGAATGGTGTCTACTATGTAACAAGTTTTCCATAAATATTTGTTGGACTGAATGTTTGCTCTGGGCCTTCCCCTACAGCCCTTTGATGATCCCAGGTCATTTCCCTTGACCCAGAGGGATCTGTCTCTCTGTCTCAAATTCCCAGCTGTCCTCAATCTGGTCCATCTTGTCCAATTATGATACAATGATCTTGAAGATCCAGCAGGGTTTCATATCTATTAGAAAGTCCTAATACATAGGGCTTAGATTCTTATCTTGGGGATTATTTTTTTTTCTTTTGGTAACTTTTTATTTTGATATAATTCAAAACTTACAGAAAAGTTAAAAGAGTAATACAAAGAATTCCCATATATTCCTTATCTAGATTAACTGTTCACATTTTACCCCTTATGCTTTAGTATTTCTCTCACTCTATGAGAAAAGGTTATATACACTATTTTACATTACCCTAAATACTTGAGTGTACTTCCTAAAGACCAGGGATTTTTTTATAACCACAGTAAAATGATCAAAATCAGGAAATTGCATACTAACATAATGTTATTATCCAATTCACATTCCATATTTGAGTATTGCCAATTAATAGTGTCACTTACAGCTATATTTTTCTCAGTCTAGTATCCAATGCAGGATATTGCATTGCATTGGGCTATATCTCTTTAGTATCTTCATCTGAGAAACTTCCTCAGTTTTCTTCCATGATAGATATTATTGAAGAATATAGGCCAGTTTATCTTATGGAATGTTCATCAGTTTGGGTATTCTAGGTGTATCCTCATAATTAGATTCAGGTTACGCATTTTGGAAAGGAATAGCTCAGAAGCAAGGCTGTATGTATCCTTCTCTGTGCACCATATCAGGAGGCACAGCTTTGTGCTAATATTGATGAGGAGTTGATTACTTAGTTAAGGTGGTGTCTACAAGGTTTCTTCACTATAATGATACTATTTTTCTCTTTACTACTAATCAGTAATTTGTAGAAGATGTTTTGAAACTATGTAAATGTTGTGTCTCATGAAACCTTCACCCACTAGGTTTAGCAACCATTGATTATTCTTGCCTAAATCAATTATTGCTACAATGGTTGCAAAGTAATAACTTTCTCACTCCATCATTTCTCCTATACAGATTAGTTGTATTCTCCTATAAGGAAGAGCTCTCCTTTCTCCCTAATTTATTTATTCACATATATTTTTCTGTGAATTGACTCACAGATTTTTATTTCATTCAATGGCTTGTAATCCTACACTATCGTTATTTTGCTGTTCAAGTCTGCCTAGATTTGGCCAGTGGGAATCCCTTCAAACTGGCTTCTGTGCTTTTAAAAAAATTATTATTATATAATGACAGATATTTATTGTAAGAAATCAGAAGTGTCGAAAGTTCACAGATGTTAATAAGACTGACCAAACAAAGAATAGAAAAGATACAAATCACAGATACAAATATCTGTTCAAATATCAGGAATAAAATAAATGGATATCACTACAGACTCTGTAGAATTAAAAGAATAGTAAAGAAATTCTACAAAAAAACTCTATGCACATGAATTTGACATTCGACAATAGATGAATAGTACTAATTCCTTAAAAAATTTAAATTATCAAGTTCACTGAAGATAAAATAGTTAACAGGGATAGTCTTATTACTATTAAAAAACTGAGTACATAGTGAAAAATCTTCTCCTCTGCTCTTTTGACATGTGCCATCGTTCTTCAAGCACTTCTTCACTATCTGACAAAAGATATTCTGGGCTCATTTCGAACTTCTCCTGCCTCAGTACTGGAATCAGCTGTTTCACTAAGGTGCTTTGGTTCTCTTTCGTGGAGAATAGTATTTAGAAATCAGTAACTAAGTATGCTCATTGCTATTGAGATATCATTGCTTCTAGTTCCTCTCAGCACACAGAAGTAAGAAATTTATGTATGGATGGATGTATAGACCCATATATATATATTCCATGAGTACCAAAACCTATAATTCCAATCCAATAACACAAGGTGCATTCTAATCTTTCTCTTCCATATTTGTAAGCCCCTTCTCTTAACAGCGAAAAACCTCGCTGCCATTATCTTCAATATATTGATTCATTTGCTCAATTTCAGAACATACAGAAAGTAGCTTCAGAATTGCTAAACCATAACACTGAGAAAAAATAAGTTTACTAACTAGAATTCAATGTTTTTGATAATAGTAGGGAGTTTTTATACACTTTTATACCTTTCTTCATATGGCTGGGAGAGAACTCCTAAAATTTTTAATACAATAAATGTTACCTATAATTTAAGAAAGTGAATAATTTTAGAAACCCTTTTACATGAAGAATTTATATTTATAGTAGAACCAAGGCTTTTAAAGTTTTAGTCTTGAAACTTAATTTTAATGATTCAGAGTTATTATGTTAAAATTAACTTTATTTGGCTCTTACCCTGGCATCAGGATTATCATCAAATTGTGTTCTAATAAATGTATCAAAAGAATCCCAGTAGTTTTCAGTTAGATTTCCACCTAAAGACCATAAGTAACAGAATACAAAAGTCTGACATAGTACAGTGTTCAGTTTTGTTTGCTCCTGAAAGAACAAAGGGAAAGAATTTTAATATTTTATATGTTAACATAAAAAGAATCTTAAATTGCAAAGTCTAAAGACTGTTTTGTTTAGAATTATGCATTTTTAAAAGGGCACACTGGGCTTCCCTGGTGGCGCAGTGGTTGGGAATCTGCCTGCTAATGCAGGGGACACGGGTTCGCGCCCTGGTCTGGGAGGATCCCACATGCCGCGGAGCAACTAGGCCCGTGCGCCACAGCTACTGAGACTGCGCGTCTGGAGCCTGTGCTCCGCAACAAGAGAGGCCGCGATAGTGAGAGGCCCGCGCACCACGATGAAGAGTGGCCCCCGCTTGCCGCAACTAGAGAAGGCCCTAGCACAGAAACGAAGACCCAACATAGCAATCAATCAATCAATCAATCAATCAATCAATCTTCAAAAAAAACCAAAACAAAACAGCTTTATTAACATGTAACTTATGTCCCATAAAAGGATTTGCACCCAAGCAAGTCTATCATCCTCCTCATCCCACATAATGCTGTCTCTTCTGTCACTTAGCTTTAAAAAAAAAAAAAAAAAAAAAGGGCACACTGCATGTTTCTTATATTTCATTCATTGGTGCACAGAATGATGTTTTATAATTGTATATATTTAAATACTCTGATGAGAAAATGAATGGCAAGGAGCATGTAGAACAAAAGCTCAAGGTTGTCTTTCAACTATTATAACTATGTTTATGCCTGCATGAAGGTATTTAAGTAGACACACACGGGGATTATGTTATAGACTGTAAGGAAGTTTAAACATTGAGTAGCGGAGTAAACTATAGGTTAAAATTCCTTCCAAATCTGAGATTGTATGAATCTATTCACAGTCATTAGTCCCCTAGAAAATTAACTTGAAAATCAAATAATCATATGACAGAAAGTTTGGAGTTGTTTATTTGCAGAGCATCTATACAATAATCACATTTTCCTAGTTTTATAGCAGTAAGAAAACCTTTCCTACCATTGTCAAATTAACTCCATCTTTCCCAAGTATCAAAGACTCCAATAAGCAACAGAGCGTAGTAACTTTGCTGATGTCCACTTGTGGGATTGCTTGGTTGCATTTCTTATTGATAAAATTTAAACCATCATCAACATAACGCTGGAAAAGATTCAATATATATTCTTGAGTTTCTTCATTCAGCTGAAAAATCAAACAAACAAATAATATTTTAGCAAGACCAGATAAAATATATAATTAAGTTTAAAAAGGGTTGGTTCAAACTTGTATGTTGCAATATATCCTGTGACTTTTAGACTAAAGGGTGTAAGCATCACAAGATATGAAACAAGTTAAATTAATAAAATCCCTTCTATGACTTGGGAGGGACACATGGGGGAGATTCTGGGTTACTGATAATGTCCTACATCTTGATCTAGTAATGGATACAGAGGTGTTTATAATCATTTGTTAAACTGTCAACATATATTTCATGTAGTCATCTCTATTGATGATATCACTCATAATTAAGAACAATGAAAAAGAAGAAGTATAAAGAGAAATATTTAAAATATCTATGTAAGGTAAAGGACTAATTCCCAAAGATTTAAAAAAAAAATGTTGCCCCCTCACCACTTTTATTAACATTGTACTGAAAGTCTTAGCTAATGCGATAGGAGAATAAAAGGGAAAAAATGTATACAGATTGGGAAGAAAGAAAAAAAATTGTCTTTGTTTACAGATGAAACAATTATCTACATAGAAAATCTCAAAGAATTGACCAAAAACTTCTGGAACTAATAAGTAGCTATAGCAAAGCTGTAGGATACAATGTAAATATACAAAAGTCAATTACTTTCCTATATACCAGCAATGAATAATTAGAATTTGAAATTGAAAATACAACACCATTTACATTAGCACCAAAAAATAAAATACTTAGGTATACTTTTAACAAAATATTTCCAAGATCTATATGAGGAAAACAACAAGATTCTGATGAAAGAAAGAAAGAACATCTAAGTAAATTACAAGACAGCTCATGTGCATGCATAGAAAGACCCAATATTGTGAAGATGTTAGTTATTCCTAATGTGATCTATAGATTTGATGCAATCTGAATCAAAATACCAGTAAGTTACTTTGTGGATATCAACAAACTGAGTCTTAAGTTTATACAGTGAGGGAAAAGACCCAGAATAGTGAACACAATATTGGAGAACAAAGTCAAAGGACTGACACTACCTGACAAGACTTACTGTAAAGCTACAGTAGTCAAGACAGTGTGATATTGGCAAAAAAAAAAAAAAAGTCAAATAGATTAATGGAACAAAATAGAGCCCATAAATAGACTCATACAAATATAGTCAAGTGATCTTTGACAAAGGAACAAAGGCAATCCAATGGAGAAGGGACAGTGTTTTCAACAATGGTGCTAGAATTGGACATCCACATGCAAAAAAAAAAAAAAAAAAGAGAGAGAATCCAGACATTGATACTATGTCTTTCACAAAAATTAACTCAAAATGGATCATAAACCTAAATGTAAAATGTAAAACTATAAAACTTGTAGAAGAAAACAGAAAATATTTAGGTGACCTTAGGTTTGGAAGTGAGTTTTTAGATATAACACCAAAAGCACAATCCATGAAAGAAAAGTTGATAAGTTGGATGATTAAGATTAAAAATGTGTGTGCTGTGAAAGATATTAAGAGAATGAAAAGACAAGCCAGACTTGGAGAAAATACTTGCAAAACACATATCTGATAAATAACTTGTATCCAACATATATAAAGAACTCCCAAAACTCAATAATAAGAAAACATACAACCTGGACTTCCCTGGTGGCACAGTGGTTAAGAATCCGCCTGCCAATGCAGGGGACACAGGCTCGATCCCTGGTCCAAGATGATCCCACACGCTGCGGAGCAACAAAGCCCGTGTGCCACAACTACTTAGCCTGTGCTCTAGAGCCTGTGAGCCACAACTACTGAGCCTGCGTGCCACAAGTACTGAAGCCTGTGCACATAGAGCCCGTGCTCTGCAACAAGAGAAGCCACCGCAATGAGAAGCTGGTGCACTGCAACAAATAGTAGCCCTCGCTCGCCACAACTAGAGGAAGCCCATGTGCAGCAATGAAGACCCAGTGCAGCCAAAAATAAATAAATAAATTAAAAAAAAAATAAAGCACAATGTGTAGTCATTGACATCTGTGGAAAAAAAAATCATACAACCTAATAAAAAGTGGGCAAAAGATTTGGACACCTCATCAAAGAAGATATATGGATGGCAAATAAATATATGAAGAGACACTCAACATATTAGAAAACTGCACAGTGAAAGCACAATGAGATACTGCTACATACCTGTTAGAATGTCTAAAATCTAAAATACCACACCACCACATGCTGGTGAGGATGTGGAGCAACAAGAACTCTCATTTATTGCTGGTGGGAATACAAAATGGTACAGCCATGTTGGAAGACAGACTAGCAGTTTCTTACAAAGGTAAACATAGTTTTATCATATGATCCAGAAATCAGTCCTGGGTATTTACCCAAATGAGTTGAAATCTTATGTCTACACAAATACTTGCACGTGAATGTTTATAGGAGCTTTATTCATAATTGCCAAAACTTGGAAACTTTGAGATGTCTTTCAGTAGGTGAGTGGATAAACTTGGTAAATCCATACAATGGAGTATTAATCCAGTGCCAAAAAATGAGCTATCAAGCCACAGAGAGACATGGAGGAATCATAAATACATATTATTAAGTGAAAGAAGTCAATCTGAAAAAGCTACATACTGTATAATTCCAGCTATATGATGTTCTGGAAAAGGCAAAACTATGGAGACAGTAAAAACAATCAGTGGTGTCAGGGGTTGAAAGAGGGTGTGGATGGATGAATAGGTAGAGCACAGATTTTTAAGGCAGTGAAACTATTCTGTATGATATTATACATGATATTATTTATTTATCAAAACTCATAGAATTGTACAACACAAAAGTGAACCATAATGTAAACTATGGACTTTAGTTCATAAGAATGTATGGTTCATCCATATTGGTTCATCAATTTTAACAAATGTACCACACCAATGCAAAATGTTAATAACAGGGGAAGCTATTTGGAGGAGGGAAATTATATGACAACTCTCTATACTTTCTGTTAAATTTTTCTATAAACCTTAAGCTGCTCTAAATAATAAAGTCTATTAAAAGAGTGAATTCAGAAATGTTTAACATCTTTTGGCAGCCCATGGTAAAGTCTCAATTCTGAGAATTACTTTCTTTAATAAGGTACTCTGTTCACTTTGCTGTACACCTGAAACTAATAAAACATTGTAAATCAACTATGCTCCAATAAAAAATTTAAAAAAATATAAGGTACTCGGAGGGTTTACCACAATATTCTTAAAATGTTGATGCCTAAGGATCAGGAAAACAATAGTTTTCTGATTCATTTTTGGAGGGGGAGATGCAGAAAGAAGATGGCTTTTTTTGTTTTTTTTTTGTAAGGGCACACCCTCAAATTCAAACATACACGCAGACCCCACACACTCACACATGCTCACATTGTCTAAGGAAACACTCCTTGTAGTTTTTTTGTTTTTTTTTTAGCTTTAACTTTTTTTTTTTTAAAAACATCTTTATTGGGGTATAATTGCCTTACAATGGTGTGTTAGTTTCTGCTTTACAACAAAGTGAATCAGCTATACATACAAATATGTTCCCCTATCTCTTCCCTCTTGCATCTCCCTCCCTCCCACCCTCCCTATCCCACCGAAGATGGATTTCTTGAAGTGGCTTTCTTGAAGTGGCTTTCTTGAGATGAGATGGAGCAAAACACTTAAAAAGATTGCTTGTTCCACATATATGCATTAATATATGATATTTGTTTTTCTCTTTCTGACTTACTTCACTCTGTATGACAGACTCTAGGTCCATCCACATCTCTACAAATGACCGAATTTTGTTCTTTTTATGGCTGAGTAATATTCCATTGTATATATGTACCACATCTTCTTTATCCATTAGATGAACCAATTTGCAGGGTAGGAATAGACACGCAGACGTAGAAAATGGACTTGTGGACATGGTGGGGAAGGGGGAAATGGGATGAACTGGGAGATTAGGATTGACATATATACACTACCATGTGTAAAATAGATAGCTAGTGGGAACCTGCTGTATAGCACAGGGAGCTCAGCTTGGTGCTCTGTGGTGACCTAGATAGGTGGGATGGGGGTGGGTGGGAGAGAGGTCCAAGAGGGAGGGGATATATGTATACATATAGTTGATTCACTTTGTTGTACAGAAGAAACTAACACAACATTGTAAAGCAACTCTAACCCAATTAAAAACAAACAAACAAGATGAGTGGATAAAGAAGTGGTATATATAGACAATGGAATATTAGTCAGCAACAAAAAAGAATGAAATCTTAAAAAGAAAAAAAGATCGCTTGTTAAGGTAAAGAGAAACCCTATTTTAGAATGCAGAGGGTACAGAAGATAATATGGAACTGAGTTGCTCTGAATAATAATGTAAAAGCTTTCTTTCACTTTGGGTGGAATGGTACCTCTGAGGTTAGAATGTGTCTTGGGTAATCAACCTAAGGTTGGGTGGGAGGTAAACTGGTTTTCTCTTCTTCTTGTCTCTCTGAGGTGTTAGGGGTTCCTAAAATCTAAAAACTGTAACAATGCTTGGATTTACTGTTCTTTTCCTTCCATGTACTTCCCTCTCATTATCTCAAGCCTCCTGCAAAGTCTTTTTTTAATGCCCCAGCTTGTTCTACCTGTGTTTGGGGAAACTCAAGGAAGTGTTTATATTGAGAGAAAACAGTCTGGAGAGAAGCCAGGCAGGGTAACAAAAAATGAGGACAGCTTTGGGAAGTATACAACCTTCCTGGAAGATCCCAATAATTCTGGGGAGAGAGCTAGGTACAATGCTGGGATTCCCTCAATCAAGCACAGTGAGGCGTTAACCAATTGCTATCTGGACACTTGACGGAAGGGTGAGCCCTGACAGATGGAGACAGTGGGGAGTGTCTGATTGCACTTACTTTTTTAGAAACACTCTTCATCCAGGTTTTAACATAAGGCATCCACTTCAGTTCTTCAGGATCCACAAACACCATCCCACATCTACTGACTGTTGCAGGAGAGGCAACCTTTAGATCTTGCACCTAAAATTGAAAAAAGTCGAACAGGAAATGGCTAACATGATACTTCCTTATTCCTCTAACTTCAACGTTAAGGGATCACACATTTAAAGTTTAAGTTAACACTGTAAGGCTTTGTGTGGAAGAGAATGGGGGAGCTATAAGTGATTAAAAATGGAGAAGGAAAGTTAAGTGAGGCATAAGGAGAAAAAAAAATATAGAAGGATACTGTCAAATCCTTATGGGAAGGTATAAGTATTTCTTTTCCCTTCTTTTTGTTTTTCTTCTTATCTTTTTCATTCTTATATCCAATACCTAGCCTAATACCCAGGACATAGTAGGTATTCAATTAATGTTTGATGAATGAATACAGCAGAGGTGGTATCTTCCATAATATTTTGTAGCTGTATTTGGCCCACGTTCCTTTTCCAATCCCATCACCAAATATTCATACCACAGAGGGATGATTTATTCATCTTAAAAAAATATATATATATATATATATATTTACTGCCTCCAAAGGAAAAGAAACAAGTGTTGGGGAAGCTAGAATTTATTGTATTTCCTGTTTATAGAGAGACAGAAACATTTGAGAGACTTTGATTGTCAGAATGGACAATCTATTATAAAAGGACAATTTGGTAAATATTTAGTATGTAAACAAAACACCATGGTAGGCCTTACAGATAGTCAATGGTACATCAGTAAGAGAAAAAAATTAATGAGGGTATGCTAATCTAATGAACGATTTCACTCCACAGTAAGGAATATGCAATTTACCTCAAAAAGCATGTGGATTTGAGGTGTGAGTTTAATCCTCTCACTGTTAGCCAGGCAAAGCATCTTGTTATCATCCAGGACTGTATTCATATTTTCAATCCAAAGAGCATCTACTGGCCCATCACTGATGATCCATTTATGGTCTTCTGAAGTATCATTCACAGCTGCTCGGACACTTAGTGCCATCAAACCATCTTTCCACTCTAAGGTTATGTTATTAACTTCACCATATAATTCACCCATTGTAATTGATTTAGGATTAAGAACATATGTTTTAACTGATTGGTAAAAGGGATTGTCTACACCAAGTTTTTGCAAATTCCCTAAAGTTTCTGCTAATATTTGGTAAACTGTGGTCTTGCCACCTCCTGTTGGCCCTACTAACATAACACCATGCCTTACTAGCATGGTTTCATAGAACTGTATCACTTTTTTAACCATACATGTCTCAGGCTGAAGATTTTGTCTCTCCATGACATCTATAATTGTTGACTGCAATATACCATAATCGTGTTCTGGAATTTGGACTCCAGGAAAAAGGTCAGATATGATTCCACTGTAAAAAAAAAAAAAAAAGTTAGGAACCACTGGTCATTAATATTTCCCCATGTTTGTTATAATTAATTTATTAAACGTTACTATGGGTCCTATTTTTCTCATTATCTTTGCTTCTGAACACACAGTACTAGATTATCTTATGTGTTACACCAGAATCTATCATTCTCTGATATTGTGCATGTTTTTGTTTGTTTCTTGTACAGTAGACCAATGTTCTTAAGTATATTGGGAGCTTTTTGAAGTAGGGAATATTTCTTACGTTTTTATATTATATATAGTATGTGGCATAGTACCAGACATATAGGTGACAAATTTAACAGTTTATTTTAAAAATTATATTTATATCTCATCTTTTCCCAAAAGCACTTATGTGTGCTTATAATAGTATATAAATATTCAGAAAAATAAGATGGAAATAGAAATAGAAAACTAGTACTACATAAAAAAGGGAGTAAAGGAAAAATGGACTTTTTCTGTAGGAAACAGTTAATATGGGATGGTTCTATGGGTAAAAAAGAAGCTAAACTCCCACCTTACACTACATAACACAAAAACATTTGAGAGGCAGTAAAGAAATTAATATAAAATGACAAGAAAAGTACAAGATGAGGGAGATCAAGATGGTGAAGTAGGAGGATGCTGAGCTCATCTCCCTCCATGAACACATCAAAAATACATCTACATGTGGAGCAACTCTCACTGAAAACAAACTGGAGACCGGCAGAAAGACTCTTCTACAGCCACAACTATAAAGAAAGATCCACACAGAGTCAGGTAGGAAGGGAAGAGAAAGAGTGATTAGGTTGGTACCTGTGCCTGTTGAAGGGGACACACAAGAGGCAGGGAATTACATGGGCTTGGAGGTCCTCCCTGGGGAGTGAGGGGTTTGACCCACATTGGGCACTGCAGTCTTGGGGGCTGACACTGGGAAGACAAGTCCTCTTAGCTGGTTTGAAAGCCAGTGGGACTACCAGCAGAGCTGTAAGAAACCTAGACTCCACTTGTGAGGGGTGTACACATGGTTGTTTACTCCCAAGAACAAGGGGGAGGAAACAGAATGAAACTGCCTGGGGCTCTGGCTGGTTTCCCACAACCCCCATCTCCCACCTTGTGCCCTGGCCCATGCTGAGCACCTGCTCCAGCACTGCTAGCTCTAGTGAAGCTCCCCACTAGGGTGAAGGCTGCCATTGCCAAGGAGAATGTGCAGTTAGGGGGAAGGAGTGGCTTTGGACCCAGCACTGCATCTGAACAGGGGAAGGGAGGCTATTTCTGGAGCTTATGGAGGCAGTGGATCATGAGTGGCCTGGAACTCTGATGTGTTGGGATCACCCCAGTACTTGTCCAAGCCTGCACTTGGCATCCAGTCCGGCCCTTCTCACTCAGCACTGCTCCTCTAGAGTGAAGGTGCTGATGCTGGGAGGGGTAGATCACACACTTAGAGGGAATAGAACCAGCTCAGACCCAACTTCAGGGCTTCTGCTTCAGCACCTTGGGACCTGCCCCTGCCCTTCATAGGGCAGTGTTGACCACTGAGCAAAGGACAAGCCCTGGTTCACACCTGACTCTGGCTCTAGCCCCTCCGTTTCCAGCCCCACTTCCTACCAGGGATTGTTGCCAGTACACCCTGGGGGAAGATGTGACCTGTGCTTACTTCAGATCCAGCTCTCCCACTAAAGCCACTGGGCACATTGCAGACTGCATATGGGGTCTTACACAAGGACACCCTTAAAAGACTGGGATAGGTAACTCTTTCACCTAATTTCATATAGACAGAGAAAGTGAAGCTAAACGAGAAGACCGAGGACTTTGTTTCAAATGAAAGAATAAGAAAAGAAATCTAAAATAACAACTAATGAAACAGAGATAAATAGTTTATCAGATAAAGAGTTCAAAGTACTAGTGATAAGAATGCTAACTGAACTAGGAAAAAGAATAGATGAACACAGTGAGAATTATAATAAGGAACTAGAAAACCCAAATAAGGAAACAGATATCCAGGTACAGGAAGCACAGAGAGACTCAAACAAGATGAATCCAGAGACCCACACCAAGACATATGATTAAATGGCAAAAGTTACATATAAGGAGAGAATTCTAAAGGCAGCAAGAGGAAAACAAAGAATCACATACAAGAGAATTCCCTTAAGGCTATCAGCTGATTTTTCTGCAGAAACTTGCAGGCAGAAGGGAGTGGCATGTTATATTTAAAATGCTGAAAGTGCTTAACTACTTGCTGGGTAGAGTATCCTACAACCTAAGATACTCTACCCAGCAAGATTATCATTTGGAATTGAAGGAGAGATAAAGAACTTCTCAGAAAAGCAAAAACAAAAAGAGTTCATCAATACTAAACTTACCCTAAAAGAAATGTTACAGGATCTTCTTTAAGTGGAAAAGAAAAGGTTACAACAAGAAGTAAAAATTTGTAGGGAAGGAAAAGTCCTACTAGTAAGGGCAAATATACAGTTAAGGCTGTGGATCAATCACTTAAATAAGCTAGTACAAAGATTAAAAGACAAATTGTAAAATCAACTGTACTACAGTAAACGTGAAGGGATATACATGAAGATGTAAAATATGACATCAAAACCACAAAATGTGGGGGAGGGGAATAAAAAATGTAGATCTTATAGAAGGTGTTTGAATTTAAATGGCTATCAGTCTAAAACAAGTAGATATAGTTATAGGTCAACATATATAAACAGCATGGTAACCACAAATCAAAACTTACAATAGATACACAAAAACAAGAAAGAAAGGAACACAAGTATACCACTAAGGAAAATCATCAAACCACAAGGTAAGAAACAAAAAGAAGGAGAAAAGAACAGAGAAGAACTACAAAACAACCATAAAACAAGTAATAAAATGGCAATAAGTACATAACAATTAATAATCCCTTTAAATGTCAATGGACTAAATACTTGAATAAAAAAGATATAGGGTGGCTGACTGGATACAAAAACAAGACCCATCTATATGCTGCTTACAAGAGACTCACTTCAGAACTAAAGACACACACAGACTGAAAGTTAGGGGATGGAAAAAGATGTTTCATGTAAATAAAAATGACAAGGAAGCTGGGGTAGCAATACTCAGGCAAAATAGACTTTAAAACAAAGTCTATAACAAGCAATATAGAAGGACATTATTAATGATAAAAGGGTCAATAAAAGAAGAGCTTGTTACACACATTAACATATATGCACCCAATACAGGAGCACCTAAATATTCAAAAAGAATGTTAACAGATATAAAGGGAGGTATTGCCAATAATACAATAATAGTAGGGGATTTTAATACCTCACTTATATCAATGGACAGATCATCCAGACCAAAAAAAAAAAAAAAAAAGAAAAAAAATCAACAAGGAAACAGTTGTCTTAAATGACACATTAGACCAGTTGGACTTACAGATATCTACAGGACACTCCATCCAAAAACAGCAGAATACACATTCTTTTCAAGTGCACATGCAATATTCTCCAAGACTGATCATGTGCTAGGGCACAAAAATAAATCTCAACAAATTTAAGAGGACAGAAATTATATCAGGCATTTTTTTCTGATCACAATGGTATAAAACTAGAAATCAATTACAGGAAGAAAAATGGGAAAAACACTAACTCATGGAGACTAAACAACATGCTAATAAGAAAGCAATGGGCCAATGAAGAAATCAAAGAGGAAATCAGAAAATACCTTGAGGCAAATGAAAATAAAAGAAATAACTTTCCAAAATCTATGGGATACAACAAAAGCAGTTCTAAAGGGGAGGTTTATAGTGATACAGGCAAGAAAAATCTCAAATAAACAACCTAACCTACCATCTAAAGAAATCAGAAAAAGGAGAAGAAACGAAGCCCAAAGTCAGCAGAAGGAAGGAAGTAATAAATATCAGAGAGGAAATACATATAATTGAAAAACCAAACAAACAATAGAAAAGATCAGTGAAACGAAGAGCTATTTCTTTCAAAAGATAAACAAAATTGATAAACCTTTAGCCAGGTTCACTAAGGAAGAAGATAAAGGAACCAAATAAACAAAATAAGAAATGAAAGAAAGGAATATACAACTGATCTCACAGAGATACAAAAAAATCATAAGAGAATGCTATGAACAATTACACACCAACGAACTGGACAATGTAGAAGAAATGGATAAATTTCTAGAAATATATAATCTTCCAAGACAGAATCAGGATAAAATAGACAACATAAACAGACTGATCACTAGATGTGAAATTGAATCTGTAATTAAAAAAAAAATCTTGCTACAAACAAAAGTCAGGACCATATGTTTTCATGGGGGAATTCTATCAAACATACACAGAAGGGCTAATAGGTATCTTTCTCATACTATTCAAAAAAGTTGAAGAGGAGGGAACAGTCACAAATTCATTCTATGAGGCTACTATTACATGATACCAAAACTAGACAAAGACACTAAAAAACAAGAAAATCACAAGCCAATACTTCTGATAATATACATGCAAAAATTCTCAACAATGATACATCATTTTTTTGTTGTTTTTTTTTGTTTTGTTCTTGTTGTTTTTAACATCTTTATTGGAGTATAATTGCCTTACAATGGTGTGTTAGTTTCTGCTTTATAACAATGATCAAGTTGGATTTATTCCAGGAAGGCAAGAACGGTTTGATATTTGCAATTCAATCAATGTGATACACCATATTAACAAAAAAAGAGGAAGAGTAAAAATCACATGATCATCTCAATAGCCACAGAAGAAGCATTTGACAAAATTCAAAATCCATTCACGATAAAAACTCTCAAGAAACTGGATATAGAGGGAACATATCTCAATATACTAAAAGCCATTTATGACAAACCCATAGCTAACATCATACTCAATGGTGAAAAGCTGAAAACTTTTATTTTAAAATCACAACAAGATAAGTATGCCCACTCCTGCCACTTTTATTCAACATAGTATTGGAAGTCTTAGTCACAGCGGTCAGATAAGAAATAGAAATAAAAGGAATCCAAATTAGAAAGAAGGAAGTAAAAATGTCACTTTCTGCAGATGACATAATATTATATATAGAAAATGCTAAACACATAACCAAAAATCTACTAGGGCTCATCAATGAATTTGGCAAAGTTGCAGGATACAAAATTAATACACAGAAATGCATTGCATTTATATACACTAACAACAATCTATTGGAAAGAGAAATTAAGAAAACAATCCCATTTACAATCACATGAAAAAGAATAAAATATCTAGGAATAAACCTACCTAAGGAGGTAAAAGACCTGTACTCAGAAAACTATAAGAAACTGATGAAAGAAATTGACGAAGACACAACAGATGGAAAGATATATTGTGTTCATGGATTAGGAGAATCAACATTGTTAAAATGACCATACTACCCCAAGGCAATCTATAGATTCGATGCAATCTCTCTCAAAATACCAATGACATTTATTCACAGAAATAGAACAAATAGTTTTATGATTTGTATGGAAACACAAAAGATCCCAAATAGCCAAAATAATCTTGAGAAAGAAGAAAAGACCTGTAGGTATCACACTCCCTGACTTTAGATTATATTAAAAAACTACAATAATCAAATTAGTATGGTACCAGCACAAAAACAAACTTGTAGATCAATGAAACAGAATAGAGAGCTCAGAAATAAATCCACACACTTATGGTCAATTAATCTACGACAAAGGAGGCAAGAATATACAGTGGCAAAAGACAGTCTCTTCAATAAGTGGTGCAGTGAAAACTGGACAGCTACATGTAAAAAAATGAAATTAGAACATTTTCTCACACCATATAAAAAATGAACTCAAAATGGATTAGACATAAATGTAAGACTGGAAACCATTAAAATCCTAGAAGAAAACATAGGCAGAACACTCTTTGACATAAATTGTAGCAACATTTTTTGGATTTGTCTCTAAGTCAAAGGAAACAAAACCAAAAATAAACAAATGGGACCTACTTAAATTTAAAAGTTTTTGCACAACAAAGGAAACCATCAACAAAATGAAAAGACAACCTACTGAATGGGAGAATATTTGCAAATGGTGAGGGGTTAGTATCCAAAATATATAAATAGCTCATACAACACAATATCAAACAAACAAACAACCCAATTAAAAAATGGGCAGAAGACCTGAATAGACATTTTTCCAAAGAAGACATACAGATGGCCAACTGGCACATGAAAATATGCTCAATATCACTAATCATCAGAGAAATGCAAATCTAAACCACAATGAGATACCACTTCACACCTGTCAGAATGGCAACCAACAAAAAGACCACAAACAACAAATGTTGGCGAGGATGTGTAGAAAAGGGAACACTTCTATGCTCTTGGTGGGAAACTGGTGCAGCCACTATGGAAAATAGTATGGAGGGTCCTTAAAAAACTAAAAATAGAACTACCACATTATCCAGCAATTCCACTCCTGGGTATAAATCCAAAGAAAATGAAAACACTAATTTGAAAAGCTACATGTACCTCAATATTCACAGCAGTATTATTTACAATAACCAAGGTATGGAAGCAACCTAAGTGTCCACCAACAGATGGATGGATAAAAAAGATTTGGTATGTATATACATTGGAATATTACCCGGCCATAAAAAGAATAAAATTTTGCCATTTGCAACAACATGGATAGATCTGGAGGGTATTATGCTTCGTGAAATAAGTCATACAGAGAAAGATAAATACCCTATGTTATCACTTATATATGGAATCTAAAAAATAAAACAAACTAGTGAATATAACAAAAGAAATAGACTCACAGATATAGAGAACAAACTAGTGGTTATCAGTGGTGAGAGGGAAGGGGGGAGGGGCAAGATAGGGGTAGGGGATGAAGAAGTCCAAACTACTATGTATAAAACAAATAAGCTACAAGGATATATTGTTCAGCACAAGGAATATCGCCAATATTTTATAATAAATTTAAATGGAGTATAATCTATAAAAATATTGAATCCCTATGCTGTACACCTGAAACTAATACAATATTGTAAATCAACTATACGTTGATAAAAAAAGAGCAAGGAAAAAAAGGTACTAGATGAAAATATAAGAGATGAACTTTACAACACTGTGTTAAGAAAGTCTACCTCAAAAAGATAAAAATTCTATAACTTTTAAAAAAGTTGATAAAGTTAAAAAATAAAAACAAGCAAAAATCAAACTTCTGTGAGGCAAAAGGCTTTAAACATAAACTTAAAGAGTGAATGATATACTTAGAGAATATTTCCAATTTTTATACCAGATAAAGTTTATGATTTCCTACAAATTGCTAAGTAAAAGAGCACAATGAATAATGCTCTAAGAATAATAAATATAAATGAGTAACGATGCTCAGTGGTACTAATAAAGTAATGTACATAAAATAGGCTACTATTTTGGTATCTCTCCCTCCAAAACATACAAAGGGATATGCGCATTTTCATAAAACTGTTTATATAAATGTAAAATGTCTTTGGAGGACATATTGATAGGATCTATCTAAATTTATAACATCCATACCACAAGATCTAGGAAATGTACTTCCTAGAATCTCACTCATAGCAATATCATAATTGTGCAAACATAACTGTATAGAAATTTTCATCATGTTCTGCCAAAAGTGAGTAGACACATGTTCTGGGTAACAGGGGATCTGATAGTGGATAAAGGCAAAGAGAATCCCCAGGAAGGTCATAAATGGACAACCCAGGATGACAGATATGCACCAGGGGTAATGGGCAACCAGTGTAGATCAGAGAGGAGGACGAGGGCTCCAAGGAGACAAATTCGAGAGAATATTTTGTATGATCGAAGGTCGTTTTTGTTTTTGTTTTTAGGAGATTTATATTCTGGCAGAATTTGAAATGAATTAGTGATAGATTTATAGAAAAGTAGGTAAAAGGAATAAAAAACAAAAATTAAGATAATTAATACATGAAGGGAAGATGAAAAGCTAGATAATTTAATAACAAGGGAAAGATAGCACAGCTTTGGGTAATATTTATACCTCTATAATAAATTATGGAAATCCTGAATATTTAGCTCCAGTTATATTGTAACATGACTACACAGAGAGGATGGGTGGAGGGGGAGAGGTGCGTGTGCATATTCTCATCTCTCTGTTAGTAACTTAATAGATAACAGCTAAAATGGAAAAGTCATGAGATGGCATAAACGTGGTACTAAAAAATATGGAGGTTGTTGTAGAGCAGACACTAGCACACCATTGTAAGGCAATTATACTCCAATAAAGATGTTAAAAAAAAGTATGGAGGGAAATAGGAAAGAACGAATGAATGAATTGAAGAATGATTGCCTTCGGGATGTGAGACTTGGTGAAGGGCAGGGAACTGTTGTTTTTCATGAGAGTAACTTATAATAGCATTTTATTTTTAAAACCACATACTTATATGACTTGAATAAACATAAAGCTAAATAATAAATGTAGAAATAGATAAAAGCAATCACATTTATGTGGGGGCCCAAATCTGCTTCTTTTGAGTCAGGAATTTCTCTTAGGTCAGGAATTTGTAACCAAATGCTAATTTGCATAGCATGCAGCTTGGTGATCAACATTTTGAAAAAAAATAAATGATTGGATTGAGGCTAAAACTTTAGTATCTTTATTTAAACTAGTATTTTAAAAATTGCAACAAGTGTCTCTAGAAAAGATGATACCTTGTTAAAGGCAGACATATCTGAAGATAAACTATGCTTTACCTCTACACAGTAGCTATGCTTTATCTGTCACACCTAGAAATTTACCTGAATAGAACAGCATCATCTGTTAGGAATTTTGGTAAGTTAGAGTCTCGTAAAGCTCTTATCAATACCACATCTTCACTTAGGTCTGGGTTCTCTCTTTTTAAAGACCTAAATTTAAAGGAATAATTCAGATGACATTGCAAGAACATAATATGGAACATGATTTTCCAAACCTGTGGGTCAGGGATTCTGCTTGCAGAAAGCTGTGGAGAGCATGCCACTGCAGATTCCTGCTGGAAGGAGGGGACCATTTTCCCTTGCATGCCCAGTGTCCATCTCCAAGAGGGCACACGGACAAGTCAGGCACAGGCTACATAGCCTTGAGGAGAATGACAAGGACATTTTCTCAAGCTCCCCCCATCAATCCAGACTTTATCCACCCTGTATTTACAGTTCCCTGAATACATCATGATGATTCATATCCCTATGACTCCCTTTTCTCTTATCCCAGAATGCTGTGCTTTGGTCTTTTGCTGGCTCTTATTTTTCTTTCAAAACCCAGCTCAGACATTCCCTCCTCTAGAAAGTCCTTCCATCCCCTGCCAACGAACCCAGGGCACAGCCCCATGGTTGCCCTCACACATTATATTCTAGATGACTGCTCCTTTGTCTGTCTTGCCCGTGGGCTGTAGTTGTGTTCTCTGAATACAAGCGTGTCTCAACTCCTTAGTATCCCTCTTCCTTTAATGGCAATCCTATAAAGAGGAGAAATACTGTATCTAGGAGGTTGAAAGAAGGAACAGAGGGTAGAAAGGCAGGGAGATTTGTGCAGAAGCCAGGGATACAGGAACCAGGCAGAAGGGGTCCTGTGTGGCCGGAGCTAGAGCCAGCAAGTCACGGCCTGAGAGGAAGGACTAGACAGAAGATAGATTCCCTCAGAGACTCTGGACAAGCTGGGGATTCCACAGGTGGGCGTGTCAAGAGGGTATAAAGAGAGAAGCTGGGGCCTGAGAAGAGAAAAGAATCTTGTTCTACTAGGAACTAGAAAGAAGCTCAGCCTTGGACCAAACTGTAAAGAGAGAGGGGGCGTCTAGGATAAAAGCTTGGACTGCGGATGGAATGATGAAACTGAAGTATGCTTTGTCAGGTAATGTGTATGACTTAATTAGTATAGCTGCATAACAAACTGTATGTCTTTTAAGTCTCGTCATCCTAGCTCATGGTGGTAAAGCCTTTTGTACACTGAAACCCATTGTATGTGATGAGTTCAGGGGAAACAAAAGTCAGCCAAAGCCTAGTGGAGACTCAGGTTTGGTCTGGGGGCAGCTATGTTGGTTCTCACAGTGAAGAACCTTGGGATGAAGAGAGATGCCCCATTTCACTGTGGCAGGGGGGTGTCAAGGTAAGCATGATGACAGCAGCAGCAGCTAACATTTATTAATCCCTTGCTATGTTGCTTTAAGAGCCATCTGTGAATTACTCATGAAATGCAAGTGATGACATGGTTGGAAACTTGACTCTTGCCCACTTTGGTTTCTTACCCAGCCATGACCAGTACAGACTTCACGGCTCTCATGCCAAAGTCATAGTGATCCTGCTGAGAGAGTTGTTCACTGCAAAGCTTATACATCTGAGTCATTTTTCTTGCTAATATTTTACTGGATTCAAATCCTTCAGAATATAGAATTACCTAGAATGGAAAAACATAATGCAGCGTCTATTATATTATATTGATAACAACATATTAGCATAATACCAATGTATTCAAAATCTACTTTAGGTATTATATTGTATCCCTCCAAGTTGTTATACCCTTTAACAAAGAAATGTAAAGATTGAAGGGAAAAAGGTTTTGTGCCACAAGGTGGAAGGTGGGATATTATATGGGGGTGTCTGAGCACTGATTCTGCTTTCTTTTGATAGATGAAGATGTGGTCTTGGTGACATTTGGTTCAAGGAGCAGCAGAGCCCACTGTGAAAATGTTCACATCGTGGAGGCTGGATGGTGCTGTGAGGCCTGAGTATAAAAGCAAGACTTGAGCTTCCCTGATCTGACAGTGTCAGTGATGCACTCCCTTTAGGCTCCTTGGGAGTCAAGGGAAGCTACACAAAGATTTGCAGCCTCTCCCCTGCCCTAGGAGGCCACCTTGCCTCTGACAAGTTTCTGTACCCTTGGTTAAATAAATCAGTGATGATAGTGGAGGTGGGTGTGGACACTTCCTTCAATCCATAATCTACTCAAATCACTGCAGTTGGCCTCGGAATCGTGATTTGAGATAATGCAGAGATTTCGTACTGGTGTCTGTTTTTTTTCATTCCTCTATCACTACCTATTAGCACAGTACTCTGTGCACTGCAGGTGATTAAAAATATTTACTGATGACAGACCCTGATTCATTTAATCTGTAACAACAATAGGAATAGCACTCAGAAGACTGGATTTTTAAATTTCTCCAATTAATTACTGAGTAATATAACAATAGGACAAAACGTGAGATGTGAACACAATGTTGGACTGAGTTCCAAACCTGGTTTTCTTCCTACCAGCTTTGGACAATGAGCAAGTCATTTACTGTCCTGTCCAGAGAGTGGTCTGGAGAGAAGATGCCACCTGCTTTAACTGCCCACCACCCCACCTTACCCACAGAGGACACTGGTGGACTCATGAGATGCTGTAGGCATTATACTAATAAAAGTTGTACTTTTTCTAATGATGGGATTTGGCATGGTCTATTCTATTCTTAGGCAATTACTTTTAATTCATGTAGAGGAATATTTTAAATTAGCTGTTGTCAGGAATTTATCAGCCACAGGAGTAATATGTGCTTTCTGAGAAGCTCCGTTCTAAAAGGGGTAGCATCCCTTGCTGTGAAATATAGCACCGAGCATGAGGGGCCTTCCAGAGTCCTGTAAGCATCCTATATGTTGGTCTTGGTGATCACACAGGTGAATACATGTGTAAGGATTCACTCTGTTGTACCCTTATGATCTGTGCCCTTTACTATATATAAATTATACCTCGGTAAAAAGTGCCAAGAAAAATACATATAAAATTTAAATACACTGGGTGTTAACTGGTATGAAGAAACAAAAAATGTTTAAATAGAAAGATTCCTCGATAGATACAGAAGGAACAAATACAATCATAAATAATTAGCTTATTAATGATTGTTATTTTTTGACTAAGTTGATATAGACTAGAAACAAATCCCTGCCCTCCATCATTAGTGATTAGTATTGCTTTTACTTAACATCCCTTGACTCTAATTAAAAAAAATAATGCAGCAAGAGAAGTGAGAATAATACAGTCTTTTTAGAATAATCTAGACATTTTAATTCCTAGAGACAAACTGATGAACCCCAATGAACTGGTTAATTAAACTTACTTATTCATTCCAGTTTTGGGGGCTTACTATATTCCAGATACCATCCTGGGCTTTAGGGATATAGCAGTTACACACATACACACAAACACACATGCACACACACACACACAGAGAACAAAACATTCTATGTGGTAATGATCATATCTACACACTTAAGAGGAAACGATACTGTATAATCTTGGCTAGACTGCATTCATAAGGGAAACTTTCTAGCACAATAGAATCAAATACTAAATAAAAGAAACAAGCTTAAGTTTTTGCTGCTTTATAATGTGAAGCTCACCTCTGCAATCAAGGCATAATTTGGAACCATCATCGCAAAGGGTCTAAACAGGGCTTTCAAATTATCTGGCAACTCGGTTCTGCCTGCATATCCAGGATTCATTGTGATGAAGGCTGCACAAGTCATAACCAACTTTATTTCCCGCCCCTCAAACATGAATCTAGAGAGCTGTTGAAGGGAAAGAGAAAATATCAGTTAACACGTCCCCCGACATTTGTAAATTATTTCCCATAATTACTACTCGAGTACAAAACTTGTGTAACATGCATTCAAGCAAAGACTACTGAATCCTGCTGTTGGGAATGTTTCCCTCCTGATTCTGTCCTACCCACTCCCAATCTCTTCCGGGCTACGTGCTTCCAGCTCTCTGCCTTCCTGCCCCTGCCTTGCCCCAGGTGTCTCCGCCTTCCTGGCCCAGACCTGTAATCTTCTAGGCCTCAACATCTTTCGCTGAGACTACTCAATTCAACTTAGATTTAATGGCCACTAAACCTTCTCCACCACTACTTTCTGGAATCCCTAAGAAATTCGAATCTGATCTTAGTCCTTGAGTGGTTGAGGCCCCACTGTTAGAGTCATTGGAATTACCCCTTCACTTTCATTCAACAGCAAACACCCATTGAGCATCTGTGCCAGGTAGGCAATGGGTTAGGAATGGGCATACAGAGCCCTTGAGAAGCTCCTGGGCTTGTTGTGTAGAGTTAGACCTAGGACCATGACCATGCAGTGCAATCGATGTTACAGTGGAGGTGTGTGCAGAGCCCGCAGGGAGCAAAGCTCATAGGAGGAGCAGGGAAGCCCGTGTGAGACCCGGAGAATGAAGAGGGCATTTCCCATAGATGAACAGGGCAGCCATTCCAGTCAAAGGGAGCAAGAACAAGAAACAGCGTTGCATGTTCAGGGAATGGCCAGCTATTCACTTTGCTAAAGGGTAAAGTTCTAGGAGGAAAGTGTAAGTAGGCTGGGGCCTGAGCATCATAAATCTTGCATGCTTGGCTAAAAAATTTAGATTTTGTTCCATGGATGGGCGGAAACAGAGAGTTTTGAGAGTAATAGGACCAAAGATGACATTGGACAGGTTAGACAAACCACAGACAGGGGGACCAGTAGGAAGTGTTACTGGGGAGATGAGGAGAGCCAGAATTAGGGAGTTCTTCTTGGAGATGAGAGAGATCTAGGAGATACAATTGAATGGACTTGGTGATGGCTTAGATTCTGGGGTTGATGGCAATGGGAAAAATTCAAGATGAATTCCAGGATTCTAGGTGGGTGACTGGATGAAGGCACTATATTCAGTCACAAAGAATACAGGGGAAGACCATGATGGAGCTGGGGTGATGTGTCATAGCCTGGAGGAGAAAGTGCTGGACCGCACAACTGGAGACCCTGGTTCTGCTGCTGTTAAATGGCTTTTGTGTTATTCAAACCTGTAAATTGCTGTGCTTTAGTTTCTTCATGTATTCTAGGGGGCATATTCTACTCTAACTATCTCATCTGACCACTGGCAAAGTCAAGGGTGAGATTTGGTTAGTCTCAGATGTCCTCCTACCTTCCTTTCACCTCACATGGTTGCCCTCCAGTTGGCAATGCTTCAAGGCTGCCTGCGTTCTCTCTGGTTCCTTCTCCCTTGCTCCCCAGGCTTTGCTAAGCATGCTAAGCACTCAGGATGGTGATAACGACTGACATTATGTTATATCTGGTGGTCCCTGATTTTAATGTGGGCCCCCGGAGGGTGTGTAGTTGGAGGAGCATGGACCCCACGGTCACACAGATTTAGATGTGTGTCTTGGTTCTATGTTGTTCCCAGAAATGTTTTAATTTCTCTGAATCTTTTTGACCTGTAGCTTGGGAAGACGCTTACTTCACATTGGTTTGGTGTGAAGATGAAATAAGTGTAAAGTACAATGACGTGTACAATTTAGTAGCTGGTAAAAGTCCAATTTCTGCTTTCTTTTTACTTGTTCTATAATATGCTTTTTTGCAGAGGCGATAAAATATTTAACAGCTCTTTAGCAGGGCACTTTCCGATGAGAATGGCCCCTGTCCCTAGAGCAGGAGCTGGGTCCAGAGGCCCCCTTGGTAGGTCAGGATGAACCCTTGTGGCTGGCTCCTGAGGAGGTCTGAGACTTTTCAGGTAGGTGCCAAGGTAATGGTGGGGACCTTCCAGGGGCTCGGGGCAGTGACTATTTAAATATTAAACAACTGGCAAGGCTGTTCTGGTTTGTACTGGCTGAACATCATTCTGCCCTTTGGTGACCTCATGACATAATCTCACAAGGTCAACACAGAGCAGTAGGGGACTTGGTCCCATCCTTCACTGCCATCACCTTCCCAGTACAAAACCCTTCTCCAGGAACATGCTCATATGGGTTAAATCAGATTTTAAATAGTGAGGCCATTTTAATATCTTCATCTGGCCCTACACTCCTTGGTTTTTCCAGTCCAGTGAGTTCTGGAGAGTCAAGGTCCGCCTGGGTTTTCCAGGACTCTTCTCTCATTTTTCTACCAGCAATAGGCTGAGACTAGGGGCCATGAGGAAGGCAATAGAGCCTAGAAGAGGCAGCATTAGAGAAACTTAGCAGAGAAGTATATGTCAAAGGCAAGAATAAGAAAGGTGAGGAGGAAAAGAGGAGGTGGAGGAGAAAGGGACAGGGAGTAGAAGAGTGTGTGTGTGTGTGTGTGTGCATGTGCACGTGTGTTGAGGGTGGGAAGAACAAGGTTCCATGAGGGCAGGGACTGAGTCTCACCAACTCTGTATCCTCAGGTCCCAGCACAATGTCTGCCATACAGTTGTTTCTCTGTGTTGCCTGGATGAGCAATTAATTCATCCAACAAAGTCCCGTTGCTGTAATACTCACCAATGACACTAGAAACTTGGAATACATAGGCTAAAGTTAGCACTGTCCTTCCTAAGATGCAACATGCCATAAATTCATTATGAACTTAAGAAACGTGATCTCCACAGACAACTGACCAGTGCCTTACCTTTGCAGCTTTGGCATTCCTGATGGTAATGAGCTGCTGTGCGATGACTGACAAAACTTCTATGTCAATTCGATTAAATTCATCAAAGCAGCACCAGGCCCCTGACTGTGCCAGACCACTGAAAAAGCGCCCCATCATCTGAAATCAAAATACATTCAACTATATATTGTAGAGTTGAACTCCTTCAAAAGTTAAATTTTGAGCTGAAATAGTAAAAGGAAAATAGGTGGTATCTGGAAATCAACAATGGTTTTATGTGAATCCTGGTCTTATGTCAGAAGTTAACACCTTTCTCTAAGAGGAAATATCTTTTTGTCTTCTCTATAAATGATTTGAAGCTAATTTTTATTTTTAAATAAAATGACAATCTGACCAATTTTCTTACTTTTTCATAACCTCTGTTCACCTATGTAAATACTTCACAGGTTCCCAAAGAAACTAACACCTAGAATAGACACACTTAATGACTTAAGAAAACCTTGAAAAACTTTACTGGTAGAAGATTTCATCATCTTTACCAGGTACTACACATGGCAGACAACAAACAGGAACCACTGAGCAGAAGCACAGCTGCACAGGGTAATGTAATGGTTGTTAATTTCTTCTACAGCAGAATCTTAATGGTGGAAGAGAATGAATATGTACTTGTGGCTATCTACAGAGGAAAGTTCCTTTAGAGACTTGAATTTTGGGTTAAGCATTTGTACAACTATTGCATTATACCATCTCTATCTCTTTAAAAATAGAGCCAATGTTTTTTTGTTTCAAGATGGTCAACTGAGCATATACTGCTACCATCCCTTCCTCCTAAATGCCCATGAATGACAGAAAGGTAGAACTCTCTCCATTTCTGTATCTACACTTATACCTGTACCTGCTTGATAATAGTATAATGGGAAGGGAAACCAGCAGCAGGAAGAAAGTTTTGAAAAAAATCTTGGAAGATGGAAAGTACATAGATACAGATTACTCAACTGAGAAGGGCAGAATGCAGACCCAAGACAGAGGGAAGGAAGAACTGCCCTTCAGGGGGGTCTCCAAGAAACTCTGAACCCAACAGCAACACATGCAAGAAAAGCAGACACAGGTTCCAGGGTGATCCTTGGGAATTAGCCAAAGATGAGTACTTGGAATGATCAGGTTTGTGGGTCCTTCCCTTCTCTGTCCTTCCCTCTCCTTATTCTAAGTAGAGTAAATAGGGCTCTTAAGGCTGGCAGTGCTGACACTCTCCCTCCAGCCTAAAACCCAAGGACTGCCTTGTAGAGAAAGGGGGAGGTCTGTCTTTGGGAGATATAAGGAGATATTGGAAGAAGACATTAGGCTTGGGAGATAAGGAAAGCAGAGATAAAAAAAGATAGATGATTTCAGACCTCCACTTTACTCAACTGAGAGTCAAAAGGATAGACAGCTCCATCCAAGAGTGAAACCCACTTAACTTCACTACTAGAAGAAAAATCCTTATTATTTTGGCATTTATAAAATGTTTCTGGCTTCCTGGCTGCCCATGCCCACACACTGTATGAGGAAGCCTGCTAACCAAACATCCTACACTCCCACAGAGATCACGGGAGCTTTCTCATTTAAGGCAGCGGCCTTTTGAGGAAACAAGTTGTTCTCACTAATCAACTCAGTCCTCACTTAAGAACTAAGTAGTAAAAGTCAACACACATTTGAGAAACATCAACATCAAGGAAGAGAGAAGAAGAATAAACTAAATGAGCAACCCTGAAGAAAATGGAGGTAATTTAGAGAACAAAAGAAAACATTTAAAAATTCAAATGGAACCCTCAGAGAGGTTTTAGAGGACATTTCATTCCTATCATAAAACAAGATGCTCTAAGAAAGAATTAGTGAGAGATAAGAAATAATCCCTGGAAATTAATTATATTATAGTCAAGATTACAAAAATAAAATAGATGGACTAAACAACAGAATGGATAAGACTAAAGACCAAGCTGGTATTCTGGATGACAAAGCTGAGGAACTCCTTCATATTGTAGAGCAATGGTTTCATTCTCCAGGTGGTGGGGGGTACAGGAAGACTTTTCAAGGGATATTAATGGGACAGAAGTTTTAAAAGAAGAAAATTCCAGGTCAAATGGCACTATATCAAACTGAAAAGCTTCTGTACATCAAAGGAAGCCATCAACAAAATGAAGGGGCAACCTAAGGAACAGAGGAACATATTTGTAAATCATATATCTGATAAAGGGTTAATATCTAAAATATATAAAGACATCATACAACTCAATAGGAAAACAAACAAACAAACCAATTTCAAAATGGGCAAAGACACTTTTCTGAAGAAGACACATAAATAAATTGTCAACAGGTACCCTGAAATATACTCAACGTCACTAATCATCAGAGAAATGCAAATCAAGACCACAATGAGACATCACCTTACACCTGTTAGAATGTCCATTATCAAAAAGAAAAGAAATGACAAGTGCGGTGAGGATGTGAAGAAAAGGGAACCCCTGTGCACTCTTGGTGGGAATGTAAATTGGTGCAGCCACTATGGAAAACATTATGAAGGTTCTTCAGAAAATTAAAAACACAACTGCCATATTATTCAGCAATTCTACTTCTGGGTATTTATCCAAAGAAAATGAAAATCACTAACTCAGAAATATATCTGCATCCCCATGTTCATTGAAGCATTATTTACAATAACCAAGACATGGAAACAACCTAAGTTTCCAACAATGGATGAATGGATAAAGAAAATGTGCTGTGATATATATATCACATATGTGACAATATGTAATGGATGGACCTCGAGGGCATTATGCTAGGTGAAATAAGTCAGACAAATAAAAACAAATACTGTATGATATCACTACTATGTGGAATCTAAAAAAAACATGAACTCAAAGACATAGAAAATATATTGGTGGTGATGGACGTTAACTAAACTTACTGTAATCATTTTGGAATATATACATATAGCAAATCATTATGTTGTACATGTAAAACTAATATAATATGTCAATTACATCTCAATTTTAAAAATTCCAGATCTTTATCTTCAATATGGGCTCTTTGCTAAAATTTATCCCCCTATAGCATGCCTGCAGTCAATGCCCATAGCTTTAAGATCACTGGGACTCATCCATGGTAAAAAAAAATTGTTTATTGCTTATTGCAATAAGGGAGACCACAGACCATGGGAAACCATGAGATGTCTCAGTAAAAGAACATTAGAAGGACTTCTTATAGGAAAGTTTGAGGAAGGTTCAATGAAGCAGGGTATTGCTCTATGTATTAGTTTTGAAGGGCGATTGTAACAAATGACTGTAAACTGGGTGGCTTAAAACAACAGAAATTTTTTCTTGCATAGTTCTGGAGTCTAGAAGTCTAAAATCAAGGTGTTGGCCAAGCCATACTCACTCTGAAAGTCCTAGGGGAGTATTCTTCCTCGTCTCTTCATAGCTTTTCATGTTTGCAGCCAATGCTTAGTGTTCCTTGGCTCACCTCCTGTGTATATTCACATGGGCTTCTCCTCTCTGTGTGTCTATAACCAAATTTTCCTCTTCTTACAAATCCATTAGTTATTGGATTAGGGCTCATCCAGGTCCAGTAAGACCTCAGCTTAGCTTGGTTATATCGGCAGAGACCCTATTTCCAAATCAGGTCAGCTTTACAGGTTATCAGTCATTAAGACCTAAACATGTCTTTTTAGGGGACACCACGACACTCTAAATTTTTGTTGGCAGAAAGTTGGGGTGATTCTCTGATGGGTATCATAATAACATCTATCTAGGGGTCTATAGGGCAGCGTGGCTCAAGGTGTCAGTAAAGATGTAGCAGTTACTCCAGTTAGTGGAGAGAGGAGGATATTTGGTCATTTTTGTGGTTTGGACAGAGTTCTTGTTTGTGTCTGTTCTCAGATTTGATTATGGTGTGGTTTTTGTCTCACGGCATCATGGGAACAAAGTGACCAAGTCTGATGTTGGTGGTCTATGAAACTGTTTGAGTTCAACTGGAGAAGCACAGAGACTGTTTGAACCAGGCCAGCTCTCAGCTGATAGCAGTCAGGGGCTAATTTCACCCCCCTTTTTGAAAGACACTAATTGTGTAGCAATTGACTGACCATTAAAAAAGAATTTTTGGAGTTATTTCTGCCATTTTAATTTTGATGCTTTATACTTTAAAAGAACTTAAAAGAACTTTTTGTATCAGAGTATTTCAAACATACACAAGAGGTAAAAGAAGGTGCTCAGTTTAACAATCATCAACATTCTGCTCTTTTTAAAATACTTCAAACACTTTATGCTGTTGTTGGAGTATTTTAAAACAAGCCCCAGACATCATTAGTATTTCATCACAGATTCTGTAATGTGTGAGAACCTAAAAACAAAACAAAACAAAAAAACCAAACCAATACCATTAACACATTCAAACAAAAATCAAGTAATTGGTTTTACCAAAACCCAAGTAATTCCTTGATGTCATCTAACACCAGTTCATGTTCAATTTTCCGCAATGGTCCTAAAATGATCCTTTTACAGTTGGATAAGGATGCAAACAAGGTCCAAACACTGCATTTGGTTAATGTGTCTTTTTTTTTTTTTATCATCTTTATTGGAGTATAATTGCTTTACAATGTTGTGTTAGTTTCTGCTGTATAACAAAGTGAATCAGCTATACATATACATATATCCACATATCTCCTCCTTCTTGCGTCTCCCTCACACCCTCCCTATCCCACCCCTCTAGGTGGTCGCAAAGCACCGAGCTGATCTCCCTGTGCTATGCGGCTGCTTCCCACCAGCTATCTATTTTACGGTTAATGCGTCTTTTAATCTCTTTAAATTTATAACAGTTCTCTGCATCCTCCCCCTTTTATGTAATTTATTTTTTAAAGGTCTATAGGTTATTTTCCCTGTGGAATTTCTTGCATTCCATATTTGGCTGATTGAATTCTTGTGGTGTTAACATGTTTCTCTACCTTATATACTTCTTGAAAACTGTATTTAAATCTAGACACTTAATGAAATTCATTAGTTTGAGGTTTAAAAATTTCTGAACAGGAATAATTCAGATTGTGTACTAAAGCAGAAGATACATGTTTCCTGGTTGTCTCAAATTCAGTGATGTTTTGATTGACCAATGGATAGTTAGCCTGATCCATCCATTACAAACTTTCTAATTAATCTTTTAATGTGGTTTTAGCAAAGATGATCCTTACCAGGTCTACTAATTTTTTAGAGTTTGCAAAATAGTAATTTCTAATGTTATCCCTCTGCATGTATTAGCTGTGACTCTTCTATAAAGAATTATCCTCATCAACTTTTTTAATTGAGGTACTGTTGATTTACAATATTACATTACTTTTAGGTATACAGCATAGTGATTCAATATTTTTATAGATTATACTCTATAGTTGTTTGGGAAAATAGTTATTTTTCTCAAAAAGTGTATTTATGCTAACATGTAATGAATTTATTATGGTTATTTTAAAACAAATAAATATTTTTATTTTACTTTATTTAAAAGAAAGGCTATTTATTTAAAATTTATTTATTTATTTAGTTTTGACTGCGTTGGGTCTTCTTTGCTGCGCGCAGGGTTTCTCTGGTTGCGGCAAGTGGGGGCTCCTCTTTGTTGCAGTGCATGGGCTTCTCATTGCGGTGGCTTCTCTTGTTGTGGAGCACAGGCTCCAGGCACACGGGCTTCAGCAGTTGTGGAGTGTGGGCTCAGCAGTAGTGGCTCGCGGGCTCTAGAGCTCAGGCTCAGTAGTTGTGGTGCACGGGCTTAGTTGCTCCACAGCATGTGGGATCTTCCTGGACCAGGGCTCGAACCTGTGTCCCCTGCACTGGCAGGTGGATTCTTAACCACTGCGCCACCAGGGAAGTCCCCCCCCAAATATTTTAAATGCAATTTTAATTTCTAACATGGTATATATCAATAGATGTAATCCATACATATAAACAAAAACTTTTTGGAAGTCTCAATAATTTTTTTTAAGATTTTTTTTTGATGTGGGCCATTTTTTAAAGTCTTTATTGAATTTGTTACAATATTACTTCTGTTTTATGTTTTGGTTTTTTGGCCGTGAGGCATGTGGGATCTTAGCTCCCCGACCAGGGATCAAACCCACACCCCCTGCATTGGAAGGCGAAGTCTTAAGCACTGGACTGCCAGGGAAGTCCCAGGTCTCCACAATTTTTAAGAGTGAAAAACTCTGAGAACTACTCAATGAAAAATCTTACCGTGAATTCTCACGTCCTACATATTTCATTTTCAATATGTAACTCTGAATTGCTCATCACTTCCTGTAAGCTTATTCCTTGTTCTTAGATTTCCCTGCTATTCTGTCTTGTATCTCATCTCCTCTCTTTCTACCTACTGACATGAACAGGTCTTTAATCTTACCACCATATGACCAATCCTCCCCTGGCCTTGATTCCTACCTGGCCCACTCGGATTGCCTTGTGTTGACTCTACTCCCTTGCTCTATTTATTCCACTTTAATCATTCCTTGCCCCACTAGTTTTCCCTAGCTTGCCATCCCCCTTTCTCTCCTTCTTTTGTTATGTCACGTTGCAAATAGAGACGGCCACGTAAAACACTTAATGTTAGTGTTCAGATGCCAGGACTGTACCTTGTAGTCCAAACCATCGGAGCAGTTAAAGACCACACACTGGATGGCAAGAGCTTTTGCAAGGTCTTTGGTAGTCTCAGTTTTCCCCGTGCCAGCAGGACCAGCTGGTGCGCCTCCCAGGTCAAGCTGCAAAGCCCCCATGAGGCAAAGGTAGCAGCGATCCTGAAGAAATTGATAAATTGTCATTATTGAAGGGAACTGACTCTGGCCACAAATTCATAAGTCCTTTCCTTTCTATAGCAGGAGGGTCATTATTTTTTTATGAAAGGTTCTATAGCAATTGAAATATACTAAAAAATCCAGGCACATGATCAAAAAGCACAAATCTCCGCTTTACAAAGATGTATTCATGGCAAGTCCTTTCAAGGGTTAATGGTAGAAGGAAACTTTTCAGAACTATTTTGGTGGGGAAAAAGCAGTAATGAACCTAAATGATCAGTAACTTACCGTGAGAGGAGTAATAACTAATCTTGGGCATGCACCCAAATACTCATAGCCATAAGTATACTGAGAGAGCGCCACCCTTGCCACACAGTTGTCCAGGTCTATATCCCAGTAATAGCGCAGTTGTCTCTGCCAGTCAAAGGATTCAACTACCTCTACCTACATAAGTGATGACAATGATACACATATTAGATGCATTAATTTCAGAAAGAAATATATGATTTTATTTAAGTGAAAGAGTTACCTTGGCTTGAACAAGTTCAGTGACTATGTCTCTTGCATGTACATCAATAGTAATTAAGGCAGTTATGATGTTTCTGTGTAATTTAGGAAGAGTGCCTCGGACTATTGCAGCCAGGGCATTTAATCTCTAAAAATTAAAAAAAAAAAAAGTGATATATAATTTTCAAAAATCAGCTTACATGTATATCTTTTTACTATTAAATTTGGAATAGGCACTTTTCGAAACTATCTATAAAATTAGATACCTATAAAATTAGATAGTTTTGACAAATGTCTATTCCAAATTTAGTAAGAATCTGTAATTCTGTGACCCAGGACAATAGTTTAACTTATTTAATTCCTATAAGGCTTCTGTGAAGTACAATACAATCTTTACACCAGTTTCACATTAGAGGAAACTGAGGGTCACAGAGGGTAAGGAAATTGACATAGTTATAAAGTAGCAAAAATTACACTTGAGTAGACATTTGTCTCAAGGAAAGCCCGTGCTCTTAACCACCATGTGATGATGTCTCTAGAGAAGACGGTTCTCCCTAAAAATCAAATGTGATTAAGGTAGTACTCTTCATTTTCAGGGATAGGTTTTTTGGTGGTTTGTTTTTTTTTTTTTTTTGGTGGGATGGGGGGAATAATCAGAAATCCTGTGCATTTAAACCAAGCCAATGATTGATTAAACGAAAACATTTTTTGATAGACTGAGTTCCTGATTTTCACATAAATGGTTAAATCTTTTTCAGAGAAGGGCAGTGCCTCTGAAGGCCTTGAAATGTTGTGCTGAGTTTTCACTCAGGCTGACCCTGATCAGGGCCCACCTCTACAAAGAGGTCAATGGGACTTTCCATAGCGAGTCTTTTCTCTGGGGCTCTTTGAGTTGAAATTCTATCGAGGACCTTCATGAAGGAGGTTTTTTCCTATTTCAAGAAAGTTGTTTCCTCCTTTTTCTGTTTTAAGGGTGAGTCTTCAAAAATGCAACATTGCTTGGAAGTAGAACTGAATTTGGAGTTAAAGATGTGGCCTGGCTGTAAAGTTGCATTTCCCAACAATAGCTCAAAAATTTGTGTAGAATGGTATTTAGTTCATTCAATTATTTATTGATAGTTGCCTGAGGCTTCTATAAAACAGTAGAAAAGCACATGTTGGGCCTAAGAATAGAAATGGCACAAATCCTGTGGTTTTCCGGGATTGAATCCACTTCTAGGAGAGATATCAGGACCCAGGATAACATTTCTTCTTAAAGGTGGCAAACCATTATAATCCTGACATTTTCCTCTTGAGTTACGCTTTTCTTCTATTTTTAATAGTATTCATATACATACTACACAAACATCAGGGTAGCGTCACTGAGAAAACTTCAACAGAAATAGTTTTAGTGAGAAGCCCAAAGCTTTGGATGTCATGTCAGAGGCTTACAATTTCTGAAGTAGTCAATTTGCATTAACCACTCCAATAAAAGCCACTGGGACTATCTGGCACAGTGTTATGTTTGATGTCACCCTGCCGTAATCTCACCTCAAAGTTTACTTTTTCAAAAGCTTCCAGGGCCTCTAAATGGTTACCATCTTCTCTTTCCAAACACTCTGTCAAATCGCGGCACCACATGATTTGAGAAATGGTCAGGATCACCTGCATGGAAACATCTTTCTTCAGTGTGTGATGCATCTCACCCAAACAGGATCCAGAGGCGGAGATTTAAGCAGTGTAAGTTACTTGAGAAGGGTGGCCGGCGATCACCCATACTGTCCTCGGTTTCCCCAGATAGTCAGCGATGGCAGCTTTGCACAGGCGACGCAGAGACGTGAACATGGCTTCTTCCACTTTGCCCAGCCACTCCTCCACATTGCCTCGGGCCTTGAGGCCTTTCCCCAGGCTCACCTGGAAGATAATCAGACCGTGATAACATGTAGGCTGTGCATCCTGTGTACATTGTAACGGAACCCTGAGCTAGGTAAACATGGAAGCCTGAACATGAACACTGGCACTTCTACTGATACCCACTCAGCACCTCTCTTTACACCGCCCCCCCCCCCCCGACTTGGTGATTTATTTCACTGCTTCCCTTTGGAGCCAACTCCCGGAAAGAGGAGTTTATATGCACTAAATGAATTCCTCCACTTTTTTCCCTTACTTCCTGCCATCTGAATTTTGGCCCCAACCACTCCTCTAAATCTGTTCAGGTCATTAAGGTGACCAGTGCTCTCCCAATCATCCAGTCCAATCGATGCTTTACAGCCCTTTTCACATTTATTTCTTGGACTACCAATGACCTGACTGCCCTGGTTGTCTGGGCTCCTGCATCTGTTCTTCTTCTACCCTCCCTTTAAGTGTCATGTTTTCCCTGGATCCTAGCCTAGGTCTTCTCCTTTCTCTTTTGCACTAGTGATGAACAAATTCTTTTGCAAGACTTAGGACAAGTAAAAAAATTTTCTTTATTGAGGTACAGTTGATTTACAATATTATATTAGTTTCACATGTACAACATAATGATTCAATATTTTTATAGATTATACTCCATTTAAAGTTGTTACAAATAATGGCTGTATTTCCCTGTGCTGTACAATATATCCTTGCTGCTTATTTATTTTATACATAGTAGTTTGTAACTCTTAATCCCCTACCCCTATCTTGCCCCTCCCCCCTCCCCTCTCCCCACTGGTAAGCACTAGTTTGTTCTTTATATCTGTGAATCTGTTTCTGGTTTGTTATATTCACTAGTTTGTATTACTTTTTAGATTCCATATATAACTGAAAACATACAGTATTTGTCTTTCTCTGTCTGATTTATTTCACTTAGCATAAAACCCTCCAGGTCCACCTATGTTGTTGCAAATGGCAAAATTTTATTCTTTTTTATGGCAGAGTAATATTCCATTGCATACATATACCATGTCTTCTTTATCCATCCATCTGTTGGTGGACACTTAGGTTGCTCCCATGTCTTGGCTATTGTGAATAATGCTGCTATGAGCATTGGGTGCATGTGTAGGACATGTAAAGTGTCTATGGGTTCCTTCCAATCCCATAGATACACTACTGTGCTCTACCTGGACTGAAATCCTTGGCATTTCCCTGCACAATTTCTCTGTATGGAATGCTGTCCCTCCCATGTCTCCTCTCCACCTTCCTTGGCTGCCTGTGTGTGTGTATGTGTGATTCTCCTCTGTGCGGTCACCTGATTCCCCACAGTCTGCTAATGCATTCACTTGCTTGGTGTTTACAGGCACTGTGCCAGGCCCTGGAGAGGCTGCTGCCAAACAATGACAACTAATACTTCATAGCACCTGCTCAGTACTGTTCTAAGTAATTTACATACACACTTGAAAATCCCCAGCAACTCATTAATCAGGCACTATTACTAATCCTTGTTTTACAGATGAGGTTAAAGATTGGGAGTGGAATCCATGTGTCCCGGCAGTAGAACCAACTCTTAACCACCCTACTCTTGTGCCCCTTATGGAGAGTTAAGACCTGGCTCCAGTACTTTCCACCCTGTTCCCAAGAACAGAGCACAGCCTCTGTTACTGCATTTTCTGTGGGGCTTTTCAATTGTTTGACTATGTCTCTGCTGTCTTTGAGTTCTTCGAGGGCAAGAATTTTATCTTTGAAATTGCTGAGCCAGCAGAAGACCAGATCACAGTAGCACTTGATGAATGCTTAGCATGACGATGAATAAACCTCTACCCTCCACCCTAGAAGAGTAACAAAGTTTACGCATGAAGAATTATAAACAAAAAGCCCTTACCCTTTCTCCCTCTGGTGACAGCATCGCTAAAATATCATTAGTGTAAATCTTTTCTGGCTCTGCATCCATGCCAGGAATTCTTCCCTCAGTCTGAGGCATTAGAGCAAATTCGAGCTTTGAAATGGAGTCGAAGCATTTCCTTAAGTGTGGCTGCACAGCTTGGGGATTTCGTGTCTGGGCCAAAATCTCCAGAAGCTCATCATTTGACAAGAAGTAAAATCTAGATTAAAGAATATACTTAAAAATGTAACTTGAAACTGAAGCAAAGCCTTATATGAACATGAAAGATAAATCCCTTAGCCACATCTCTTCCCCATACACTGATTTCCTGGACCTCTATCCCATGGGTCCGGGTCTGGGAGGCCACATGTCTCTAAATATGATTTTTATAAAGATTAGTGTGGATGCATCTCAAACATCTGGAATTAGTGCCTGGTACATAAAAGGTAGATATTTTTAATAAAAATTGTAAAGATGCTAGCACTTGCTAAGATACTGATTTGGTTGTATGTCTGCTACTTGGCTTTGAGCTCCTAGAGTGAAGATATATTACTTGTTTTCCCTAGAATCTGGCCTTGTACCTCACATATACCTGGTATTCAATACATAATTTGTTGAATAGATGAATGGGTGGCTGCAGGAACCTTATTTGGTTGTGTGACTACACACATGTGGGCCATGCTGGTGTGATCCTGCCTGGGATTTTCTTAGATACTGCCCAACAGGGCCATTTGGAGACATGAAGATACCCTAGGGAAAAAAAACTGGAGAAGGGGCACACCTGGATGCCCAGGGATGAGAGAGAGGGATGAGGGTCTGGCTGGAGAAGACACTTCACTCCTGTGGAGGAAGCTGCCTATGAGAGATCCCTTGGGATTGGAGGGATCCCATTAGCACGTGGAAGGCCCCACGTGAGAGAGGGGCCAGTTGGGTACCAGCCAAGTCAGGCTTCTCCTGCCGTGTTGCCTCTCCTCCCTTTCCTGCCCCCAAACTGGAGACCTCAGAAACCTAATAGGAAGTGGGGAGGGTTGATGACACACATCCTCATCATCACTAAAGCCTTCAGCCTTGCAACAGGTTTAGGCCAGAGAAGGGGGATGTTTTCACTTTGAAAGAAGTTCAGAGTTTTGATTATTATAGATCATTTAATGGGTTAAAGTAATGAGAACTTTTTGCACTATTATCAGAGAATGACCAGAAAATTCATGAGGCCTGCTCAAGATTTTGGCCAGCGACAGGAAGAAACTAGCCCCTAGTAGGGACTACAG
The DNA here is from genome assembly GCF_965194825.1 of Balaenoptera physalus. Taxonomy (NCBI): domain Eukaryota; kingdom Metazoa; phylum Chordata; class Mammalia; order Artiodactyla; family Balaenopteridae; genus Balaenoptera; species Balaenoptera physalus. The sequence goes on from NC_138894.1 coordinate 17,750,918, forward strand.
AGGCTGTCATTAGAAATAAAGATGTTTTGGGTTGCACCCTATTAGTCTTGCTTCTTTAAAATACCACATACAGTAATAATTTGTACCCCTGCCTGTTTTCAACTAATGAAACAGATAACTGTCAAGATTGGACTATGAGCCCTGTGGGAGAAGGAACAGTGTTATATTCACCTTGTGTCCCCAGAACCTAATTTGGTCCATGGCTCATAGTAAGCCTTCATTAAGGCTTGGAGCATGAAATCAGTGGTGTACAGAGCCTCCTGACATAATAACACTGTAGACCTAGTTGATGTAATTCCAAACAAAAGGAAAAATAAAAGCTGATGATTTTTGGTGTTCAATATTATCACAGGTAAATTTGTGTCCAGATTTCTTTAAAGATCAAAACAGTGTACAGATTTTCTCTGGTCTTGGTAGACTCAAGTTACGGACCACTGATTTAAGAGTGAAATAAAAGGCACATTCCAAACCTCAAACTCTTCTGTCTTTTCCCATGTTGCCTGAATCTGTTAAACTCAATCAACTCTCCCAGCTCTTGGATATCTTGTGCACACACATACCCTGTCCTGGTACCCAGCAACAACCCCTCTTACCCAAGCAACCCATATAAGCACCTAACCCTGGCTGACTCAGTGCTTGTCCTAGGAGAGACCTTAACAGCCATTTCCTTTACATCTAACAGGAAAAATCCATGAAAGATGAACCATTTTTTGATATTGTCTATGTTACGGTACAATGTGCCCCCAATGACTGAAGTACGGAGCACTTGCTACCATCAGGTAGTCATAGTGTAGTCATATATAATTATATTGAAATGGTGTATTTACATGACTGTCCACCTGTTAACCACGAGCTCCATTAGAGTGGGGATCTGGCCTTTTCTTCTTTGTATTTTTATCACTGAGCAAAACATTTGGTATGTTTCTAGAATGAATGGATGAGTAAAAAATTTCATTTGGAATTTGTGAAATGACCTCTTAGACGACTTCTACAGTAACCCTCTTAGGCCACCAATTAACCTAAAGAAACCAGCTCAGGCAACAAAGGTCTCTAACTTTTTACATACCCATCTGTGGACACACACACACATGCAGGTACACACATACACACCCAGCAGTGAAACGATGCTGTGATCAAGAATCCTTCCAGCACCTTGGGTACTTATCCACTTAAACCAAATATTGTATATTTATCCTTGACATTTACACGCCCCAATCAAGATATTAACCGGATTGCTATTATGAAATACCTTTCTTGTTTCCCTCTTTGGTTCCCTGATGTTTTGATTTTATAGTTTGTTTTTAAATATATCCTAACAAATTAACGGATACTCTTAACTACTAAAAAATATTGTTGGTAGCTTTATAAACTTACCTTGGAAAGATAACTCTTTTTGATTCTAAATATGCCTCTAGACACTTCTGAATTTGGTCAAGTAATGCATTATTATTTTGAAAAGTCTCCAGAAGTCCTGTTCATTGAAAAAAAAAAGGTATTGGTAAAGTTGTGTTAAAATAAATAGAGAATATAATTTTAGGTGGAAGTAAAATATGATATTAACATTTTTAAAGTTTTGGTTTTATTTGATGAAAGAATGGTCGAATAACTCAAAATTGGGGGGGGTTGGCTAAGAATGTTAACTATAACTTTTAATAATAACATTAATTTTGATATTTGCCACAGATGAACAGGTAATTAATTTGAAACCTTTTTATCTGGCACCCCCCACTTTTGGGGGCTGGAGGTGCACAAACCAAAGCCAAACTGTTGCCATTCTCTAAACACTACATATTCTCTGTCACTTTCTTACCCATGTCTTCTGTTTTTTCTGCCATATTTAGATGTAAAAAAATTGTGGCAATAGCATCCTATGTCTTTATCACTAAACTGTAGCACCTTAAGGAGCAAGATTCATGTCTCACTTGATGTTGATGTTTTGGTGTGTATCACAGTGCCTGGCTTCCCCACCTGTCTGAGAATCAAATCCGGTTTTTTCCATGGTCTCCAAGTCTCTACGTGATCAGTGACCTAATCCAATCCCCAACCCGCCACCCAAGCACACTCACCTCTCTGGCCTCACTCCTAAGCCCTCTCCTGTGGGCTGCACTCCACCCCACTCTGGCGTCCTTGGTGACAGTCACGTACGCTAAGCATGCTCTTACCGCAGGGTCTTTGTTCTTCTCTCTGCCTTTAACAATCCTCCCTTAGATCCACGAACCTGTTTCATTTCCTCATTCCTGCAGATTTCTACTCAAAAGCCACTTTATCAAAAAACTCCTTTCAACTCTCTCACACACACACACACACACACACACACACACACACTCACACACACACACACACACACACACTGCAGCCCCCAACTACTCTCTAGCGCCTTTACCCTGCTTAATTTTTCTTCACTGCTTTATCATCACCTGAAATGATATATACAGGTCCACACTCCTTTATCTGAAATCCCTAGGACCAAATGTATTTTGGATTTTTTTTTTTAATTTCAAAAGTTACATTATATAACAAAAGTCCAGTTGGCACTGGGGCAGCACTCTGTAATAAAACACATTAATATTTTTGCAGCAAAAGGTTTGAATATGCACATTAAGTGGATGTGCTAGGCAAGATAAAGATCTCTCAGATATATCCATGTCCTAATCCCGAGGACGTGAGAATATGTTAGTTTTTATGGAAAAATGCACCTGGCAGATGTGGTTAAGTTACGGATCATAGGATGGGGAGATTATCTTGGATCATGCAGTGGGCCCAGTGTAATCCCAGGGGTCTTTTTTTTTTTTCTTTTTTCTTTTTTTTTGGCCATGCTGCACAGCTTGCGGGATCTTAGTTCCCCAACAAGGGATTGAACCCGTGCCCCCTGCAGTGGAAGAGAGGAGTCCTAATCACTGGACTGCCAGGGAATTCCCCACAGGGGTCTTTATAAGAGAAGGAGATGTGATGGCAGAAGAAGAGGCTGGAGTGATGCAGTTCTGACTGGAAGGGGACCAGGAACCAAGGATTGTGGGCAGCCTCTTGAAGCCCCAAAGTTTTAAGGTTTTCGATTTTATCATCCCATAGAGTTTTTCCTGCCTGTTTATGTTTTATGCAAGAATCTTTGGGCAAAGAGTATAGTCCAGCAGGCTGCCTCTGCTTGACAAGGAAGCTCTCTGTCCGTGTCACCAGGATAGGCAATGTGCTGCCATTTGCAGAACAACAATCAATCCTGCTGAGGCTGTGATACAAACCGTAAAGTTCAATCACCATGTATGTGTAATCACCCGGAAGGACTTTGATTCCATATCCTTAGAAACAGAACTTACTAAAACACATTTCAACTGCATAGCACAGGGAACTCTACTCAATACTCTGTAATGACCTGTATGGGAAAAGAATCTAAAAAAGAGTGAATATATGTATATGTATAACTGATTCACTTTGCTGTACAGCAGAAACTAACACAACATTGTAAATCAACTATATTCCAATAAAAATTAATCTAAAAAATAAATAAAACACATTTCAACCCTGAGATTAGAATTACCATTAGTGGCAATATTCGTAAGTGGTCTTAATGAATTACTTAAAATACGGTGTGGAAATTTTTATGGTTATAAGTCTGTGAGAACTTTAACAGAATAGGTCAACTGAATGTAAATGTATTTTTTGTAGCCTAAATTGTGAGATGGAAGCATCACTGATACTCTGTGGCAGGATCCCCCAATTCTAAAAACAGCAAAAGAAGTAGATTCTTTTGTGCCAAAACTATGAACTGAGCTGAAAGATGATGATGATGATGACGATAATAATAATACTAATAGTAATAAAATAACAACAACAGTGTCCAATTCACATTGTTTAGCAAGAGTGTCAAATGTACTACAAATGTTCCTGGTCATCAACGCTGACTGGAATCAAGGGTTGAATGTACCACATTTTATTAGAATCTTACAGGTGATGGACATTTTAAATAACTTAAAAGTCCTTTGTGGTTTCTTTTTTACCTGGTTGAGTAGCTGCTCGGAGAGCGTTAGGCAGCCGGTTCACCTTCCTCATGATTTCTTTCCATGACTTATCCACTTGAAGGAACATCTTGGCTTCTGCAGGTAACTGCCTCTGAATATCTGGAGCATTAAAAATACTCTCTAGGTAGAGCCAGTTTCTCTGGCAGTTCAGCCACTCTTCCTAGGAGAAAAATAGGGACATTACCAGATTTTTAACCTCAGATTGAAAAAATACAGTTACATTAAAAATAATTACATGGGGATTCCCTGTATCTTTTTCCTTTTGGCAGCTTCTCACAGTTCCTTTGAAATGAAACCTCATTAAAAGGTCCAAGTCTTACCTCAGCCTAATTTCAACCCATTTTTTGTACTGAGTAGAGTTATAATGAGTCTACTACTCTGTGGTAACCAGAATGGACCCAGAGAAAGAGGATTAAAATGCCCAGAGGAGACACTCTAGGTGGAGGCAAGATGCTTACTTAAAGGAATCTGAAGGTTTGGGAAGTGGTAAGTTTAGTGACTTACTATTTCCAAATATAAAAATGGTTAGCAAAAAAGGGTTTCTTTTTTTTGCCTCAATTATGTCTATTATTCTTCCCTCTCCCTCTTTTTAGAAGAAATATGATTCATTTTCTTCAATTAAAAAAGTAAAACCTGCTTGTAACAGAACATGTGGCAAAGACAGAACACTGGGAGGAAGAAGAAAATCACGCATCACTTTCCTCCTAGAGACAATCGCTGTTAATCAGAGAAAGCAGAAGTGCAGGGTCAGATCTAAAGTCTATAGACCTCACCGTTTCTCTGCACCTCCTGCCATCGCATGTGTGGGCCTGAGATCCGTGAAACGGTTTCTTGCGTCTCACTCTAGATTTGGGGGCTATGCTTAAGCCCTAATGTCCCAACCACTCCTTGGTTTATTTCAGGTCTCACACTTTCTATACACTTAATTCTCTGGAGGGTCCCTACTATTCAGCACTGCTTCTTTTAAGGACCTTCTATGGAAACATGCCGTTTACTTTGATCTAAATTTAGTCTCTCCCTTCATGGGGCTCAGCCATCAGTACAGAAGGCTGGACAGGCGTCAGATTAAAAAGTGTCCATTGAAGAGGATGGATGCACCATAAAGATCTCTATGAAATGAGGACGGAACAAATTGCCTTTTCCTACTTAGTACCTTTATTATTTCACAGATAACTTTTCATATTAGAACGTATAAAAACCACAACATAATTAAATCAAGGTAAAAAAATGAAGTCTAAGAAAGAGATTGGATGGGAACAAAGTGAGACCAGAGTACGTGGGTTCTTTATTATGGAATAATCTGAGGTTGAATAAAATAAAGAGAAGGTGTGTATGACAGGAAGGGTGCCAAGGAGACTTCAAGCAGCAGTGAGTATTTGTCTAGTAAATATGTGGTTGCTGTGGCAAGACTCTTAAGGTGGGCCCCAAGACCTGGGCTTCCTGCCCTTGTGTGATCCTCTCCCCTTGAGTGTGGGTGCCACCCGTGACTTACTTCTAGCTATGGAGAATATGGCAAAGATAACAGGATGTACACAGTTATGTGTACAGTACACAAGGCTGTAACCTCTGTCTTGCCAGGAGACTTTCTCTTCCCTGCTAGACTGATGGAGCAAGTGTCTTGTTGAGGAAGTCCACATGCAAAAAAACTGTGGGCAACATGGAGGAGCTGAGGATGGCCTCTGGTTGACAGCCTGTGAGAAAATGAAACCTCCAGTCCCGGTATTGCAAGAAAATGATTTCTGCCAACGTCCTTCCTCAGTTGAACCTCTGATGAGAACCCAGTCCTGGCCCACATCTTGACTGAACCCTCATGAGACCCTGAGTATAAGACCCAGTTAAGTTATGAGCTCCTGACCCACAGAAACTGTGGGATTATAAATGTAGATTGTTTTATACCACTAAGTTTGTGGTATTTTGTTTCACAGCAATAATAACTAATACAAGGGTGATGGTATAGTCTTGCAAAGAAAAGTTCAATATATTTGCATTTTCCTTACATTTTGAGCATAATAAAATGTCAATAATTAAATCTTATATCTAAACTGTACAATATTTAAGTGACTGAACAAATGATTTCTAAATCCAATTCTCTGAGTCCATGAACTGAAATTATCCTTACTCACCAGTGTTTGATTAAACAAAGCAAGTTGTTTCTGCCAGTCATCCACTCGAGTTTTCAGTGGGCCAATGTAACGTGATGAGGCAATGGCTGCAATGTTGATGGTGCTGTCATCAAGAAGGACCTTTAAGGAAAGGTGAAGAAAATACATGCGACACCATGTGTTTTTGCTTTCAAAGATAATTACAGATATTTAATTCCAACAGCCCATTTATTTATTTTTATTTTTACTTTAAAAATTTTAATTTTATATTGGAATATAGTTGATTTACACTGTTGTGTTAGTTTCAGGTGTACAGCAAAGTGATTCAGTTACACACATACATGTATCCATTCTTTTTCAGATTCTTTTCCCATATAGGTTGTTACAGAATTTTGAGTAGAGTTCCCTGTACTATATATACAGTAGGTTCTTGTTGATTATCTATTTTATATATAGTAGTGTGTATCTGTTAATCCCAAACCGTTTAAAAGCCAACTTTTTGAATAAACAGCTTAATCTCACTTACTGTTTCCCACCCATCCACTTCCCCTCCTCCTCTCCTTCACTAGGGCTTACAATGCACTATGATGTTCTCTTAAATGTCACCAAGGAACTTCTGATTGTCAAATCCTGGCTGTTTCTGTAATTATTAATGGCACACATTTCTGTTTAGCTCAGCACTCTTCTCTAGTCTCCCCCCTACAAGGTATCTGGTACCTTCTTTATATCATTTGGTCATCCAGGTCTTTATTTCTCAAAGTGCTCAAAACTTGAAAAAGTAAGTGCCTTCCCTACCCAATGAAACATCACTTTCCCTCAATTATCTTGAGGAAGAGGGAAAGTGAACTCATTCATGTCAAGCTCTGGATGATTACAGACAGTTTTCCCTCTACCTCCCCCCTCCCCTACTCCTTCCCCTTACACCACAGCACCCCTCGCAGAACATGTACATTTAAAAAAATGTGTCTGCTAATCTAAAGGATTTTAATTGCTCTATTTAAACTATAAACTTCTTGAGAGCAGAAGCCCCATCACCTGGCATAACTTGGCCTCATACTGACTGATTTCCATCTTGGGTCTGCTCTCCCCTTCACTGCACAGAGTGACGTCTGGTCTTGCTCTTCCAGACTACACCTGGCAAAGCCATTTCATCTCTAATTCTGGTCTGGGTACACCCTAACATGCCAGGGTTTTGCTTTTCTAAAAAAAAATTTATTGAAGCATAGTTGATTTATAATATTGTGTTAATTTCTGCTGTAGAGCAAAGTGATTCAGTTATACATATGTGTACATTTTTTTCATATTCTTTTCCATTATGGTTTATTACAGGATATTGAATATAGGTCTCTGTGCGGACTTTGCTTTTTAAATTGAGTCATAATTCCCAGATTCTTTTACTAAACAAATGTACCCTTTGGATTTTAAGTCACTAAGAATATTCCAAACACATGGGTTAGATTTATCTTCTTTTGTTGTTAATAGAGCATGACCACCTACTCCCAATTTCAAAAAATTCAAGTGAATTTAGTTTCTTAGTATGATCTAAACCTAAAATGCTCATTCACGCTTCTTTGCCTCATTTAAATGGTTTAAAATGCCTTCCATTCTCATCTATGCCTATCAGACCCCCAGATTTTTAAGGTCCAGCATGACTTTGCTGGTCTAGGAAGGATTCTCTGATCACTTCAGCCACAACTGATCTCTTTGCTTTTATAAATTCCTCAACAGTTATCAACTACAAGATTATAACTCTTATATATATATATGACATATCTATTGCTTTGCTAAATATTTCAGGTACAAGTATTCATGTCAATTATTCATATTCATATCTTGTCTTCCCAATTAGATTTTTCCTAGTTTAATAACTCTCATATTTCAGTCCTTTATCATAATCTCCCACAGAATATTTAGGACTAGGTCTCACAAGAACCTTCAACATAAGTTTCAATAACCCAGTTACCCACCTGTATGTCATCTGTGCCACCCAGGATAAACACATCTTTGGAGTCACGGTGAGGGAGGACGACAAATTCAGTTGTTTTCCAAGAATCCTCCACCTTAGAAATAGTTCAAGTCTTAGGATAGCTCAATTAATTTGTGTGTAGGTACTTGATAAATGCATGTGGAATGAAATAAGTGAAAACTCCATAATTATCCTAATCTCCTCCTGCCTTTAAAATTCTTAAAATCTTCTAGGTTAGATGACAAAGATTTGCTTAATTTTATTGAATAACATTAAAACATATGAATAATTTGTGATACTTTAATGTGTATTCCCTCCCACTTCATGCTTTAATTAAAAGAAAAAAATTCTTTTTACATAGATGGTTGGAAGATGTGTGTTTTTGGGTAAGGAGGTTAAATATCCTAAGTAGAGTAATCTTCTCAATGTGCTTTTGAAGCATTTTGTATAGTTAGTCTTCTCTAGTATGTAAGTTCGAAAGATAATGTATTTTGGCATAAGAGATCTTCCTTGGTATGTGGTTCTTTATATAAAGCATGCAAATTTGTTGCCATCAAGTTCCTGTTGGATTATAAGCTAAGCAGAAAGAAGATATTTATAGAGGTGATAACAATAATAATGATATAAATGTAAGGAAACAGCACAAGGATAACTGATAATGAGAGGGTGAAAGCTGCAATGTTGAAAAACCCATTCAGATAAAACAAAAGTTGATGATCTCATTGAATATGAAAACCTTTACATTCCCTGATCTTCAGAATACACATTTTTCAGGTTTACCTTTTTAAGAACTGTTTCTAAGGCAGCTTCTCCAGAAGCCTGTCCAGAAATGTCTTGGATTTCTCGGCCAAAGTCAAAAACATGCAACTCAGAGAGCTTCTCCAAGGTTAATGGAATGTCAAGGTCTACTAGGGTGGCATCAACTGTTTGTTCAATAGCTGCCCAATGTCTAGGCTTCAGAGTTGGGTTCCTCAGGTTAATGATAACTGGAAGCTGGAAAACAAAACACTCTCAGAGACACCATCCTTTTTATCTTAAAAACAGCCCAAGGCTTCTGGTTTCAATTTGGGCACATAAAGAGCTGGAAAGAACACCAATGACACCCTTACAACAAAGAAAAATCTGCACAAACTGCAAGTTAATGACTTGTATTGAACCCATCAGAAAAGTGAGGCTGCAGGGAAACTAACTAAGTCAAAATTTGAAGAGACACTGGTACCCACAGTTTTCTCCACAGCAAGAAACAGGACCTGAGAATTTGCTTACCAAGGAGAGATGCCTTCGGTTGCCATTTAAACTAGTTAGAAGATGTTGCTGAATTTTAAAAATAAGTTGCTAAGACTGAATGTAGGGTAGCATGAGAGTGTGAAGTCCCTGGGGGCTACAAATATAGAGGTGTTCACAGAGAAGATTGGGAAGAATCCTAAGAAAGCTTATCTTATGGCGCTGGCTGAGGGAGGGAAACAGTTGCCACTACTGTAACTCTAACCAACCAATCTCTCCTACCTTCCCTATGGAACAACAAAAATTATTACCTTAAGGCATTGGTGATAACTCATTGTAGGTATCTGTACATAACTGGAGAAACAGAACAGAAAAAAAAAAAAGCTCCACCCATGGAGGAGGGACAGAAATACATTCTAAGCTTATTACTAAAGCTGGAGGAGGGGCAGGAACAACTGTGAAGCTCAGAATTTTGCGAACAAGGAACACAGTGCTTTGTTAGGATAGAAACTTAATCAGAACACGAGGGAATATCCCTCCTCGCTTCTTCCACCAGGCTAACAAGTACTGAGTAAAAATAACAGTGGAATAGAGAGTGGAAAGCTGCAAGATACAGATTTTCTCTGGGCATAAAATGAAAGAATGACCCAAGGTCAGGGAAAACAGCAATTGAAAAAATGACCTTTGGCAAACCAGACCAAACTAAACACAAGGTATCACTAGAACAATTTGAATACTGTGGTATACTGAGGGCAGCCACAGCAACATCAAACTTCAAATCTAGTCGAATTTCTAACCAGATTTAATATAACATGCCACACAGAAGGTCAAGCAGAAGGAAAGGCATTATCATTTCCAGGCATAAAAATTATTTACTTCAGTATCTACTGTTCTGCATAAGATGTCTGGATTTCAACAAACATTTAAGAAGTATGTGAAAGGGCAAGGCAAACATACATCCAAAAAGATACAAAATTAATCAGAATCACACTCAAATCTGACACATGTGTTGGAATTAACAGATAGAACTTAAACTAATTGTGATTAATATGTTAATGGATCTAATGGAAAAGGTAGACAACATGCAAGATCAGACGGGAAATGTCAATGAAATGATGGAAACTATAATTAAAAATCAAATGGAAATGTTAGAAATGAGGAAGACAGTAAGAGATACAAAGAATGTCTTTGATGAGATGAACACAGCCAAGGAATCCGTGAATTTGAAGGTAAGTGAGTAGAAATTACCCAAACTCATACACAACGAGAAAAAACAGCGAAACGCTCGCCTGCCCCCTCCCCCCAAACCTAGAACAGAATATCCATGAGCTTGGTACAATATCAGATGGTCTGACATACATGTAATAGAAATCCCAGAAGGATAAGAGAGATAGAAAACACAGCAGAAGAGATATCAAAGAAATAATGGCTGCAATTTTTTTCAAAATTAAAGGCAGACACAAAACCAGAGATCCAAGAAACTCTAAGAACATCAAGCAGGATAAATATAAATGGTAAACAATAATAACATACACCCAGGCATATCACATTTCATACTGCAAGAAACCAAGAAAAAGAGAAAAATTTGAAGGCAGCCAGACAAAAAATACATATTATCTACAGAAGAACAAGGATAAGAACTACAGCAGACTTCTTGTCAGAAATCATGCAAGTAAAAAGATAACAAAAGGATACTTTTACATTGTTGAAAGAAAAAACAAAATCTGCCGACTCAGAATTATATACCAGTGAAAATATCATTCAAAATAAAGGATAAAGACTTTCTCAAAACAAAAATTTGGGGAATTCCTTGTTAGCATACCTACTCAGTAAGAAATATTAAAGGAAGTTCTTCAGGCAGAATGAATATGCTATGGGTCAGAAACTTTGATCCATACAAAGAAATGAAGAACATTGGAAATGGAATAGATGTAAAATAAATTTCATTTCCTATTTTTATTCTCCTAAAAGGTAACTATAAAAAACAAAAATAGTAGCAACATGTAGTGTTTATACTACATATAAAAGTAAAATACATGACAACATTAATACAAAGGATGAGAGGGAGGATTGGGAGTATGGTATTATAAACTTTTTACACTATACATGAAGCAGTATAATATTATTTGAAGGTTGATTTGGATTAACTGAAAATCTATATTTTAAATCTAGGACAACCACTAAAAATTGCTTTAATGAAGTATGAATAATAACTCCATAGAGAAGATAAAATGGAATCATAAAATGTATACAATTAAATCAAGAGAGGAAAGAAAAAGAGGAAAAAAGAAACAACAAACAAATAAAAAACCAGCATGATGACAATTTTAATCCAACCATATAAATAATATTCTAAATATTAATGGTCTAAACATGTCATTGAAAAGACTTTTAAAAAGCAGATTGGATAGAAAAGCAGGAACCTATTTTATGCTGTCCAAGAAATACTTTAAAGACATAGAAAAGTTAAAAGTGAAAAAATGGAGAAAGTAATATCATGAAAACTCTAAAAGAAATATATACTAACTATATTAATTTCAGATAATGCAGACTTCGGAAGAAGAAATCTTATAAAAAATAAAGAGGGAAAATATATAAATGATAAGAGGGTCAATTCTCCAAGAAGAAATAGCAATACTAAGTGTGAATACACCTAACAACGGAGCATCAAAATAAATAAAGCTCCACTGTCTTGAGATGTAGTATCCTCTTAAGTTATTTGGAATTTTTCTTTATAGAGGATTTGTCTTTTATCCTTTGTCTATCTATCTACCTATTTATCTATCTATTCATCCACTCAGTTACTTACTTATGTCAATATGAACTCATGGATATTTATTTTATAATTTGGGTTATAACACAATATTGTATTATTTATTGTTTGGTCAAATCATTACAACTTGGGCCATTGAAAATTCTTTCACTTGGTTTCTGTGTCTCTTAAATATAACTCGTCACTTTTTTTCTTCTTTTTTTCACCAACGATAGAGAATCTATTCTATTTTATTTTTTATTTTTTAAATTTTTTTCATGTTTTTATAAAATATCTTTATTGGCGTATAATTGCTTTCCAATGGTGTGTTAGTTTCTGCTTTATAACAAAGGGAATCAGTTATACATATACATATATCCCCATATCTCTTCCCTCTTACATCTCCCTCCCTCCCACTCTCCCTATCCCACCCCTCTAGGTGGTCACAAAGCACTGAGCTGATCTCCCTGTGCTATGAGGCTGCTTCCCACTAGCTGTCTATTTTACATTTGGTAGTGTATATATGTCCATGCCACTCTCTCACTTTGTCCCAGCTTACCCCTCCCCCTCCCCATATCCTCAAGTCCATTCTCTAGTAGGTCTGTGTCTTTATTCCCGTCCTGCCCCTAGGTTCTTCAGAACTTTTTTTTTTTTTTAGATTCCATATATATGTGTTAGCATACGGTATTTGTTTTTCTCTTTCTGACTTACTTCACTCTGTATGACAGACTCTAAGTCCATCCACCTCACTACAAATAACTCAATTTCGTTTCTTTTTATGGCTGAGTAATATTCCATTGCATATATGTGCCACATCTTCTTTATCCATTCATCTGTTGATGGACACTTAGGTTGCTTCCATGTCCTGGCTATTGTAAATAGAGTTGCAATGAACATTGTGGTACATGACTCTTTTTGAATTATGGTTTTCTCAGGGTATATGCCCAGTAGTGGTATTGCTAGGTCATATGGTAGCTCTATTTTTAGTTTTTTAAGGAACCTCCATACTGTTCTCCGTAGTGGCTGTATCAATTTACATTCCCACCAACAGTGCAAGAGGGTTCCCTTTACTCCACACCCTCTCCAGCATTTATTGTTTGTAGATTTTTTGATGATGGCCATTCTGACCGGTGTGAGATGATATCTCATTGTAGTTTTGACTTGCATTTCTCTAATGATTAATGATGTTGAGCATTCTTTCATGTGTCTGTTGGCAATCTGTATATCCTCTTTGGAGAAATGTCTATCTAGGTCTTCTGCCCATTTTTGGATTGGGTTGTTTGTTTTTTTGATAGTGAGCTGCAAGAGTTGCTTGTATGTTTTGGAGATTAATCCTTTGTCAGTTGCTTCATTTGCAAATATTTTCTCCCATTCTGAGGGTTGTCTTTTCATCTTGTTTATGGTTTCCTTTGCTGTGCAAAAGCTTTTAAGTTTCATTAGGTCCCATTTGTTTATTTTTGTTTTCATTTCCATTTCTCTAGGAGGTGGGTCAAAAAGGATCTTGCTGTGATGTATGTCATAGAGTGTTCTGCCTATGTTTTCCTCTAAGAGTTTGATGGTGTCTGGCCTTACATTTAGGTCTTTAATCCATTTTGAGTTTATTTTTGTGTATGGGGTTAGGGAGTGTTCTAATTTCATTCTTTTACATGTAGCTGTCCAGTTTTCCCAGCACCACTTATTTAAGAGGCTGTCTTTTCTCCATTGTATATTCTTGCCTCCTTTATCAAAAATAAGGTGACCATATATGCGTGGGTTTATCTCTGGGCTTTCTATCCTGTTCCATTGATCTATATTTCTGTTTTTGTGCCAGTACCATACTGTCTTGATTACTGTAGCTTTGTAGCATAGTCTAAAGTCAGGGAGCTTGATTCCTCCAGCTCCTTTTTTCTTTCTCAAGATTGCATTGGCTATTTGGGGTCTTTTGTGTTTCCATACAAATTGTGAAATGTTTTGATCTAGTTCTGTGAAAAATGCCAGTGGTAGTTTGATAGGGATTGCATTGAATCTGTAGATTGCTTTGGGTAGTATAGTCATTTTCACAATGTTGATTCTTCCAATCCAAGAACATGGTATATCTCTCCATCTGTTTGTATCATCTTGAATTTCTTTCATCAGTGTCTTATAGTTTTCTGCATACAGGTATTTTGTCTCCTTAGATAGGTTTATTCCTAGATGTTTTATTCTTTTTGTTGCAATGGTAAATGGGAGTGTTCTCTAAATTTCACTTTCAGGTTTTTCACCATTAGTGTATAGGAATGCCAGAGATTTCTGTGCATTAATTTTGTATCCTGCTACTTTACCAAATACATTGATTATCTCTAGCAGTTTTCTGGTAGCATCTTTAAGATTCTCTATGTATAGTATCATGTCATCTGCAAACAGTGACAGCTTTACTTCTTCTTTTCTGATTTGGATTCCTTTTATTTCTTTTTCTTCTCTGATTGCTGTGGCTAAAACTTCCAAAACTATGTTGAATAATAGTGGTGACAGTGGGCAACCTTGTCTTGTTCCTGATCTTAGTGGAAATGGTTTCAGTTTTTCACCATTGAGGACGATATTGGCTGTAGGTTTGTCCGTCATTTTGTTTTTTGAGACTTCCTTACTTTCTGGCACCAGAGGATGCTCCAGGTTCATCTTGTATATTCTCTGACTCATCCCTAGAATCAGCCATTTCTATAAGGAACTCTGATTCATTTTATGGAAAATGGTATTAAAACCCAAGATCTGGACAAAGGATATGTTACTGCTGGAAGCAATGAGGGAGAACATAACTTCACCCCTTAAATGTAGGCTTTGCATAGAGACTTCCTTTCAAAGAATACAGTATGGAAAGTTGGGTAGTAATTTTATAGTGGGGAAAAATGCTACTTCAGTCATGTGATCAAGCTTAATATCATTAGTGAAAAGTCATGTTGATAGCATGTATCTTTAATAAGATGTGATAATAATAATACTTTACCCCTGTGGTCTTCCTTGCAAGAATCTATAACCCCAGTCTAATCATGAGAAAAACACCAGACAACCCCAAATTGACAGACATTCTATAAAATACCTGGCTAGTATTTCTCAGAACTATCAAGATCATAATAAACAAGAAAAGTCTGAGAATCTGTCACAGTCTAAAGGAGCCTAAGAAGACAAGACATCTAAATGTAATGTTTATCCTGGAAAGGATCCTGGGACAGAGAAAGGACATTAGATAAAAATGAGAAAATTCAGATAAAATATGGACTTTAATAATAATATAGTGACATTGTTTCATTAGATGTGGCAAATGTATCATACTAATGTAATATATTAACAGTAGAGGAAACTGGATTCAGGGCATATGGGAAACCTCTATATTTCTGTTGTAAGTTTTCTGAAAGTCTAAAATGATTCTAAAATAAAGAGTTTATTTAAAAATAAATGAGGCAAAAATTGATGTACAATAAGGGGAATTAGACAAATGCACAATTATAGTTGGCCATTTCAACATTCCTCTCTGAGTAACTAACAGAACAAATAGGCAGAAAATCAGTAAGGATACAGATGATCTGAACACTACCATCAGCCAAATTGACTCACTGAGCAATAGCAGAATACACATTCTTCTCAAGTGTATATAGAAGATGTACCAAAATAGACCATATTTTGGGTCATAAAGCCAATCTCAACAAATTAAAAGGACAGAAATCATAAAAGTATATTTTTGGACTATAATAGAATTAAAGTTCAAATCAGTAACAGATATCTTGAAAATCCCCAAATATTTTAATAATAAACAACATTCTTCTAAATAGGCCATATATCAAATAAGAAGTCTCAGGAGTATTAAAATATATTTTGAACTAAATTAAAATAAAAATACAATATATCAAAATTCACAAGATTCAGCTAAAGCAGTGACTAGACAGAAATTTATAGCATTAAATGCTTATATTAGAAAAGAAGAAAAGTTTCAAATCAGCAACTTAAGCTTCCACCATAAGAAATTTTGAAGAAATAAATAATTGAATGTAAAGCAAGAAGAAGAAAGGACATAATAAAGATTAGAGGAGAAATCAGTGAAGTGGAAAACATAAAAACTATAAAGAATATCAATCAACCCCAAAGCTGGCTCTTTGAAAAGGTCAAAGTGATAAATGACTAGCAGGACAAACCAAGAAAGAAAGGGAGAAAATACAAATTGCCAATATCAGCAATGAAAAAGGGGACATCATTATGGATCACACAGACTTTAAAAGGATAATAAGGAAATATTATGATAAACTCTATGTCTAATAAATTCAACAATTTGGATTAAATGGACCATTTCCTTGGAAGATACACTATAAAGTCCCCTCAAGAAGAAATAGATAACCTGAATAATTCAAATTGTATTAATGAAATTCAATTTTTTTGTTAAAATCCCTCCAAAAGAGAAAACTTCAAGCTCAGATAGTTTCACTCTTGAATTCTACCAAACATCTAAGTGAAAAATAATACTAATTCTGTATAATCTCCTGCAGAAAATAGAAGAGGAAGGAATACTCCCCAACTCATTTTATGAGGCAGTATTACCTCATAACCACACAATGATGTTACAAGAAAGGAAAACTAAAGATCAATGTCCCTCATGAATATAGGCACAAAAACATCCTCAAATAATATTAGTAATTTGAATCCAGCAATATAAAAGAGTATAGCACATCATGACCCAAGTGAGGTTCAGTTCAGGAATTCAAGCCTGCTTCAACATTTGACCATTGATAGATGTAATTCACCATGTTAATAGACTAAAGAAGAAAAACCATATGATCATAGGCATAGAAAAATCATTTGATAATTATCAACACCCATCTATGATAAAAAAAAAGAAACCTCTAAGGAAACTATGAAACTTTGTTACCTTAATATAGGGCATCTATAAAAAAATTTGACTAACAAACATCATACTTAAAAAGAGACTGAATATTTCCCCTCTAAGATACGGAACAGGACAAGGATGTTTTCTCTCACCACTCCTATTCAATATCATACAGGAAATCCTGGCCAGTGCAACAAGGCAAGAAAAAGAAATAAAAGGCACACAGATTGTAATGGAAGAAATAAAATTGTCTTTATTCACAGTTGAAATCATTTTCTACGTTGAAAATTCTGAATAATGTACAAAAATCTCCTAAAATTAAAAAGTGAATTTATTAAGATCACAGAATATAAGATCAATATACAAAGGTCAATAGTATTCCTACATACCAGCAATGAACACTTAGAATTTGAAATGAAAAACAATGAAATTTAAGATAACATAAGAGAATACTTAGTTTTAAATCTAACAAAATATGTGCAAAATCTGTACACTGAAAATTACAAAATGTTAATGAAAAGAAATAAAAGAAGACCTAACTAAATAAAGGGATAGGCAGGTAACAGATTAGAAAATTCAATCTTGTTAAGATGTCAATTCTCTGGAAATTGATCTATTGATTTGACACAGTCCACCTAAAATCCCAGCAATTTTTTATACATATGATAAGCTATTCTAACATTTACATGAAAAGGTAAAGGAATTAGAATCGACAAAATTGTGAAAAAGAAGAACAAGTTGGAGAACTTAACACTACCTGATTTCAAGACTTACTAGCTGTAGTTATTATCAAGAGAGCATGGTATTGGTGAAAGAATAGACTTACAGAACAACCAAACAGAATAGAGAGTCCAGAAACAGACTAAAAAATATAGTCAGCTGACTTTTGACAAAGATGCAAAGGTAAACAATGGAGAAAGAATACTCTTTTCAAATAATGGTTCTGGATCAACTGAATATCCATATGTAAAAATGTAAATAACTCAAAATAAATCATATACTTTAATTTAAAAAAAAAGGAACACTAAAAAACTTCCAGAAGAAAATACAGGAGAAACTCTGTGTGACCTTTAGGTTTGGCAAAAGTTTTTAGATTCTATACTAAAAAGATAATCTGTAAAAGAAAAAAATATTACTTGGACTTTTTTCAAATTTAAGCCTTTTGTTCTGTGAAAGTCACTGTTTAGGGACTAAAAAGACAAGCCACTGACTGGGAAAACTATTTTCAAGTTACATATTTGAAAAAGGACTTATATCATGACTATATAACACAACACTGCTAATCAACTATACTCCAATATAAAATAAAAATTAAAAAAACCTTTGCTGTTCTTCTATGAATTGTTAGACCCTAATGTCTTTAGAATGTAAATTCTAAAAACTTCTGCTGTGTAAAATGTATAAAAACTTTTTGGTGTGTCAAATATCATTTGTGTTACAAATTTTCAAGCTGGTAGTCTCTTTTACCATTACTTTGTGAGTACTATTTAATTACTATTTGAGAGTCAACAGAAGAATGAATGAACAAGGATCATCGTTGCCAATGGACACTGTTCTCTATATGTCAAAAATTAAATAAAATATAGATTTTAAAATTCCAAAAAAAAGAGAACTCTGAAAACTCACTAATAACAAAACAAACAACTCAATTAAAAATTGGGCTAATATTCAAACAGACATTTCAGCAAAGAAGGTAGATGGATGGCAAATGGACATGAGAAAAGATGTTCAACATCACTAATCATTAGAAAAATGTAAATCATCACCATTATGAGACAGTACTACACATTTATTAGAACAGTTAAAATTAAAACCAAACCAAACCAAATAAATAAACTCCCTATTGATAACAAGTGCTGGTGAGAATGAGAAACAACTAGAATTCTCATACAATTCAATTGCATGATTTGGCCAGTTGAAGAGAGGGATGCAGTCTATGCGTCTGCAATACAGTAGCTGAATTTTTCTGTTGTTTCTTCTCTCTGCAAAGCTGACTAATTTAAACAGGGAAGAATTCCTGGCTTTGGTCTCATTAGCATCAAGTAGTAACTGATTGACCTGGAGTTTTGGAAATAATTTCTACTAAACTTACCTTTTCTTTCATTTTTTCCACCTTACTTTTTAGCTGGGGCACTACACTGTTGGGTGGCAAGCCTTTTTCCAATTGAGTCACAAATTTGGCATATTTAGAAACTTGACTGTTTAGAAATTCTGGATCCAGGCAGTCAAATTTTGACTATGAAAATTGGGGGGAAAACAAAGAAGTTAAGACATATGATAAAAGGCAAACTTGAAATAGTAAAATTTTTTTACTCTACTCACATTTTTTGATAGCTATGCTGTTAAACCAAGTTGACTCTATATTTTGGAAATGCCTCTACTTATTAAGATTTCTAATAGTATATCAGGCATTGTTTGTTACTTTCATGTCTTTTTCATTACTTTTTCATTACTTTCATGTCTTTTTCTCCCATATCACCAAATGCAGTATTGCAATCCCTGTAATTTATTCCAGAGGGCCAACCATTGTAAAGTTACAAATAGCTAATTTTTACTCTTGTGACCTAGAAATGTCTCACCAAGTAGTCTCCTATTATTTGATCATGTAGCCCTTTAATATAACTGATTTAAACGTACACTCCAATGTATGCATGTATTTATAAATATATTTCTCAGTTACATAAACATGTAAGTGTACACATACATTATGTCAGATGGGCATATGGATTGATGGTAATAGAAAATTTGTAAAAATGAAGAGATATTCCATGCTCATGGATTGGAAGAATTAATATTGTTAAGATGTTTATACCACCTAAAGAAATCTACAGATTCAATACAATCCCTATCAAAATTCCAGCGGTATTTTTCACAGAAATACAACAAAGAATCCTAAAATTTGTATGGAACCACAAAAGACCCAGAATAGCCAAAGCAATCTTGAGAAAGAATAAAAAAGATGGAGTTGTCAACTCCTTGATTTCAGACTATCCAACTATCCAAAGTTATAGTCATCAAAACAGCATAGTACTGGTACAAAAACAGACACATATTAATGGAACAGAATAGAAAGCCCAAAAATAAACCCACACATATATGGTCAATTAATTTACAAGAAAGGAGTCAAGAATATACAATGGGGGAAGGACAGTCTTCTCAATAAATGGTGTTGGGAAAATTGGACAGCTAGAGGCAAAGGAATGAAACTGGACCACACACAAAAATAACTCAAAATGAATTAAAGATTTGAATCTAAGACCTGAAACCTAAAAACTCCTAGAAGAAAATATAGGCAATAAGCTTCTTGAGATGGGTCTTGGCAACAATATTTTGGATTTGACACCAAAAGCAAAGGCAACAAAAGTAAAATAAGCAACTACATCTAACTAAAAAGCTTCTGCACAGCAAAGGAAAGCATGAACAAAATGAAAAGGAAACCTATACTTAATGGGAGAAAATATTTGCAAATTATATATCTGATAAGCGGTTAATATCCAGAATATATAAAGAACTTAATAACAGAAAAACAACCTCATTAAAAAGAGGGCAGAGGATCTGAATAGACATTTTTTCCAAAGAAGACGTAACAGATGTCCAACAGGTACATGAAAAAATGCTCAACATCACTAATCATTGGGAAATTAAAATCAAAACCACAATGAAATACCACCTCACTCCTGTTAGAATGGTATCAGAAAGACAAAATAGAACCAGTGTTGGCAAAGATGTGGAGAAAAAGGAACACTTGTGCATTGCTAGCAGAAATGTAAATTGGCACAACAGCCATATGGAAAACAGTATTAACATTCCTCAAAAAATTAAAAATAGAACTACCATATGATTCAGCAATTCCATTTCTGATTATTTATCCTAAGAAAACAAAAACACTGATTCAAAAAGATATACAGACACCCAAGTTCATAGCAGCATTATTTACAATAGCCAAGAAATGGAAACAACCTAAGTGTCCATCAATGGATGAATGGATGAAGAAAATGTAGTATATGTATACAATAGACTATTATTCAGCCATAAAAAGAATGAAACCTTGTCATTTTTGACAACATGGATGGACCATGAGGGCTTTATGTAAAGTGATATAAGTCAGACAAAGAAAGACAAATACCATATGACCTCACTTGTATGTGGAATCCAAAAGCAAACAAAACAACAAAATAACTCATATGTAGAACCTAAAACAAAACAAAACAAAACAACTAAAACAGAACAAATTGGTAGTTTCCAGAGGAGGGGGGTGGGTGCGTGAAATAAGTGAAGGAGGTCAAAAGGTACAAACTTCCAGTTATAAAATAAATAAATCATGGGAATGTAATGTACAGCATGGTGACTATAGTTAATAACACTGTATTGCATATTTGAAAGCTGCTAAGAGAATAGATCTTGAATGTTCTCATAAGAAAAAAATTTTTGTAACTATGTGTGGCAACAAATGTTAACTAAACTTATTGTGGTGATCATTGTGCAATATACAGGAATAGTGGATCATTATATTTTACACCTGAAACTAACATGTCAAATATGCCTCAATTTAAAAAAAAGAAAATTTATAAACATTCATTTTTTTTCTGGATTCAACATTTTCTTTTTGCTCCCTAATGGGTCTTTTTGTATACTTCCTATGGTAAATTTGTCCCACTTTAGAAGCAACTGCTCTAATCTATGGTGGTAATCAGAAAACTCTCTAAGCTTCTTCTTTACTATTCAGGAGCATTTTCTACTTCTGAGATAAGTGATAAATGAGTTATACAAAAGCACTTAAAATTCTCTGATATAATAGTATATATATGTTTGCTTGTTTTCCACTTTCTCCACCAAAAGGTAAATTCTGTGAGGGTTTGGACTTTGTCCTTTTTATTCTCCACTGGTATCTACTGTACCTAGAACATTATCTGGGAAACATTCTTGTGTCACTGTGCCCAGATATATGACTTCTAATTATAGGCACCAGCATAGAGAAGCTGAACAAGCAAGTGTAAAACAATATTTGTGAAGTTGATGATATTTCTAACATGTCCATATCACACTTGAAAGAACAGATGGTCATCTACTCTGCCTCCTAGAGGGTTGACATTTGTTAAGGTTTGAACACAAGGGTAGACCCTAAAAACCAAGCCCTATGATACCTGGCCCCCTAATTTACTATTACTAGAATTTACTATTGAGCTCTCAAGGGAAGATCCTGGATCTCATTACTGGGATTCTATTCTATCACAGGGAACAAAATGGCTTTCTTTAAAAAAAAAAAAAAAAAAAAAGGACAGTAAGAACAGAACCTAGGCTAACAGAAATCTAATGTGTGTAGATCACGAATAAAATCCTACAATCCTTAATAACACTTGGCTGTAGTGTGTCGGGACAACATTGTGTTCAGAAACCACAAAGAAGTTAAATGCCATGCAGTGAGGTCCTTTGATGCTTCCTTCATTTAGCTATCTTATTTGGAGGACCTGAGAAACCTGCCTTACAATAATGTAGTCTTCTCTGTGGTACTTAAAGACTTGTGTGGCAGAAAGACCTTTGTGCATTTCACCAGAAAGCTGATAATAATTCCCATAAAATAACATTGCATGTTTTACTGAAATTAAGAATATACCAGCTTATTTTTTAAAAAAACTATAATTCATACTATTAGTATTCTAAGGTTAAATAATACAAAAATGATTTAAGAATTGAGAGGGTTTTTTTTAAATTTTTTACCTTTAACCATTCTTGTTGGAGTTGATCCCATTCAGATAAAGAATCCCAGAGCAATTGTTTGAGCTTCAATTCAGCACTAACTTCTTCCAAAGCTTCAAACTTGGACACTTCTACCTTTTAAAATATAATAAGCAAAATGTACTAGTTAATTTTCTGATATAGAGATCTTATGTTATCTTCCTTTCAGTAATTTTTGATACAGTGACACCTTAGCAGAATATGGGTGGGACCTAAATGGGAAACGAAAAGGAGAGACAGAAACAATGAAAAAACAAATCACAAAACCCCATGTATATTCAGATTTCTATTTGAGTGACAAAATATAATTCTTTATATTTCCTTAGAACTTAGAAATTTTCCAAAGACACAAATATTACAAGGATGCTAAGGGCATTCTTTCTCAAGTTGGATCATACATGTATATACCTGTCTGGTCTATTGGGTAAACAGATGAGTCTTTAGAGGCAATGATATCCTTTAGGGCTTATATCTTAGATGATAGAAGAGGGAGAGAATGTTTGTGTGGTAGTTGGTGGAGGGAATGGGGAGATTAGAGATGGAGCGAACAGCCTAGTTTCTCACCTATTTCTAACCCAGTGGACTGTATATGAACCCTAGACAGAGAAAGGTTACAAGAAAATCTGAAGAAGCTGTTTTCATGCCTTGGAGGTGGGAAAATCTCCAGGAAGTTGGTTGCATAGAAACTGTGAGCTTTGCAATAAGCTGGGGCTTTAAACATTCCATACAACAGCAGCAAAATACACATTCTTTTCAAGTGCATGCAGAACATTCCCCAGGATAGATCATATGATAGGCCACAAAACAAATCTTAACAAGTTTAAGAAGTCTGAAATCATATTATATTTTCCAGCCACAATGGTATGAAAATAGAAATCAACAACAAGAGGAAAGCTGGAAATTTTACAAATATTTGGAAACTAAACACCACACTCCTGAACAACCAATGGGTTATAGAGGAAATCAAAGGGAAATAAAAATAAATATCTTGAAACAAATGAAAATGGAAACACAGCACACCAAAACCTATGAGATGCTGCAAAAGTAGTTCTGAGAGGGAAGTTTATAGTAATAAATGGATATATTAAGAAAATAGAAAGATCTCAAATAAACAACTTGACTTTACACAACAAAGAGCTAGAAAAGGAGAACAAGCTAAGCCCAGAGTTAGCAGAAGAAAGGAAATAACAAGGATCAGAGTGGGAAAAAAAAATAGAGAACAGAAAAGCAATAGAAAAGATCAATGAAACTAAGAGCTTTTTTTTCTGGAAAGATAAACAAACCTTTAGCTAGACTAAGAAAAAAATAGAGATGATTCAAGGAAATAAAATCAGAAATGAAAGAGGAGACATTAAAATTTACACCTCAGGGGGACCTTCAAGATGGCAGAGGAGTAAGACGTTCAGATCACCTTCCTCCCCACAAATACATCAAAAATACATCTACATGTGGAACAACTCATATAAAACACCTACTGAACATTGGCAGAAGACATCGGACTTCCCAAAAGGCAAGAAACTCCTCACATACCTGCGTAGGGCAAAAGAAAAAAGACAAAACAGAGACAAAAGAATTGGGACGGGACCTGCATCTCTGGGAGGGAGCTGTGAAGGAGGAAAAGTTTCCACACACTAGGAAATCCCTTCACTGGTGGAGATGGGGCGTGGGATGGGAGGAAGCTTTGGAGCCACAGAGGAGAGCACAGCAACAGGGGTGCAGAGGCCAAAGTGGAGAGATTTCTGCACAGAGGATCAGTGCTGACCAGCACTCACCAGCCTGAGAGGTTTGTCTGCTCATGCGCTGGGGTGGGTGGGGGCTGGGAGCTGAGGCTTGGGCTTTCAGGATCAGATCCCAGGGAGAGGATGGGGGTTGGCTGTGTGAACACAGGCTGAAGGGGGCTAGTGTGCCACAGCTAGCCAGGAGGGAGTCTGGGAAAAAGTCTGGAACTACCTAAGATGCAAGAGACCATTGTTTTGGGGTGCACGAGGAGAGGGGATTCAAAGCACTGCCTAAATGAGCTCCAGAGATGGGCAAGAGCTGCGGCTATCAATGCAGACCCCAGAGATGGGCATGAAACGCTAGGGCTGCTGCTGCAGCCACCAAGAAGCCTGTGTGCAAGCACAGGTCACTATCCACACCTCCCCTCCTGGGAGCCTGTGCAACCCACCACTGCCAGGGTCCCGTGATCAAGGGACAACTTCCCCGGGAGAACACATGGCATGCCTCAGGCTGGTGCAACATCAGGCAGGCCTCTGCCACCACAGGCTTGCCCTGCATTCTGTACCCCTCCCTCCTGCAGGCCTGAGTGAGCCAGAGCCCCCTAATCAGCGGCTCCTTTAACCTCCACCTGTCTGGGCAAAGAACAGATGCCAGAGGGCGACCTACATGCAGAGGTGGGGCCAAATCCAAAACTGAACCCCAGGAGCTGTGGGAACAAAGAAGAGAAAGGGAAATTTCTCCATGCAGCCTCAGGAGCAGTGGATTAAATCTCCACAATCAACTTGATGTATGCTGCATTTGTGGAATACCTGAATAAATAACAAATCATCCCATATTTGAGGCAGTGGACTTTGAGAGCAAATGTAGACTTGGGCTTTGCTTTCTGCATCTAATTTATTTCTGGTTTTATGTTTATCTGAGTTTAGTATATAGAGCTTACTATCATTAGATTTGTTTATTGATTTGGTTGCTCTCTTCCTTTGTTTTTCATACATATATATTTTTTCCATTTTCTCTTTTTGTGAGTGTGTATCTGTATGCTTTGGAGATTTAGTCTGTATAGGTTTGCTTTTACCATTTGTCCTAGGGTTCTGTCTGTTTGACTTTTTTTTTTCTTTAGTATAGGTTTTAGTGCTTCTTTTCATAGGTGGATTTGTTTATTGCTTTGGTTGCTCTCTTCTTTCTTTATTTAATTTAAAAAATTTTAATAATTGAAAAAATTTTTTATTTTAATAACATTATTTTATTTTATTTTATTTTTCTTTCTTTCTTTCTTTCTTTTCTCCATTTTCTTCTGAGCTGGGTGGCTGACAGGGTCTTGGTCCTCTGGCTAGGTGTCAGGCATGAGGCTCTGTGGTGGGAGAGCTGAGTCAGAACACTGGACCACCAGAGACCTCCCGGCCCCATGTAATATCAATCAGCAAGAGTGCTCCCAGAGATCTCTGTCTCAACGCTAAGAACCAGCTCCACTCGATGACCAGCAAGCTCCAGTGCTGGACACCCAATGCCAAACAACTAGCAAGACAGGAACACAACACCACCCATTAGCAGAGAGGCTGCCTAAAATCATAGTAAGTTCACAGACACCCCAAAACACACAACAGGACATGATCCTGCTCACCAGAAAGACAAGATCCAGCCTCATCCACCAGAACACATGCACCAGTCCCCTCCACCAGGAAGCCTACACAGCCGACTGAACCAACCTTACCCACTGGGGGCAGACATCAAAAACAATGGGAACTACGAACCAGCAGCCTGTGAAAAGGAGACCCCAAATGCAGTAAGTTAAGCAAAATGAGAAGAGAGAGAAATACACAGCAGTTGAAGGAGCAAGATAAAACCCCACCAGACCAAACAAATGAAGAGGAAATAGGCAGTCTATCCGAAAAAGAATTCAGAGTAAAAATAGTAAAGATGATCCAAAGTCTTGGAAATAGAATGGAGAAAATAAAAGAAAGGTTTAACAAGGACTTAGAAAAACTAAAGAGCAAACAGAGACTGATGAACAACACAATAAATGAAATTAAAAATTCTCTAGAAGGAATCAATAGCAGAATAACTGAGGCAGAAGAATGGATAAGTGACCTGGAAGATAAAATAGTGGAAATAACTACTGTAGAGCAGAATAAAGAAAAAAGAATGAAAAGAATTGAGAACAGTCTCAGAGACCTCTGGGACAACATTAAATGCATCAACATGCGAATTATAAGGGTCCCAGAAGAAGAAGAGAAAAAAAAAGGGACTGAGAAAACATTTGAAGAGATTAGAGTTGAAACTTCCTTAATATGGGAAAGAAAATAGGCAGTCAAGTCCAGGAGGTGCAGAGAGTCCCATAAAGGATAAATCCAAGGAGAAACACGCCAAGGCACATATTAATCAAACTATCAAAAATTAAATACAAAGAAAAATATTAAAAGCAGCAAGGGAAAAGCAACAAATAACATACAAGGGAATCCCCATAAGGTTAACAGCTGATCTTTCAGCAGAAACTCTGCAAGTCAAAAGGGAGTGGCAGGACATATTTAAAATGATGAAAGGGAAAAACCTACAACCAAGATTACTCTACCCAGCAAGGATCTCATTCAGATTCAATGGAGAAATTAAGACCTTTACAGACAAGCAAAAGCTAAGAGAATTCAGCACCACCAAACCAGCTTTACAACAAATGCTAAAGGAACTTCTCTGGTCAAGAAACACAAGAGAAGGAAAAGACCTACAATAACAAACCCAAAACAATTAAGAAAATGGTAATAGGAACATACATATCGATAAATACCTTAAATGTAAACGGATTAAATGCTCCAACCAAAAGATATAGACTGGCTGAATGGATACAAAAACAAGACCTGTATATATGCTGTCTACAAGAGACCCATGTCAGACCTAGGGACACATACCAACTGAAAGTGAGGGGATGGAAGAAGACATTCCATGCAAATGGAAATGAAAATAAAGCTGGAGTAGCAATTCTCATATCAGAGAAAATAGACTTTAAAATAAAGACTATTACAAGAGACAAAGAAGGACACTACATAATGATCAAGGGATCAATCCAAGAAGAAGATATAACAATTGTAAATATTTATGCAGCCAACATAGGAGCAACTCAATACACAAGGCAAACGCTAACAGCCATAAAAGGGGAAATCGACAGTAACACAATGATGGTAGTGGACTTTAACACCCCACTTTCACCAATGGACAGATAATCCAAAATGAAAATAAATAAACACAAGCTTTAAAGGACACATTTAAAAAGATGGACTTGGGGCTTCCCTGGTGGCGCAGTGGTTGAGAATCTGCCTGCTAATGCAGGGGACATGGGTTCGAGCCCTGGTCTGGGAAGATCTCACATGCTGTGGAGCAACTAGGCCCATGAGCCACAACTACTGAGCCTGCGCGTCTGGAGCCTGTGCTCCGCAAAAAGAGAGGCTGTGATAGTGAAAGGCTCACGCACCGCGATGAAGAGTGGCCACCACTTGCCACAACTAGAGGAAGCCCTCGCACAGAAATGAAGACCCAACATAGCCAAAAATAAATAAATAAATAAATAAATTAATTAATTAAAAAAAAGATGGACTTAATTGATATTTATAGGACATTCCATCCAAAAACAAAACAATACACTTTCTTCTCAAGTGCTCATGGAACATTCTCCAGGAGAGATCATACCTTGGGTCACAAATCAAGCCTTGGAAAATTTAAGAAAATTGAAATCATATCAAGGATCTTTTCTGACCACAAAACTATGAGACTAGATATCAATTACAGGAAAAAATCTGTAAAAAATACAAACCCATGGAGGGTAAACAATACACGACTAAATACCCAAGAGATCACTGAAGAAATCAAAGAGGCAATCAAAAAATACCTAGAAACAAATGACAATGAAAACATGATGACCCAAAACCTATGGTATGCAGTGAAAGCAGTTCTAAGAGGGAAGTTTATAGCAATACAATCCTACCTCAAGAAACAAGAAAAACCTCAAATAAACAACCTAACCTTATACCTAAAGGAACTAGAGAAAGAAGAACAAACGAAAGCCAAAGTTAGCAGAAGGAAAGAAATCATAAAGATCAGATCAGAAATAAATGAAAAAGAAATGAAGGAAATGATAGCAAAGATCAATAAATCTAAAAGCTGTTTCTTTGAAAAGATAAACAAAATTGATAAACCATTAGCCAGACTCATCAAGAAAAAAGGGGAGAAGACTCAAATCAATAGAATTAGAAATGACAAAGGAGAAGCAACAACTGACACTGCAGAAATACAAAGGATCATGAGAGATTACTACAAGCAACTCTATGCCAATAAAATGGACAACCTGGAAGAAATGGACAAATTCTTACAAAAGCACAACCTTCTGAGACTGAACCAGGAAGAAATAGAAAATATAAACAGACCAATCACAAGCACTGAAATTGAAACTGATTAAAAATCTTCCAACAAACAAAAGCCCAGGAGCAGATGGCTTCACAGGCAAATTCTATCAAACATTTAGAGAGAGCTAACACCTGTCTTTCTCAAACTCTTCCAAATTATAGCAGAGGGAGGAACACTCCCAAACTCATTCTACAAGGCCACCATCACCCTGATACCAAAAGCAGACAAAATGTCACAAAAAAAGAAAATTACAGGCCAATATCACTGATGAACATAAATGCAAAATTCCTCAACAAAATAACTAGCAAACAGAATCTAACAGCACCTTAAAAGGATCATACACCACGATCAAGGAGGGTTTATCCCAGGAATGAAAGGATTCATCAATATATGCAAATCAAAAATGTGATAAACCATATTAACAAATTGAAGAATAAAAACCATATGATCATCTCAATAGATGCAGAAAAAGATTTCAACAAAATTGAACATCCATTTATGATAAAAACCCTCCAGAAAGTAGGCATAGGTAACTTACCTCAACATAATAAAGGCCAGATATGACAAACCCACAGCCAATATCATTCTCAATGGTGAAAAACTGAAACCATTTCCACTAAGATCAGCAAAAAGACAAGGTTGTCCACTCTCACCACTATTATTCAACATCGTTTTGGAAGTTTTAGCCACAGCAATCAGAGAAGAAAAAGAAATAAAAGGAATCCAAACTGGAAAAGAAGAAGTAAAGCTGTCACTGTTTGCAGATGACATGATACTATACATAGAGAATCCTAAAGATGCTACTAGAAAACTACTAGAGCTAATAAATGAATTTGGTAAAGTAGCAGGATACAAAACTAATGCACAGAAATCTCTTGCATTCCTATACACCAATGATGAAAAATCTGAAAGAGAAATGAAGGAAACATTCCCATTTACCATTGCAACAAAAAGAAGAAAATACCTAGGAATAAACCTACCTAAGGAGACAAAAGACCTGTATGCAGAAAACTATAAGACACTGATGAAAGCAATTCAAGATGATACAAACAGATGGAGAGATATACCATGTTCTTGGATTGGAAGAATCAACATTGTGAAAATGACTGTACTACCCAAAGCAACGAACAGATTCAATGGAATCCCCATCAAAATACTAATGGCACTTTTCACAGAACTAGAACCAAAAATTTCACAATATGTATGGAAACAAAAATGATCCCAAATAGCCAAAGCAATCCTGAGAAAGAAAAACGGAGCTGGAGGAAGCAGCCTCCCAGACTTCATACTATACTACAAAGCTACAGTAATCAAGACAGTATGGTACTGGCACAAAAACAGAAATATAGATCAATGGAACAGAATAGAAAGCCCAGAGATAAACCCACGCACATATAGTCACCTTATCTTTGATAAAGGAGGCAAGGATATACAATGGAGAAAAGACAGCCTCTTCAATAAGTGGTGCTGGGAAAACTGGACAGCTACATGTAAAAGAATGAAATGTGAACACTCCCTAACACCATACACAAAAATAAACTCAAAATAGATGAAAGACTTAAATGTAAGGCCAGACACTATAAAACTCTTAGAGGAAAACATAGGCAGACCACTTTATGACATAAATCACAGCAAGATCCTTTTTGACCCATCTCCTAGAGAAATGGAAATAAAAACAAAAATAAACAAATGGGACCTAAGGAAACTTAAAAGCTTTTGCACAGCATAGGAAACCATAAACAAGACAACAGACAACCCTCAGAATGGGTGAAAATATTTGCAAATGAAGCAACTGACAAAGGATTAATCTCCAAAATATACAAGCAATTCATGAAGCTCAATATCAAAAAACAAACAACCCAATCCAAAAATGGGCAGAAGACCTAAATAGACATTTCTCCAAAGAAGATATACAGATTGCCAACAAACACATGAAAGGATGCTCAACATCAGTAATCATTAGAGAAATGCAAATCAAAACTACAGTGTGGTATCACCTCACACCGGTCAGAATGGCCATCATCAAAAATCTACAAATAAATGCTGGAGAAGGTGTGGAGAAAAGGGAACCCTCTTGCACTGTTGGTGGGAATGTAAATTGATACAGCCACTATGGAGAACAGTATGGAGGTTCCTTAAAATCTAAGAGTAGAACTACTGTACGACCCAGCAATGCGACTACTGGGCATATACCCTGAGAAAACCATAATTCAAAAAGAGTCATGTACCACAATGTTCATTGCAGCTCTATTTACAATAGCCATGACATGGAAGTAACCTAAGTGTCCTTCGACAGATGAATGGATAAAGAAGTTGTGACACATATATACAATGGAATATTACTCAGGCATAAAAAGAAATGAAATTGAGTTATTTGTAGTGAGGTGGATGGACCTAGAGTCTGTCATACAGAGTGAAGTAAGTCAGAAAGAGAAAAACAAATACCATATGCTAACACATATATATGGAATCTAAAAAAAAAAAAAAAAAGGGGGGGTTTTGAAGAACCTAGGGGCAGACAGGAATAAAGACACAGACATAGAGAATGGACTTGTGGACACGGGGAGGGGTAAGAATAAGCTGGGACGAAGTGAGAGAGTGGCATGGACATATATACACTAACAAATGTAAAAGAAATAGCTAGTGGGAAGCAGCCACATAGCACAGGGAGATCAGCTCGGTACTTTTTGTCTACCTAGAGGGGTGGGATAGGGAGCGTGGGAGGGAGAGGCAAGAGGGAGGGGATATGGGGATATATGTATAGCTGATTCACTTTGTTTTACAGCAGAAACTAACATACCACTGTAAAGTAATTATACTCCAATAAAAATGCTAAAAAAAACCCTTACATCTCAGAAATACATATGATCATAAGAGACTCCTCTGAATAAGTATATGCCAATAAATTGTATACCTTTGAAGAAATGCATAAATTGCTAGAAACATATTGCCCACCAAGACTGAATCAGGAAGAAATAGAAAATCTGAACAGACCAATAAGGAGTAAGGAGATTGAATGAATAATCAAAAACCTCCCAGCACAGAAAAGCCCAGGACCAGATGACTTCACTGGTAAATTTTACCAAACATTTGGGGGGAGAAAAAAGAATTAACGCCAACATTTCGCAAACTTTTCCAAAAAAATTGAAGAGGTGGGAACACTTCCAAACTCATTTTACAAGGCTAGCATTACCCTGACATTAGGGATCTAGCCTTGACTTCATTAAGAATTAGAGATGATTTCCTAGGCCAGTTAGGCCTTCACTCCTATCCTTCTAATGACTGAGAGCTGCAGAGGAAGGTTGATATGAGGTGATCCTAAAGGATCGTAAAGTATAGATATGGAACGTGGAAGGAGGGAGACACAGTTCTATTTAAGGCTCTGGCTCAAGCAATGCTATTCTTTCTGACCCAAGAGTGCCCACCTGTTAGTTATAGCCATTTTTAAAAAAAATTAATTAATTTATTTATTTTGGCTGTGTTGGGTCTTCGTTTCTGTGCGAGGGCTTTCTCTAGTTGCGGCAAGCAGGGGCCACTCTTCATCGCGGTGTGCAGGCCTCTCACTATCGCGGCCTGTCTTGTTGCAAAGCACAGGCTCCAGACACGCAGGCTCAGTAGTTGTGGTTCATGGGCCCAGTTGCTCTACGGCATGTGGGATCTTCCCAGACCAGGGCTCGAACCCGTGTCCCCTGCATTGGCAGGCGGATTCTTAACCACTGCGCCACCAGGGAAGTCCTAGTTATAGCCTTTTATCAAGCAATATTTCCGCCACAGCTCCCTTCCTACTGCATACTTTCCTGTCTTACAGGTCAGTTAGCTAATATGGGAAAAACTTTGAACCCTAATTCTCTCATGCACAAACCTCCTGCCTCAAGTATTGTACCAATTGCATTGTCTAGTGCCAGGTCATTATTTTGCAGGTTGCTCCACCAAGCCCTGGGATCTGGAGTGGACACTCAGAGCCCTCAGACCACTTTCTGGCCATCCATTTGGGGCTATGGAAGAGATAGGTGCATCCCCATGTGAGGTCCATGCACTCCTCTGAAACTTTTGGGGAACTGATTAACCCTTCCCTCATTGCTGGTGGCCCTCTGGTTTTGATCCTAGGAATCTTTTCTATTTTCTTTTCTTTTTGGTCTCTCTAATAGCTGTTCAGAGCACTTATATCTATCATTCATTTCTCTTCATTTTTTTGAGGCATATCTTTTAGCTTTTTATACCTACCCTTTTTGGATCCATCTTTGCCCTGGCTTAGCCAAATTCTCTTCTTTCATCAAACTGGCACATCAAACCAGGGCAAATTAGGCAATATTGATGGAATCATAATACACACATGAATGTAAAAGAAACTTGAATATTATTTAAGAAAGAATAGAGGGGTTTTAATTGACCACATTTAAAAATTCACATCCATTTTAACATAGAAACTACAGTCCCTGGTCTGAGGGTTTGTCTATAATTCATAATTACTTTTTAATGAGAAAGATATTTTATCTCACATGTGTACTAATCTTTAAACACTTCAAAGGCAGAGAACACGTCATATTTTGTATTTCAGATTGTTCCAGCACAGTGACTAGCACATAGGTGTCCAAACATTGAATATTTACAGTCACATTATTGAAAATACGTATGCATCAATGCCATTTCTATGCACATATTTTAGAAACAGATGTGTAGAGCTGTCATTACCTTAAAATTCTTCTGATAGGATTTATATTGAAATGCACGTTTTTGAAGATCATCTAGAACTGACTGCAGATCATTCAACATGACATGTACTTTGTCTTGGTCAGCATTAATATCCAAAATCTGTGGATCCTGTAAAATTAAGATAGGTTTTGATTACTCGTTCCTATTTTTTGATGTATACCATCAGATTAAATGAATTAATAAACGTTTTCAAAAAATATGTCTTCTAATTCTCTTTTCAATCTAATTTTTAGAAAATATATTAAAATGATTGCTTTTTTGAATTTAAAGCAATGCATATACATTGTAAAAATTACAGAAATGTATAAAGAAGTAGCTTGGGGATAATATTGCTTTTAAAGACTACCTAATACATTTTCCCTCATCTGTTTTCATTTATTACATTTGTTTCAGCTAATGTGACTTCAGGTAAGGAGAGGTGAATACAATATGGAAAAGAAAGAAGAAAATATGATATAAGGAAAATTATCATTTTACAATAAAGGAATGATTACAATTTATGGGGCTTTCCTAGTGGCTCAGTGGTTAAGAATCTGCCTGCCAATGCAGGGGACACAGGTTTGATCCCTGGTCCAGGAAGATCCCGCATGCCACGGAGCAACTAAGCCCATGGGCCACAACTACTGAGCCTGTGTGCCTAGGACCCATGCTCCTCAACAAGAGAAGCCACCACAATGAGAAGCCTGCACACCACAGTGAAGAGTAGTCCCTGCTCGCTGAAACTAGAGAAAGCCTGCACGCAGCAATGAAGACCCAATGCAGCCAAAAAAAAAAAAAAAAGGGAATGATTACAATTTACAATAAAGGTATGATTCTATTTAATTGAAGTTCATAAACAGGCAAAACCAATTTATGGCTTTAGAATTCAGGGTAGTGGCTGCCTTTGGAGAGGAAGGATGGGTAGTGACTAGGGGAGACACTAAGGATAGCAATAGCAATAGTTCTTGGCCTCAGCAGTGGACACATGGATGTGTTCACTTTCTGATAACTCACTGAGTTGTACACTTATTACAGTTATGTACAGCTTTCTCTGTGCAAAATACAAAAATACTTCAATACAAAAGTAAAAACAGAGATAGCCTCATCCACCAGAGGGCAGACAGCAGAAGCAAGAAGAACTACAATTCTGCAGCCTATGGAACGAAAACCACATTCACAGAAAGACAGACAAAATGAAAAGGCAGAGGATATGTACCAGATGAAGGAACAAGATAAAACCCCAGAAAAACAACTAAATGAAATGGAGATAGGCAACCTTCCAGAAAAAGAATTCAGAATAATGATAGTGAAAATGATCTAGGACCTCAGAAAAAGAATGGAGGGAAAGATAGAGAAGATGAAAGAAACGTTTAACAAAGACTTAGAAGAATGAAAGAACAAACAAACAGAGATGAACAATACAATAACTGAAATGAAAAATACACTAGAAGGAATCAATAGTGGAATAACTGAGGCAGAAGAACGGATATGTGACCTGGAAGACAGAATGGTGGAATTCACTGCTGCGGAATAGAAGAAAGAAAAAAAAAAAGAAAAGAAATAAAGACAGACTAAGAGGCCTCTGGGACAACATTAAAAACAAAAATATTCGCAGTATAGGGGTCCCAGAAGGAGAAGAGAGAGAGTAAGGACCCGAGAAAATATTTGAGGAGATTATAGTTGAAAACTTCCCTAACATGGGAAAGGAAATAGCCACCCAAGTCCAGGAAGTGCAGAGAGTCCCAGGCAGGATAAACCCAAGGAGAAACATGCCGAGACACATAGTAATCAAATTGACAAAAATTAAAGACAGAGAAAAATTATTAAAAGACACAAGGGAAAAATGACAAATAACATACAGGGGAATTCCCATAAGGTTAACAGTGGATTTCTTAGCAGAAACTCTACAAGCCAGAAGGGAGAGGCATGATATGTTTAAAGAAGTGAAAGGGAAGAACCTACAACCAAGATTACTCTAACTGGCAAGGATCTCATTCAGAATCGCTGGAGAAATCAAAAGCTTTAGAGACAAACAAAAGCTAAAAGAATTCAGCATCACCAAACCAGCTCTACAACAAATGGTAAAGAAACTTCTCTATTAAGAAAAATGGTAATAGGAACATACATATCGATAATCTCCTTAAATGTGAATGGATTAAATGTTCCAACCAAAAGTCACAGGCTCACTGAATGGATACAAAAACAAGACCCATATATATGCTGTCTACAACAGACCCACTTCAGACCTAGGGACACATACAGACTGAAAGTGAGGGGATGGAAAAAGATATTCCATGCAAATGGAAATCAAAAGAAAGCTGGGGTAGCAATTCTCATATCAGACAAAATAGACTTTAAAATAAAGACTATTATAAGAAACAAGGAAGAACACTACATAATGATCAAGGGATCAATCCAAGAAGAAGATATAACAATTGTAAATATTTATGCAGCCAACATAGGAGTATCTCAATACATAAGGCAAACGCTAACAGCCATAACAGGGGAAATCGATAGTAGCACAATAATAATAGGGGGCTTTAACACCCCACTTTCACCAATGGAAAAATCATCCAAAATGAAAATAAATAAGGAAACACAAGCTTTAAATGACACATTAAACAAAATGGACTTAATTGATATTTATAGGACATTCCATCCAAAAACAACAGAATACAATTTTTTCTCAAGCACTCATGGAACATTCTCCAGGATAGATCACATCTTGGGTCACAAATCAAGCCTTGGTAAATTTAAGAAAACTGAAATCATATCAAGCATCTTTTACAACCACAACGCTATGAGATTAGAAATCAATTACAGGAAAAACACGTAAAAAACACAAACACATGGAGACTAAATGATACACTACTAAATAACCAAGAGATCACTGAAGAAATCAAAGAGGAAATCAAAAAATACCTAGAGACAAATGACAACGAAAACGTGACAATCTAAAACCTATGGAATGCAGCAAAAGCAGGTCTAAGAGGGAAGTTTGTAGCAGTACATTCCTACCTCAAGAAACAAGAAAAATCTCAAATAAACAGTCTAACCTTACACCTAAAGGAACTAGAGAAAGAAAAACAAACAAAACTCAAAATTAGTAGAAGGAAAGAAATCATAAAGATCAGAGCAGAAATAAATGAAATAGAAACAAAGAAAACAATAACAAAGATCAATAAAACTAAAAGCTGCTTCATTGAGAAGATAAACAAAATTGATAAACCTTTACCCAGACTCATCAAGAAAAAGAGGGAGAGGACTCAAATCAATAAAATTAGAAATGAAAAAGGAGACGTTACAACAGACACCGCAGAAATACAAAGCATCCTAAGAGACTACTACAAGGAACTCTATGCCAATAAAATGGACAACCTGGAAGAAATGGACAAATTCTTAGAAAGGTATAAGCTTCCAAGACTGAACCAGGAAGAAATAGAAAATATGAACAGACCAATCACACGTAATGAAATTGACACTGTGATTAAAAATCTTCCAACAAACAAAAGTCCAGGACCAGATGGCTTCACAGGTGAATTCTATCAAACATTTAGAGAAGAGCTAACACCCATCCTTCTCAAACTCTTCCAAAAAATTGCAGAGGAAGGAACACTCCCAAACTCATTCTATGAGGCCACCATCACCCTGACACAAAAACCAGACACAGATTCTAGAAAAAAAGAAAAATTACAGACCAATATCACTGACGAATATAGATGCAAAAATCCTCAACAAAATACTAGCAAACAGAATCCAACAACACATTAAAAGGATCATACACCATGATCAAGTGGGATTTATCTCAGGGATGCAAGGATTCTTCAATATATGGAAATCAATCGATGTGATACACCATATTAACAGACTGAAGAATAAAAACCATATGATCATCTCAATAGATGTAGAAAAAGCTTTTGACAAAATTCAACACCCATGTATGATAAAAACTCTCCAGAAAGTGGGCACAGAGGGAACCTACCTCAACATAATAAAGGCCATATACGACAAACCCACAGCAAACATCATTCTCAATGGTGAAAAAGTGAAAGCATTTCCTCTAGGATCAGGACCAAGACAAGGGTGTCCACTGTTGCCATTATTATTCAAGACAGTTTTGGAATTCCTAGCCACGGCAATCAGAGAAGAAAAAGAAAAAAAACGGAATACAAATTGGAAAAGTAAAAGTAAAACTATCACTGTTTGTAGATAACATGATACTATACATAGATAATCCTAAAGATGCCACCAGAAAACTACTAGAGCTAATCAATGAATTTAGTAAAGATGCAGGATACCAAATTAATGCACAGAAATCTCTTGCATTCCTATACACTAACAATGAAAGATCAGAAAGAGAAATTAAGGAAACAATCCCATTCACCATTGCAACAAAAAGAATAAAATACCTAAGGATAAACCTACCTAAGGAGATCAAGACCTGTACTCAGAAAACTATATGACACTGATGAAAGAAATCAAAGATGACACAAACAGATGGAGAGATATACCATGTTCTTGGATTGGAAGAATCAATATTATGAAAATGACTGTACTACCCAAAGCAATCTACAGATTCAATGTAATCCCTATCAAACTACCAATGGCATTTTTCACAGAACAAAAAAATCTTAAAATTTGTATGGAGACACAAAAGACCCTGAATAGCCAAAGCAATCTTGAGGGCAAAAAAAGGAGCTAGAGGACTTCAGACTATACTACAAAGATACGGTAATCAAGACAATATGGTACTGGCACAAAAACAGAAATATAGACCAATGGAACAGGATAGAAAGCCCAGAGATAAACCCACGCATCTATGGTCAACTAATCTATGACAAAGGAGGCAAGGATATACAATGGAGAAAAGACCATCTCTTCAATAAGTGTTGCTGGGAAAACTGGACAGCTACATGTAAAAGAATGAAATTAGAACATTCCCTAACACCATACACAAAAATAAACTCAAAATTGATTAGAGACCTAAATGTAAGACTGGGCACTATAAAACTCTTAGAAAAAAACATAGGAAGAACACTCTTTGACATAAATCACAGCAAGATCTTTTTTGACCCACCTCCTAGAGTAATGGAAATAAAAACAAAAATAAAGAAATGGGACCTAATTAAACTTAAAAGCTTTTGCACAGCAAAGGAAACTATAAACAAGATGAAAAGATAACACTCAGAATGGGAGAAAATATTTGCAAACAAAGCAACAGACAAAGGATTAATCTCCAAATTATATAAACAGCTCACGCAGCTCAATATTAAAAAAACAGACAACCCAATTAAAAAATGGGCAGAAGATCTAAATAGACATCTCTCCAAAGAAGACATACAGATGGTCAAGAGGCACATGAAAAGATGCTCAACATCACTAATTATTAGAGAAATGCAAATCAAAATTACAATGAGGTATCACCTCACACTGGTTAGAATGGGAATCATCAGAAAATCTACAAACAACGAATGCTGGAGAGGGTATGGAGAAAAGGGAACCCTCTTGCACTCTTGGTGGGAATGTAAATTGATGTAGCCATTATGGAGAACAGTATGGAGGTTCCTTAAAAAATTAAAAATAGAATCACCATATGACCCAGCAACCCACTACTGGGCATATGCCCAGAGAAAACCATAATTCCAAAAGACACATGAACCCTAATGTTCATTGTAACACTATTTACAATAGCCAGGTCATGGAAGCAACCTAAATGCCCATCGACAGACAAATGGATAAAGAAGATGTGGTACATATATACAATGGAATATTACTCAGCCATAAAAAGGAACAAAACTGGGTCATTTGTAGAGGTGTGGATGGACATAGAGATTGTCATATAGAGTGAAGTAAGTCAGAAAGAGAAAAACAAATAGCGAATATTAACACATTTATGTGGAATCTAGAAAAATGGTACAGATGAACTGGTTTGCAAGGCAGAAATAGAGACACAGATGTAGAGAACAAACGTATGGACACCAAGGGGGAAATTGGTGGGGGGGTGGTGGGATTAATTGGGAGATTGGGATTGACATGTATACACTAATATGTATAAAATAGATAACTAATAAGAACCTGCTGTATAAAAAATAAATAAATTAAAATTTAAAAATTAAAAAAAAAGAAAAAAATCATCTGGATGTCTAGTCTAAGTTCTTAAAATAATTCCTCTTGCATCTTTTGTATAGGAAAATTGGCACAAGTTAATCAAACATTCTTCTTTATCATTTATCAATTTATACTGTACCTCTTTCTAAGGGGGAATTTTCTAATATGTGGTTAAGCAAACTCTAAAATTGTGACAATAACTATAAAATATGCTAACAGGTTATAAAAACACTCATTTCATAATAATAAATAGAAGCCAGGAGAAAGAGAATTCACTATTGCATACATGCTTTAGTTGCAATGGCCTAGAATTTATTCAGTACCTAAGAGAGGTTCAGAACCACTTTCAATTTTCAATAGCAGCTCAGAGAATTAAAAAGCCATAAAAAAAAAGTTAAACCAGATTAAATTGAAATATG
This sequence comes from Balaenoptera physalus, assembly GCF_965194825.1. Lineage (NCBI taxonomy): Eukaryota > Metazoa > Chordata > Mammalia > Artiodactyla > Balaenopteridae > Balaenoptera > Balaenoptera physalus. The sequence goes on from NC_138894.1 coordinate 17,790,866, forward strand.
CTTTCTAAATGGTTTATTAAAATGTAATAGCCTTTACACAGATTTTAAAACCCTGCTTCAGCTTACCTGTGCTAGCAGCTTTATTTCATTCACTTCATTGCTTAGATCCTCAAGGTCTCTGCCCAAATGCAGACAAAATTGCTTAACGCTTGTTTCTCTGTCACCCACGGATTTATCAATGGCATTCCGAACAGCAACAATGGATGGCTTCATAGTTACAAAAACAGCAAAGTCTTCGGGAGGTGTGGGAACCTGATATTGTTCAATCAGCTTGTACATCTGAACCACTACATTCCCTTCATCTTCAAGGCTTTCAATCTAAACATAAACATTGGTTGCTGGTTAAATCAGAGTCCTGTTATACCCGTTAAGATTGTCTGATAGGAGACAGCTGCTGTGCATTGTAAACATCACGCTGTGAAGAGCCAGCACACAGAGGGGTGCGTTTAATGCAGATCAAACTGGCTGGAGCCTGCTGGGTGGCAAATACAGTCATTGCTACGAGGCAGGTAATAAGGCCCAGGAGGTAAGTTTCTCAGAGCTGAGCATAGTTAGCATTACTGTTATAAGTATTTAGTTTTCTCTCTCTGTTTTGTTCTCTAGTAGATTAAACAGTGCCAATATTTAAAGTTTTCAGAGACAACAGGTGCTCTGAGGATGCCCAGCTGTAACATCTGAGATTCCAGGCCTGTGTGTTGAGCAGTGACTGTCCCAGGGCAGCCCCTGAGGTGTGTGGACCATGTACCTATAGATTCAGAACCCTGATCTATGGTGAGACTCACACTACCCTTTAATAAAGGCTTTTAAAACCTTTATTACTGACTACTAAACATCTTTGCTTTGATGCCCTACCTTCAGTGGACAGTGCCTTTACTAAATTTTTGGCAAGGACTCCCCAGTTTGGGGGGAACCCTCCTCCCTGCCCCTCTGCCACAAGGTTATAGAGGGAGTATCCATGTTCTACAACTTGACCCACCTCCTGGCCACAAGCTGAACCAGGGAGAGTCAAATTGGGACCTAGTGAAACCAGCTCAGTCTGATCTCTCTCTTGAACTTGGGAAGAGTTAGACTGTAGCTGTTGGCAGAGGCTATTTGCTTCCATGGGGTAACAAAGCAGGTCCTAAACAGGAAATGAAAACTGCAGAGAGGCTTTAGAGAGATGGTTCTCAACCTTTAGCTGCATCCCAATCGCCCTGGCAAGCTTGGTAAAACACAGATTGTTGAACCCCTCCCAAGAGTTTCTGATTCAGAAGGTCCAGGGTGGGGCCTGAGAATATGCAAGTTCCCCAGTGATACTGATGCAGCTGGTGTGGGGAACACCCTCTGAGAACCACTGTTCTAGAGAGGAGCAGAGATGCGAGATGGAAAGAGAGGTCTTTTTGGTTTCCCTATGCTGCTCTAGTCCCTAGTTCCTGCCCTTTTTAAAGGCTAGGCTCTATCCATACCTTTGGATTCCAAAAGATATCCCTGCAAACTTACAATAAATCTTCCCATTTTTCCAAGCTAACTATGTGAGTTTTTGTTATTTTCAACCAGAAGTGTCTAACATCTTCAATAAGTTACAAATAGAACTAAGTCTGACAACCAAAATCTGCTCACCTTCCTGGATTTCTGGTTCGTGGAGTAAGCATATGTCCTGTTTTCTCTGGGAGTGTCTTGGTTTATACCAAGGTATTGTCCTGGCATGATGATTAATGGTGCCTCTTTCACTCTCAAAAATGTCTGGTCAGACAGTGATTATGTGGCCTGCCCTACCTATGCTGGCTGGTGGTCTACCCATTCACTGTAAAAGGGTATCTAAGAGTTATCTCAAATTTCTTTTGTTGTCCCCTCATTCAGTTGCCCACTAAGTCCTTTCAATTCTACTTACTTAATATCGCTAGAATCCATTCCTTCTCTCCCATCCTTGGAAATACTGCTTTAGCTATGGTTCACCAGCTTTCTCCACCAAACACCCCTTCTACATAGCACACCAACTGCCATATCCTATTCTTGCCACGTTGCCTCACGTCTGTGCATGCAAATTTCCCTCTTTCTGGAATGCCTACCTGAATAGATGGACTTTAGGACAAAGCTTAAATGCCCCAACCTCCGCAAAGCCTTCTGTAACTCATAGGAATGACTGCACCCTCCCTCTGCTCCACCACCACTCTGCCCACAACAGTATCTTGTACCTATATCCATTGTATAAGAGTTATCTGCTGTCATTCTAGACTCTGAGGTCCCTGAAAGCAGGTTTACTCATTGTTGTCATCCTTGCATCCTGCTAAGTGAGTGCTTACAACTTTTTTGGAACTAATGGATGAGGTTCCAAAGAAAAGCTGTCTGTGTGTGCAGAGCATTTTCCTAAGAGAGGCTGCTTCCCCAACACACCACCCAGCCATGCACAGACAACCTTATGGAGACGGGACACAGCCTGGGTTTCTGCATGGCACATCGACTCTCCTGTTCTGGAACCAGAGAGAGAGAGGTCTACCCCCTGCTACATGATCCTTCCTTCCATAGTTTATACAACAGGATCAGGGTAGGGGTGGGGGCTGAATCCATTCATTAAACATTTAGAATTGATATCAGAGGAGAGAGATTGTCTCTCTCGGTGGCTGGCTAGACTTGCAACATATGACCTGGGAGGTGCTGGTGGCCACGTTTGCTGCTGAGGATGAAGGAGTAGGAGCAACGTGTTTGCAGAGGTAAAGGAGCAAAGCAGACCATCAGACAGATGCAGAGAGGAGAGGTGGAGAGAGGACCACCTGGGTTTCCCACAGCCTTCTTATTCCTGGCTCTGGTAAGTTCCTAAGCCTAGTCACATTCTTGGTGTGGGTGTGGGTGGGGTGTGTCCCATGGAATATTCCTTCCTCCTTAAATAGGGTCCACGTTTTGTCCTAAGGTAGGACAAAACCTCAACTGGGTTTTGGTTATTTGACAAAGAGTCTTTCTGACTGCAGATAATAATAAATGCTGAGCATCTTTAGTCTCCTGGGATGATGTATAAGTAGACTTGAGGGAAAACCACAATCATCTTGAGATCATCACATTTGAGAAGATGTTGTTTCTTGAAATGAGAAACAAAATTTTTACTTTTATAGGTACATGAAATAGCCTTTACTATTAATTCTGTTAACAATATATAACATTATCCAACAGATTATCCAGTTGTTAATGACTTATTTCACATTTCAGTTTGTATTTTTAAAATTGGTAATATGTCTTCAATTTCCAGATATTTAAGAAAATGATTTAACTCTATTTTAAATGCCAACTGGTGTGACTGAAAAACCTGACTATTGAAACTAAATGCTAGAGTGCGTGCCACAGGGGAAAGATGGGAGGAGGAAACCAAGTTTCCGGAGAGAGAGAAATAAGGGAGACAAAGGAGTGAGTGTGTGTGTGTGTCTGTGTGTGTGTGTGTGTGTGTGTGTGTGTGTATGAGAGAGAGACAGAGAGAGAGAGGGAGGGAGGGAGAGAGCGGACCCCAGCATTTGTGTTACTTGAGTCCCCGTATCTGCTGTTGTCTCCCCGTCCCGCCTTCCTGTTTAAGCTAAAGTTGGGTTTCTTTTATTCCTAATTGGAAGGTTCCTGACTATTATGCAAATATAGGTTAAGTAGGATCAAGACTTCCATTATGACTAATATCAAGTTTACAATTCTATTATCATCTATCACAAATAAGAATTGCAATAAACTGGGGTTGAGAGCATTGGCTTTGCGGTCAGAGACCCAAGTGTAAATTCCGGCTCCACTACAAAAAGCTCTGTGATCTTGGACAGCATAACCTAGTTTGGTCCCTGTTTCCTCATCTGCAGAATGAGAATAAAAATTCTTTATACTTCTTAAGTTTTTGCAAGGATCAAAAATGTAATGTATGTAGAAAATGTAGTGCATTCCCGGCTAGTAGTACGAGTTTGATCAATGTTAGCTGTCATTACTACTGTGATGTAAGGCATATACTTACTTTGCCTGAAAGTGTTTTTGATATTCTGACACTGTTTCCTGAACTTCAGTCCCTCAATTTCTCTTACTTGCCTTCCTTACTCACCACAATATCTGGAATAGTGAGTTATGTAAGAATCAACTCACCCTTTCCTGAATTTCATCAAGAAATACTAAGTTGTTAACATATTCTATGGTGGTAGTTGGGACAAATTCAAGTTTATATTCTGCATCTTGTGCCTCAGAGACAAGGGCATCCACTTTTTTCTTGCTTAGACGAGGAAGCATATAATTTAGCACCTAGGAAAGAAAAAAGGAACTGTGAATCATTACTACTTGAGTATTTCCATTTTATTATATATTTTAGATAAATTCTAATTGAATGGCTGTTACGTCGGCAGGTATTGGAAGCAGCAGTATACATGAAGGGTCTGGTTTTTTTCACATTGAACCAATAGGAAGGGCTAGTTTTGAAGATAATTTCTAGAACAAGCTGGATTGCACAACTTATTAAAAAGTTTGCCTAAATGCTCTGATCTTTTGTAAGTGCCCTTTCTGCTACTTTGCCCTGTATAGTGAACATTGTGGTGCCCTCCTCAGCATCAACTCCACTTCTTTCCTGTTGGGTGGTAGTAATGTGGTTTGGAGGAAACTGATCTCCCCTTTAGAAACAAAGACGGAGTCTGATCGGTCATAAAGCAAATATGAACATGGCTTCCTTTGGCTAATGTGATCGGATTAGGGCGAACCTCTGACCTTAGCTGATCCAATTAAGTAGAAACACAAGACTTTTGTTTAAGACTGAGAGATCTCTCATGTTCTCTCTCTCTGGACATGAACAAGGAAATAATTAGCCTATGGAGCTTTTGACAGCCATTTGAGAAATGTGAAGGCATGTGAGCTTTAGGTTGAAGCTGGCACATCAGAAGGCTTGGTATAGAGAATGAAAAGAATCAGGTCCTCAGTAACACTACTGAGTCACTAGATCACACCTCCCTGATGGCCATCCGCCCTCTGGACTTTTTAGATGCATAGCCCATACATTTTCTGATTGCTGAAGCCAGTTTGAGTTGAGTGTTCTTTGGCTTATATATATATATAAGTATATAAGTATATAGTAGTGCTCATAGTGCTCAGAAATGTTTGCTGAAATTGAATTCTATATATTTTTTCTTTTGCCACAGATGAAGCAGCAAAGCTCTAGAAGAAAGCCCAATGTCATACAACGAATTAGTGACAGAATAGATACTAGCACTCAGGCCTGCAGCCTTTTAGACAGGGCTCTGTCTTCTTTCATCTGCACCAGGGGTCAGCAGAAGTTTTCTATAAGGGCCAAATAGTAAATATTTTAGATTTTCAGGACATATGGTCTCTGTCAAAACTACTCAGCTCTGCCCTTGTAGTGAGAAAGCAACCATAGGCAATACATAAGCCAACTGTCATGGGCATGTTCTAGTAAAACCGTATGTACACAACAGGTGGCAGGCTGGACTGGTCCTGTGGGTTGTAGTTTGACAATCTCTGTTCTACACCATTGTCTCTCTGGAGGTATTTGATAGTATATATGACTCTAAAGGAAGACCTGAAAGTTATTGCAGAAGCAATCAAATTTCCTCAGCTCTACAACTCACCAAAATATAATCAGATCTTTAGGGACAGTTTCAGAGCAGGAAATGATCTCCTAAACTTGATCTCAGTATCCTAGAATCAACCAGCATTCCCACTAGGATCCTGAGCTGTTACAGTGGTGTCTCTTCTGTAGGAAGTCTTGAAATGCTCCAACAAAGGAAAAAGGAATGGATGTAAGAGGCTAGTCTGAGGGCTGCTGTCTCCTCACCTGAAAGCTGACTGTGCTTGGGACAGAAAGAAGAATATGGGACTTTTCCTAGAAATTAAGGATGCACAATAGACTAATGTTAATTTTAAATATTTGCAATACTGGAAAATAAAGATAGGTTATCTGCAAGAGAAAAATCATAAAATAGTTGTAGAGACCATAATTTAAAATTTTCTTAGTTCATAGTTACCTCCAAGCATCGCAAAGGTGATGGAATTAGTTTTTCTTTTAGTTGCTTAGTGTCAATGAGCAGCAATCCTACATTCCTGGTGCGTCTTAGAGCTACTGCGTCCTTGTGCTGTCTGTGATATTTTTCCAGTTGCTCACTAAAGAACTTAACATCTAGGTAAAATAATTCATATAAAGCATAAAACACATGTATTAGATTTTAAAGGATCATTATAAAGATATATTAAAAATCATTGCATTAATAAATTTACATACATATATATAATCTTTTATCCATATGTAGAGGACCTTGTGTAACTTTAAAATGTTAATTCATAATGCTTTATATTTTCTTCTTGAAACTAATATTTAATAATGTAAATATATTCTCTGGCTCCTGTTAAGAATGGCACATGAAAATAACTTGTAATTGCATTAGAGGATCTGGTTTAGAACGGATTAGATTCTAGAGTCAGGTTGGTTTGAAGTTGGCTTAATCTAAGTGTTCTCCCACATGGTACCTCAACGTAAGCATTCATTGAGGCTGAGGCTTTGTCAATTTGTGTCCACCATATATTGTAGTTGAATTTTGATAATATTCCCATTGCCATTTTCTCCCTTTTCCAAACCAGTGGAAGCCTGATTATCTTGAATACACTTTTATCATACTCTTGGTCAAAAACAGCTCTTACTAATACACATATAATACTAAACTACTCTACTCATCTTTCAAAATCCTGTACCTCTCGGCCTTTAAATATTTAGTTAACTTTATTTCCAATTACTCTCTCTGCTTGAGTCAGATTGATTTCCTTACTGCTTCCTGTTTTCCTTCTCTAACCCTCCCCTCTACCATCCCAAAGAGAAAAGGGTGTTGATTCTTGCCTTTACTCATATCATCTTCTCTCCTGGATACAAGGGAGAGTTTGACACAGTATAAAGAACACATCAGGGACTTCCCTGGTGGCTCAGGGGTTAAGACTCCTCGCTCCCAATGCAGGGGGCCTGGGTTCAATCCCTGGTCAGGGAACTAGATCCCAAATGTATGTGGCAACTAAGAGTTCACATGCCACAGCTAAAGAGCCCACGAGCCACAACTAAGACCCGGTGCAACCAAATAAATAAATAAAATAAAATATATATTTTTTTAAAAAAGAACATATCAGACAAAGTGTTAGAAGACCTAGGCTCAAGTCTTTAACCCACCTGTGGCTTTGGGTAAGTTAGTTGATCTTTCTGAGCTTCGGCTTCCTCATGATACAAAAAAGGGATGACAATTATCTGTCCTACTCATTTCAGAAGGTTTTGATGTGTCTATTTTTGAGAACTGACAAAATAAATATATCAAATTATCTGAGAAGACTTCTGGTAAGGAAACCTGTATAATGTTGTTTGGTCAAGTATTTTCCAAACTTATTTGAACACAGAGTCTTTTTCATTTTTCATGATATCATGTAATATCCTTCAGAATAGTGGTTCAAGGAATACTAGCTTGGGAAACACCAATTTGGTCCAATACTTTAGTTTTATACATGAAGAAATTTAGATCATTCGAGGTTAAATGACTTGGCCATGGTCATATATAGCCGTGTTCAAAGGGAAACAAAAGAGTAAAGCTGATAGAAGAGTTCTCTCTTTATGAGCTAGAGGAGAGGCAGTTTGTACAATAGTTAAGCACACAAACTTTCAAGTCAGAGAAAACGATTTCTAAACCACTAAATAGCTGTGTAAACTTGAAGTTACCTTATCTCTATATATTTTCATTTCCTTATTTGTAAAATGAGAATACTCGCCTCATAGAATTATGAGGATTAGATGAGATGCCTGAAAATCACTTAGCACAGTATCTATCCTAAGTGCTCAGGAAGTACAGAAATTATTAGTAAACACTGACATTTATAGAAATTCAGGGGTGAGATATGGCTGATTAGTTCAGGAAGCCAGAGTTTGCCCCCTGATCGTCTTCTGGGGCTAGACAGAGGTCAGTGTGGCTAAAAGATTGGTTAAACAGACATTTGTTAAGTGTAAGTGTCTATAATACGTGCTAGGCAGTGTTAGAACAGTTTGAGGGAATACGACAACAGGCAAGGCATGGTATCCAAGGGGCAAAGCTACATTCTATTAACCTCTGGCTAACAGTTGGGTTCAAGGTTTAGGAAGTATCAGAGAGTTCCTAAAAGAGGAGGAACACAACGTTTAGGAGTCCAGACCAATGTACTCCAGAGTCCCAGAAAACAAACAGCTAATACCTATGAGACCCTGGTTCCAGGATTGGGATAGAATTGACAAGCCAAGGCAGGACTAGAAGAAGGGCAACCTGGGAGCTTGGTGGCCTCATCCAGATGGGTGGTTGGTGAGGGAGTAAAGTTATCCAATGTGAGGAACATGGTAACAGGATACTAGGAGGCCTTGGCTCAAGGTTATGAGTAGAAGATCTAGGGGATTAGAACTGGTTATTTGGATTAGGCCTACTCCATGTGCTGAAATGCCAGGTTTCACACCTTACTGCCACCCTGGTGCCATTGTGTCCCTGTCAGTTCCCTTCAGTTCAACACACAGTAAGTCTCAGTGTGATGGTGTTGGTGAAGAACAGTAGAAATGGACTTGTCTAATTTTGTTTTCTGAAGTAAGACCCCACTTCGGTTTCTTGAGCAAGTCAGTGTCTTGGAAAAAAGGGTCTGTTTCAGATTTTAAAAACTTAAGGGACATAACAAGTGAATATAGTGCCTGCTCTTGGACTAGATTCTGGGTCAAACTAGCTGCAAACTGCTTTATTTGGGGGATTCTGAATAGGGGCTAAATGTTGATATTAAGGAATTGTTGGTTTTTTTATTAGGTGTGATAATATTAATTTGGTTCTGTAGGAACATGTTTTTTAAAGATGAATATTGAAATATTTCATTTAGGGATGGCATGTCTAATTTACTTTAAAATACTTCAGCATAATAAAAAGAATGGGTTGAAACAAAAACATTAAAATTTACAGAAAAAATCAGTGTTGCTTTGTGAGGCAAAGTATCAGAGTAATCATTTTTGTGCATAAGAAAATAAAGGAATAAAGCCAGTTCATGAAATAAAAAAAGAATATGAATGATATGCTTCACATTTTTAAATGGTAATAATGAATAATATATACTTAATTTTTGTAAACATTTGGGAACTTTCTTGCCTGAAATTTCACTTGGGTATTGTATTTTATTTCCTTTTGTTGAAGATAACGAGTTTAATAAAATAATTTCCCTTCGGATCTGATTTCATGACTAAGAGTTGTGGATTCATACCCACCAGGTTGCAATATGGCCACAGAAATAGAGTAACTTGAATTCCTGAGACACATGTTACACTATGTAAACATTTTTTAAAGGAATCTGAGAGGTAAACATTCCTTTTGACTCCTTCCCATGTAAAGGTTATATAACCTTAGCACTGGTACAACTTGATACTAAAAGATAAGCTTTTGGGGAGGAATTCCTTCTCATAATATTCTGAAATAAAACAGTAACAGTAAAACTAAAGAAAAAAAAGTGGTTCTACAGTAAATAATCTAGAAATGAATAAACTGTTTCATTTTGTCAGGCCAACTCTTTGGAGCTACCATTTCTGTCACCATACACCACCAAACAGAAATGTAGACAATGATAAACCTTGATATACCTGTCAAACATAATTAGTAAGGACAAATGGAAAACTTACCAGGTTCTTGAAGTTTAAGAGCTTGTAAATCAAGACTTTCATTTTCCTTGAAGAATATCTGAAACTTTTCAAACGTAGCTGCATATAATTGAGCAGATTCAAATGCTGCCTGTATGGTTTCCTAAATGTTATAAAAAAACAGACACAACTGTATTTTTCCTGAGCAGAATTCAATTCAATAAAACTGAACAAACACAGATGCCTTCTCTGTGCCCAACACAATGCTTTGACCTGAGGATACCTAAGTGAGGAAAGATACCATCCTGGATGACAAGAAGCAATTAATGGATTCTCTTATAAAACTGAAAAAAAAAATACACCTTCAAGTCTGACTTTCAAAGAATTGTTCCTTATGATTGAAAGGAAGCACACCTGAAATTTTTTTAGCTTCATGGTGAACTTATACATCACTAGTAAATATATGGCAAGAGACAATGTCTATTTATTTTCCAAACTGCAAATTTTATATCTTGGTTAGTGTTTTTGAGCAAAGGCAAAACCATTTAGCATATTTGCAAAATTACTTGCCTAATCTCATTATTAAGTTCTCTGTGCTGGCAAGTCTCCTATTCCAAAATGTCTTCATAATTTGCCCTAATAAAATCCTTTCCCTCCCCTCACTTAACCTTGGCTCCAACCTCCACTTCCCCACAAAGTTTTTCCTACAATACCCATGTCAATACATGTTATCATAGTTCAATGCCTATGAACAGCAGTTAGGATCAGTTTGTTGTTGGTCCTGGTCCATTATTCCCTGGCTACACTCAATTGCCTTCCCTTACATTTCCTACCGAGACTTCTTGCAAATGACTGCAATTTGTCCCAAGGAAAACTAGAGATGATCAATGGAATTGCTCATTCCCAACACATCAGTGCTAGGGTATTGCTTTACGGATTCAGACTCTTGCTTTAGGGATAGTGGGTAACAGTAGAAAGTTTCATTACAAACAATAGCACACACCCTGGATGGCTTAGTTATTTGTTCATTTATTTCCTTTTAATAGGTTCTTATGTAATCTTCCAGAATGTTTCTGCTGTTTATTTCTTTACATTAAAAATTGAGGGGAAGAAACTATGTCAAAGTATATCTCCTTTGAGAAGATGTGCTACATATATACAATGGAATATTACTGAGCCATAAAAAGGAATGAAATAGTGCCATTTGCAGAGACATGGATGGACCTAGAGACTGTCATACAGAGTGAAGTAAATCAGAAAAAGAAAAACAAATATCATATACTATTGCTTATATGTGGAATCTAGAAAAATGGTAGAGATGAACTTATGTGCAAAGCAGACATAGAGTCACAGATATAGACAACAAACTTATGGTTACCAAGGGGGGAAGGGGCAGTGGGATGAATTGGAAGATTGGGACTGACATATGTACAGTACTATGTATAAAATAGATAACTAATGAGAACCTACTGCATAGCACAGGGAACTCTACTCAGTGCTCTGGGGTGACCTAAATGCGAAGGAAATCTAAAAAAGCATGGATATATGTATACATATAACTGATTCACTTTGCTGTATAGCAGAAAATAACACAATGTTGTAAAGCAACTATACTCCAATAAAAATTCATAATAAAAAAGAACATCCTTTTCCCCACAGCAAAAAAAAAAATGTATATCTCCTTTGAGCAGATTTAATAGTCTCTGATACATGATCATGAAGGCATTAGAAACACAACGGGAGGCCTGTAAATGGAAAGCTCCACCAACATGTTCAAAATATGATTTTAAACCTCACAGGAAGTTTGCTGGAATAGTACAAAGAATTCCATATATCACCACTGAAATTCCTTAAATTTTAACAATATATCACATTTGTTTTATCATTCTCTTTCTCTCTATATATTATTTTACCCTGAATCATTTGGAAGAAAGTTGCAGACACAGACATTTTTACCCCTAAATATTTCAGGGTTTATTTAATAAACACAAGGATATTTTCTTATAGAACCATAGTATAATGACCTAAATCAGGAAATTAGCATTGATATTAATACTATTATCAATTACAGATCTTATACAAATTTGGCCATTTGTCCCAATAATGTCTTTCATAACAAAATAAAAAACCATTTTTTCCTGGTCCACTATCCTATCCAGGATCATGTATTGTATCTTGTATCTTGTATCATATTGTATTTCTTGTATTGTATCTTGTCACATCTCTGCAGTGTCCTTTAATCTGAACAATTTCTCAATCTTTGTCTTTTGTGACCTTTAACATTTTTGAAAAGTATCTCCTGTGTGTGTATGTTATACTTCCTAATGCTTACATTCAGTTATACATTTTTGGCAATAATACTACATAAGTGATGTATGTTCTCTGTGAATAGTATCAAAAGGCACAGAATGTTGATTTGTCCCATTACTGGTGATGTTAACATGTTACTTAAGGTTGTGTCTGTGAGGTTTCATTACTGCAAACTTACTATTTTCTCTCCTTAAATCAATAAATATTCTATGCAGAAACGCTTTGAGACAATATCCTTTTCCTCATCATATCTTTGCATACTCGTTTTAGTATGAATTAGAGATTCTTGCCTATTTCTATAGCGGTGATTTTTCTTTATGTTTTCCTTCTACGTTTACTAGTTGGCATTTTACTGTAAGGAAGAGCTTTCCATTCATTCATTCTCAAAATGGACTCATGTATTCTCATTTTATTCAAAGACTGTTATAATCATTACTTATTTTAATGGTCAAATTGTACCAGGGAGACCCTTCAAGTTGGCTTTTAAAATTTTTCTGCATGTCGCCATTACTCCTTAGACACCTTCTTTTTTTTTGGTTCAACAATATGCTCTGGGCTGCTCTTGTACTTTCCCTGCCCCAGGTTTTGAATAAGCCATTTCTCCAAAGAGATTTGGTTCCTTTTGATTTGGAATGATATATAGAAAACAATGTGTGGTCACCAAATATGCTCATTGTTATTAGGATGTCATTGCTTCTAGGCCATCTCAGCAAGCAGATCTAGGATACACACAAACACCCCACATAAATACATATATACACAAAACCCTATACATAGTGCTCTTTCTATCGGTCAATTAAAGATCATGAGTTCATAACTCCAGTTCCAATATAACACCATTCTGGTTTTTCCTCTTCCATATTTGGATGAGGATGAGTAACCTCATTCCATTATCCACAATATTTAGTTATTTGCTCAACTCCAGAATACACAGAAAGTCATTTCAGAATTGCTAACACACTAATACCACTATGAAAAACAAAGTGGAATTCAATATTTATTATAGTTATAGTGGTCTTTAGCTTAAGGGTATATGGGCAAAATAGTGTGTTTAAAAGTTACTCGGTTTAGTTTTTTTCCCCTTCCTTGCAGTGTGGTTATGTTATTCATTTGAAATATAGTCTAGTTCTTTTGTTTTCATTGTATTCTATTTTAGGGTTTTGTTTCCCCATTCTTATTGATTTTTAAGTGCTATATTCAAAAGTATACTCAGAACTAAGTGTGACTCTTCTCATCTTTTCTACTCCATGCCCACCATCCTGTCTACACCATTCCCACTGTCTCCTCTAGGTAACAAATTTCCTTAGTTTCTGGTTTATCTCTTCTCCCTCCCTATTTTCTGACATAAAAAGTAGCACACTATAGATATTCTTTTCTACTTTGCTTTTTTCACCTAACAATATATCCTGGAAATCACTCCATATTTGTTGGTAGATATTTTCCATATTATTTTGTTCAGCTGTATAGTCCTCCTCTGTGTAAATGTACCATAGTTCATCCTATGTATTTTGGGAGTTTCTGATATTTTATAAAAATAATGATGTTAACAAAATCTAGTGCATATGTACTATTTTATTGTTGGGCATGCATCTTCTGGGTACATACTGAAAGGTAGAATTGCTGGATCAAATGGTAAATACATAACATATAGTTTTGTTATATACTGTAAAATTCTCCATCATTTGCATTCTCAAATGCAAAGTGTGAAGAGCATTTGTTTATCCATAGGCTGGCCAACGGAATGTGTTGTCATACTTTTGAATTTTGCTAATCTGATAGTTGAGAAATGCTGCCTCAATTTTGTTTCCATTTGCATTTCTCTTATAAGTGAGGTAGAATATGTTTTCATGTGCCTAGTTTCCTGTTTTTGGTGAGTTTTCTATCATATGTTTTGACCATTTTTCTACCTAGTTTTGGTCTCCTCCCTGTTTCCCATTGGCAAGAGTTCTTCATGTATAAAAATATTAGCCCTTAGCTGTGATTTATATGCTGCAAATAGATTCTCCCAGTTTGTAATTGTATTTTTACTTTGTTTATATATTTTTTTGCCTTGCAAAGTTTTAAAAACTTTATACCATCAAATTTATCAATTTGTGCTATTATTGCATCTGGATTTTGAGTCATAGCTAGATAACCTTTCTTTATGAACAAGATTATAGAAGAATTCACCCATGTTTTCTTCTAGAACTTGTATGATTTAAATAAATTTTTAGATCCCTGATCCAGTTATTTTTATATACAATGTGAGATATGTATCTAACTTTAACTTTGTCCCAAAGGCTAATCAGTTATCCCAACGCTATTTATGAAAAAGTCCAAATATATCTCAGTGATTTGAAATACCATGTTTTTTATTTAATAAATTTTCATATGTACTTAGGTGTATTTCTGGATTTTCTATTCTGTTCCACTGGTCTGATAGCCAATACCACAATCTTTTAATTATAGAGTTTATATTTAATACTTGGTAAGAATAATACCCCAAATAGCTCTTCTTTTTCAGGGTTTTCCTAGCTTCTATGCATGTCTATTATTACATATAGGCTTTACTATAAACTTATGCTCTATGATAAAGCTTATTAGTATTTTTATTGGCATTGTGTTAAATTTATAGATTAACCTAGGGAGAACAGATATCTATTATGTTGAGTCATTACATCTAAGAATATTTCTTTAAGTCTATTTTTGTGTCTTGCAGAAGCCTTTAAGAAAACTTAAAAAGATATCCTTATATAGGTTTTTTTTTAACATTTCTTATTAGGTTTATTCCTAAATATTATATATTACCTGCTTTGTTGTTATTACAATGAAGTTTTTTCCACCAGGCATTTTCAGTATTCTAGAACAATTTATGTGCTATTGTGAATATCTGGTCTTTGGAGAGTTGATAAAATTCCCCTGTGAATCCATCTGGGCCTGGTGCTTTTTACAAGGTATTTCTTTGATAACTTCCTCTATTTCTTCTGTGGAGATTGGTAAGCTTTCTATTTTTAATGTGGTTGATTTAGATTACCATGTTGCCCTAAAAATACTATCTATTTAATCTAGGTTTTCAAATTTATTTGGATAAATGTCTGCAAGGTAATCCCTCATTTTTTTTTTCTGTTTAAACGGTTATTTCCTTGTTATTTGTCATTGATTATGTTAGTTAGGACTTCTATATCCTTATTTATTTTTTTCCTACTTGACCTGCCTTATGATGAGAGTTGCATGTTAAAGTCTTCTATTCACAGTGTTTCTATTTATGTTCCATTTGTGTCTCATTGCATCTCTTTGCCTTTTGCAAGTGTTTCCTGTATATATATTTGGTGCATAGAAATTTATAGCCCTGACTCATAGGATCACAAATCTTGTTTTCTTATTGTTTACATTTGTCTCTACACCACTGAGCACCACTTCATTTTCAGTCTTTCTAAAGAAAGACTAAACGTTCCCTACCAGGGTGGTATATTTGTTACAATTGATGATCCTACATTGACACATCATAATCACCCAAAATCCATTGTTTACATTATGGTTCACTCTTGGTATGGAACATTCTATGGGTTTGGACAAATATATAATGACATTTATCCATCATTATGGAATTATACAGAATGTTTTCACTGTCCTAAAAATCAGTGTTTTGCCTCTTCACTCCCCCACCCTCAACCCCCTGGTAACCACTGATCTTTTTACTGTCTCCATGTTTTTGCCTTTTTCAGAATGTCAAATAGCTGGAATCATACAGTATTCCCATTACACATACGTTATGCCTTTTGAAGTTGTCCTACAGTTCTTGGATAGTCTGTTTTGCTTTTTTCAGTCTTTGTTCTCTTTGCTTTTTGGTTTTCAGGACTCTATTGATATATTCTATGGCTCAGAGATTCTTTCCTCAGCTGTGTCTAGTCTACTAATAAGCTCATCAAAGGCATTATTTATTTCTGTTATGTTTTGTTTTGTTTTTTACCTCTAGCACTTCTTTTTGGTTCTTTCTTAGGATTTCCATCTCTCTGCTTACATTGCCCATCTGTTCTTGCATGCTGTTTATTTTATCCATTGGAGCCCTTAGCATATTAATCATAGTTGTTTTAAATTCTGGGTCTGATATTTCCAATATCCCTGCCATGTCTGGGTCTGATACTTGCTCTGTCTTCTAATTTTTTCCCCTTATTAATGTGCCTTGTAATTTTTTTTTTTTTGATAATTGGACATGATGTATTTGGTAAAAGGAACTGCTGTTAACAGGTCCTTAGTAAGGGGATGGTATGTGTCAGGGGAGGGGATATAGTCTATAGTCCTTTGATTAGGTTTTAGTCTTTTAGTGAGCCAATGCCTCTGAACTGTGAACTTCATAAATATTTCTCACTTTTTTTTCTCTCTCCTTAGGTGGGACAGATGGGTGGAGTGGGCTGGAGTTGTGTATTTCCCCTCCCCCAGGTAAGTTAGGATCAGATAATACACTAGCAAATTAGGCTCTGGTTAACTAGTTCCCTCTGAGGGTAGGCCTTGTTGAGAAGAGGGTGCTCTGACATATTTCAAATTATTCCTTTTCCCCTCTCCCTGCTGGAAGCATGAGAGAATTTTTCTCTAATATTTACTGTGAGAATCTGGTTGAGTTCTTGCAGGTAAATTTCATAATAATGTGGGGGTCCCCTATAACTTGGTCCCTGGAGTTTTTAACTCTCAGAGTTGTTCACACTGAGCCTCCATCAGTTCATCAATTACAGTTCAGGTTTTCCTGTCTGGCACTGGTTCTCACTGAGGTTTCTGCTCATAGTCTCTGCTCTCAGAAGCCATGACTCCCTGTTTTCATCACTCTGTCTCTCCAATCTTGAGGGCTGTGGTTTCCCCTGTGTTCTCCCCTCTATTACAGATCCTATAGCAGTCTGTTCAGTCAGTGTGTTCAGCTTTTTACTTGTTAGGATAGAGTGGCAACTTCCAAGCTCCTTACATGTGGATCCAGAAATAGGAAGATCAGTCCTTTTGCCAAGTTATCTCTTGGTTGGATGAAACTCATCCTAATTTCATAAAAAATCCTGATCAGCACCAAAAACCCTAGGCCCTTGCCTTTTTAAAACTATTTTTCTATAGCCTTGATATTTGAAGGACTAGCTTGGTTAGATAAAAATTATTGATTCGCATTATCTGCTCTTGAGTTTCGTTAAAGAATGCTGTTCCATCATTGCCTTTCTTTATACATTGTTTTTGAGAAGCCTGATGCTAGTCTAATTCTCTTACTTTTGTAAGTTATTTTCATTGTGGTGTGAGACCTGGAGGAATTTTTCTTTAGCTTTAAAAGCTAATAGTTTTAAAAGGATGTATCTCAGAGTTGATTGTTCTAGGTCAATTTTCCAAGGCACTCTGTGGGCCCTTTCAATATATAGATTCACATTTTCTTTTCTTGGACTATAGTTATGTGTTTGTTCTACCCTTTGTTTTGTTTTTCTCCTTCAGACACTCCAATTATACATATGTTATTTCTTCTTTGCCTGTTTTCTATTTCAATTATTTTCTCTCTGACCATTTTTACTTCTATCTATCTCTAGCTTATTTTCATTCTCCTGATTGTTTTCCTGTCTTTATACTCATTATTGCATTTTCACTTCAGGTTATTCTGTCTGGCATGATGCAGTTTAGTCTTGATTTCTGAGATAATTTTGTCTTTTAAAAAAAATTCCATTTTTATTTTAAATTTTGAATTTTTTTGATTTAATGTTGAGGCTATTTAGTTTATAGTGCAGCTTTTGTTTCATGTTTTTTGGGAGGTAAGAGAAGGAATATTTTAATCTTCACTTTCTATTTTCTCCTTATAGTACCTTTTCAGGTATTTAATATATTTTAATTTCTTCAGCTCATGGATTTGAGTGATTTACAAGATTTATAATTCAAGGGCATTCTGTTTTGTCAGTAGAGCAATGTGCAGATTATTTTATTTTATTTTTTGGTTGTGGGGAAGGAGTTGGGTGTATTCTGGTTTTCTGGTTATTTTTGTCTTGCAGGGCCTTAAATTTTCAACAGTTGCTCTATTATCCCTGTACCACCCAATGTTCAGATAATGTCTCTTCCTCGTTTTTAACCTTACTTCCCCCCCCCCAAAAAGTGATACCATCTTGAATAGCTTGTACTTTTAAGTCTCTTTCTTATAATCAGTGCTCTAATCTACCAGGACTTAAAAAAAAATCACCTTAGCATTTAGAGATTAAGTAGCATTTAATCTAAAGATAAGACAGGAAGAAAATATGTTACCTAGTTTCTTAAAAATCAAAAATATTATAAAAATAGTTTTAGTAAAAGAAAATATACCTTTATTTGAAAGATAATTGTGTGAAAATTCTTATCATCATCAAATACTGCTGATAAGCTTGGACCAAATCCACAAGTTTTTTCTTCCAATTTGTTGTTAATGTAAGGGCTGGTAAAAGCATCAAAATATGAATCAGGCACAAGATTAGGAACTGATAACACAGTGTTTCGGAAATGATTAATTGCACCTGAAATACCATCCTGTTGGAGAGAAAAGCACAAACATAAATGTAAGCACACACATGGTTATATTTATAAAAAGTTTTGAATTTTCTAAACTGCTAAAATAAATAAGAATAACTCATTCAACAATGCCAGGTACTGCGTTGACTCTGAATATATGACAAATCAGAAGACACAGCCCCTGTCTTCAGGAAATATGTTTTCTAATTGAAAGAGAGGTAGATAAGCAAAAAGTTGCAACACATTAAGATGAATATATTACATTCATTTGAAACATGAACAAAACACAGAAAAGTCATAAAGGAAGGAAGGCCAAAGTATGCCTAAGAGAATCAGGGAAAGTTCAAAAGGTGGGTTAAAAGTTCATATTCTTTGAGCAGTTATTTCCATCCTAGATATCAATCCTAAGAGAAAAAATTAGATATGTAAACAATGATTCATGTGGAAGGGCACTCACTGAAGCATTAATTATAATAAAAATTAATTAGAAAAATACCTTAGTGTTCAAAAATAGAAGAATGGTTAAGTTATGGTATATTTATATGAATGGAAATTAGGCATCTCTTCAAAGATTGATTAATGACATGGGAAAAAGCTTATAATGTAATCTTAAGTTAAAAAAAAGAGCAGGATGAAACTGGTGTATAACATCCCATTTTAAAAATGTATGTGTAAAATCTCATGGTAAGTTAGGTGTGTTGGTATATCAGTATGTACTAAAACATGACTGGAAAAAAAGTATAAAAATGTTAAAAGGTTGTTTCTATTTCTGACACATGGTATTACAGATGATTTTAATAATCTTTTTCTGTGTTTTTCAAGTTTGATGAGCACGAATTAATTTATAATTTATAATAATATATATCTAAATGATATAAAGGTCATTCTTGAGAAGAGTCTTAAAAGACAAGCAGGAGCTGGTCAAGTACACAAGATGGGAGTACAGTCCTTGTAAGTCATTGTATGTGAAAGGCCCAAGGGGGGCTGGCAGGTCTGGGTGCTGGAGCATAAGTGTCAGTGTGGAAAAATGCAGTCATGATGCAGTCAGCCCCTTCTTGAAAGGCCCTGTGAGTGATGCTGGGTTCCAGTGTTAGCCGGTGGTCTGGCATTCCCCAGATTGTGACCATGGACTACCCTGAGTTAAAAGGGTCCCAATGTCACATAAGTTTGGGAAGAAACCTTAGGTTAAACAAGAGTTTCCTCTGGATCTACTAAACAGGATTTTTCATATTTGTTAATATGCAAATGCATGTCACAAACCCTTTTCTCCTAGAATGCCTATCATCATCTCACAGAGCATCCTATTGACAATGAAGAAATTTAATTTTAAGTGACATGATCAGATTTGCCTATGAAATAATCTTGCAGTCAGCAATGTAGAAAATGGACTAGAAGGAAGAGGGGCAGGCAGGTCAGAAGAGACTGTCACAGCAGGCCAGGTAAGAGCTGATGAGGTTCCCATCGAGGGGAGGTGCAACTAAGGTCAACACACAGGACTCGCTGCCTTGATCTCAAAGAAGTAAGGGAGGATCTAGGATGACTCCTGGATTGCTGGTTTGGGCATCTGGATACTGCCTTTCATTGAAATGGAGATATAGAAGGAGGAGCAAGTTTTGGAAGAAGTTGATAAGTTCAATTTATTTTGGTGAGTTGGAGTTAATTGTGGAGATTTCCAGATGGCTCCAAGGCTGAAGTCTAGAAGAAAAGTACACGATGGAAATATTTATTTAAAGTCCCCATTCTAGAAGTGGTAGTTGGAACAACAGGCACGGACACAAGCCCCCAGAGGAACATAAAAAATGTGAAGAGGAGGGAGCCTTTCAGGCTCGCAACAGTCAAAGGTCAGACAAAAAAAGCAGCTCCAAAATAGAGTACTGGAAAGGAAAAAATGTTGGCACAGGAGTAAAACCATGAGAAATTAAACCAAGGGGGAGTCTGTTTCCAGAGGCAGGAGTCATATGCAACGGGAGGTCTGTCAAACACCATAGGAAAGAAAAGAACTGGAAAATGTATGTTGGATCAAGTATTAGGAAACCATAGTTAACCCAAGAAAGAACAATGTCAGATGTCAAGATTTAGTTATATAATTTTCCTTTAGACGAAGCTGTATGTGTGTATGTGTGTTTGAAATGTTAAGACTAATGACCAAAATAAGAGCGAGAAAAAATAGAAAATTCATGAGTGATCCACTCATGGCAGTTTATACTGCCTTTGGCTAATTTGGGGTTACATGAAGCAAAATCTTATGTGTGGTGTGAACACATGAACATGCTTGGCCTATGACTTCATGGGTAGGAATTAAAAACACCCCTGTGGGGAGTTGGACCCTACAACAGGAAATACGGAGAATGTTAAGGTTTTCAAGGCTTGTCACTTGGGGCTTAAGGAGAATAACCAGCTGCTTGCTGGAGAGAGCTTTCTTGCATCATCTGCTGCACAGAAACCTTTACCTTCCACGTGAAGGCCAAGAGCCTTCTGGCCCGGAAGGGACATGAGAGTCCAGTGCCTCTCTGAGTGGGAGCTCCTGAACGAAGGTCCAACCACAGGGAACTCAGCAGTCTGCTTGTCCTTGTAAATATCCTAAAATAGCCTGAAGATCTGATAAATTAGAGAGTCATAGACTGCTGGAAGAGGAAGCAACCTTAAAACTCATCTCACAGATGCATAAACTGAACCCCAGAGAGGTAAGTGGTTTCCCCATAGGAGTAAAGTCAAGACTAGAATCTAGAGATTCTGAGTCAAGACTAGAATCTAGAGATTCTGAGTCAAGACTAGAATCTAGAGATCCTGACTACTCGTGCTTTTGTACCACAATACACAGCTAAGGGCAGAAAATATAGACTCTGATTGGTTTATTAATCTATGCCTGTACCCAAATGGAGAAGGCAGAACTCTAAGATGGCTCCCAAGATCCCCTCTCCCTGGTTTACATGCCCTGTATAATCCCCTCCTCTTGAGTATGGGGGGATCTGTGAATGTGATGGGATGCCACAGCCATGATTATGTTACATTACAGGGAAAGCTGAAGGGACTTTGCAGATATAATTAGGTTGACTTTGAGTTAGTCCAAAAGGTGATTATCCAGGGTAGACCTGTCTGAATCAAGTGAAAGCCCTTACAAGAGGGATTGGGCCCTTCTCAAAGGAGATTCTCCAGCTGGTCTTGAAGAATCAAACACCCATACTGTAAACTGCTTATAGAGTTGGCCACATGAACTATAGGAACTACAGATGGTTCCTAGGATCTAAGGGTGGTGCCCACTGGACTTCTCTCAAGAAACCAGGGACTTCAGTCCTATAGCTGCTTAGAGATGAATTTCTTCAACAACCTGAGGGAACTTGGAAGTGGATCCTTCTCCATTCAAGCCTCTAAGGAGACCTCAGCCCAGACAATACCCGAAGGGCAGCCTGCATGGAGAGGCCCTGAAGCGGAGAAGAAGCTAAGCAGTGCCCAGATCCCTGATCCATGAGACTGAAGTGATAAATGGCTGTTGCTTTAAGCTGCCAAATTTGTTGTAATTTGCTGCACAGCAGTAGATACCAAAACAACACTCAGATGCAACATACTTTAAAAGATTTCAAAAATGGTACTTACAACATAGCGATTTCTTGGAGGGATGCCTCTAGTCAATTTTACATTTTGTATAGCGTATGTTCTCTCAGTGGTGTACCCTACCAAGCCCCTAGTCTGTCTCAAATTAAAGAAAATGTGCTAAACTTTCAGATACTTTTTATGTAGATGCCATGCTGTGTGCAGAACAATGCTTTGTCTTTTCCTTACGATCATTTTGGAGAAGGGACAATAGCAACCCTGCCAATCATTTGACAGTAGAACAGTTGCTTCATTTTCCAAAAAAGGTATTTATGCATGGATGCTATATGAGGAAACACATACCAGAAAATCTTCCAAAGGAGGCTCAAAGAGCAGTGACTGGACTGTCAAAATCAGTTCTGTGACAAACATGGGAATGAGAGATTCATCTTCTTCCTGCTTCTCCAACACGGGGGCCCCCTGAAATGAGCATTTCTGCAGTGTTATAAAGATATAAGTATCAAGGTCTAAAATTTAAAAAACCTCTGTATTACAGAAGGCACATAAACTTAAGCTTACACAATTAGCTGATGTTATAATGTTGGCATGTCTTTCAAAGAATACTACCATAGAAATTAAAAAATAAAGGCAAATATGGAAAGACTACATGACAGTGTAAAACTTCTCTCCTTGTAAAAACACTGTCAACAAAGTGGAAAGGCAAACAACAAACTGGAAAAATATATCAGTAATGTATATAGTAATGCAGATAGAAGGTTGGTTATATTTAAATAGAAATATACTTGATATAGTCAATAGAAATATATACTAATAACATCATAATTGATACTAAATAGAAAGATATTTAAACAGAAAAATGGGCAAAGGGCATAATCTGACATTTTTTAAAGGAAGTATCAATCAACATCCTCCTCCTTCTCTTCCTCAAGATAGTAATAGTTTATTCAGTAACATTTATTGAGTATTTACTGTGTGCCAGGTAGTGCTAACTATTTATGTAAATCCCACACCAATCATATGTAGCAGGTATCATTTTTATTCCCACGAGAAAACTATGATCGGGAGAAGGTAAGACATTTCATTCAGGACACACTGATTTGTAAGTGGCAGATCAGAACTGACACCCAGGTCTTTCTCATCATGAGACCTATACTCTTATCCCTGTACTGTGGTGGCAGTTAAAGGAATATAACATTTAAAAGTAGTGACATATTACTTTACATCCATCAGATGGACAAAGGTTGAAATGAATGATAATATCTAGTGTGCATATGGCCAAAGGCTCCTTCTCGAACATTGCTAGGAAGATTGTAAAATGACACAAAACTTTCTAGAAAGTTATGCATCAGTTTCAAAAGCCTTAACAAGTGAGCATATTTCTGATCCAAGAATTCCACATCTAGGAATTTCTTCTAAGGGGAAGAATCAGAGATGTATGAAAAATGTATAAACAAAGATATTCTTTGCAGCATTATTTGGACTAGTGAGAAAGTGATCAATAATAGAAAATTATTTACAAGATGTATAATACATTTCTATGTGAGAATGTTATATGGAAAAAATACATATTGACTGGGGAGATTTTTCATAATACATTGCTAAGTGGAAAAAGTAGGTGATAAAGCAGTAAGTAAAGTATGATTCCTTTCCTTCCCCCTTGGAAATAGTTAACTTGGTATAGCAGAGGATGCTTTTCTTTGTATATTTCTGTGTTTTTCAAATTTTCTGCACTTAGCATATATTACTTTTATAATTAGAAAGATAAATACTACTTTCAAAATGTGGTAGTATTGAGGAAAAAAAGGAATTGAGAATAGGGAAGGAGAGAAAGTAATGAAAAGGAGTATGCAGCTAAAATTCAACTTTTGGAGAAAAGGAAAACTATGGCAAAGAGCGACAGGCCTTGAAACTGCATATTGGGTCTCCTGGGGGGATGCACAGATATGAAGGTAGGAAGCTTAATGAAACCAGATATGCATGTTTTGCTATGTTTTTAGGTATCTGTCATGAAGCCATTATCCAGGATGGAGCTGGGGAAAAGCTTATTGGGCTATCAGATAAGCTATGTTAGAATGCACAAATTTGTATTATTTAATCTCAAATGTCTCACATTACTCTGTGTTTATAAGATCAACATCCTCCTAAGAGGTTATTCACTGAAAGCACAAAGGTTTGCTCCCATGATTTGCTCCTTCTCGCCTCTAAACTATTGTTTATCTCTTTCATTTATACCACCTTCCCTGCTTCTCTCTGCCAGTTCATGCTCACGATGACCCCCAAACTATAAGCTTCTTGGGGGCAAATATTCTGTCTATGCTTTTCATCACCGTGTACCCAATACCCAGCATAGGGATTGGTACATAGTAGATACTTAAGGAATATTTATTGAGTGAACACATGAGGAACCTTTAGCAAGTGCCTGTGAGAGAGACTGCAATATTCAGCACAATGGATGCTTTCTCTGCTATTAGATACTTGCTGATATGCTGATTTTCATTCTGTCATTTCATGTGTGTATGGTAGACTCTGATTATACTGTGAAATCCTCTAAGCATTTCTCCTATTTTTCCAGTACACAGAAAATAGCATAATTCACAGTGCATAGTAAGCACTCCTCAATAAATGTTGACCAATGAATTTTCTTAATTGTGTCTGAATATACCTTTTTATCAGTGACTTCAGGCTTCTCTTCTGTAATCCATTTCTGAATGACATCTGCTGAAGGTGTCCGTTTTAACTTGTCAGTGAGATAATTCAAAAGGGAGCTAGCAGAATTTACTGTTAGGACATGCATTGTGTTCTCAATTAGATAGTCATTTAGACGAATAAAGCTTGAAAAGAAAAAAAAAAATACTACCCTCAGAATGGGAGAAAATATTTGCAAATGAAGCAACTGACAAAGGATTAATCTCCAAAATATACAAGCAGCTCATGCAGCTCAATATCAAAAAAACAAACAACGCAATCCAAAAATGGGCAGAAGACCTAAATAGACATTTCTCCAAAGAAGATATACAGATTGCCAACAAACACATGAAAGGATGCTCAACATCACTAATCATTAGAGAAATGTAAATCAAAACTACAATGAGGTATCACCTCACACCAGTCAGAATGGCCATTATCAAAAAGTCTACAAACAATAAATGCTGGAGAGGGTGCGGAGAAAAGGGAACCCTCTTGCACTGTTGGTGGGAATGTAAATTGATACAGTCACTATGGAGAACAGTATGGAGGTTCCTTAAAAAACTAAAAATAGGACTACCATACAACCCAGCAATCCCACTACTGGGCATATACCCTGAGAAAACCATAGGTCAAAAAGAGTCACGTACCACAATGTTCATTGCAGCACTATTTACAATAGCCAGGACATGGAAGCAACCTAAATGCCCATCGACAGACAAATGGATAAAGAAGATGTGACACATATATACAATGGAATATTACTCAGCCATAAAAAGAAACAAAATTGAGTTATTTGTAGTGAGGTGGGTGGACCTCGAGTCTGTCATACAGAGTGAAGTAAGTCAGAAAGAGAAAAACAAATACAGTATGCTAACACATATATACAGAATCTAAAAAAAAAAAAAAAGTTCTGAAGAACCTAGAGGCAGGACAGGAATAAAGACACAGATGTAGAGAATGGACTTGAGGACACGGGGAGGGGGAAGGGTAAGCTGGGACGAAGTGAGAGAGTGGCATGGACATATATACACTACCAAATGTAAAATAGATAGCTAGTGGGAAGCAGCCACATAGCACAGGGAGATCAGCTCGGTGCTTTGTGTCCACATAGAGGGGTGGGTTAGGGAGGATGGGAGGGAGATGCAAGAGGGAGAAGATATGGGGATATAGGTATACGTATAGCTGATTCACTTTGTGATACAGCAGAAACTAACACACAATTATAAAGCAATTATACTCCAATAAAGATGTTAAAAAAGAAAAGATTAGGGATGGTGGTGGGGGAAGGAGTGGGTGTGACTATAAAGGGGTAGCATGAGGGAAATATTTACAGTGATAGAATAGTTTTGTATCTTGATTGTGGTGGTAGTTATACAAATCTACACATGTGATAAAATGATACAATGTCAATTTTCTGGTTTTTATATTGTATTTATAGTTATGTAAGATGTAACCACTGAGGGAAACTAAGTGAAGAGTACACAGGACCTCTCTGCACTTTGCAATTTCTTGCAAATCTATGATTACCTCAAAATTAAAAAAAAAAATCAAACTGCCAGAGTTCAAATCCAGGCTCTACTATCCCTGTATGAACTTGGGCTTATTTAACTAATCTGTGCATCGTTTTGTCATCTGTAAAACGAGGACAACAGCATCTACCAAATTATGGCAAGAAACAAAGAAAATAACACCTAAAAAAGGATGAACTCCTGATACGGAATGTAGATGAATCTCAAAAGCATGCTAAGTAAAAGACACAAGAGACTATATATTATATAGATCTGTTCATATGACATTTTGGAAAAGGCAAAAACTATACGGAAAGAAATCAGATCTTGGTTGCCTAGAGCTGGATATAAAGAGAGGGGACTGAACACATCTCTGAGTAATGACTTTTGGTATAGTTTTGACTTTCGAAGTCATCCTGATATTCTACATATTCAGTAAAATAAAAGTAAACCAACAAGGATGGGGGAAACAACATTAAACTAAATGCAAACAAACCAAATCAATCCAATTAACTGTATTTCAAATGTGCAACATAACTGAACTGAGCAGGGCAGAGAGTAATCCAAATACTTTCACTATATGCTCTCAGTCTAGGGGGAAAAACTGCAAACAAATCCTAACTGTTTTTAGTAGGTAAATCCAAATTGAGGAACATCTGAAAAAACAACTGGCCTGTATTCTTCAAAAATCTCACTACCATGAAAGACACAGAAAAGCTAAAAAGTACAGGTTAAGGAGATTAGAGACATGACAACTACATGATCTTGAACTGTATCATTTCTTGGAGAGAAAAAAAAAATGTCTTAAAGGACATTATTGGAACAGTTGACAAAAGTGAAATACTGTAACTGTAGATTAAAGTATTGAAATATTAAAAAAAAAGAACAATACTGCTTCAGTTTTCTATACTTACTACCTATTTTTGAAACTGACTCTAAAGCAAATATTTAAAATTTTAAATATCATAATTTCTCTTTGACTTTCCATTTATATTACAATATCAGAGATTAATTGTCCAGAACAGTTGTTCTTAGACATTCTTCACTTTAAAACACAAATATATTCAAATATATAGCATCAATTTAGCTAGGCATTCTAACCATTCAGTAGATATTTAATGAGAAATATAGTTATGAAGAAAGCACATAGCTCCTCAGGGGCCATAGATTTTTTTAAAAGATGCTTTAAAGAAGAAATCAGTAAATATATATCTGTGACTTACATTCTAATGGTAATGAAATCTTTGCTATTGAATAAATGTTGTTTGACAGCAATTGCTAACCCAAAGATGAAAATTTAATGTTTCCCTACTTGAGTGCTTAGAATGTAAACTGAGTCAGCAAGGCATTTGAAATAACTTTTTATGCTGCTTAAGTGGAGCCTGAGGGGCCTCTAGCCTATGATAGTGGCCTCAGGACTGCTTCACTTCCTTCTGTTGCAATACAGACATTATTACCAGATTATCTCACATATAAACTTGGGCACAATTAAGATTTAATAAATGGTTGTAAAATGTGGACCAAGTTAGTGAGCGCGGAGTAACAGTCATCCGTGTTTTCTAGTGCCACATACAACTCTTCAGATAATGTTTGGTGATTTTGTTTGCACGAGTTAGTTGCAGTGATGAGGTTTTAGAATGATGTGGAATACAAACTCTGGGACAATGGCAAGACCCAGTTGGGTAAACAGGTGGAAGGTCCTGGTGGGATCCTGGAAGGTGGACTTCTTCCCTGGTCTCCCCGTGGCAACCTGCCTCAGGAAGAGGGTGGAACTTTGTGTGGCCATGCAGCTGCCTGTAGCTCTTTAGGGACCAGACAGGTGGAGCAGACCTTCCAGATCCACTCAAGGAGGCCCACAAATCTCTGTGTGCCTGACTTCTCCTTACTACAGCCTGCCCAGTGTTCCTGGCTGGGCTAGAGGGAAACAAAGCCTTAGTGATCAAAGAGGAGCTCTTGGCCTTGGACATGTCCTCCACCTTCTCTGGCTGCTTTGCTAGGTGGCAGCTGGAAGGGCAGGCTTCTGGAGCCTGCATTCAGGTTACTGTGTCCTCCAAATTCCTTATCACTAGTGAATCCTGTGATGATGGCTTTAACTTTAATGAAACTTGAGAAGGATGGATGCTCTAGTTTTTCTTGAAAGAAAGAATAACAGTTTACCATGTTAGCCTCATGCAGTGATGCCTTTTGCTGGCCTGCTCTGTGTATGTCATTTTCTCGGAGTCTCCAGATGTAGGCAACTCAATGAGACTTCCGCTTTCTGGCATTTTACAGTGACCTAAGAACAACAGAAGACACAACGACAAGAATTCTTGTGTAAAAACTCCATTTCTTTCAATATGGATTAAGAGACAAGTAAAATTCAAAAATGACAAAATGCTTTGGTTCATGAGCCATTTCAGACTCCAGAAAACAGCCCAGTTATCCAAACAAACTCCACATCAAAGGATTTCAACTCAACAAAAGACTCTAGACAGCTTACTAACATCTTCTTTAACAGGATCTGATCTCTGTCCCATGCCACCTCTTTCCAGGAACACATTTACCCTCCTTTTCTGCCTGCATAAAATTATCCTTTAGAGTCCCTGCCAGCTGGGGCCAATCCTGAGATCCATCCAGTCCCTTAATTTTAACAAACCTATTGTCTGTACTAGTAGGTTGGACATACGTTTAAGCAGAGAGGCCCTGAGTCCACTATAAAATGCTTGTGAAATAAAGGTTCTGTAACTAGTTTAGAAATACTATACACAAGCAAGGGTAATGCAAGGAAATTGTGGTACTTACTGTTTTATCCCCTTCTACAATATACATTGAATTTATAATCTATCAAGCAAAGATTGGAAGAACTGAAAAATAGGGTCCTTATTTAAAATAGAAAAGTGGAATGAAAATGAGTTAACATTTCAGAAAGCCACCACTTCTGATCTGTTGAAGTTCTTTCCCTTTCATACCCTCAATAGGTTCATATGCACAGTCATCAGGCATAAATCCTGCAGCACGCAGAGCAACTCGACAAGCCTTTCTGACCACTTCTTTGGCCTCGTTTCGAAATTCTTCTAGGCGCTCTGTCACCTAGACATTGATAAATATGTATCATTAGTGGTACCAAAGTATCAGTAATAGGGAAAAAAAATCTTGAAACTTATAGACAAAATTCCTCACCTCCTCTAGCCATACGACTTGTGCAGCTTTAAATTCTTGCAGGGTGTAGGTGTGATATTTTTCAATACAACAAAGTCCCATAAAACTCAATTGATAACACAATTCATTTATTTTAAGGAGAGCTGGTCGCAAATACTAAATGAAAATAGAAATTTATCATTATTTAGTTAAAAAAAAACCCTTGCCTTTTAAAAGTATAAAAATATTGGGAAAGCAAGAATGGTAATTAAGGAAAATAAATAGCTCTATATGTTAATTTCAGCTACAGCTACAAAGTACGTACATTGAAAAGGGACACTTCTGAAATTTTGTTCTGAAAGTATTCTTTGAATTATCAGATTTAATTTGTCTGAATTCCTTTCTTTTCATTTTGAATACATGTCTTTTAACCATGAAATTGAGGGCAAGTAACAGAGGATGGGGCAATATCTTAAATTTCACTAGGTTTGGCTAATAGCTATTAAAAGATTCTTAGTGTTACAATGTCGAGTCACCATGATAATGGATGAGCCCATCTATTGATCTAAGAGGTTATGATATAGAACAAAGACAAAGTTTAACTTTAAAATTTCAGTAGGTATTCAGTCACTATTAAGAATCTATCTTGAAATGTGGGCTGGCAGAATGAGTGGAAGTATTTGTGGAATAATGTCACAAAATATAATTTAATCTTCCTCTATGCCATCATCATAAATCAGGGTTTTAGGATGGTGGCTTTGAAGGCACATGTTCCAAGATTGTTTCTAGGTCATTCACCCTCACTTCTAATCTAATCAAAGGAGGAGCAATAACATTATATTTTTAAAAGTTAACTTAAATTTATTCATATGTGACACTGGTTTAAGTGTTATATATAGCACACTCTTGGACTCTTTTCTAGGAGTTTCCAAAACAGGACAACCAATAGTCATTCAGACCAACATGAAATAGTGCTTTAATTATTTTTTCTAAGTACAAGTAAAGGAAGTTATAATTAGTAGAGTCCTCACTGAAGAGATTTATGTGACCAAACATCTAGGAAGTTGTATAGCCCTTAAGATTCATCTCATGGAGGAATTTTCACGATAAAAAAGAAGCAAAAATATAATATTGTAAATCAACTATACTTAATTTTAAAAAAAAGAAGCAGAAGTTTAGAGGCTATGTCTCTGAATTGAGATAAGATACCACATAAATTAACATGAGTACAGGAGTAGGAATGAGTCTCTAATCAAAATGTGGCAGTGAAGGCAAGAAAGTCCAGTGTACTCTGGAGAAAGAGTCCTTGAGCCAAAAATATAAGTTCTATTAGTAAAGGGATAAATAGCTAGGATCCAGGTGGACAGCAAAACTGGTATTGATGGTCTGCCAAAAAGTTAGAGTTTGACAGTGGGAATTTGGAGGAAGAAAAAATATATATAATCTAAGAAATTACTTTGGCTTAACCTAAATATCTGGCTGTCAGCATAAAGGACAAATGTGAAAGCTGCTGTGAATGTAAGAGAGACTGAAGGTGTTTTGTTTTTTTCTCCCATCATTGTTTCTGCTGTTAGCAAATTTCCAATGGAATCTGGGTTAGGTGGTTCATTCTTAGGCTGGTATATCAAGAGTGCCCATTGAAAGTGATAAGCATTAGCATTATTTTAATATTTTATAATAAGTACAAATGGAATTAATCTTTAAAATTCACTATGTTGTACACCTGAAATATATATTATACATCAACTATACCTCAATAAAAATTAAATTAATTAATTAATTGAAACACAAGCACATGCAAAACAATCAAGCTACTAGAGTCAATAATAAATTCTGCAAGGTTTCAGGAAACAGGCTCAATATACAAAAGTCAATTGTATTGCTATATAGAATATGTATATATATATATACATATATCATTTAGATATATTCTTTATATGTATTGTAAAATATATATGTGCATAGAATACACATATATGTGTAGAATACACATATATACTCTATAATACATATATATTCTACATATATAAAATGAAAAATCCAAAATGAAATTTAAGAAAACAATTCCACTTACAATAGTATCAAAAAGAATAAAATATTTGGGAGTAAATTTAACAAAAGAAATGTAAAATATATACTCTGAAAACTACAAAACATTGTTGAAAGAAATTGAAGAACACCTAAATAAATGGAAAAGGATTATATGTTCATAGACTAGAAAAGTTAATACTGTTAAAATGGCAATATTTCCTAAATTGATCTACAGATTTAAAGCAATCCCTATCAAAATCCCAACTGGCTTCCTTGCAGAAATTGACAAGCTGATCTTAAAATTCATGTGGAAATTCAAGAGGCCCGGGGAAGTCACACTTTCTAATTTCAAAATTTACTACTAAACTACAGTACTCAAGATAGTGTGGTACTGGCATAAGGATAGATATAGATCAACAGAAAAAAACTGAGAGTGCAGAAATCCTCACATTTACAGGCAATTGTTGACAAGGATGCCAGGACAATTCAAGGTGGAAAGAATAGTCTTTGCAACAAATGGTGCTGGGACAACTGGACAGACACATGCAAAAGGATGAAGGTGAACCCATACCTCATGTCATCAGCAAAAATTAACTTGAGATGGATTGAAGACCTAAATGTAAGAGTTAAAACTATAGAACTATTAGAAGAAAATATAGGGGTGAATTTTTGTGACCTGAGATGAAGCAATAGTTTTTTATACCAAAAACACAAGCAGCAAAAGAAAAAAATGTATAAAATGGACATCATCAAAATTAAGAAATTTTGTGCTTCAAAGGATACCATCATGAAAGTGCAAAGACCCATAAAATGGCAGAAAAGTTTTGCAAATCATATATCTGATAAGGGATTTGTATCCAGAATATATAAAGAATTCTTACAACTCAATAGTAAAATACAGGTAACTCAATTAAAAATGGGCAAAGTATCTGAATAGACAGTTCTCCAGATAAGATATACAAATGGCCAAAAGGCACATGAAAAGATGCTCACCATCATTAGTCATCAGGGTAATATAAATCAAAACCACAATGAAATGCCACTTCATAACCAGTAAGAAAAGTTATAATGAAAAATACAGATGTAATGGTGAGAATATGGAGAAGCTGAAGCCTTCATATGCTGTTGGTGGTAATGTAAAATTGTGCAGTGGCTTTGGAAAACTGTTTAGCAGTTCCTCAAAATGTTAAACACAGAGTTACTGATGACCTAGCAATTCCACTCCTAGGTATATACTCAAAGAAATAAAAACATATGTCTAGACTAAAACTTGTACACAAATGTTCATAGCAGCATTATTCATAATAGTCAAAAAGTGGAAGAACCCAAATATCCATCAATAGGTGGATGGATAAATAAAACATATATATGTATACAAGTGAACATTATTTACCAATAGAAAGAAATGTCATGCTACAACATAGATGGACCTTGAAAATATTATGCTAGTAAAAAAGCCAGTCACAAAGGACCACATATTGTATGGTTCTATTTATATGAAATGTATAGAGTAGGCACATCAAGAGAGAAAAGACATAGACTGGTGGTTGACCAGAGCTGGGGCAGGAGTTGGTCTGGGGGAGTTGGGGAGAAATGGAGAGTGACGCTAATCACTCTTTTTGGAATGGTGGGAATGTTCTAAAATAGACTGTGGTGACAGTTGATCAATTCTATGAATATATTAAAACCATTCAATTGTATACTTTAAAAGAATGAATTGTATGAATCATACGTCAATAAAGTTGTTATAAGGAAATGTGAGCACAGATGCCAATAAGGTTGGTTACTAAAAATAATCATAAAAAGAAAAATTTCAAGGACAGCTCCACATTTATCCCTTCAACATAGTCTAAAAGAATCAGCCCCCTTAATTAACTCACTGTAAATATAAGATTAGTGGTAAGTGTGTGGATAATGATAGCATCTAATAGATATTTAAACCAACACAATGGCTCGATTAGTTACGTCAACCTAAGATTAAAATGATGAGAACTTTCTAGTCTGCTTGGGCTATATTAAAGAGAAAATATTGTCAAGGCCAAAGCACTATTGGTGTGAATAGTGAGCAGACAGAATGACAACTCTCAGCACATTTAAAAAAAGAGAAAAAGTCTTAAGAATTGATAGAGGTTAAATGCAAGAGGAAATATTTTACTTACCTAGGAATAAATTTATGAAATGTATAGTGTCCAAGACATGGTAAAAGATGAAAGGTGGTAAAAAGGTAGTAAAATAGGTTCAAATGATTGATAGATCCTTGGTGAAATTAGAGGTCTAGGGGTTGAGTTTGATGTCAAGAAGGATTAGAATCTTTTCCACAACCCAGAATGCTTGATGGGATGGATGACCTGAGATGGTACATTTTATATATCTGTTTTGCACTAACACCTCTGTGAGCTGTATTCCTTGAATGTTCCTTTATTGTGTGACTGATGTCTTGATAATAATCTTTCAGATTACCATATGCAAAGTGAACGAAATGACCAGTAAAAAGCAAACTTGAAGCTTCTGATGTGAGAGGGTGGTGACTCAGTGTCATAAAATAGACAGCTGAGGACTCTGAGCATGACAGAAATGGTGGTTACAGCTCATTCCCAGGGGCCAAATAGAAAACTTCTACTGCAAGTCAAAATTCAAGGAGTGAGTAGAGATTTTAAATGTGGCCACATACCCTTTAATAGTTCTTTTTCCATGATAATCCCCTCCTCCAAAGTAAATATTAAAAATTTCCCGGGCTTCCCTGGTGGCGCAGTGGTTGAGAGTCCGCCTGCCAATGCAGGGGACAAGGGTTCGAGCCCTGGTCTGGGAGGATCCCACATGCCGCGGAGCAACTAGGCCCGTGCGCCACAACTACTGAGCCTGCGCGTCTGGAGCCTGTGCTCCGCAACAAGAGAGGCCGCGAGAGTGAGAGGCCCGCGCACGGCGATGAAGAGTGGCCTCCGCTTGCCGCAACTAGACAAAGCCCTCGCACAGAAACGAAGACCCAACACAGCCATAAATAAATAAATAAATAATTAAAAAAAAAATTTCCCTACTGTCTGAATCCATGATAGAAGAAAATGTATGAGACATTGGGAGTTATTGGCCCATGAAAACATGCCCCCAAATTATTTTGGACCATAAAGTCCAGAGTGTCTCAAAAATGAGAATTAGTAATAGGGCTTGCTGGCCTGCTCTGTTCAAAAGGATATACAACTTTCCTGATCAACAAGAAAGGGGGTCATGAATCCAAACCTCTGAAGATGCTTCTAAATAAAGGGGACCTGTGCAACTCTCTTGTTATACTTTAGTGTTTTTCAACCCTAGTTAAAATGTAGAAGAATAAAGATGCAGACATAGAGAATGGATTTGAGGACATGGTGGAGGAGGGCGAAGGGTAAGCTGGGACAAAGTGCGAGAGTAGCACTGACATATATACACTACCAAATGTAAAATAGATAGCTAGTGGGAAGCAGCTGCATAGCACAGGGAGATCAGCTCGGTGCTATGTGACCATCTAGAAGGGTGGGATAGGGAGGATGGGAGGGAGATGCAAGAGGGAGGGGATATGGGGATATATGTATTACATATAGCTGATTCACTTTGTTATACAGCAGAAACTAACACAACACTGTAAAGCAATTATACACCAATAAAGATGTAATAAAAAAAAGATGTAGAAATACACTAGTTTGCCAGACTTTTAAGTGACAAACAGGATGAAAATTGTCAATTCTCTTGAAAGATGAAATATTCTATTTCAGGGACAGTCTATACCAATACTTTGTTTTTCTGTGAGTAATTCTTTTAAAATATGATTAATAAATACATACATGATTGACAATGAACAGATCTTTTTGTAGAGATTTTCGACATCCACTGATTTTTTTAGAGCGGACATTCTTCTTCCACACGTTAAAAGCCTTCCATTTCCGGAAAAGTGAAAATACAGGAATCTTAGTGAGTTCTCTGTGATATAGATATTCTTGTTCCCATCGATCAATTTCGATAAATTCAACATCATCATTATAGACATGTGTTACTGCATTTTTGCTAATAGTATAGTAGTCATTTTTATTGATGTTCTCATAATTCACAACCCTTTGAACAAATAAAAATTGGGGCAAGTGAATACAGTATTCAACACAAAATTAAGCAATTGCATTACTATTTTGTTTTAAAAAGATAAAACATTTCTGGAAAACAAGTATTATTTAAAAATTAAAAAAATTCTAATGGACTACTTTTAGATTGAATAAATTACTCAAGAAAAGGGAGCTGCTTTTTAACAACAGTTAGACTTATTATAGCTCTTAAGGATTTCACAACTATGGCAATATGCTTGATAGTTTCAGTTATGTGATCTTTACAAAAAAAGTCAATTATGGATTTTTATGAAAGCTACATGGAAATAAGTTTTTATTTATCTTTGATTCTTTAGAAACTATTCAATAATAATAGTGTAAAAGAGTTTTACAGTACCCAATATTTACAGAATTATGAGAAAGATCAAAACAAGAAAATATGAATTAGATAAGATTAGAATCAAAACCCAGATTAAGCTTAAAAATGTCCAGTTTATCACATATCAAAATAATCGTTAATGAGAAATTGTTTATTTCATCAAGGGTATTCTTCAACCTCACCCATAATAAGAAATTGATCAAGTAAAGAAGAAAAGCAAGAACGGGATAAAAACAGGAGCAAGGATAGGAGTGGGAAACAAAGGAATGAGAATAGAAAGGGCTGATTCTCTAAACTTCTTAAAATAAGAACTTAGACGGGAACACTCCAGTGAAAATCAACTGTTTCCCATGTCTATTTTCTCTTACAGTCCTTAACTCTGCATTCTGAACCTGGAGTTCATGGCCCTTGAGCACAGCCTTCAGGTCATCTGTGAAATCCCTGAAATTGTTGTATGTAAACAAATTTACGTACGTATGCATGACAAATTTTTTAAGGGGTTGGAACAAAATCTCATATGCTTTGGGTCTGTTAATCAAAAATTGACGAACCATTGGCAAAATTCATTTTTAGGTTTTAACTTCTATTTTTGTTTTAATAACACTGAGTAAGAAAAATATTTTTAAAATTAGGGCATACAGGACCAGAATGAAAGCAAACTCAAAGCAAGAGCTGTTCAAGTGAGCACACAAGGGAACTGGGGGAGCCGATGGTGCTGTGGAGTGGGGAGTCTCGAAGGCCGCTCTCCCAAGTCAGTGTCGTAACAGAAGAACTTCAACTTGCTTAGCTCCTACCAGATGCCACTGCCTGACTCTTCGTCTGTGTTCTGGTTGACTCACGCCAGAAACATCTGGGAAAATGCCAGGTATTACCTGTTGCTGGTGAGGTGTATGGAAAATGTTTAAAATGTTTTTCTTTGTCAACAGCTTAAGATATAATTAGGACATTCTTCAGGTGATTCTCTACAAAGTGGGAGATTTCAACTTGTCTTTGAAACTGTAATTAACTTCAGATGTTTCATTAACATCAATCATCAAACCAACCTAAAAGCAAGAACAAACACCTCACCCTAGCCCTGGTGTGTGTCTAGAAAACTCACTCTGTGTGAATCTATCTGCTACTAAAGCCCCTTCTAGAAGGTAGCAGATGTGGTCCATGACACTGAATTTTAACTTATTGGTGCTCAGTGCCACTAAGAAATCCTTTTTATTTACATTTTCCTACCTATTCAAGATTCTCATTCTCAAACCACTAAGCCTTTTCCTCTACTACACATCTCTACTCTGCACAGGACAGACGAACACATGAGAGTCTTTTTGAAAGATTGGATCATCAGCATCAAAATCACTTGGGGTGCTTAAGAATCCAGATTTCTGGGTCCAACACAGAATCAGAATCTCTATGTATGGGACTCAAAGATTCTAGCTTAACAAGTTCCCTGCGTGATTCTGATACACAATAATGTTTGTAACCACTGAACTTTATTTGAAAGCAAATAAACAATAACAACAAAAACATGGTGGTGACAAGGTGAGTTCTCTCTTGTACCTTCAACTTGAAAATCTCATACCTTCACTGTGTTTTATCCCCTTGAGTGTATCTGAGTTCTCTCTTGTACCTTCAACTTGAAAATCTCATACCTTCACTGTGTTTTATCCCCTTGAGTGTATCTCTCAGGATTTCATCCAAACAGAGGTGGAGAGGTTTCGTATCATTTTTTTCTACCTCTCCTGGCATTTGGCTACTTTTCCTCTGCATCTAAAAATATGCAGAACTTCTCTTTAACTTGTAGAAAGCTTCCCTTTAGTTTAAAGAAAGTTTTTTCTCAACCCTGCTGCCATTTAACTTAGAATCCCCTGTCTTTTTCCTTCTCTTAAACTTCCTTTATGATGGCCATATCCTCCCCATCCATTCCTTCTTAAAGTTTCTGAAAACTAGGCTTGTTCCTCATTGCTCTAATGAAATGCTTCTCTTGAAGATCAGCAGGGATTTCCTTCTAGCCCAATCCAGTTGGTAGGCAGGAGGGGCAGTAGGGTCAAGGAAAGCTTTGCAAAAATTAAGAAGGCCTATGCCCAGTTCTCTGGAATCCTATTTTCCTTAGAC
The DNA here is from genome assembly GCF_965194825.1 of Balaenoptera physalus. Lineage (NCBI taxonomy): Eukaryota > Metazoa > Chordata > Mammalia > Artiodactyla > Balaenopteridae > Balaenoptera > Balaenoptera physalus. Next base: position 17,828,672 of record NC_138894.1, read on the forward strand.
TTTCCAGTTTGTCCCCGAGGGGTTGAACCCTAAATATACTCCTTGGATTCCTGTGCTTCATTCCTCACACTATAAACCTCAGTGCTCAACTGTTCCAGGAGTTGATCCACTAATCCTAAGTGATGGCTGCCTTTTCAGCACCTCTTGGCATTCAGAATTCAGCCTCAAACTTCAGCTGCCTCCTTTGTTATTTATTTTTTTCTTTTTTCTTTGGCACCGTGCAGCTTGCAGGATAGTTCCCAAACCCGGGATCGAACCTGGGCCCTTGGCAGTGAAAGCATGGAGTCCTAACCACTGGACCGCCAGGGAATTCCCTCAGCTGTCTCCTTTGGATGTTTGTTCCATAAAGGCCTTTCTTTGAGGAAATAACCAGAAAAATTAGTCTTCCTTTAAGACCTAAAAAGAGAACTTAACTTTCTCAATTGCTGTGCTCTAAAATCCCTACTTTGCTGATAAAGAAGATGACTTTATGACCCAATTAACTAAACAGAGATCCTTGGAAAGTTAATCAGACTGAGAAGAATGTCTTGAATAAAATTACACTTAACTATGCTTTACTGGAAAAAAAAAATATCTGTAGCGTTTTCTTGCTGCTCAATGTAGAATCATGGAATCCCTTGTCAAATTATTTTGTGATAGAAACTGTCTCTGTCCATCTGAAATGAAACTTAGACTCAAGGCTTCTATTAATGTCTAAAAGGATGTGTCACGTGGAGAGAATTGCATGACTGATTGTGGTAGGTCATCAATTGTCCTGTTATTGTTGATTTCAGATAAAACTCAAAGGAAATCTACTGGGGGCCTAAAAAACATGATTTCTCCTCTTGGAATTAATTCTTGATTTTTCTAAAACAATAAGATCTCAGTGTGATTTGTTATTTCAAACAGCATCTCTATCTGTTGTTACACCTTGCAGTGATGGAAAATGCATCTGTTCATTTTTAAACTGATCCACTGGACTAAGAATGTAGAAGCATGGTTTGTCTCATGAGACCTTTCTGCTCAAGAACTCTGAACAGCCTATCACTTATATCATTAAATCCAAATTATTCTGCTGGGTGTTTGTGGCACCCTCCTCCTGTCTCATATTAGTTTCTTTCTGTCCACACACTGCCCTTTTCAATTGTCAGGCTGGTTTCCAGCTTAGGCTGTGCTAGAATGCATACATATGTCTTTGTCCACCCTGTTCCCTTCTCCCATCCTGATTTCTACAAACAAGAGAGTGATTCCTTACCTGCTATAAGGTACTGGGTGAATTAGATGAGCTCACGGGGCCCCATGAAAATTTAAGTTGTCTCATTATTTTCATTATTACACAGTTTTAATCATTATGACTTGAACATATTTATTGGACAAAGGGAAACAAGCAAGTGCCTGGAAAGAAGTTAGCTATTTCCTGAGTTTTACATTTGTAAACTCAATCTGTTTGATTATGGTCAATATCATGATTCAGTATGTGTCTAGATCTAACCTGAACTGGAGAAGAGAAATGGCTTGGTTTGCTTCTGGTTTGATTAACCAGAAATGGTAAAATATCTGATAAGTAACTCCTTTTCACCTAGAAAATTAAACAAAAGTGTAACTAAGAGGAAACATGTACTAGGGAGGGAATGGTCAGACATCACAGTGGCTCCTTTTTCAGGAGTATGAAAAAGAAATATTTACACATTGCCCTGCCAGAGAGTCTCCTTCAATTCAACTAAATGGTCATGCTCATTAGACTTTCATAGACTATATCCGGCAGCCCTCAACCTAGAAGGCTAGAACAGGAACTACTTCTTGCCTTCCAGGCAGCATCAGTCTTGCTTTTCCATGCAACAGTTCAATAGCCACCCCCGAGCTATCCTCTCCCCACGTGACAACTCAGATGCAAGGGTATGAGATCCATATTGGATGGGTGTGCAAATCACCCTGGCTTAAGAGGAGCCAATATTTCTTGCAATAACTATAAGCATACATTTTAGGGTTCCTGCAGAGACATGCCCAGAAAAAGAACTGCCGCCCTATGGGAAGTCCAAAGCTATGGCTCCCCTTCAGATATTTATAATTCATTTATAGTTCTTCTCAATGCAGATATAATTTACCAATCAGGGGTCATTTTTATCACAAGCAATGTTGCCTAGAAACAACTGACATTCTACTTGTATTAGGTTACCAGGGGAACCGAGCTTCAGAGTTAACCAAATGCCAGATTCTCATGCGGAGAAAACTGTTCTATAATCCTCTAAAGCAGCGGTCCCCAACCTTTTCAGCACCAGGGACCGGTTTCGTGGAAGACAATTTTTCCACGGACGGTGTGTGTGTGGGGAATGGTTCAGGTGGTAATGTCAGCGATGGGGAGCTGCAGATGAAGCTTCACTTGCTTGCCCACCGCGCACCTCCTGCTGTGTGGCATGGTCCCTAAGAGGCCATGGACCAATAATGGTCCAGTATTGGTCCGTGGCCCGGGGGTTGGGGACCCCTGCTCTGAAGCAACGCTTCCCAAACTTTGCATGTTCTAACACACCTGTACAGTGATAACATTTTATAAGGCACACTGGTGAAGACATTAATTATAATTTCTTTGTATTATAATAAGAAAAATAAAACAAAATATTCAGGGAAATATGCAATACTGAATTTTATAAAACTTCCAAGTAGAGTCTAGCTCATAAACAACCACAGCTATGACTATAAATTTTTGAAGTAACTACTGCATTTCTAATCAAGACATGATGAATGGTCTGTTCAAATTCTTAAAGTCACCACTGCTAAGGAATACACTTTATAGAAGTGGGAGACAGCAAATGGCAGATGATTATTTATTGCTCTGTCCCTGATGAATGGAAACTCCCTTTTCCACTGACCAGAATTTTTATCACTTGTTCTTTTGAAATTACGAGCCAGAGGTACCATCATTCTTTAATTCTAACAGCTTTTCCTTTTCTTCCTTTGATAAATGTGGTGTTGAAATTTCTTATGATAAGACAAATTGATTTAAAACCCAAACATTTCCATATCAAGTACCTTAGAAACAATGGTAACACTTTCTCTCAAACACAGACGTTACGCTGTTTGACTTAGTAATTTTTCCTTAAATTTAAATTCTTAACAATGACTAAAAAAATCACGAGAGAGCCATTTAAAATTTCACTTTTCTGAAGTTGAATTTTTGCTTTGAATTCCTAATCTTTGTCAGTATGTGTTAATATATTTTCAGGCAGCTCTTATATTTTTTATTAAGTTCATTCAGGTACTCAAATGTCAGTTAAGTAACCCAGCTGTAAAACCAAAAACTATCCTTCACTAAATCTACAAAGTTGAATCGTTTGCCAAATATTTTCCAATTCTTGACAAAATTCTTCCTTTGGATCAGTTATGCATTTAAGTCTGAAACAACAAATAATGTTGTTCTGCTCACATATCTTTGTAGAAAGCTTAAAAACAGAAGGTCAGGTGGTGGCTTGGATTTTATTATAGTTACAATTTTGATAATATTATTTAATTTGGAATTCATAACTGCAGAGAAACATTTACATATGGGAGTTCTTTTGTGAATAAAATACTGTATTATGCATTTAAATCTCAGGATTATCAGAATAAACTCTACATGGAAAATACATTTTCAAGAACTATTTCCATAATATCTCATTTGCCTTTGATATTTCAACCCCAGTAGCTTTTTTGCCCCACAGAACAAAGTTCTTCCAAACACTTCACTTCAGGGATTCTAGTGCTATTATCTAGCAGTTATTAATATCTGTACATCCATCAATATGCAATAAAACTTTAATAACGTCCTGGATTGTGGTCATTTCTGTTATGTAACATGTGGATCTAGTGGTATTATTGATTTCCTTTGCTTTTCTGGTTCCAAATAGAATAAATAATTTCCACACAGGCTGGCAAAACTGCAATTCTGCGATAGTGAGTCATTTTGACATTAGATATTAATTGTGTATTCTTGCATTCTTAGCTTCTTGAGCTTCTTGATCAGATGCTAACCTAAAAATGGAATTTGGTTTCATATTTTGTTCTTGCACGTGCCTTTAAAAGTTCCAACCCTTTACCTGAGAGGGTGGATATCTTTCAGTAAAGTGTTGATATAGCTTGCTTGGTACTACTGATTCATTTGATAACATTTTCATACTAATGAGATATTTAGGCAAAAGTACAGGAAAATTATTGTGGATCATAAATCCAATATGAGATAACTCTAATTACGCTGCCTAATTTCTAACATTTTTTTTTTAAATAACATAAACTGTGTTTACCTTATAATTTATTGTTTTCTCTCTGAGCATATCTTTCTATAGGTGTCTCAGTAATAGTATGACATATCTTTCTTCCTTTTTTTTTTTCGCTATGAGAGTGCAACTTTGAATGATTTCTAGTTGCTATCTCAGTTCCACTTTTATTCATCAATTTTCTATGGGGAAGAAAGCAGTATTTTGCATTTTTTGCATTTGTTCTGGAAAAATCAATAGGCTTATATGAGAGGCAGATTATTGTGCTAGATTTGCAAATGATAGAAAATGTTTCCATGGCTTCCACCACTTTTGGGGGGTAGTGAAGACATTCTTTGAAGTAAACTCTCAGTCTCATGTGGGTCTCATGGACACCACCAAGTTTCATCTTGACAGGGCAGTAGAGCAGAGAAATTAAGAACATACATTCAGAAGCCAGACTGTCATTTATTTATTGTACAACCTGGGGCAAGGTACTTAACCATTTTGTGTCTTATCTGTAAAACAGAGGTAATAAATGTATCTATCTTATAGTATTATTGTGAGAATTAAAAAACATATGTATATATATATATATATATATATATATATATATACATGTATATTCATGTATACACTTTGCCTGGAATGTAGTAAATACAAGTAAATCATCATCTTTTATGATATGTAAAATGTGATGATTTGTTTTGGTGTCCTCTCACAAAGTGGGTATATAACCAAACTTTCTAACCAACAGCCATCCCCCATACTTCATGGCTACACCTCAATTACAATCACTCTTGTTCAAGGTCAAAGTCCTAACAAAATAGAATTATTTTGTCTTGATCTGTGTTCTCTATTCCGTTCCTGACCTCTCTAGTTCCTGATCCTTTACCTAGTTTCCTCTAATTTGCCCCAGACCTGACCAGAGTCACCATTACGCCTTCTTGCTGGACAAGATAATCTGCAGTGTACAGTTGTATGCTTACCAGGGTAATATTCCAACATATTTACACATCTCCTTGAAGAAGAAGCTTCAAAACTGTTATGCCTAACACATACCACTAAATTGATTCTTTAGAATGAACTTGGTAAATGTAACTATTTTCTCACTTAGAGGGACCATGGTAGAGATAAACATTGTAGAACTGCACATTTAATGTATTTTACTACACTTAAAAAATTATGTGATGACATTATATTTTATCACATTACTTTAAAAAGAAGTTTGGTATAATGTGTCCTTATCTCATTGATACAGTATTTACTACTTTTAACTTCCAATTTAGCTGCTTCCAACTATATGGCATCCAAATAATTGTCTTTACTCATAAGATTTATAATATTTGGAGTTGGGGCTGGGCGCAAAATTTAACATCCATCCTAAAACGTTATAAAATAACAAACCATGATTCCAACATCTTCTTAAATGAGATCTTGCATATTACTACCAAGCATCATTAGTGCCAGTCCAAAAAAGTATAAAACATCAACTCACTTCCCTAGTAGAAGTGTTCATTAGTCTAGAAAGACATTTTGTTTGGCAAAATCTGACTCCTTTCATAATGGGGAATTAATATCACAAATGGCACTCCTTGATGTCTTGGTTACTGGATATTTTTTAAATGAGAGGAAGTTATGAAAACATTTCACACATTAATCAAGAAGCAAATAAACCATTTTTTTCTGAGTCACTGTTAAAGATCCATAACCTCTTCTTCAAAACTTATAAAAAACTAGAAAAAGAAGTAGTAAGGTAGTGGTGGAATAACAATACTATTAAAGGAATATTTTTTACATCAAATAGCTTTAAATTTCATTATATGTTAATTCTCCTATCTTAAAAAAAACAAGTTATTTCTCTTATCTTAAGAAAAGTCCCCACTCTTGACCCCAATTCTCTTTTCATCAACCACCCTGCTTCTCTTCTGTCTTTGCCATCTCCAGATTAGTATGTCCAAATCCAAACTCTTATTTTTCCGTGAAGAATCTGTTCCATCCAATCTTCTGTGTCTTACTTAATGGCATCTCACCCCTTTCCCTTGTTCAGTCAAAGGGATCATTAAAGTCAACCTAGGCGTTTCTCTGGTTGCCCACCTTGTATACAATCCATAAAAATATCCTGTTGGGCTACTGCTGCCACCGCTGCCACCCGAGGGTCACAGGTCACTGCCCACACCTTCCTGGGAGCCTGCACAGCCCACCACTGCTTTTTCTCTGTGTGTTTCTCTATTTGCTTTGTTTCTGGTTTGTTTGGTTTTGCTTTTACCATTTGTCTTGGGTTTTGTTTGTGTTTGTTTTCTTTTCCTTTTTTTATTGTTGTTGTTGCTGTTTGGGTCTTTGCTTTTTTTCTTGGGTTTTGTTTGTCTGTTTGTTTTCTTTTCCTTTTTTATTGTTGTTGTTGTTGTTTGTTTGGGTCTTTGCTTTTTTCTTGGGTTTTGTTTGTCTGTTTTTTTTCTTCCCCCCTCTCTCTTTTTTTTTTTCTTTTTCTCCACACCAGGTGGCTTGCAGGGTCTTGGCTCCCCAGCCAGAGGTTGGGCCTGAGCCTCTGGGGTGGGAGCGTCAAGTCCAGGACATTGGACCACCAGAGAATCCTCAGCCCCAGGGAATATTAATTGGCGAGAGCTCTCCTGGAGGTCTCCATCTTAACACCAAGACCCGCTCCACCCAACTGCCTACAGGCTCCAGTGCTGGAAGCCTCACTCCAAACAACTAGCAAGACAGGAACCCACAACCCCACCCATCAGCAGACAGGCTGCCTAAGCCCATACTAAGCTTACAGACACCCCAAAGTCATACTAAGCTCACAAAGACCCCAAAACACACCACCTGATGTGGCCCTGCTCATCAGAGGAACAAGATTCAGCTCCACCCACCAGAGTGCAGGCACCAGTTCCTCCCACTAGGAAGCCTACACAAGCCCCTGGACCAACCTCACCCACCAGGGGGCAGACAACAGAAGCAAGAAGAACTATGAAACTGCAGCCTGCAGACCTCAAACCCAGTAAGTTAAACAAAATGAGATAACAGAGAAATATGTTACAGATGAATGAGCAAGGTAAAAATCCACAAGACCAAATAAATGAAGAGGAAATAGGCAGTCTACCTGAAAAAGAATTCAGAGGAATGGTAGTAAAGATGATCCAAGACATCAGGAATAGAATGGAGGCACAGATCAAGAAAATACAAGAAATGTTTAACAAGGGTCTAGAAGAAATAACAAACAAACAGTGATGAGCAAAACAAAAACTGAAATGCAAAATACATTAGAAGGAATCGATAGCAGAATAACTGGCAGAAGAAGAGATAAGTGAGCTGGAAGATAGAATGGTGGAAATAGCTGCTGCAGGGCAGAATAAAGAAAAAGGAATGAAAAGAAATGAGGACAATCTCAGAGACCTCTGGGACAACATTAAACACACCAAGATTCGAATTATAGGGGTCTCAGAAGAAGAAGAGAAAAAGAAAGGCTCTGAGAAAATATTTGAAGAGATTATAGTTGAAAACTTCCCTAATATGGGAAAGGAAAGAACTACCTAAGTCCAGGAAGTGCAGAGAGTCCCAGGCAGGATAAACCCAAGGAGAAACATGCCAAGACACTTATTAATCAAACTAACAAAAATTAAATACAAAGAAAAAATATTAAAAGCAGCAAGGGAAAAGCAACAAATAACATACAAGGGAATCCCCATAAGGTTAACAGCTGATTTTTCAGCAGAAATTCTGCACGCCAGAAGGGAGTGACAGGATATATTTAAAGTGATGAAAGGGAAAAACCTACAACAAAGACTGCTCTATCCAGCAAGGCTCTCATTCAGATTTAATGGAGAAATCAAAAACTTTACAGGCAAGCAAAAGCTAAGAGAATTCAGCACCACCAGACCAGCTTTTCAACAAATGCTAAAGGAACTTCTCTAGGAGGGAAACACAAGAGAAGATAAAGAACTACAAAAACAAACCCCAAACAATTAAGAAAATGGTAACATACATATCAATAATCACCTTAAATGTAAATGGATTTAATGCTCCAACCAAAAGACACAGGTTTGCTGAATGGATACAACAACAAGACCTGTATATATGCTGTCTACAAGAGACCCACTTCAGACCTAGGGACACATACAGACTGAAAGTGAGGGGATGGAAAAAGATATTCCATGAAAATGGAAATCAAAAGAAAGCTGGTGTAGCAATACTCATATCAGACAAAATAGACTTTAAAGTAAAGACTGTTTCAAGAGACAAGGAAGGGCACTACATAATGATCAAGGGATCAATCCAAGAAGATATAACAATTGTAAATATTTATGTACCCAACATAGGAGCACCTTAATACATAAGGCAAATGCTAACAGCCATAAAAGGGGAAATCAACACTAACACAATAATAGTGGGGGACTTTAACACCCCACTTACACCAATGGACAGATCATCCAGACAGAAAATTAATAAGGAAACACAGCTTTAAATGACACATTAGACCAGATAGACCTAGCTAATATTTATAGGACATTCCATCTGAAAACAGCAGAACACACTTTCTTCTCAAGTGCACAAGGAACGTTCTCCAGGATAGATCACATTTTGCATCACAAAACAAGCCTCGGTAAATTGAAGAAAAATGAAGTTGTATCAAGCATCTTTTCTGACCACAACACTACGAGATTAGAAATCAATTACAGGAAAAAAACTGTAAAAATCACAAACACATGGAGGCTAAACAGTATGCTGCTAAATAACCAAGATATCACTGAAGAAATACAAAAAACCCTAGAGACAAATGACAATGAAAACACGACAAACCAAAACCTATGGGATGCAGCAAGAGCAGTTCTAAGAGGGAAGTTTATAGCACTACAATTCTACCTCAAGAAACAAGAAAAATCACAAATAAACAACCTAACTTTGCACCTAAAGCAACTAGAGAAAGAAGAACAAACAGGAAAGAAATCATAAAGATCAGAGCAGAAATAAATGAAACAGAAACGAAGAAAACAATAGCAAAGATTAATAAAACTAAAAGCTGGTTCTTTGAGAAGATAAACAAAATTGATAAACCTTTAGCCAGACTCATCAAGAAAAAAGGGAGAGGGCTCAAATCAATAAAATTAGAAATGAAAAAGGAGAAGTTATAACTGACACCACAGAAATACAAAGGATCATAAGAGATTACTACAAGCAACTATATGCCAATAAAATGGACAATCTGGAAGAAATGGACAAACTCTCAGGAAGGTACAACCTACCAAGACTGAACCAGGAAGAAATAGAAAATATGAACAGACCTATCACAAGTAATGAAATTGAAATTGTTATTAAAAGTCTTCCAACAAATAAAAGTCCAGGACCAGATGGCTTCACAGGCGAATTCTATCAAACATTTAGAGAAGAGCTAACACCTATCCTTCTCAAACTCTTCCAAAAAATTGCAGAGGAAAGAACACTCCCAAGCTCATTCTATGAGGCCATCATTACCCTGATTCCAAAACCAGACAAAGATACTACAAAAAAAGAAAATTACAGACCAATATCACTGATGAACATAGATGCAAAAATCCTCAATAAAATACTAGCAAACAGAATCCAACAACACATTAAAAAGATCATACACCACAATCAAGTGGGATTTATCCCAGGGATTCAAGGATTCTTCAATATATGCAAATCAATCAACGTGATACACCATATCAACAGACTGAAGAATTAAAACCACATGATCATCTCAATAGATGCAGAAAAAGCTTTTGACAAAAGTTAACACACATTTATGATAAAAACTCTCCAGAAGTGGGCATAGAGGGAACCTACCTCAATATATACAACATTTGGCCATATATGACAAATCCACAGCAAACATCATTCTCAATGGTGAAAAACTGAAAGCATTTCCTCTAAGATCAGAAATAAGACAAGGGTGTCCACTGTCTCCATTATTATTCAATATAGTTTTGGAAGTCCTAGCCATGGCAATCAAAGAAGTAAAAGAAATTTAAAAAATCCAAATCGGAAAAGAAGAAGTAAAACTGTCACTGTTTGCAGATGACATGATACTATACATAAAGAATCCTAAAGATGCCACCAGAAAACTACTAGAGCTAATCAATGAATTTGGTAAAGTTGCAGGATATAAAATTAATGCACAGAAATCTCTTGCATTCCTATACACTAACAACAAAAGATCAGAAAGAGCAACTAAGGAAACAATCCCATTTACCATTGCAACAAAAAGAATAAAATACCTCGGAATACACCTATCTAAGGAGGCAAAAGACCTGTACTCAGAAAACTATATGATACTGATGAAAGAAATCAAAGATGGCACAAACAGATGGAGAGATATGCCATGTTCTTGGATTGGAAGAATCAATATTGTGAAAGTGACAATACTACCCAAAGCAATCTACAGATTCAGTGCAATACCTATCAAATTGCCAATGGCATTTTTCACAGAATTAGAACAAAAAATTTTACAATTTGTATGGAAACACAAAAGACCCTGAACAGCCAAAGCAATCTTGAGAAAGAAAAACAGAGCTGGAGGAATCAGGCTCACTGACTTCAGACTATACTACAAAGCTAGAGTAATCAAGACAGTATGGCACTGGTGCCATAAGAGAAATACAGATCAATGAACAGGATAGAAAGCAAGAGCTAAACCCATGCACCTATGGTCACCTAATCTATGAGAAAGAAGGCAAGAATATACAATGGAGAAAAGACAGCTTCTTCAATAAATAGTGCTGGGCAAACTGGACAGCTACATGTAAAAGAATGAAATGAGAACACTCCTTAACAACATACACAAAAATAAACTCAAAATGGATTAAAGACCTAAATGTAAGACTGAACACTATAAAACTCTTAGAGGAAAACATAGGAAGAACACTCTTTGAAATAAATCACAGCAAGATCTTTTTTGACCCACCTCCTAGGGCAATGGAAATAAAAACAAATATAAACAAATGGGACCTAATTAAACTTAAAAGCTTTTGCACAGCAAAGGAAATTATAAACAAGACAAAAACACAGCCCTCAGAATGGAGAAAATATTTGCAAATGAAGCAACTGACAAGGGATTAATCTCCAAAATATACCAACAGCTCATGCAGCTCAATATCAAAAAAACAAACAACCCAATCAAAAAGTTGCCAGAAGATCTAAATAACCATTTCTCCGAAGAAGACATAGAGATGGCCAAGAGACACAAGAAAAGATGCTCAACATCATTAATCATTAGAGAAACGCAGATCAAAACTACAATGAGTTATCACCCCACACTGGTTAGAATGGCCATCATCAAAAAATCTACAAACAATAAATGCTGGAGAGGGTGTGGAGAAAAGGGACTCTCTTGCACTGTTGGTGGGAATGTAAATTGCTACAGCCACTATGGAGAACAGTACGGAGGTTCCTTAAAAAACTAAAAATAGAACTACCATATGACCCAGCAATCCCACTATTGGGCATATACCCAGAGAAACCATAATGCAAAAAGACACATGCACCCCAATGTTCATTGCAGCTCTATTTACAATAGCCAGGACATGGAGGCAAGCTAAATGTCCATCAACAGATTAATGGATAAAGAAGGTGTGGTATATTTGTACAAATTGTGTCATTTGTAGAGAAATGGATGAACCTAGAGACTGTCATACAGAGTGAAGTAAGCCAGAAAGAGAAAAACAAATATCATATATTAACATATATATGTGGAAATTAAAAAACAGTACAGATGAACCTATTTGCAAAGCAGAAATAGAGACATAGATGTAGAGAACAAATGTGTGGACAACGGGGGGGGGGGGAATGGGGGAGTGGGATGAATTGGGAGATTGAGATTAACATATATATGCCACTGGGTATGAAATAGATAACTAGTGAGGACCTGCTGTATAGCACGGGGACATCTACTCAGTGCTCTGTGGTGACCTGGATTGGAGGGAAATCCCAAAGGGAGGGGATATGTGTATACATATGGCTGGTTCACTTCACTGTGCAGAAGGAGCTAGCACAACATTGTAAAGCAACTATACTCCAATAAAAACAAAACAAAACAAAAAAGAAAAAAACCCAGCCTTCAACAGTTGAATGACTAAACAAATTATGGTATATTCATAAAATGGAATACTACTCAGCAAGGAAAGGAAATTTATTCATGCAACAACATGGATCTCAAAAATATTATGCTAGAGAAATTGGACACAAAAAACCAGCTGTGATTCCCTCTGTGTAAAATTCTTTTTAAAAAAGCATAACTAATATGTTGTGATAGAAATTGCATTAGTGGTTGCCTGAGGTGTCAGGGAGGGGTGGTCACGGTGGAGGGTATGTATGAGAAATTTTTCAGGTGACAGAAATGTTCTTGATTGAAGTAGTGGTTACATGAATGTATACATTTGGCAAAGTTTATCAAACTGTACACTTAAAATGGGTCATAGTACCATGTCAATTATATCTCAATAAAGTTGAGTTTTTAAAAAAAAAATCCTGTTGGTTAACCTTCAAATTATTTCCAGAATTTGACCCACTTCTCCCCACCTCCACCACTACCACCTGGTTTATCTCTTATGTGAATAATTACAGCCTTCTACTTGGTCTTCCTGTTTCAATACTTGCTCCTCAAAAGTCCATTCTCTACACAGCAACCAGAGAGGTCCTTTTCAAAATGTAATTCAGATCATGGCACTTCTCTACTTGAAATTCTTCCTTGGTTCTCCATTTTTCTCAGAGTAAAAGTTAATGTTTTTACAATAGCTGGCAAGGCCATCAATGGTCTGTCCTCTCATTCATTCTACTGTAGTCACACCAGCCTGCTGTTCGGTTCTTCAACATGCCAGGCGTGCTCCTGCCTTGGGATATTTGTATTCACTTTGCTGCTGTCTGGAAAGCTCTTCTCCCCTCTTCCCATAGCACATAATTTACTCCTTCTCTTTCAAATCTTTGTCCAAATGCCAGCTTCTCAATGAGGCCCACCCTGACCACCCCAATTTATTAACAACCTCTTTCCAAGAACTCCCAATCCCCTTTGCTCTACACTGTATTTTTTTGTATAACACTTAGCATATTCTAGCATTATATATCATTTACTCCTGTATCGTATTAATTATTGTCTCCCTCTGCTAAAATGTAAGCTCCATGAGGGCAGCAATTTTGATCTGGATGGTTCACTAATATAGCTCTAGCACCTAGAAATGGTCATGCTATAGATTGGGTGCTCAATACATTTTGCTGAATGATTTTCATAAGCATCTCTCTTCCTTCTACAAATTGTTTCTCACTCCTGTTAAGCTCTTTCAGGTTTACAATAAATCTATCATTTAAAAATTTGATTAAAATGTTTTTCTTCTCCCCAGTAGGAGAGTTGTCTTCAGTGTTATCTGACTCAATCAAAACTACAGCGCTGAGTAAGGGAGAATAGAATTCCTAGAGAGAACTTTTATCTTCCTATGCAGCAGAGACTGGGGAAGGCAGCTCAAAGAATTTGGTGGCAATGCTCAACTACAATCACCTTCAAGGAAAGACCATATCAACAATTGTAGCATTCAACCCAACTAAACAACCACAGAGGAAGGTCAGCATCATCTTTAAGTCCTGTTACCAGTTGTGCTGAATTTTAAAGCAATTCACAGACGCATTTGGGTGACTCTTCAAATTATTTCAACAACAAATGTGTGTTTAGCAACAATAGAGAGTATATGTGAGTGTGTGTGTATTATTAATCTATGTAAATACCCTAAATTATCAAGCTCACTGTACTTACAAAAAACCCTTATTTCTACTCTATTAAGGAAAGCTGAAATGACATGTGAAAAAAATCAAGCATCATCTATTTTTTATACATTGCCATCTCTTTTCTCAGTAATCAAAAAATATAAAAATATATTTGTAATACCAATTAAAAATACATAGAATTATATCAATATAATATAAACATATAAGAAACACAGCAGTGTCTATAAAATGTCTATAAGTAAAGATAAATGGGAAAAATAAAATTGTTGTGATTAAGATTCATTTGTCATTGGATGATAACCCAAATTATATTTTATCAGATAAATCATTAACATGCAACTGATTATGGATAACATTTTCAATCTTATTTGTAATTTTTACTGCTAAATAAATTGCTTCATAAAAGAGAACTCACTTCAGATTATATCTGTCGTACTCAGTGGAAGATCTTGGCACTGCAGAGATCATATAAAGAAATCCAATGTGTTCATTTTCACGTACTATTTTAATGATTTGCAAGGGATTTTGAATGTTGGCTTTAATGACTTCTTCCCGGTCATGGAAATAGTACTTAGGGTAAGTTGAGGAACTAATCTCGTAGAGGCCTCTTCTTCCAATGCTGGTACGTGACAGTTTAGCAGGAGAGGGAGAGAACACCTCAGCAGAGGGCCATTGGATCTAAACAAAGCCAGTTTTAAAAAAATTAGTTTTTTTTGGGGGGAAAAAAAACTATATATAAGGGACAAAATATTAACCTCCAGGACTAATTACCACACTGCCTAAGATGTCTAGGGCTTAAAGGAAAGCATTTTTGAACTGAAAACTTTCAAACTATTGATCGGCAGTGATAGATTCCCTCTCAGTACTCCTTGCCCATGTGTCCGTCTCCTTCCCACAAGCACCCCCAGCAACACTTCCCATTGCCTTCTCTTCTCCCTTCACTTAAATGTTTATTACATCAAAATGCTACCAGCTCCCTGGTGTTTATGAGAGCCCACCACTCCCCTTGCTCAGTTGCTCTGTATCTCCCCTGACTGTGGCCTTTCCCTCAACGCCCCGCTCCCCACCCCCACCAGCCCCACTTCGTTCTGACAACCTTGATGCTTTTCAGTGAGTGACATCTTGGACAGCTGTCGTCATAACTCATAATAAACTATTTTTAATGAATGTGATGGGTTGTTACATTGAGTATTGGGGATCAGTATGTAATAGCCTTGGAGAAGCATATATGTTATTTTTTTTCGAACTTCCTCCTCTTATTTTATTTATTTTTTTATTGGAGTAAAATTGCTTTACAATGCTGTGTTAGTTTCTGCTGTACAGTGAAGTGAATCAGCTATATGTATACCTATATCCCCTCCCTCTTGGACCTCCCTCCCACCTCCCTCCCCCTATCCCACCCATCTAGGTCATCACCCAGCACCGAGCTGAGCTCCTTGTGCTATACAGCAGGTTCCCACTAGCCATCTATTTTACACATGGTAGTGTATTTATGTTAAATCTAATCTCCCAATTCATCCCACCCTCCCCTTCCTCCCCGTGTCCACATGTCTGTTCTCTACATCTACGTCTCTATGCCTGCCCTACAAATAGGTTCATCTGTACTATTTTTCTAGATTCCACATATATGCATTAATATATGATATTTGTTTTTCTCTTTCTGGCTTACTTCACTCTATATGATAGACTCTAAGTCCATCCACATCTCTACAAATGACCTAATTTCTTTCCTTTTTGTGGCTGAGTAATATTCCATTGTATATATGTACCACATCTTCTTTATCCATTCGTCTGTCGATGGGCATTTAGGTTGTTTCCATGTCCTGGCTATTGTAAATAGTGCTGCAATGAACACTGGGGTACATGTGTCCTCACATGCACACTGAAATGTGAGAGGCACTGTCTCCAGAACAGGCGATTGTGAGTTAATAACATATATGCTTATGCTTCAAGCCCTGTGGGTCCTAAGCATAAGCATATATGTTATTAACTCAATTAATTGCTTGCTCTGGAGACAGTGCCTCTCACATTTCAGTGTGCATGTGAATTACCTGGGTAACCTGTTGAAATGCAGAGTCTGCCAGCCAATCTGAGGTGGAGCCTCAGATTCTGCATTTCTCACTTGCTCCCAGGAGATGCAGATGCTGCTGGCTCTGGACCACGTGTGGAGCCCCAAGGCTAAGTCCCCACCATGTTCACACACTTGAGCTCTGCTCCAATCCCTGGGTCCCACTGTCTGCTCTCAGTGCCACTCACACTCTTTTGTTCCTCCCCGGCAAATTTGGGACAGCATCAAACACGTCTTCTCCTCCTGCCGAGGAGGTTGATAACCGTGTTTGAGGAAATGTGACATCAGCTCCAACAGTCATCCTTTTGTCTCTCTGACAGGACTGGCTTTAAGATAAAAGAATCTGCATTGCAGACCTGCTTTGGTGAATAATTGAGGTACATATATAAATGATATCTTTATTGCCTATTAGCAGAGTTAATAGAGGTTGCCATTTCTATAAGAGAGTTATTACCATAAGCTCTGTGGAACAATGTCCCCATAAGATTTGTATTCATAGGGATCATTATCCTCTATCTCTGATTAAATACCTCATTGAACAGGAGTTTCAGAAGAGAATCCTAGGAATTTCAGAGCTAAAGGACATACATCTTTAAAATCAAAGATAAAATATGCTCCTTTCATTTATTGGCCAGGGATAGCAACAAAGGTACTGTTTTCTTATATAAAAGAAGAGGCCAAACAAGATACCAGAACCAGAGAAAATACATATTGCTTTGTCCCAATGTTTCAACAAGAGCTGTAGTCAACTCTTTTATGAGACAAGAGTATTAATATTTTAACAGGAAATGCATTTATTTTATTTATTATATCTCTTAAAAAGTTGTACTGCATTCTAAGTGAAAGGTTTCTTCAACAGTAGGCCTACACATTTTCATTTTATTTCTAATTATGTAACTCAGTGGGAAGATGTGATTCAATTTAAACAGTCACATATGTTTGGATTTTGCAGTGGTTGGGGGAGGGAAATAGAGGAAGCATTTATTCATAAATTGTAGAACATCTATAATATTCCTCTATGGTGGATGCCCAGTCCAATTGATAAGTCAATCTTCTTTAATTACCGGAAGCAAAGCCTTCAACTTTCCTTCCTTCTTTCCTTTCATCCCTCCCTCCCTCCCTCCCTTCCTTCCTTGCTTCCTTCCTTCTTTCCTTCCTTTCTTCCTTCCTTCCTTCCTTCATCTCCCAGTAAATCTTCGTAGATACATTTCCATTCTGAACTCATTCTGAGAAATCAATACCCAGAAAAATGATCCTCTTCTCAGAATAAATACCCTTCTCCTTTTAAATAGAATATCCCCTTTCTTCCACATTTCCCTTCAACTTCTAACTCTTTACTGAATTCTTCACTTAGTTACAGTTACAACCAAACATAACCTATAACTTATTCCTTTTCAGCTACTTCCTTCATCCCAGATGTGCACACAACCTCTCTTGCTTTTATTTTTTATTTTTTAAAAATTTTATTGAAGTATAGTTGATTTACAATGTTGTGTTAATTTCTGCTGTACAGCAAAGTGATTCAGTTTTACACATATATATTCTTTTTCATATCCTTTTCCATTATGGTTTATCACAGGATATTGAATATAGTTCCCTGTGCTATACAGTAGTACCTTGTTTTTTTAATCCTTCCTATATATAATAGTTTGCATAACCTCTTTTTAAAATTCAAGCTCTTGAAACCCACTTTATACTAAATGAGCTAATTAATGTACAATCAGATCTTTCTTGGCCCCACTTAAAATATCTCATTCTCTCTTTTTACTTCACAGAAACCAAATTAACTGAAGCTATACAATTTCATACAATTTATCATATGATATTCTTTCAGGATAATCTCACCCAAACCCATGGCTCCCAAGGCCATAGCTCTCTCACCTTATCTGCCTTGTTAACTTTCCACTCATTCCTCCGAGCTTAGCACAGTTCCCTAGGGTAGCTGTTCTTCCACTGATGGTCCCCCTGGCCACCAGGTATAAGCATCCCTTCTGTTCAGTTCTCCATTATTTTGTACTTTAAATGACCAGGGAGAGCTCTTATCACACCTCACTGCTCTTAAGTGTTTACTTGTTCATTTCCCACCTCCAGATTCTGAAATCCTCGAGGACAGAGCTTGTCCTCAACTCTCAATTTCTAGCACTGCAGCCTAAAGCCTGAAAGACAGACAACTAGGACTGAAAGATCCTCTCAATAAAAAGCTAAGAGAAATCTTGGCTCTATTGGTATTTTTATTGTGGGTGTGTCCTCCACATTTTCTCCCACTTCTGTTCTTTTGTTTAATTATCTACAGGTATTCACATAAAGCCAGGCTCTAGTGATTTTGCCCCAGAATTACTATTCACTTATTCCTTGCAAGGCAACTTCCCCACTCTACAACTCTCACCAATTACAAAAGTTGTCTCTCTAGTTGGTTCAGTTTCTATTTTATTGCCCTTCACCAAGGTCTTCAAAGATTTGGGGGAATAATGATGAAAATTTCATAAAAGTTATAATAACATTCAAAACACTATTATGTCTTCTTTTAACATGTCTTCTAGAGAAGATCAGAAGACACTATATGAATGCTGAAAGTTTTCCTTTATGATTTTACTCTACTGTCCAAATTTTCCTTAAATAGGAGGAACTGGGAAATACTGTATTCCCCCAATCCTTTATATAACCTAAGGGGAAAAGATTTTGTCACTATCTTTATGAGTTAAAAGCATGTTAGCAATGCTATATGAAACTAACATTAAAAAGATCAATTAAGTACTTTAATACTTACCTGTTTTTTCTTTTTCACGGAATCTTCACGCTCGAACTGAACAAGAGATTTGGTAGAACTTCTTTCTTCAGTGCTTCCTGGAGGCTTTAGGACTCCAGAAGTGATTAACCGATATCGGTTCTGCTCATATATGTATTCTGGCTTCTTATGATCTTGGTAGGCTTTTAGCATTGGCTTTGGGAAATAAAGAGACATGTTAATCTTTTAAATATTAATGTGAACTTGTTCTTCACTACCTTTGGACTCTATCTTTGTTGGAAATTGATCACCTTCCTGGACTAATTTCCTATCTAAGCCACAATCATTATTAGCAGCTATCATCATTGTCCATGGCCTATTGCTTGACTAAAACTTTTCTACTTGGTTTCCATTAATTCTGCCCTTTAAATACCAATGAATACTTCTAAGGGTGACATTATGACAGAAAGTACACAGAGGCATGAAATCACATACTCACTAATTGTCCAATACAAACCCCCACCATTCACTACAACAGTTACTGTGGGATCATACAATACTCCTACTCTACCCAAAGGTCACTAACCACTTCCCATAGCCATAACTAATTGAAGATCATCACAAAACCAAACAACCTGACTTTTAAAATGGGCAGAGAATCTGAATAGGCATATTTCCAAAGAGGAAATGCAGATGACCAACAGGCACATGAAAAGATGCTCAACAACGCTAATCATCAGGAAAGTGCAAATCAAAACCACAATGAGATATCACCTCACACCTGTCAGAATGGCTATCACCAAAAAGAACACAAATAACAAATGTGGGCGAGGATGTGGAGAAAAGGGAACCTTCGCACACTGTTAGTGGGAATGTAAATTGGTATAGCCACTATGGAAAACAGTATGTAGTTTCCTCAAAAAATTAAAAAAAAAGAACTACCATATGACCCAGCAATTACACTCCTGGGTACTTATCTGAAGAAAACAAATACAGTAATTCAAAAAGATATACGCATACCATGTTCACTGCAGCATTATTTACAATTGCCAAGATATGGAAGCAACCTAACAGCCCATCAGTAGATGAATGGATAAAGAAGATGTCTTATATATATACAGTGGACTATTATTCAGCCATTAAAAAGAACAGAATTTTGCCATTTGCAGCAACATGGATGAACTTGGAGGGTATTATGCTAAGTGAAATAAGTGAGACATGTTATCACTTATATGTAGGATTAAAAAATAGAACACACTAGTGAATATAACAAAAGAAGTAGACTCACGGATATAGAATGGTTACCAGTGGTGAGAGGGAAGGGAGGAGGGGCAAGATAGGGGTAAGGGATGAAGAAGTACAAACTACTATGTATAAAATAAATAAGCTACAAGGATATATTGTTCTGCACAAGGAATATAGCCAATAGTTTATAATAACTTTAAATGGAGTATAATCTATAAAAATATTGGCTCACTATGCTGTACACCTGAAACTAATAAAATATTGTTAATCAACTATACTTCAATAAAAAAAGATCAAGGAAAAAAAAGTACTAGATGAAAATATAAGAGGTGAATTTTACAACACTGTTAAGAAAGTCTATGCTAAGTTAAGAGAGAGAAAGAAAAATATTGCATGATATCACTTATATGTGGAATCCAAAAAATACAACAAGCTAGTGAATATAACAAAAAAGAAGCAGACTCAGATATAGAGAACAAACTAGTGGTTACCAGTGGGGGGGAGCGGCAATATTACAGGGGTGGGGGAGTGGGAGGTATAAACTATTGGGTGTAAGATAGGCTACAAGAATGTATTTTGCAAAACGGAGAATACAGCCAATATTTTGTAATAACTGTAAATGGATTGTAACCTTCAATAAGACAAACTTCCAATTATAAGATAAATAAGTACTAGGGATGTAATGTACAAGATGATAAATATAATTAACACTGCTGTATATCACATATGAAAGTTGTTAAAAGAGTAAATCCTAAGAGTTCTCATTACAAGGAAAATTTTTTTCTATTACTTTAATTTTGTATCTATATGAAATGATGGTTGTTCACTAAACTTATCGTGATAAACATTTCATGATGCATGTAAGTCAAATCACTATGTTGTACATGTTAAACTTATACAGTGCTTTATGTCAATTATATCTCAATAAAACTTGGGGAAAAAAGACAACCAGCTTCTATATGCCAATTTAATGAAAGAACACTACACCTGCTATGGAAGTACTCATGCCCCCAGAAAATCAAACTCAAGACTCTAGACCTAACTACCAACATATAGGAAATACAAGAACCAGAGAAATATAGGTTAGCTACCACAGTGGGGATACAGTCAACAAAATTAGACTGTGGAACTATATAGAAAAATAACCAAATTTTGCTCATTAAAATTTTTTCCTAAGAAAAAATAAAAGAGTTGATGGGGAACTTACAGACCTAGACTTAAGGGAAATATCAACCAGCTAGTGCATGGATCTTATTTTGATATAAATTTTAACAAGGATTCTGCAAACAAAATTATTATAAGACAATCAGGGAAATGTGAATATTTTTTAACAGTTTAAATTATTTTAACAGCTTTCCTGAGATATAATAGACATACATTAAGCTGTATGTATTTAAAGTGTACTATTTGATGTGCTGATATATACATATATATATGAAATAGTCAAGATAATGAAAAGAACTCAACCATAAGCCTTTTCAGGTTCCTTTCCAATACTCCTCCCTAGGCAAATACTGATCTGTTTTCTATCACTATACATTAGTTTGCATTTTCTAGCCCTTTATATAAATGTAATAAAATAGTATGTATTTTTTTTGCCCACCATCTTTCAGCATAATTATGCTGAGATTCCTCTATGTTGTTTCATGTATCCATAATTCATTTATTTTTAAGGCTGAGTAGTATCCTATAGTGTAGAAACACCACAATTTATTCATTCACCTCTTGATGGACATTGTGGTCGTTTCCACTTTTGGGCTTTTAAAAACAAAATTGTTGGAGGGGGATCAAGATGGCGGGGTAGGAGAACATGGAGCTTACCTCCCCCTGCAAACACATCAAAAATACATCTACATGTGGAACAAGTCTCACAGAAAACCAACTGGAAACTGGCAGAAGAGCTATACAACCAAAGCTTCAACAAACTTCTCCACGCACCTGGGTAGAAAGGGGGAAAAGGCATCGAGACGAAACTGGCGCCCCTGAGAGGGATCCCTAAAGGAGAGAAGGTCCACAAGGGCAGACCCTTGCCCTGGGGAGGCCCCTTACTTGCCGGGAGGTCCGCTGGGACAGATATAGGGGCTGGAAAAGCCTAAATTCTACTCCCGAGGAGTGTGGGCATGCTGGCTTGCTAACAATCAGGGCAGAGAGAGACCAGTGCTGGCGGCTGCTGCCACGCCTCACTTCCCAATTCAAGGTGCACACCAGATGGGGCCACAAATACTCACAGAGGCAAAGTGCCAAATCTTGGACCAACAGGCCCTGGGAGAGGACTCAATCTACCTGCAGGGAGACAGGCTGGAGGGCCTGGGGTGTGGTCCGGACCGAACCTTGGAGCCCACTGTCAGCACTCACATGCAGACTTTGTCAGCATGCATACTAAATGGTGCCACAGAAATGCACAGCAGCTGGTCGCTGAGTCTCTGGTGGACAGGCCCTGGGCAGGAGTACACAGCTGTTTGTGTCTGGCAGGAGTGCTCCGGCCCCGCCCACTATACACTGCAGCTTGAAGCTGGATCTGCGGCTGACAGGTCCTGGGAGAGGTTGGCCACAGAGGCAGCCCAGGTTCCAGGTGGCAGCACGACCACCTAGATTCCTGCAGCCACAGAACCCCGGCCCCAGCCCCAGCCCACTCCACAGCACAGCCTAGCAGTAGGTCTGGAACAAACACACGGAAAAAGATGTGACCATGGGCTGCTTCTGGATGGAACCACGGCCGACTGCACAGGCAGTCCATAGGGTCACTGTGACCACATGGACCTCACTTGCAATCACCTCCTGTGGGGCAGGGCATGCATTTGTTGATGAAAAATTAATCAGTCGATCTAAGAAAGAAATGGAAAATTTTATTCAAGCCAAATTTGAGGATTACAGTCAGGAAAGAGTACCTCAGAAAGCTCTGAGAACTGTTCCACCTGTTAGAAGTCAAGGCACAGTTATATAAATTTTTTTGAGACAGAGGGCTATATATCAAATGACATTTTATTGGCAGTTTAAATGATCCAGAGCTAAGCATCATTGTGGTGGGTCATGTGACCCTGTACGAGATCAAGAAGGAATTGTTGATGCTGGGAGAATGTTGCTCTTTAAGGCTGAGCAGGTATTCCTGCTGATGGGGGAGGTTTCGTTGATGCATAATGCAGAAACACAAGCATAGTGGGGGAAGAGAGCAGACCAAAGTGCAGAGAAGAATTTTTTATGTTTAAATTTTTCTTGTCTTGCCATAAAATATGAATTGTATTTCACACACTCAAGGGCAATGGATCCTGATCAAACCCAACCCTCAGGGCTTCTACTCCAACAACTGGGGAGCAGACCCTCCCCCAACAGGGCTGTGACAGCCATGGAGCAAAGAGGAGGTCTCATCCGACATCCAGCACAGGCTCTGGAGACCACAACGTCAATCACACCTACTATCAAGGGATAATGGCCAGCACACTATGAGGAAAGATGTGGCTGGCATTCATACCAAACCCAGCCACTGCACCAAAAATACTGGACTCACACAGTCTACACAGGGACACTCCCACTTAAAAACATCCCTTCAAACACCACAGTAGATAACTGCTTCTCCTGAATTCATAGAGACAAAGTTTAAGTAAAATGAAAAAGCAGAGGAACTACTCCCAATTAGAAGAACAAGAGAAATCCCTTGAAAGAACAAATAATGAAACAGACCTCACCAGACTGTTAGACCACAAGTTCAAAAAGGAGATAATAAAAATGCTAAACGAATTAAGAAAGATGATTGATAGAAATGCAGATCACTGTAACAAGGAACTAGAAACTATAAAGACAAACCAATCAAAATTAGACAACTCAATTGGTGAAATAAAAACCAATCTAGAAGCAATAAATAGCACACTAAATAACAAAGAAGAATGAATAAGTGACCTGGAAGATAGAATAATGGAAATCACCCAATCAGAACAGCAGACAGAAAGAAAAATGAAAAAAAAAAATAAAGCAACACATGAGATATAGAAAGTAATATGAAGGATGCCAACCTAAGCATGATAGGGGTTCCAGAAGGAGAAGAGAGAGAAAAGAGGATCAAAAATGTATTTGAAGAATTTATGACTGAAAACTTCCCAAACCTAAAGAAGGAAACAGATATCCAGGTACAGGAAGAACAGAGGGTCCTATACAAGATAAACCCAAACAGATCCACACCAAGACATATCATAATTAAAATGGTGAGAATTAACGATAAAGATAGGATTCTAAAGGCAGTTACAAGGGAAGCCATTTACCACAAACCCACAGACAACTTAATACTCAACCATGAGAAGCTGAAAGCCTTTCCGCTAAATTCAGGAACAAGACGAGGATGCCCATTCTCACCACTTCTATCACAGTACTGGAAGTCCTAGCCACAGCAATCAGACAAGAAAAAGAAATAAAAGGTATCCAAACTGGAAGGAAAGAGGTAAAACTCTCACTCTTTGCAGATGACATGATACGCAATAGAGAGAACCCTAAAATCTCCATACAAAAACTATTAGTGCTAATAAATGAATTCAGCAAGGTAGCAGGATACAAGATTAACACACAGAAATCTGTTGCATTTCTTTACACTAATAATGACATGTCAGAAAGAGAAAGTAAGAAAACAATCCTGTTTAAAACTGCATCAAAAAAATAAAATCCCTAGGAATAAACTTAACTAAGGAGGTGAAAGACCTATATACTAAAAACTATAAAACATTCATAAAGGAAATGGAAAGATATCCCATGCTCTTGGATTGGAAGAATTAATATTGTTAAAATGGCCATACTACCCAAAGCAATCTACAGATTTAATGTGATCCCTATCAAAATACCCATGACATTTTTCACAGAACGAGAACAAATAATCATAAAATTTATATGGAAACACAAAAGACTGAGAATTGCCAAAGCAATCCTGAGGAGAAAGAACAAATTTGGAGACATCACCCTTCCAGACTTCAGACAATATTACAAAGCTACAGTATAAAAAACAATGTGGCATTGGCACAAAAACAGACATATAGATCAATGGAAAAGAATAGAGAACCCAGAAATAAACCTACCAAATAAACCTATGGTCAATTAATCTATGACAGAGGTGGCAAGAATATACAATGAAGAAAAGACAGTCTCTTCAACAAACAGTGTTGGGAAAGCTGGACAGCTACATGTAAATCAATGAAATTAGAACACTCCCTCACACTATATACAAAAATAAACTCGAAATCGTTTAAAGACCTAAATATAAGACATGATACCATAAAACTCCGAGAAGAGAACATAGGCAAAACATTCTCTGACATAAATCTTAGCAATATTTTCTTAGATTAGTCTCACAAGGCAAAATGAATAAAAGCAAAAATAAACAAATGTGACCTAATCAAACTTAAAAGCTTTTGCACAGCAAAGGAAACCATAAACAAAATGAAAAGACAACCTATGGAATAGGAGAAAATATTTGCAACTAATATCCAAAATATACAAACAGCTCATAAAGCTTAATATTGAAAAAACAAACAACCAATCAAAACATGGGCAGAAGACCTAAATAGACACTTCTCCAAAGAAGACATATAGATGGCCAACAGGCATATGAAAAGATGCTCAACATCACTAATTATTAGAGAAATGCTTATCAAAACCACAATAAGGTATCACCTCACACCAGTCAGAATGGCCATCATCAAAAAGCCTACAACTACATGAGTAGTTGTACTCATGGCTATGATTTATTACAGCAAAAGGGGAAAACAATTAAAATTAACAAAGGGAAAAGGTGTATGGGACAAAGTCTGGGGGAAACCAGGAGCAAGTTTTCATGGGCACTCTTCCAGTGGAATCCATATATGTATGGGTTTATATCTGGACTCTCTATTGTGGTCCATCAGTCTATTTGTCTATCTTGACACCAATACTACAATGTCTTAATTATTGTAGTTTAATAGTAAGTATTGAAATCAGGAGCGTTAGACTTTAAACTTTGTTCTTCTCTTTCAAAGTTGTTTTGGTTGTTCTAAGTCCTTTGCATTTTTCTATGAATTTTAGAATCAGCTTGTCAATTTCTACCAAAAAGGAGAAATACTGCTGGGACTTTGATTGGAATTGCATTAAATTTATAGATCAATTTGAGGAGAACTGACATCTTGAAAATATTGAGCCTTCTAAACTACAAACACAGTATCATTCTTAATTTAGAGCTTCTTTAATTTCTCTGTTATATTTTGTAGTATTCGTTCTTCAGGCCTTGCACATTCTCATTAGATTTACCCTCAATTCATATTTTTGTTGCTATTGTAAATAGTATTTTTATTTAATTTCAATTTCAAATTGCTCATACATAGACGTGCAATTAGTTTTTTATACTATCTTGTATTCTGTATCCTTGCTAACCTCATTATCAGTTCTAGTAACTTTTTCATAGCTTTCACTGGATTTTCCAAATAGATGATCATGTTCTTTGTGAATGAAAATTTTTACTTCTTCCTTTCTAATCTGGATTCCTTTTATCTCTTTTCCTTACCTTACTGCAATGGCTACCACCTCTAATACATTGTTAAACAGAAATGCTGGGAGCAGACATCCTTATTTGCTCATAATTTTTCACCATTAAGTCTGAGGTTAGGTGTAGGTTGTTCATGGATGACCCTTACTCACTTGAGGAAGGTCTCTTCTACTCCTAATTTGCTGAGAGTTTTATCAGGAATGGGTGGTGGATTTTGTCAAAGGATTTATCTACATCTATTGATATAATCACATGGTTTTTATTTTTCAGTGGGGTAATATGGTGAATTACAGTGATTGCTTTTTAAATGGTTAATTCCCTACATTCCTGAGATAAATCCCACTGGCAATGATGTATTATATAGTTGGGTTCAAATTCCCAAAATTTTGTTTATAGTTTTTTTTAAATAACAATATTAACTACCATTTACTGAGCTTCTTCTATATGACAAAACTTTAACACCCATTAATCTTTACAGCAAATGTGTTAGAAAAGTACTATTATTTGAATTTTATTTTATTTATTATTGAGACATAATTGATATATAACATTATATTAGTTTGTGTACAACATATGTATATGTTGCAAAATGATCACCACAATAAACCTAGTTAACATCCATCATCACACAGTTACACTTTTTTTTCTTATAATAAGAATTTTCAAGATATTCTCTCTTAGCAAACTTAAAATATACGATAGAGTATTATTAGCTATCGTCACCATGCTGTACATTATATCCCCAGGACCTCATTTATTTTATAACTGGAAGTTTGTACTTTTTGACCCCCTTCACTCATTTCATCCACTGCACCCCCTCAACCCGTTCTCTGGCAAACACCTATCCTCTGATTCTATGAGTTCAGTTTTCATTTTCTTTAGATTCCACATGTAAGTGAGATCATACAGTATTCGTCTTTCTCTGTCTGACTTATTTCACCTAGCATAATGCCTTCAAGGTCCATCCATGTTGTTGCAAATGGCAAGATTTCCTTCTTTTTATGGTTGAATAATATTCTATTGTGTGTATATATACGACATTTTCTTTATCTGTTTTTACACTGATGGACACATAGGTTGCTTCCATGTCTTGGGTATTGTAAATAATGCTATAATGAATATGGGGTGCAATTATACGTATCTATAACTATCTTCTTGAGCTAGTATTTTTATTTCCTTTAGATAAATACCCAGAAGTATGACTGCTAGATCACATTTTTAATTTTTTCAGGAAACTTCATATTGTTTTCCATAGTGACTGCACCAATTTATATACATTCCTATCAACAGTACACAAGGATTCCCTTTTCTCCACATCCTTGCAAACACTTCCTGTTTCTTGTCTTTTTGATAATAGCCTTTCTAACAGGTGTGAGGTGATACCTCATTGTGGTTATGATGCATATTTCCCTGATGATCAGTGAGGTTGAGCACATTTTCATGAATCTGTTGGCCATATGTATGCCTTCTTTGGAAAAACGTCTATTCAGGTCCTCTGCTCATCTTTAAAATTTGATTGTTTTATGAGTTGTATGAGTTCCTTATATATTTTGGATTATAACCTCATATCCGATATATGATTTGCGAGTAGTTTCTTCCAGAGGTTGCCTTTTCATTTCGTTGAAGGTTTACTTTGTTGTGCAGAAGCCTTTTAGTTTTATGTAGTCCAGCTTGTTTATATTGCTTTTGTTACCTTTGCTTTTGTAATTTTTAATAAATTTTAAAATTTTTTCTTGAAGTATAGTTAATTTACAATATTGTGTTAGTTTCAGGAATACATCACAGTGATTCAGTTATACATTGAGCATAGTTCTTGTGCTATATGGTAGGCCCTTGTTGGTTATCTATTTTATATATAGTAGTGTGTACATGTTAATACCAACCTCTCAATTTATCCCTCCCCCGACCCGTGTCCCCCTCCCCCACTTTCCCCTTTGGTAACCATGAATTTGTTTTCTGTCTGTGAGTCTCTTTCTCTTTTGGAAATAAGTTCGTTTGTATATATATATATATATATATATATATATATATAGAGAGAGAGAGAGAGAGAGAGAGAGAGAGAGAGAGAGAGAGAGAGAGAGTCCACGTATAAGGGATATCATAGGATATTTGTCTTTGGCTTACTTCACTTAGTGTGGTAATCTCTAGGTCCATCCATGTTGCTGCAAATGGCATTATTTCATTCTTTTTTATGGCTGAGTAATATACCATTGTATATATGTACCACATCTTCTTTATCCATTCATCTGTCGATGGACATTTAGGTTGCTTCCATGTCTTGGCTATTGTAAATAGTGCTGCAATGAACACTGGGATGCATGTATTTTTTTGAATTATGGTTTTCTCCAGATATATGCCTAGGAGTGGGGTTGCAGGACCATATGGTAGCTTTATTTTTAGTTTTTTAAGGAACCTCCATACTGTTCTCCATAGGAGCTGTACCAATTTACATTCTCAGCACCATTTATTGAAGAGACTGTCTTTCCTCTATTGTATAGTCTTGCCTCCTTTGTTGTAGGTTAACTGACCATAGGTGTATGGGTTTAGTTCTGTGAAAAATGCCATTGGTAATTGCATAGGGATTGCATTGAATCTGTAGATTGCCTTGGGTAGTGTAGTCATTTTGACAATATTGATTCTTCCCAAGAACACGGTATATCTTTCCATCTGTTTATGTCATCTTTGATTTCTTTCATCAGCATCTTATTGTTTTCAGAGTACCAGTCTTTTGCGTCCTTAGGTAGGTTTATTCCTAGGTATTTTATTATTTTTGATGCGATGGTAAATGGGACTGTTTCCTTAATTTCTCTTTCTGATCTTTCATTGTTGGTATATATAAATGCAACAGATTTCTGTATATTAATTTTTGTTACCTTTGCTTTTGATGTCAAATCCAAAAAATCATTGCCAAGACTGATCTCAAGAAGCTTACCACTTATGTTTTCTTCTAGAAGTTTTATAGTTTCAGGTCTTATGTTCCAATGTTTAATTCATTTTCAGTTAGCTTTTGTGTATGCTGTAAGTTAGTGGTCCAGTTTTGTTTTTTCATGTGACTGTTCAGTTTTCCCAATACCATTTATTGAAAAGACTGTCCTTTCTCCATTGTATATTCCTGGCTCCTTTGTCATAAATTAATTGACCATATATGTATGGATTTATTTCTGGAATCTTTATTTTGTTTCATTGATCTATGTGTCTGTTTTATGCCAACACCATCCTGCTTTGATTATTATAGCTTTGCAATATAGTTTGAAATCAGGACACGTGATACCTCCCACTTTGTTCTTCTTTCTCAAAATTGCTTTGGCTATTCAAGATCTTTCATGGTTCCTTCTCAAGATTGCTTTGGCTATTTGGGATATTTTGTGGTTTCATACAATTTTAGGATTGTTTGTTCCATTCCTGTGAAAAATATCATTGAAATTCTTAGAGAGATTTCATTGAATCTGTAGATTGTTTTGGGTAGTATCGGCACTTTAGCAACATTAATTATTCCAATCCATGAGCACAGAATTTCTTTCCGTTTATGTCTTCTTTGATTTCTTTTATCAACATCTTAGAGTTTTCAGTGTACAGGTATTTTCACCTCCTTGGTTATGTTTATTCCTAGGTATTTCCTGCTTTTTCATGCAATTGTAAATGGGATTGTTTTCTTAATTTCTCTTTCTGATAGTTCATTATTAGTGTATAGAAATGTAACAGATTTCTGTATTTTGACTTTGTTTTCTGCACATTTACTGAATTAATTTATGAGTTCTAATAGCTTTTTGGTGATCTCTTTAGGGTTCTCTATATGTAGTATCATGTCATTCACAAATAGCAACAGTTTTACTTCTTCCTTTCCAATTTAGATGCCTTTTATCTCTTTTTCTTGTCTTTTATCTCTTTTTTTCTTGTCTTATCCTAGTGTTGTGGCTAGGATTTTTTAATACTATGTTGAATGAAAGTGGTGAGAGTGGGCATTCTTGTCTTGTTCCTGATCTTAGAGGAAAAGCTTTCAGCTTTTCACTGTTGAGTATTATGTTAGTGATATAGTAACATAATACTATGTTATATTTGGGTTTGTCATATATGGCCTTTATTATGTTGTTGTATGTCCCTTCTTAATCCATTTTGTTGAGAACTTTTATCATAAATGGATGTTGAATTTTATCAAAAGCTTTTGCTGCATCTATCAAGATGATTGTATGATTTTTATCCTTTGTTTTGTTGATGTGGTGTATCATGCTGATTGATTTGTGGATATTGAACCATCCTTGCTTCCCTGGAACAACTCCCACTTGATCATGGTGTAAGCTCCTTTTAAGGTACTATTGAATTGTTTGCTAATATTTTGTTGAGGATTTCTGCATCTATGTTTGTCAGGGATATTGGCCTGCAATTTTCTTTTTTTGTGGTATCCTTGTCTAGTTTTGGTTTCAGGGTAATGCTGGCCTCATGAAATGAATTTGGAAGAGTTCCCTCCTCTTCTGTTTTTTTGGAAGAGTTTGAGAAGGATTGGTATTAATTCTTTAATGTTTGGTAAAATTCACCAGTGAAGCCATCTGGTCCTGGACTTTTGTTTGTTGGGAGGTTTTTGATGACTGATTCAATCTCCTTACTGTAATCAGTTTGTTCAAATTTTCTATTTCTTCATGATTCAATCTTGGTTGGTTGTATGTTGCTAGGAATGTATCCATTTCTTTTAGGTTGTCCAATTTATTGGCACATATTTGTTCATAGCAGTCTCTTATGATCCTTTGTATTTTGTGGTATCAGTTGTAACATCTAAAATTTCATTTCTGATTTTATTTGAGTCCTCTTTCTTTTTTTTCCTTGGTAAGTCTAGCTAAAGGTTTGTCTATTTTGTTTATCTTTTCAAAGAACCAGCTCTTAGTTTCATTGAATTTCATTGATCTTTTCTATTGTTCTTTCAGTGTCTATCTCCTTTATTTCCACTCTGATCTTTGTTATTTCCTTTTTTTCTATTCAATTTTGGCTTTGTTTGTTCTTCC
The DNA here is from genome assembly GCF_965194825.1 of Balaenoptera physalus. Classification (NCBI taxonomy): domain Eukaryota; kingdom Metazoa; phylum Chordata; class Mammalia; order Artiodactyla; family Balaenopteridae; genus Balaenoptera; species Balaenoptera physalus. The sequence goes on from NC_138894.1 coordinate 17,860,134, forward strand.
ATTTCTAGTTCCTTGAGGTGTAAACTTAGGTTGTTTATTTGAGGTATTTCTTGTTTCTTGATGTAGGCATTTATCCCTATGAAATTCCCTCTTAGAACCACTTTTGCTGCATCCCATAAGTGTTGATATGTTGTATTTCCATTTTCATTTGTCTTAAAGTATTTTTTAATTTCTCTTTTGGTTTCTTCTTTGACCCAATTTTCTTTGACCAAATTTGTGAATTTTCCAATTTTCTTCTTGTAATTGATTTCTAGTTTCATACTACTGTGGTCAGAAAAGATGCTTGATATGATTTCAGTCTTCTTAAATTTATTAAGACTTGTTTTGTTGCCTAACATATAATCCATCCTGGAGAATGTTCCATGAGCACTTGAGAAGAAAGTGTATTCTGTTGCTTTTGCATGGAATTTCTATATACGTCTCTTAAGTCCATTAGGTCAAACTTGTCATTTAAGGGCAATGTTTCCTTATTGATTTTTTTAGTCTGGATGATTTTTCCATTGATGAAAGAAGGGTGTTAAAGTCCCCCACTAATATTGTATTGCTGTCTCTTCGTCCCTTTAGATCTGTATTTGCTTTATATATTTAGGTTCCCCTATATTGGGTGCATAAATATTTACAAACATTATAGCCTCTTGTTGGATTGACCCCTATATCATTATATAATAATCTTGTCTCGTATTACAGTCTTTGTCTTAAAGTTTATTTTGTCTGATATAAGTATAGCTACCCCAGCTTTCGTTTGGTTTTATTTGCATGGAATACCTTTTTCATTCCTTCACTTTCAATCTGTGTGTACCCTTACATCTCTAGTGAGTCTCTTGTAGGCAGCATGTAGATGCCTATAAGAGACTTAAAATAGATGGGTCTATTTTAAAAAATCTAATCAGCTAGTCTGTGTCTTTTGATTGGAGAATTTAGCCTATTTACATTTAAAGTCATTATTGATAGGTATGCACTTATTGCCATTTTGTTAATTATGTTCTGGCTATTTTATGATTCTTTTGCTCCTTTTTTCTTCTCTTGCTCTCTTCCTTTCAGATTTGATAATATTCTTTAGTAGTATGCTTATATTCTTTTCTCTTTATCTTCTGTGTATCTACTATAGGTTTTTTCTTTGTAGTTACCATGAGACTCACTTAAAAAAACTTATATTTGTAATGGCTTAAGTTGATAATAACTTAAATTTGAATGCATTCTAAAGCTCTCCATTTTATCCCCCCCTACACATTTTATGTTTTTGATGTTATAATTTACATCTTTTTATCTTGTGTATTCATAACAAATTATGTAAATATATGTATTTTTGTGTGTGTATTTATCCATTTATATAAAATTGAGCATGGAGAAAAGCAAGAAAGGATGTACATCAGATTGTTGTTAATGATAGATACCATAGAAATGGGGGTCAGAGATTGGAGAATTGAAGGTAAGGAAAAATGTAAAAGAAGAAGAGTAGGAGAGGGAAAGAAAGAGGGAAGAGAGGGAGAGAGAGAGGAGAAGGAAGGTGGGGAGGTGGGTATAGGAGGAGGAGAAAAGAACAAAGAAGGGGAGGGGAGGAGAGGGGAAGGATGGCAATGATAAAAAGAGCATACATAGTATTACTAACTCTGTCAGAACAAATCAAACTACAGGTACCTATACACATGAAATTAGTCTCTTGAATACTAAGCTACTCTCTCCATGTGGTAGAAATTGATGTCATTTTCACTTTATTCCTTAGTATTTTTAATATTTTAGAACTACTATATTCATGTATTTGTTATATTGTTCCAGTCACCTAGTACATAACAAAATCCTCCAAACTTAGTGACTTAAAACACAACAACAACATTTATTTTGCTAAAAAATCTACCATGTAGGCCGAGCTCAGTGAGAACAGCTTGCCTCTGCTCCACTTGACATCAGCTGAGGCAGCTCAAGGGCTGGGGACTGGAATCTCTGAAGGCTTGTCCGTTCACAGTCTGGCAGGTAATAAAGGCTATAGTCTGGGACTCATTCAGATGACATCTCCTCAGGGAGACCTTTGTAGTCACCCAATCTAAAGTTGCCTGCCGTTTGTCTTGACCACATTCCCTATATTATTTTCTTAACAGCACCTATGATTAGACGACATTCTTCAGTCTAATTATTTAGGATTACTAGAATGTCAACAGGAATCTTGTCTCCCTTGTTCATTGTTGTATCCTCAGAGCATGACTCAGAGCCTGGCATGTAGTAGGCATTGAATTCAATATACATAAATTTATCACACTGATGTCAAATGGAACTACTTTAATCATCAAGGGTTAATTATACACTTTTGCCACATGAAGGTAAACCCGTCAGAAAGAAACAAGTGTAAAAGGTTTAATCCTAAGTCCATGGGAAAAAAATAGTAGAGAGGCCCCAAAACTCCCCACAATGCATAGTGCAGGCACACTGCTCTCTGGAGAAGAGAGCAGCTGCAGGCAGTGCCATACCCATCTTGAAAATGGAAGTTCAGTGTCAACAACATCTGTTACTTTGCATATTCTGTTAACCTGAATTGCAATTGGCTGTGTAGTTTTCTTTGCATTTAAGATATTAATTTGTTTATTAAAATTTTGAATTAATCCCTAGGTTAACCATTTTTCACATAAAGTAACATTAAAATAAAAATAACAAATCAGCACTATGGACCTTCAAGAATGTTTTCCTCCAGCATGAATCAGTACCTAAATTTGAGAAGCAATGGAATAAGGGTTAATGTCCATAATATATATATGTATATATATGTTTTTATTATTTATTAATTTTTTATTCAAATATACTTGATTTACAATATCATGTTAATTGCAGGTGTACAGCACAGTGATTCAGTTACACATATATACATTATATATATATGTTTTAAAAAACCTCAGAAACTGATAGGAAAAAACCAAACAATCTAATTTTAAAGCAGACAGTGGTTATGAACAGAATCCACAAAATAAGTTACATACATACCAATGAATGAATGAAAATATAATTAACTTCATTAATAAGATACAAATCACAACAACAATGTGATGCCATTTTAACTTATCAGTCTAGCAAAAATAAGAGAACTGATAGCATCAGTTTTGGCAAAGATGTAGGTAAGCAGGATCTCTTAATACATCGTAGGTGCAAAGGTAAACCTTTCAGCACAATTGGGCAATAGTTTTCAAAATTAAAATGTACATATTCTATGACCTACAGAATGCCACTTCTGAAAATCCATTTTTATCTGTACAAAGGCAAAGTCATTCAATGCAGCATTATCTGCAATAGCAAAATAATAACAACAACAAAATGAAAAAGAAATAACCAGAACTCCCTTTAGGAAAACAATTAATGGGTACTCTACTATGGCACACCCATGCAACAAAACACAGTGCAGCTGTCAGAAAAGATACCTCTGTATGCACAAATAGGAAAGACTTCCATATGTTTTAGTGAAATCAGTACTTTGAAGATCAGTATGTACTGTATAATCTTTCTTTAAAGCTATATGTTTATACACACACACATACATATATATATATATATATATATATACACATATATATTTGAATAAACATATAAAACAGCCTGAAAGGCAACCACTGACAACAGGAGTTAACATCTGAAGGTCCGAGTGAGAACTTTCACTTTTTACTTTTTTATGCACTTTCACTGCTCTTTTACATGGATATATAATTATCCAAGGGCATAAATGGATTCTTAAAACTATTTTCAGACATGTACAAAATTTTTCAGAACACTAGGCATTTACTTTGAAAATAATAAAATTATGTAATTATATATATTACTCTTACTGAAGTTCCTAGTATCAAATGGTACCCTAGTACCTAAAAGAGCCTTACAGCCTACATAGTTAAGTATCCATATTGTACATAATGCTAAAGAGAATTTATCTGCTAGAAAACTTTGTTCACCACTGCATCCCACCACCTCAAACAGTATTTAGAGCTCAATAATTTTGAATAAATAAGTGTGTTTACAATTTCATAAACAAGTCTTAACTTTTAGGTTTTCATTCCTTCTTTGTTAAGAGTCTAGAAATTACTTCCATCCCCCAAAGCAATTTTGCAACATCCTCTGTAGCCAAAAGTGGCTAAAATGCTGGTTTTCAAACTTACCAGAGGCTCTAGTTTTATAGGCTGCTGTCGTTTTCTTGTCCTCTCCTGAGCTTTTGTAGTGTGCTTAAATGTCAGGAATTGTGTATCAGCTTCATTTTCTGTGGGTGTTACAAAACTCAGTCTTCCCTTTGCTTTTATACTATTCAGTCTTGTAAGCATAGGGTTTTCCATCAGCTCTCCAACACTTTCCAGGTCCAACTCATTGTCTGAGGCACGAAAAGCCATCTTCACTCCTGGAGAGGGGTTAGGGTCAAGAAAAGAAAAATGAAAGGTAGAGCAAAAGGATTGGGGAAGTAGGGCTAAGCGGAGGGGTTTTAAGAACCACGGAGAGCTTAATTTGCTTATCCCCAAAGAAAAGCTATCAAAGTTACCCCATTCTTCCCAAACTGAGGACCTAAACCAGAGGAATGAAAATTAGGAACTATGCCTGGCCTTCTAGAAGCCCCGTAGCTGGGGTGGGACCCAGGAGTTTGCATTTCTAATAACTTCCTGGGTGATGCTCTTGCTGCCTCTGATTTGGGGACCACAATGGTCCAGATTTGGAAGGATGAAGAGAAATGCCATTATACTGAGATCGTTTCTCACACTTGAGTATGCAAAATATTTCCGGGGGTGGGGGTAGTGTTCAAAATGCAGGTAATTCTAATGCAGGTAACCTGAGATATATAGCCTAGGTACTCACAGAGAAACCAAATAAAGGGAAAAAAGAGTTGAAGGCTAAATCATAAAACAGCGCTTCTGGAGATTTTATGTGTATGAGAATCACTTGAAGAGCTTGTGAAAAGGCAGATTCTGATTCATAAACTTTGAGTAGCAAGGTCCCAGAACACTAGAACTATGAGCCTTTTGTAGTGGTCTTGTACCCTCACCACCACTCACACTCCAGTCCCACCAGATGGGTGGAAATACTTTCCTTAAAAACAGTATTACAATACACGAGGTCTTGAACCAGGTGTCAGCAGGCCCAGGTTTTAGTCTAGATCAGCAATGGCCAATCGAAATATGATGCAAATCTCCTATGCAATTTAAAATTTTCAAGTAACCACATTCAAAAACAAAAAAAGAAATTAATTTAATAACGTTCTTTATTTAACATATACAAAATATTATCATTTCAACATGTAATCAATATAAAACTTATTAATATGATAGTTTATTTTTTGTTACTACGTCTTCAAAGTATTTCACCTTTAGGGCACATTTCAATTCAGACTAGCCCCCCTGTGGCTAGTGGTTACCATACTGACTAGCAGAGGTCCAGATCTGACCACTCCGTGTGTGATCTTGGACAAGTCTCTTGATAGCTCTGTTCCTCAGTTTCCAGCCCTCTAAATTGCTAGGTAGGTAGTAGGTATCACTAAAATGCCTTTCCATTGGCCTTCTCTGCCTCTCTGCCTCTCTGAGCCTTTCCTTATGTGCTCCAAAAGCATGATGAGTCTCCCGCCTAGAAGTCGGAGTTCAGCCCCACAGCTCAATTCCTCAGGACTCACCAAGTCAGACTAGACCAGCAGCCGCCTCAGAGGGTCTCCTGAGACAGAGAAAAAGCAGGTCTGGGAGTAGAAAGTTGTCTCTAAGCCGAGAATGTTTCCCGTTGCCTAGCAGCCACCAGGCCGCCACTGAGGCTCACTGCGCCTGTGCGCGATCTGTCGCCACGGCAACCGCTCAGCCAACTGCAGCTCTGGGTCCAAGACTGTGCCGGGCAGTCGAGCCAATGACTGTCTCTGGAAATTTCCTTACGTCGCTGATTGGTGGAGAGCTCGCACTAGACCTGACGGCTTCTCCGCGCTGGGAATTGTTCCTGGGCTTGGCTGGAAGGCCAGGGAGGCAAAGGAGGTGGTTGCTTATGTTTGTTCCTTCGCTTATCAAGCGCCCACGCTCACTGCACCTCCCTCCTCCAGGAATCTTTTCTGTTGCCCCTCGAGAGGCTTGAGGCTGCCTTGGCATTCGCTTTAATCTAACTTCCTGTGGTTAGAAGAATCAAGTTCCTGCGTAGACAGTTCACGTCCCGCTCTACGAGGAGCGACCATCCTGCGTCTCTGCCCCACCCACCGACCTCCTCCCGGGAGTGTCCTAAGGCGCTAGGAATGCGGGCTATTCTTCCCCTCAAACTTCACCGTGTCCTTTTTTGCTGATGTTCTTTTCCGCCTGGAAGGTATCTTAGCGTCAGGCATAGCACGAGTCCATATTAATTGGTCCCTGCACCGTATTCACCAAAGCAGACCCTGGATCTTGTTTGGCATTTAGACCCACCGAATTAAGTCTCCAAACGACTGCTGCTAATGCTGTATGGAGGCGACGCCACCGATGCCCCGTGCAGGTTGCTTACTGAAGTTACCTTACCCCGGTTAGTGATCAGGGGAAACAGCCTTTTACCTGCCTCGGGGAAATGTTACACCACATGGCAGAGGCTTGGTTTTCAACCGCCCCTCCAAAATGACATAATCACCGCTGAAACTCATTATTATATTTTGTCCTTTTTGGTACCCACCCTTTTTTTAAAAAAAAACAGAAAACCTTGATATTTGGGTCTTGCCTTGAAAGCAAAGTCCTGTATGAGGTGCTTTATATATCTTACTCAAAACCTGCATTTTCTCAGTCTTAAGACACTCAGGTATGTATTTTCCATGCTAGGCATGACACCACCTACAAAGTAGAGACTCATATAATAAGAGAGCTGGAATGGAGAAAGCAGATCACTCAATCCAACTACTCCCCCATTTCATTTTTTTTTAAAGATTGATTGACTGATTGATTTTGGCTGCGCCGGGTCTTAGTTGCAGCATGTGGGATCTTCGTTGTGGCATGCGGGACCCTTAGTTGCAGCATGCGGATTTCTTAGTTGCGGCATGCATGCGGGATCTAGTTCCTCGACCAGGGATCTAATCCCGGCCCCCTGCGTTGGGAGCGTGGAGTCTGACCCACTGGATCACCAGGGAAGTCACCCTCATTTTGGTAATAAGAGAACTGAGACCCAGAGAGAAAGCAAATAATTTACTCCAGGTCAGGCACCTAGTCCTGGCAGAGGTAAAACTGGAATACATATCTCCTAATCCTTAATCAGGAACAGGAAACAGCAATGGAGTAACTTCAGTTTAGAAACAATTCAGATAAACCTCAAATGTAGACATAATAAATACTAATTCCCCAGAGATGCAAGGTATACACAGGTAATCAATCAGAGCCAATAAAATATAAACTAGTAATGAAAAAAATTCAAAACCAACCCAGTATACATAAAAGCATATTATAATAATATGCAGTGTTAGACACACACCCCAAAATAGACTTCATTTTGGATGTACAATGAATATTTTAATCTGTTGCTTTCAAAGTTTATGTAGTGGAGACATAATCTATTGCTCCTCAGTTCACGAATTTCTTTGTTAGTAGATGAAGGTGACTGTATTCTAATGTTACCTTATGCAGCTAAGAGCATTCATTCCAAGAGCCAAGAAGGGTGCAGGATAGAAGACATGGACACATAGAGTTTTATGAAGGTATCGCTATATTGAACACTACTCACCAAATCTCTCCAAACTTATTTTTTTAATGTGGCAAGATGTCATATTCATTATCAAATGAATACTTACTAAATCAGCACAAACAAGAGCTTTGTGTATTGCCTATTGATTGTTTCAGAGCTCTTGTAAATAGCAATAATTGTTACTATTTATTGGGTGCTCCTTATGTGCCAGGTACTGTGCTATATGTTTTGCATGTATTATCTCAAATACTTCCAACAAACCTAAAATTCCCATTTCATAGCTAAAGAACTAGGCTACGAAAGGTTTACAAGAACTAGATTAAGAAAACAGTAATACTAAGTAAAAATGGTTAAAATTTAGTGAGCATGAAGTTAAGATTTATATGCCGGACGCTTTGTGAAGTATTTTTCACCATTATACTATTAATTGCAACAGCTTCATATTATTTTAGAGGTATTATTGTACCTACTCCACCAATAAGGAAATTGAGGCTTAAAGAGGTTATGTAATTTACCCAAGATCAGTCCAGAAGTGGCAAATGGCAGAGCTAAGATACAAATTGAGATCCATCAATTTTATTTTTTTTAATTAATTAGTTAATTAATTTTTTTTTTGGCTGCGTTGCTGCGCGTGGGCTTTCTTTAGTTGCGGAGAGCCAGGCTACTCTTCATTGCAGTGCGCAGGCTTCTCATTGTAGTGGCTTCTCTAGTTGCGGAGCATGGGCTCTAGAGTGTGCGGAGGCTCAGTAGTTGTGGCACATGGGCTTAGCTACTCTGTGGCATGTGGGATCTTCCTGGACCTGGGCTAGAACCTGTGTCTCCTGCATTGGAAGGCAGATTCTTAACCACTGCGCCGCCAGGGAAGCCCTGAGATCCATCAACTTTAATAGTTAAAATTCCATAATATTAATCATGGAATTCTGCTACTGGATGTACGGTGGACTATATTCTGAAAAATTCCTGAAGCGAAACACCTATATGTTTGGATAAACTCCAAGGCACATTATTTTAACTGCATTGCTGAACTCACAGGAATCAAGAGAATCGTAACAATATAACACTGTTGATGGGAATGTAAATTGGTGCAGCCACCATGAAAAATAGTGTAGACATTCCTCAAAAAATTGAGAATAAAACTACCATATGATCCAGCTATTCCACTTCTGGTTATTTATCGAAAGAATACAAAAACACTTATTAGAAAAAAAATATATGCACCCTTATGTTCATCACAGCATTATTTACCGTAGCCCAAATATGGAAACAACCTAAGTGCCCATCAATAGATGAATGGATAAAGAAGATGTGGTATTTATGCACAATGGAATATTACTCAGCCATAAAAAATATAAAATCTTGTCATTTGAGACAACATGGATGGATCTTGAGGGTACTATGCCAAATGAAATGACAGAAAAAGACAAATACCATATTATTTCACTCATATGTGGACTATAAAATAGTAATAATAAATGAACAAACCTAACCAAACAAAACCAAAAAGATAGATACAGAGAACAGAGAAGTGATTGTTGGAGGGGACTGGAGATGGTGGGGAGGAGGAAATGGGGGTCAACTCTATGGTGATGGGTGGAAACTAAACTTTTGGTGGTGAGCATGCTGTAGTGTGTACAGAAGTTGAAATATAATGTTATACACATGAAATTTATATGTCATAAACCAATGTTATTGCAATAAATTTAAAAAACAAAATGTATACATAAAATGGGTGTAGCTAATTGTATTTAAGTTATACTTTAGTAAAGTTTATCCAAGAAATAATAAAATTTTCTTTATGCACAAAAATATTTTAAAAAGTAACAATCGTATTCCTAGAATTATACTTCAAAATCATGTGAGGCTTTTCGAAACATACAGATTTCCAGGCTCATGCCAGACCTGGTAAATAAGAATCTTTGGAATTGGCATTTAGGCAAATATATGCTTAAAAATTTCTATAGATGAATCAAATGAACATCTCTGGTTAAGGACCACATCTGCAGGTGAAAATATATGAAGATTAAAAGATGTTAGATTATATTAGATTAAGTAGGTCATAAAACAGTTTGCATAACATGATTATATTTTTACAAGCACAAGTGTATGTAAACTCAGCAAACTATATGGAAGAAAAACATAAGCGTTTATGAGATTCATGGGTATTTTGTTATATCCTTTGCTTTTCTGTATATTTAAAAATAAAAGCCATATACCACTTTTGTATTGAGAAAAGTGAGTTATTTTTAAATTAGCACAAGAAAATATATAAGAGCATAAAATAGAGAGACCATGAACTTGGTGGAGGCCAGGGTGAAGGGATCAGGAACACTGGTGGAGGATTTAGCCTTCATTGTAAAGAAGAAGCACCCTGTTCCGTGTGGAGGGAAGGAAGGTCGAAGTGGATTAGGTAAATGGGTAGACTTGGGCCAGATGTCTTCTTTTTTCTCTGTGAAGCAGTAGGTAAGGTCAGTTGCTCTTAAGGATGGAGGTGGGGGTGCTCAGGCTCCGTATAATTTATACTGGGGTGGGGGGGTAACTCATCTTTAGGCTTTACTGTCCACAGTTTAATTTCAGAGTCTGTGAACTGCTTAAAATTGTATTCATGTTTGTGGGTGTGCATTTGTCTATAGCTGTTAGATTCTCAAATGAGCCTGTGACCAATCATCCCTCAGAGTTGGGAATTATATCTGCTCTGCAAGTGTTCTGGCCTTAGGTATAGGTCACATAGCTCAACTTTCTGGGGTTACGGTGGTGGTGGTGGTTGTGGTATCATGTTTTGTTGCTCCATCACCACCTTGTGGTCAAATGAATGTACAGCCAAAGGAGGTTTTAAATCACATATTTTGAGTCAGGGCAATAGCTTCTCATCTTAGCTATTTGGAGGGGACTTGGGACATTCTATGGTCTAATGTCCTACACATTATGAGATTTAATGATGATTACAAAGTTTTCCTCAAAAATGTTGAACCGATGTTAATTATTCATGAATGAGATGACCTGCCCAAGCCCAGATAATTTTATTCCAATTAAAGGTCTTTGCAGAAGTGATCTCTGACCCAGTGTTGAATGTTTTGAAAGACCATAGAGCAGTGCTCCTTAAACTTAGCTTTGTGTTACGGGTAACTTAGAGAGTTTTGAAAACCCTGACGCCCAGGCCACACACCATGCTAATTAAACTAAGAGTGAGAGCCCCAGACATCAGGGTTTTTTCTAGCGTCCCCTTCCCCAGGTGATTCCAATGTCCAACCAAGTCCAAGGGCCTCAGCCACAGGGTCCTGCTATTCAAGGTGTGCTGCATGAGCGAGCAGCATTAGCATTCCCTGGGAGCCTGTTAGACTGCAGAATATCAGATCCTGCCCCAGACCTCCTGAATCAGTCTGCATTTTAATAATTCTCAGGTGGCTCATTGCATATTAAATTTAAGAAGTGCTATTAAAGAGAACAGAATGGGTGTCCAGTAGGTCTGCTGGATACACAAGGCAGGAATGGTGTTCAAAAGGTAGGCTTCTCATGTTTGATCACTGCCAGTTACAGGAAATATGTGACTTCTATGCCACTGCTGGATAGTTCTAATTGTCAGAAAGTTCTTTTTTTGGTAGGTGTCAAAATCTACTTTCTTGCCAGTTCTGCAAATTGCCCCCATGATCTCTTTTAAAATATTTGAAGACAGAAATGTCTTTCCCTTAATCTTTCTTCTTTGAATCCCTCCCTCCCGACCTTCCAGTTTCTTTAGTCTATGTATGATATTTTTGCAGAACTCCTACTCATTCTGCCCTAAAATGGCTCTCAGAACTGAAGGTGAGATTCTAGATGTGGTGTGATGCAATGAGAATAGTAGGAAAATGACTTTCCTTTATTTAGAAATTCTACTAAAGACTCCTTTTTCTTCCTGAAAATATTAGTCAGGATCTCTGTCAAATGCTACATTATAAAGAACCTGTATCCAGTAAACAAATCAACACTGATGGTCTCAGAGCCTCAGGTCATTCACATGTGACCACTGATGGTCCCCTGAGCTCAGAGAGACCATGGGAACTTCCAATCTATAGCTGATTGGGTTTGTGCCTAGTGTCTAAAGTGGGGGAGAGGGGGCAGTCTTGTGGGACTGAACCCTTAACCAGTGGTATCTGACACAACCTCCAGGTAAATCATTGTCAGAATTGAGTTGAATTGTAGACACTTTGCTGGTGTCTGAGAATTTCGTGTTGGGATGAGAACCACTGCTCCCTCTGCCACAGGTTGGAACTGGGATCAGAATCTTAATAGCACAGAGTAGGGGTTAGTGAATACTATCCTATGGGTCAAATCCAGACTGCTGCCTGTTTTGGTAAATAAAGCTCTATTGGGATACAGCCATGATCATTTCTTTAGATATTTTCTATAGCTGTTTTTGTACTAAATAGAGTTGTGTAGTTGTGATAGAGACTATTCAACCCAGAGATATTTACTATCTGGTCTTTAAGGAAAAAGTTTGCTGACTCCTGTGATAGTAAATATATATAATGTGGTAAATATAAAAAGTAGTCACCAACAGAGGGCCTTCAAGAAGACCGAGAAGTAAGACGTGGAGATCACCTTTCTCCCCATAAATACATCAAAAATATATCTACATGTGGAACAACTCCTACAGAACACCTACTAAATGCTAGCAGAAGACCTCAGACTTCCCAAAAGGCAAGAAACTCCCCACGTAACTGGGTAGGGTAAAAGAAAAAAGAAAAAGCAGAGACAAAAGATTAGGGATGGGACCTGCACCTCTGGGAAGGAGCTGTGAAGGAGGAAAAGTTTCCACACACTAGGAAACCCCTTCACTGGCAGAGATGGGGGGAAAACTTTGGAGCCATGGAGGAGAGCACAGCAAGAGGGGTGCAGAGGGCAAAGTGGAGAGATTCCCGCACAGAGGATCGGTGCTGACCAGCACTCACCAGCCCAAGATGCTTGTCTGCTCACCTGCCAGGGCGGGCGGGGGCTGGGAGCTGAGGCTCCGGCTTCGGAGGTCAGATCCCAGGGAGAAGACTGGGATTAGCTGCGTGAACACAGCCTGAAGGGGGATAGTGCACCACAGCTAGCCGGGAGGGAGTCCGGGAAAAAGTCTGGAACCGCCTAAGAGGCAAGAGAATTGTTTCGGGGTGCGCGAGGAGAGGGGATCCAGAGCACCTCCTAAATGAGCTCCAGAGATGGGCACGAGCTGCGGCTATCAATGCAGACCCCAGAGACGGCCATGAGATGCTAAGGCTGCTGCTGCAGCCACCAAGAAGCCTGTGTGCAAGCACAGGTCACTATCCATACCTCCCCTCACGCCTGTGCAGCCCACCACTGCCAGGGTCCCGTGATCCAGGGACAATTTCCCTGGAACAACACACGGCACGCCTCAGGCTTTTGCAACATCACACCAGCCTCTGCCATCACAGGCTTGCCCCACATCCCGTACCCGACCCTCCCCTCAGCCTGAGTGAGCCAGAGCCCCCTAATCAGCTGCTACTTTGACCCCGTCCTGTCTGAGCGGGAACAGACGCCCACAGGCGAGCTACACGCAGAGGCGGGGCCAAATCCAAAGCTGAACCCCAGGAGCTGTGAGAACAAAGAAGAGAAGGGAAATTTCTCCCAGCAGCCTCAGGAGCAGTGGATTAAATTATCACGATCAACTTGATGTACCCTGCATCTGTGGAATACCTGAATAGACAATGAATCATCCCAAAATTGAGGCCGTGGATGGTGGGAGCAACTGTAGACCTGGGGTTTGCTCTATGTGAGTGAATAGTTTCTGATTCTTATGTGTATCTTAGTATACTTTTTAGTGCTTGTTATCATCGTTGGATTTGTTTATTGGTTTGGTTGCTCTCTTCTTTTATTTTTATTACTTTTTATTTATTTATTGTAATAAATTTCTTTATTTTTTATTTTAATAACTTTATTTTATTACTATTTTCTTTCTTTCTTTCTTTTCTCCCTTTTCTTCTGAGCAGTGTGGCTAACAGCGTCTTTGTGCTCCAGCTCAGTGTCAGGCCTGAGCCTCTGAGGTGGGAGAGCCGAGCTCAGGACACTGGACCACCAGACACCTCCTGGACCCACGTAATATCAAGCAGCAAGAGCTCTCCCAGAGATCTCCATATCAATGCTAAGACCCAGCACCAATCAATGACTAGCAAGCGCCAGTGCTGGACATCCCATGCCAGACAACAAGCAAGATAGGAACACAACCCCACTCATTAGCAGAGAGGCTGCTTAGAATCATTATAAGTTCACAGACACCCCAAAACACACCACCGGATGTGGTCCTGCCCACCAGAAAGACAAGATCCAACCTCATCCACCAGAACACAGGCACCAGTCTCCTCCACCAGGAAGCCTACACAACCCACTGAACCAACCTTACCCACTGGAGGCAGACAGCAAAAACAATGGGAACTATGAACCTGCAACCTGTGAAAAGGAGACCCCAAACACAGCAAGTTAGGCAAAATGAGAAGACAGAGAAATACGCAGCCAAATAAGGAGCAAAGTAAAAACCCACGAGATCAAACAAATGAAGAAGAAATAGGCAGACTACCAGGAAAAGAATTCAGAGTAATGATAGTAAAGATGATCCAAAATCTTGGAAATAGAATGGAGAAAACACAATAAACATTTAACAAGGACCTAGAAGAACTAAAGAGCAAACAAAGAATGATGAACAACACAATAAATGAAATTAAAAATTCTCTAGAAGGAATCAATAGCAGAATAACTGAGGCAGAAGAATGGATAAGTGACCTGGAAGATAAAATAGTGGAAATAACTACCACAGAACAGAATAAGGAAAAAAGAATGAAAACAATTGAGGACAGTCTCAGAGACCTCTGGGACAACATTAAATGCACCAACCTTCGAATCATAGGGGTCCCAGAAGAAGAAGAGAAGAAGAAAGGGACTGAGAAAATATTTGAAGAGATCATAGTTGAAAACTTCCTTAATATGGGAATGTAAATAGTCAAGTCCAGGAAGCGCAGAGATTCCCATACAGGATAAATCCAAGGAGAAACACGCCAAGACACATGTTAATCAAACTATCAAAAATTAAATACAAAGAAAAAATATTAAAAGCAGCAAGGGAAAAACAATAAATAACATACAAGGGAATCCCCATAAGGTTAACAGATGATCTTTCAGCAGAAACTCTACGAGCCAAAAGGGAGTGGCAGGACACATTTAAACTGAAGAAAGGGAAATACCTAAAACCAGGTTACTCTACCCAGCAAGGATCTCATTCAGATTCGAAAAGAGAAATTAAACCTTTACAGACAAGCAAAAGCTAAGAGAATTCAGCACCACCAAACCAGCTTTACAACAAATGCTAAAGGAACTTCTCTAGGCAGGAAACACAAGAGAAGGAAAAGACCTACAATAACAAACCCAAAACAATTAAGAAAATGGTAATAGGAACATACACTTCTATAAATACCTTAAATGTAAATGGATTAAATGCTCCAACCAAAAGACATAGACTGGCTGAATGGATATAAAAACAAGACCCATATATATGTTGTCTACAAGAGACACACTTCAGACCTAGGGACACATACAGACTGAAAGTGAGGGGATGGAAAAAGACATTCCATGCAAATGGAAATGGAAAGAAAGCTGGAGTAGCAATTCTCATATCAGACAAAATAGACTTTAAAATAAAGACTATTACAAGAGACAAAGAAGGACTCTAGATAATGATCAAGGGATAGGGATTAATCCAAGAAGATATAACAATTGTAAATATTTATGCAGCCAACATAGGAGCACCTCAATACATAAGGCAAATGGTAACAGCCATAAAGGGGGAAATTGACAGTAACAGAATCATAGTAAGGGACTTTAACACCCCACTTTCACCAATGGACAGATCATCCAAAATGAAAATAAATAAGGAAACACAAGCTTGAATTACACAAGATGGACTTAACTGATATTTATAAGACATTGCATCCAAAAACAACAGAATACACTTTCTTCTCAAGTGCTCATGGAAAATTCTCCAGTATAGACCATATATTGGGTCACAAATCAAGCCTTGGTAAATTTAAGAAAATTGAAATCATATCAAGTATCTTTTCTGAACACAACACTATGAGACCAGATATCAATTACAGGAAAAATCTGTAAAAAATACAAACACATGGAGGCTAAACAATACAATACTAAATACCTAAGAGATCAGTGAAGAAATCAAAGAGGAAATTTAAAAATACCTAGAAACAAATGACAATGAAAACACGACGACCCAAAACCTATGGTATGCAGCAAAAGCAGTTCTAAGAGGGAAGTTTATAGCAATACAATCCTACCTCAAGAAACAAGAGACACCTCAAATAAACAACCTAGCCTTACACCTAAAGCAATTAGAGAAAGAAGAACAAAAATCCCCAAAGTTAGCAGAAGGAAAGAAATCATAAAGATCAGATCAGAAATAAATGAAAAAGAAATGAAAGAAAGATCAATAAAACTAAAAGCTGGTTCTTTGAGAAGAGAAACAAAATTGATAAACCATTAGTCAGACTTATGAGAAAAAAAGGGAGAAGACTCAAATCAATAGAATTAGAAATGAAAAATGAGAAGTAACAACTGACACTGAAAAATACAAAGGATCATGAGAGATTACTACAAGCAAATACATGCCACTAAAATGGACAACCTGGAAGAAATGGACAAATTCTTAGAAAAGCTCAACCTTCCAATACTGAGCCAGGAAGAAATAGAAAATATAAACAGACCAATCACAAGCACTGAAATTGAGAATGTGATTAAAAATCTTCCAACAAACAAAAGCCCAGGACCAGATGGCTTCACAGGCAAATTCTATCAAAGATTTAGAGAAGAGCTAACACCTATCTTTCTCAAACTCTTCCAAATTATAGCAGAGGGAGGAACACTCCTAAACTCATTCTATGAGTCCACCATCGCCCTGATACCAAAACCAGACAAAGATGTCACAACAAAAGAAAACTATGGGTCAATATCACTGATGAACATAGATGCAAACATCCTCAACAGAATACTAGGAAACTGAATCTAACAGCACATTAAAAGGATCATACACCATGATTCAGTGGGGTTTATCCCAGGAGTGCAAGGAAGCTTCATTATAATTATAATCTCAATAGATGCAGAAAAAGCTTTTGACAAAATTCAACACCCATTTATGATAAAAACCCTCCAGAAAGTAGGCATAGAGGGAACTTACCTCAACATAATAAAGGCCATATGTGACAAACTCACAGCCAACATCGTTCTCAATGGTGAAAAACTGAAACCATTTCCTCTAAGATCAGGAACAAGACAAGATTGTCCACTCTCACCACCATTATTCAACATATTTTGGGAAGTTTTAGCCACAGCAATCAGAGAAAAAAAAGAAAAAGGAATCCAAATCGGAAAAGAAGAAGTAAAACTGTCACTGTTTGCAGATGATATGATACTATACATAGAGACTCCTAAAGATGCTACCAGAAAACTACTACAGCTAATCTATGAATTGGGTAAAGTAGCAGGATACAAAATTAATGCACAGAAATCTCTTGCATTCCTATACACTAAAGATGAAAACTCTGAAAGAGAAATTAAGGAAACACTACTACTTACCACTGCAACAAGAATAAAATACCTAGGTATAAACCTACCCATGGAGACAAAATACCTGTATGCAGAAAACTATAAGAAACTGATGAAAGAAGTTAAAGATGATACAAACAGTTGGAGAGATATACCATGTTCTTGGATTGGAAGAATCAACATTATGAAAATGACTGTACTACCCAAAGCAATCTACAGATTCAATGCAATTCCTGTCAAACTACCAATGGTGTTTTTCACAGACCTAGAACAAAAAATTTCACAATTTGTATGGAAACACAAAAGACCCTGAAGAGCCAAATCAATCTTGAGAAAGAAAAGTGGAGCTGGAGGAATCAGGCTCCCTGACTTCAGACTATACTACAAAGCTACAGTAATCAAGACAATATGGTACTGGCACAAAAACAGAAATATTGATCAATGGAAGAGGATAGAAAGCCCAGAGATAAACCCAAGCACATATGGTCACCTTATCTTTGATAAAGAGGAGACAAAGACAGCCTCTTCAATAAGTGGTGCTGGGAAAACTGGACAGCCACGTGTAAAAGAATGAAATTAGAACACTCACTAACACCATACACAAAAATAAATCAAAATGGATTAAAGACCTAAATGTAAGGCCAGATACTATAAAACTCTTAGAGGAAAACATAGGCAGAACACTCTATGACATACATCACAGCAAGATACTTTTTCACCCACTCCCTAGAGAAATGGAAATAAAAACAAATGGGACCTAGTGAAACTTAAAAGCTTTTGCACAGCAAAAGAAACCATAAAGACAAAAGGACAACCCTCAATGGGAGAAAATATTTACAAAAGAAGCAACTGACAAAGGATTAATCTCCAAAATATACAAGCAGCTCATGCAGCTCAATATCACAAAAACAAACAATCCAATCCAAAAATGGGCAGAAGACCTAAATAGACATTTCTCCAAAGAAGATATACAGATAACACCAGATAGAATGGCCATCATCAAAAAATCTACAAACAATAAATGCTAGAGAGGGTGTGGAGAAAAGGGAACACTCTTGCACTGTTGGTGGGAATGTAAATTGATACAGCCACTATGGAAAGCAGTATGGAGGTTCCTTAAAAAACTAAAAATAGAACTACCATATGACCCAGCAATCCCACTACTGGGCATATACCCTGAGAAAACCATAATTCAAAAAGAGTCACGTACCACAATGTTCATTGCAGCTCTATTTACAATAGCCAGGACATGGAAGCAACCTAAGTGTCCATCGACAGATGAATGGATAAAGAAGATGTGGCACATATATACAATGGAATATTACTCAGCCATAAAAAGAAACAAAATTGAGTTATTTGTAGTGAGGTGGATGGACCTAGAGACTGTCATACAGAGTGAAGTAAGTCAGAAAGAGAAAAACAAATACCGTATGCTAACACATATATATGGAATAAAAAAAATGGTTCTGAAGAACCTAGGGGCAAGACAGGAATAAAGACGCAGACGTAGATAATGGACTTGAGGACACGGGGAGGCGGAAGGGTAAGCTGGGACGAAGTGAGAGAGTGGCATTGACATATATACACTACCAAATATAAAATAGATAGCTGGTGGGAAGCTGCTGCATCACACAGGGAAATCAGCTCAGTGCTTATTGACCACCTAGAGGGGTGGGATAGGGAGGGTGGGAGGGAGATGCAAGAGGGAGTGGATATGGGGATATATGTATACGTATAGCTGATTCACTTTGTTATACAGCAGAAACTTACACATCATTGTAAACGAATTATACTCCAATAAAGATGTTAAAAAAAACAATGTAGTCACCAAGTCAAGATAAATTACAATTCTAATTTCAGTAGATTAAGTCTCCTAGGAAATTTCTCACTGCTGTCAATTTTTGCCTCTGTCCAGATTTTATAGTCTATATCATTAATTTTTGTTGTCTTAAGACATGTTGGAAATCAATAAACTAATACCAGAATGTAGAAATTGTTTTCAAATGGTAAGAAGATAGTGCCACACAGTGGACAACAGCAGGAAGTTCTGAAACTTACATTGCCCAAAGCACTGAGGTATTTGAATAAAAAGTGTTTGAAAAGATTATTCTTATAGACTCTTGGGCAAGTGTGTCATTTTTATATACCAAACTACTTTTATTCCTCCCTACAACCCTACAGAAAGGATTTTTTAAAGTTATAAACTCAGAGACATTAGGAGAATGGGAGAAGAGACAATAGCTATAAAAATGTGGATTCTGGAAGCAGAAATATGAGTGGTAAGTGATTAAACAGACACAAAAAAAGAGTCTAAGCAATGGTCAGGAAGGATAATATCCAACCTGATATACACTACAGAATCCCCAAAGACTCTGGTGTCAGTGGTATCAGACATCTCTTGAATAGGGGCTTAAATAAAGAGGGTGGCTCTCTGTCCAGGAAGTGGTCAGGTCTTCACATCTGGTCCATCCTCCCCAATCCTAGTAGAAGACTGGAAACTTATACTCTGGTGTGAGTAAAACAGTCTCTAGACTGATGGGTGCTAAGCGCATTTGAGGGTGGATCACCATACTGAAAACAGTGGGATGACCTGAATGTGTGCATAAAAGATGATGAGATCACCTAACCGTCTTTCCCTACTTAGCTTCCAGAATAGTAGCATAGGGTGTCCTACCATCTCAATTTTCCTGGGACTGTAGGTGTTCCCAGGATGGAGACTTGCAGTTTTAAAACTGGGACAGTCTTGATCAAACGAGGATGAGTTAGTCGCCCTAGTCTCAAATCATTGGCAGTTAGACCCTTCTGGGCAGGAGACTGGGAGAATCTTCTCTGGGGAATCTGACCACCCCAAGGGGAACGATCTGAATGTATGGATGGCAGAGGTTCTAAAACTAAGTGGTCTAGCCAAATCAACCTTGTAGAGATGCTCATTGAACAAGCTCCATCTGGGTGCGTGGAGGTTCCAGCAGAGTTTTTAGATCCTCTCTCTCAAAAATAAGCAGACAACTAAGAATTACTAGGCAATTCAAGGAAAGACTCACACAAAAGACAGATACTAAAACATTCAAACAGGATAAACAACTTGAGGGTAAAAATGTGATTCAAGTTGGGATGATCAGAGACTTTCTCTTAGATTTCAAAAAGTGGATCTGGGAGGGAGAATCCTCTCTTCTTCTCTAGCCATGGTGGTGTTAGAATGTGTCTGGAGCTCCTGGAGGATCTGTTGTCTTCTGTAAAGGGAAGACCACAGTTGACCACATAGAGATGCATTAATGGGAAATGGACTCAGTCTACAGTCCCCATGGCTTTTCATGCCCAGATCCATTACCTCTAAAGCTATTTGTGTTTTCCAAAATTTGGTTGTGTGAGCCAATAAATGCCAAAACTTTTTCAAAAAGGCATAAGTTTGAACAGATTTTTGTCATTTGAAATCAACTTGTCCTGGTATGCCTCATGAATGACATTGCCTCTTCTACATGTCTGCATTTTTAGTCCATGCTCTATATCCAGAAAGTTTTAAAGTCAGCTTTTTCCCCTGTTTAAAATAGGGATTGCCCAACTCATGAAGGTAAAAATACATGAGATTTCAATGAGCATTGGGTGCTTTCAGCAGACCCAACACACACTAACTTTTCTTGACCTCTCACAATGGCATCCTCCCCAAAATAAAATCTAGACGAATATGTCTGAAATACAAATATCTGGGCATAAAGCAAAGATGAAGAAAAGAAAGAAAAATCCTGTGCATTAACTAACAGTGGTAGCCTTCCATGCAGTAGGGAGGAAAAAGGCTGTATCCATTAAGATTGTGTTCGATAGCAAGTAACAGAACACCCAATTAACAGTGGCTTAATTAAACAGGGTTGTTGGTGTTTTTATGATTCTCTTGGCCTTTTCATTATGATGGCAATAGGGTTGTTGCAGTCCCAGCCATCATGTCATTCAAGCGAGAAATAAGGGAATAAGGTCAGAGGATATATTTGCCTCTTTATAGCAGAAAAGCAAAAGCTCTCCCAGAAGCCTCTACAACAGATTAGATTTCTCCTTTTCTCATTGGCCAGAATAGGGTCCAAAGGTTACATCTAGCTGAAAGGGAGGCTGAAAAGGTAGGGAACAGGATTGTCATAAATGACTAGGAACCATCATGATCCATTACCTAGGGCTAGACATATGCCTACCCCCACCCCACCCAAATTAAGGCTCTATTGACCAAGAGGGATAGGCAAAAAGATGCTGTGTGGGAAAGTATGCCCGGCACAGGAACCAAAGTAAGCAGGTTACGATGTTAAAAATACAGCTGAAACTGGAACCCTCACACATTGCTGATGGGACTCCAAAAAGCTACAGGCACTTTGAAAAATAGTTTGGCAGTTTTTTACACATCTAAATGGATTTCACAGAAATGATTAAGGATCTTGAGATGGGGGGAGATTATCTTGGATTATCCAGATGGGCCCAATGTAATCGTAAGCGTCCTTATAAGAGGGAGGCAGGAGAATTAAAGAAAAAGAAGTGAGATGAAGGAAACAGAGGTTGGAGTGATGCACTTTGAAGATGAGGGAAGGGGCCATGAGCCCAGGAATGTGGGCAGCCTCTAGAAGTTGGAAAAGAAAATGATTCTCTTCTAGAGCCTCTAGTAGGGATGCAGCTGTACCAACACCTTTCTGTTAGACTTCTGACCATGTAGTTCAAGAGTCAACCATGTAAATATAAAAAGTAGCTCCTGTCCTATGACTAGTTGGGGAAGGCAGACTAAGCTTTTAAGAACTATTTAAATAACTAATTGTAATCATCTGAATTGTTTTCTTAGGACAATTTTCTTTTCATGTCTAAGAACGAAATACCCAATTTATATTCCCGAATCTGAGTATAAAAGCGGGCTGGTGTCTTTAGAGTATGTCAATTAACATAGAACACAAGAGACAGAACCCTTTAAAAAGACAGCTTTGACCCATACAAATATCCTACGGGGTCATGATGTCCTAGAGTAGGGTGTCTGTCTCCAGAGATGTACTTTCCTCTCTTTACAGCTTTTCTTATAGGCAGGGACTTGGTACCAGGTCCAAAGAGTGTCATCAGCAACTCAGCAACAGGCTGGCAGTGCTGACTTAGTTCCCTTGCTGACCTGGGAAAGGGGTCCAGTCCTTGCCCTCTGGCTGCTTCTTTCAGTGGGACCCAAATCACGTTTGTGAAGGTCTAGCAGGAATTCATCAAGGGCAGACCCTGAAGGCCCCCTAATCCATACCCAGCATCATTACCATCATTTGCTGAATGTCGGCAAGAGCTTGGGATTTAGCAACAAATCTTTCCTATGTTGTCTATGGCTTTAATGCAGGAAATAAACTTTGGTTCTGTCTCCTTCATCTAAAGATCAGAGGCGACGGCTCATTGGTGTTGCAGGAATTACTTTTTGTCATCCAGGGATACAATCTGAGCCAGACGCTGTGTGGCTATGGGGCACTGAACAACACTGCAGTTTCTCAAGCTGTCAGGGATAAGGTGGGTTTTCATTCATTCATTTTCCAGCCCAGCCCTTGCCACTTATAATTTGGGTGCTGGAATTTGAGGCATTCAGGTAATATGATCATAACCTACATTTACAGAGCACCTTCTATTATTGTCCACATTTGATCCTCAAAATAGTTCTGGACAACAGGAGGGGCAGAAATGCATGTTGCCATTTGAGAGACGGGGAAATTTAATACATAAAGTAGTTGTACCTTTAAAAGTCTTAATCAGTACCAGAACCAAAATCCCGGGTCTCCTGACTTCCAGACCATATCCACCACTTCTGTCCATGGTTATCGAGTGATAAAGAGAAGTAAATACCTGGGTGACGCTAAACGTCAGACCTGTGTCCTGGCTGTTCTCTGGTGCCCCCAGCTGGAGGCCTCTCAGTATCAGGAAGCCTCGATCGCTCACCATCATGGGCTGGTCCAGAACCACAGGCGATCCTGAATCAATATTTGTTGAGTGAACAAGTGATTCATTGGTTCTAATCATTAAATTCCTTCTTAACCACTGAGCCCAGGGAACACTGCAGATAGTTTTGTAGAGCAGGTTTCCTTTGGTATTTTGTCTCCTGTCTGTTCAATGTTTTGTTCTTCTACTGCCTTTGCAGTGAAAGGAAACTCCTCCTTTCTTGACATGGGAAAGGCAAACAGTCATGCAAACTTGGAAGATAGCCGAGTCTGTACGAGTAATAAAGGAGGCAGGCCAGTTAGCTATTAACCAGCAGACAAGATAATTCAGCTCCTTATCAAGCTCTAGGCACCTCCCTTTGGAGGCCGTTTCCTGACTTTTTCCAGCCCCAGGTGGAAAAGCAGATTAGGGCAATCACAGTGTCCATTTGCTCTCCCACCCCTCCCCCAGCTATATCCAGGTGGCAGCAGGTCAGAATAAACAGCAGGCAGCTTGAGGTGGAGGACGGCACAGATTGGCAGGCAGTCTGCGGGCTGAAGGGTGAGTGAAGCTGGAAAGGGGCAGACAGACTCAGGAGTTGATGATGGGGATGGGCTTTTTATATTTTCCCGGAACTTCGAATTTACTTTGGCACCATTTAAGTCTTATTCCCCACTGGTGGCCCCTCAAGGCACTGGGATCCTTATATTTTATGATTAAAGCAGAGGTACAAAATTGTGGAAAATGTTAAACTATGTTTGAGAAAGAAGTAGTGTAAGGATGTGTGTAGGATAAACTAATATCACAGAAGACTTCAGAGATAAGTATTAGTAGCCATTAAAATAAAATGTTTTCCACCTTATCTCACAAAGTTAATATCATTGTATAAAGTCACAGTTTTAACCTGTTTTTTAAAACTTAGTATCTCACAAGCATTTATCCTATGATGATGGAACATTTTTGAACATGAAGACACATGAGTCTGTGAACCAGGAAGTGGCCCCTCATCAAATACTGAATCTGCTAGTGCCTTGATCTTGGACTTCCCAGCCTCCAGAACTGTGAGAAATAAATTTATCTTGTTTATAAGCCATGCTGTCTATGGTATTCTTTTATAGCAGCCTGAATGGACTAAGACACCACCCTACTCCAGTCAAACACCATGGAAAAAACATGACCCCAGCCCCACGCCTGTCAACAAAGGTCAAGTAGGTAGCTTAAACTTCCATCCTTGCTCAAGGTGCCCCCTATCCTCAAAGAAGACCTGTGGGGAGTTGGCACTTTCATCCCTACTCATTAATAATAAAGCCCTCTCACAAGGGTATCAGTGGAGGCCACGTGGGATGCTGAACTTCCACCCCCACCCAGCAGTAATGAGGCACCCTTCCTCCTTTCTTCCTGGGTGGTGTCAGAGTTGGCTAAATGGGAAGCAGAACTTTCACCATCATTCAATATAACAAGGCATCCTCCACCTCCTGAATGATCATTGCATTTCCTATAAATCTATCATTCTTAAAAAAAAAAAAAAAACTAAAAACTTTGTTTTCTTTCTCTTCTTCTCATGGTTATGCTAGGTGATTGTATATTCTCAACCTGGGGGGCAGGGTGGAGGGGGCAGATAAAAACAGAGAGAACCACCCAACGTGACTGAGCTCATTTCTAATTGTTTCCCAATTGGTAAATAGTGTGAAACACTGTCTCTTTGCAACATTCTGTTATTCTGTCAATACCTGCTGGCAGGGCTGGCATGTATGTAACAGGCATTCAGAGGATAAGCAATTGTGAACTCATAAGTACTACTGGCCAAAAGCAGGGAGTTGCCAAATGGCAGGGCTACATGAGGATCAGCTGCGGAGCTTTTTAAAAACACAAATTCCTGAGATGCTTTCCTTGGGAGGCTCTGATTGCTTAGATCCTACAGAAGCATCACTGAGCCAATGCTGCAGTGGTTCCTACTGGCTCCAACTGTTGCTCTGAAGCAGCGCTGAGCCTAGGTGTTAAGGGATGTGGGTGATAATCTTTGATCTGTTTCATTCTAAATATATGACCTAGGGCGTGTCATTTTTCTTTTCTCTCGTTAGTATATTGGTTTTGATGACAGAGGGGTTTTGCTTCCCCAGTTTTGGGATTAATTCTCAGAGTAAAATAAAATGCAAGAAAAACCTGGAGTTAATTAAAACGTGCTGCCCTCACTGCCATCTCCCACTTGTGTGACACCTGGATTTTTAACTGCCTCCTCCTGGGGGCCTGAGTCCTGCTGGCAGGAAAGCAAGCCAGGGAGGCTTGGAAAGTCTCCCAGGCCCCCTCTACAGAAATCATGCTCAGAACATTATGATTGCCTCTGACGATGAGAACAAACTGATTGCAAAACCTGGAGTGTCATTCAGAGCCACGTCTGCCGGGCCCTGATAATGAGGTTCAAGTCTGCCCCAAGGAGCTATCTCCTGAATAGTGGTGGTGGAGAAAACACAGCTGTGATTCTGGGGTTGCTGCCTCTCATGAGTGAGATGGTGAATACTGGGCTTGACAGAGCCCAGGTTGGTTTACGGCTCTGGGAAAACAACCTGCTCTCAGCTTCTCACTTGAGGTGATGCTATTCAGTAGCTTGATACATTAAATGCCTGTCTGGTTCTATTTCACTTTCAGGAAGATCCACAACTTTTGGCCATCTACTTTACCCAGAGGCATTCCTTAAATGTCAGTTCCAATACCAATAGGTGAACTAACATTGACCAAGGACCTTCCACGTGCCAGGAAGTGTGCAATGTACTTTTTTGTGTGTGTTGTTCTTTCTATTCCTTATAATAACCCTGTGAGGTAGGTGTTATGATCCATGTTTTATATATAGTTATAAAAAGTATATGGTTTGTGAAAGCCATACAAGAGGGATACTCTCTGGAGATTAAATTTGTGAAGGTGTATGTGTCTGTGTGTTGGAGGGAGGTTCCCTCTTCTTTAGGAAGAGAAATTGCCACCTATGTCACAGCACAGGAAATCACCGGGGATCCTTTGAAAACAGCTGGGACAGAGATCTGAGCTCCAGGTGAGACAGCCTGGGACCTGGGACCTGGGACCCTTTGCTCCCAGGTTTGCACCTGGACAAATGTCTCGGCAAGCAACAAAATACAAAGAAACTATAAGGGACTAAAAATAACTGTGTGCATGAGCAGTTGGGGCAAATATGGGCAATAAGATACAAAAAGACCAAAAAACCCCAACTGCCACTTCTGAAGAGCTGGGAGCAAAAGCATGGTACTGTGCATGCCCCCTGCACACAACACCATCAATGGGGTGGGCAAATCACTTAAGCCACCCCTCTGGCCTGACCCCTGAAACCGCCCCTACCCTCACCCATATAAGGAACCAGCTCACCCTTCCTCAGTGAGCCAGAAGGCAAGCGAACATGTTATTTGTTCTCACTACCCCCTGCTGCAGTAGGGGTCCCAATAAAGCCTTGCCTGAATTTCTGGTCTGGCCTCTGATCAATTTCTATTGATTAAGGAGGCCAAGAACGCTGTTTGGTAACATGGGTTTTCTGATGGTGAAGCCCATGTATATTCTGTTCCATATATTTGTGAGCTGTGTCCCTTTCACCAGCACTGGGTGGAAAAGCAGAGGATATTTTCATTTGTTTTTCAATTTAAATATTGTCTCTTTCCTATTTACCATTTCATCCTGTGTCTCTTAGGGCTAAATTCATAGGGAATCATTTTTAAGGAAAGATACCACGTTAATTGTTACTAATTAAGCATTTGAAAGTCACAGGCTAAAATCACAAAGTAGGCATAAGCAGGGATATTGGGGTTGGTGTATGACTTTAGGGCCTTGAGCCATGATAGCAGGACACAGATTCCAGGGCACAGAGTCACTTCTGTGGCCTTGCCTCTGCCAGGGATGCCTGCTGCCCACCTTTGCCCACCCCACTGACACCTGCACCTACAAGTGCATGCATGTCTTTCCAATCAGTTAGTCCCAATGCGCTTGCTAGAGGAACCAAGATGGAAGCATTCTCTCAGTGAAGGATTTTATTGGAGTTGTGAGGAGGTAAGTTTGGAGTGAGACAAGTCCTCATGACTTATTTGAGTTATGCCTAAAGGATATGCCCTGGATTTTCAGTTAAATGAGCCTGTGATAATAATGGGCAACATTTACTGAGTGTTTACTATCTACTAGTCTCTTTTCTTAGTGTTTTACATGGAATATCTCATTTCAACCACACGACAAACCTACTTATAAGTGAGGAAACTGAGGCACAGCTATTTCCAAGTGACATATAAAACTGGGAATTATCCAGCAGGTCAATAAAACTTGAGGGGGAGGGGGTTAAAAACTTTGGAGTTACATTTTCTGCTGGATAGAAACAATTTGCATCTCTGCCAGACAAAAATCTATAAGCTAACGTAGAGCGTCACAGAGTCTGGGTCCTAATCACATCATTTCATCCATAAAAACCCAAACTATTGATTATTCTTTCTGGTTAGAAAAGTAATGTGTTAACCTTGGAGGGTATTTGGAAGATATTGAAAAGAATAAACCCAAAAGTAGAAATTATCTGTAAAATGTAATATAATGAACAAGTATATTACCTTTGTATGAAACATGAAGCAAAGCTAAATATAGGTTCATCCTTCTAGAGAATGAAGTAACAATCTGGTGGGCATGTTAGACAATGTTCCAGAATGGAATTGGAAGGGTGTGCATCCTCTTGGGTCCATGCAGAGCCTTTCAACTTCTGTCAGGTGATATCATTCTTCAAAGCCCAACACTCTTATTTATTTCACAAATATATAAAGCCTCAGTGAAAAGGCCATTTTCAGAGCCCTGGGCTATGAAAATGCTGCATACAGATAAGTGATGAGCCTGAGCCAGAGCCTCCATGACCTGGTAGCCTTTGGAATTGTTTTCTGTGGAATCCTTTGTCTTCCAAGAATATGGGTCATTCTCCTCCAGGTTGGGGTCCTTTCTCAGGCTATAACCAGCTTCCCAAGAACTCTCTTCTTTCCTCTGCAAGGCCTCAGGGCCTTGCTTTTCTCTCCTTTTAGTACTAATTCTTGCAGGCTCTTCTTGCCCCTCCACTAGGGTGCAGAGTAGGACACAATGTTACGTCTTGAGCTACATCCTAGATTCTCAAGGAAACTTGCTCTTTCCTTGTGTCTTGGATTTTCATCTACTACAAAAAAAATAAATAAATAAGAAAGTAAACACAGACACATATGCACAGACATACACACACACACACATATATATATACACATATATATGCATACACACATACACATACATATGGAGAAAGAGAGAGAAAGAGAGAAAACTTTTAAAGATGTTTTCTTGATGAAGACGGAAAGTTATCCTAGAAGAATCAGAGAGGTGTGAGAAAACAGCTTTCACGGCTATAATTCCAGAAATTCTCAACATGAATCATTCATTTGTGTGAAGACATTGGCGATCTTTGTTAAAATGCGAACGTATAATTTGGGAGGGACTATCTATTAAACTAGGCCATAGTCCTAGTGTATCTAATCCCTAGGAGACAGCATTGCTCCGCTTCTCAAGGCGATGAGAAACCTTGTGATAGAATGGCTGGCCCAGTGCTGGACAGTACAGGAGAGTGCTGGTTATCCTGGGAAAAGGAAAGGAGTCCCCCTTCAGTAGGAGATGGTCACAGAGTGGGCAAAGGAGTGACACCCATACCAAGCTGTCTTCTTTATGGTTTTGCTGAGGATTCTTGCTTTTTCACCGGGCTTTCTCCTGGAAGGGACATCTGGTCGATACCGTGATGGGCCACCCAGATGCCCCTTCACTGGAGGACATGCTGACCCCCTCCTACTGGGAGTGCTGTCGGTAGAGAGACTTCAGCAGTCTCCCCGGCCACCACCACCCTTTTGAGAATTTCCTGGATCCACGATCATGCCCCTCCCAGAGCTGCTCACACATGGTGATGATGCATGTGGTGGGTATAGAGACCTGACCATCTTGCCCGTTCAGGGCAGTTCTGAAGTGCACTGGCCAAGACTGGCATTGGGCCTGCACTGTAGCTGGACCTCTCCCTCTCTGCCCAGTCTTGCTCTCTTCTCTTCCCTTCCATAAGACCTGGTCCCCAGGGTACTCTTGCACAGGGTATTCAGAGTCTCCTTCCTAGGGGACCAAATTTGCAACAGGGCTCAAGTACGGGGAAAAGAAATTATATTTGGAAACCATTTCTTCTAAAGAAGAGGTCAAAGCTCTTGACATTTCTGTAAGTGTACAATGCAGATGAAACCTCTCCTTCAGAGGTGCTATAACCCTTCAAAGAACTGTAACAGGCTTTGAGGAGGGTCCTGTAAGTGCATGTCAGAAAGTTCTTTGTCCTCATTCTTAGGCAAAGGCAGCTGAGCTAGCTGTACCAGTCCCTGCAAGGAGAGAGGGGAAAGAGCCTGCCTCTGCTCACATCAGCCAGTGATGTTAGCTGGTTCTTTCTTAAAATTGTGCTGTGTGATTATGTCCCTTTTTGATGCTGTACTTGAGAGAAAAATAATCCCCAGCCCTTCTCCCAATTTTCCAAAAGCTGAAGCTTTCTCTGAGGCTAAGCGTTTCTGATTTGTGCCTCCCATAAACAAGACTAAGGATACAAGCTCCCTATTCTCAACATTGTTTTATGAAAGGATTAGTGATATTTACAATGGGACCTGAGGGTTTAGGCTGGCTCATCAGCCCTAGAGGCACTAGCTTCTCTTGGCTACAATACAGTTCTCTCTAAGTGTACATTTATCACTAGAGATAAAGCAGCCATTTTTCCCTTTAGAAGGTAGTTTTCTTTCCAGAAAGAAGTTGGCGGAATTGGGCCTAGATGCAATGTTTTGAACGTTTGTGTCTCCCCAAAATTCATATGTTGAAACCTTAAACTCCAGTGTGATGGTATTAGGAGGTGGGGGCCTTTGGGAAGTGATCAGGTCACAAGGATGATACTCTCATGAATGGGATTAGTGCACTCATAAAGGGGACTCCAGAGAGTTCTCTCATCCTCTTACTGCCATGTGAGGTTATAAGAACTGGGTGGTGGGGAGACAAGTGGAAGGAAGATTTAGCACTATATAAATTTTTGTACCTTTTGAATTTTGATCCATGCGGATAAATAACCTATTTTTAAAATGAATAATGGTAAGTCCCATTCAATCCAATTTAAAACTTCAATAGTATACCTAATTCAAAGCTCCTTCTCCCCCTTACAGGTCTGGCATGATCTATGGCTCCCCAATCTGCAGCTAAAAGGAGTAAGGTCTCTTTTCTTCTCTCTTTACTCCTCCTCCCCTTTACTCCCCTGCTCTTGGCCTGCAGGGGTGGGGTGATGTTTGGATAAAGTCTCTTTGATGGAGCTATTTGTGGTTCTATCCTGATGGTCCATATGCTCTGGGTTTCCGGCTCTTTGTGGATTTTTCAATAGCTCCTCTCCTCCTTCCCTGACTAGGGAACTCCATCTGCATAGTATCCTGATGTGAGTTGTGTGCTCTTTGGCTGACTTCCTGTAACTCCATCTGTCCCCTCCTGCTCCAGGTGGTGAGGGTCTTCCATGGTCTTTTATTCTAGAGTCCCTTGTCCCAGCAGATGATCCACTTAGGGGGAAGCTCAGCTTTCTTTCTTAGCATCCATTTCAGCCACAGGAATATTACACACCTTGCCACACCAAATACTGCCCTGCCTGTCAGTGAAGGCTGCTCCACCAGCCTCCTGCCTAGAGTTTTCCAGACAGGAGGCAGACAATAATCTCTGGGTTAGGTCGGCCATCCAAACTCAAGTTTTTTGAGCATTCTTTGACCAGATCTACTCTAGAGCACTACGGTGGGCTCATAAATTTCTTCAGGGAGATAGCCTGGGATTTAATGTCCGTTTGTTGTTGTTGTTGTTGTTGTTGTTAGGAGCCCTTTCCCACCAACTTGCCTGGAAGTGGGAAAAAAGAATATTAAACTGAAAACTCATGACTCAGAAGAACTCCCTTTCGATAATTACCTTAAATGTAAATGGATTAAATGCTCCAACCAAAAGACATAGACTGCCTGAATGGATAAAAAAACAAGACCCATATATATGCTGTCTACAGGACACCCACTTCAGACCTAGGGACACATACAGACTGAAAGTGAGGGGATGGAAAAAGGTATTCCATGCAAATGGAAATCAAAAGAAAGCTGGATTAGCAATTCTCATATCAGACAGAATAGACTTCAAAATAAAGACTATTACAAGAGACAAAGAAGGACTCTAGATAATGATCAAGGGATAGGGATTAATCCAAGAAGATATAACAATTGTAAATATTTATGCACCCAACATAGGAGCACCACAATACATAAGGCAAATACTGACAGCCATAAAAAGGGAAATCGACAGTAACACAATCATACTAGGGAACTTTAACACCCCACTTTCACCAATGGACAGATCATCCAAAATGAAAATAAATAAGGAAACACAAGCTTTAAATGATACATTAAACAAGATGGACTTAATTGTTATTTATAAGACATTCCATGCAAAAACAACAAAATACACATTCTTCTCAACTGCTCATGGAACATTCTCCAGGGTAGATCATATCTTGGGTCGCAAATCAAGCCTTGGTAAATTTAAGAAAATTGAAATCATATGAAGTATCTTTTCCGAACACAATGCTATGAGAATAGATATCAATTACAGGAAAAAATCTGTAAGAAATACAAACACATGGAGGCTAAACAACACAGTACTTAATAACAAAGAGATCACTGAAGAAATCAAAGAGGAAATAAAAAAATACCTAGAAACAAATGACAATGAAAACACAACGGCCCAAAACCTATGGGATGCAGCAAAAGCCGTTCTAAGAGGGAAGTTTATAGCAGTACAATCCTACCTTAAAGAACAAGAAACATCTCAAATAAACAACCTAACCTTACACCTAAAGCAATTAGAGAAAGAAGAACAAAAAATCCCCCAAAGTTAGCAGAAGGAAAGAAATCATAAAGATCAGATCATAAATAAATGAAAAAGAAATGAAGGAAAGGATAGCAAAGATCAATAAATCTAAAAGCTGTTTCTTTGAAAAGATAAACAAAATTGATAAACCATTAGCCAGACTCATCAAGAAAAAAAGGGAGAAGATGGAAATCGATAGAATTAGAAATGACAAAGGAGAAGTAACAACTGACACTACAGAAATACAAAGGATCATGAGAGATTACTACAAGCAACTCTATGCCAATAAAATGGACAACCTGGAAGAAATGGACAAATTCTTACAAAAGCACAACCTTCTGAGACTGAAGCAGGAAGAAATAGAAAATATAAACAGACCAATCACAAGCACTGAAATTGAAACTGATTAAAAATCTTCCAACAAGCAAAAGTCCAGGACCAGATGGCTTCACAGGCAAATTCCATCAAACATTTAGAGAAGAGCTAACACCTATCCTTCTCAAACCCTTCCAAAATATAGCAGAGGGAGAAACTCCCAAACTCATTCTACGATGCCACCATCACCCTGATACCAAAAGCAGACAAAATGTCACAAAAAAAGAAAATTACAGGCCAATATCACTGATGAACATAAATGCAAAATTCCTCAACAAAATACTAGCAAACAAAATCTAACAGAACATTAAAAGGATCATACACCACGATCAAGTAGGGTTTATCCCAGGAATGAAAGGATTCATCAATATATGCAAATCAAAAATGTGATAAACCATATTAACAAATTGAAGAATAAAAACCATATGATCATCTCAATAGATGCAGAAAAAGCTTTCAACAAAATTCAACACCCATTTATGATAAAAACCCTCCAGAAAGTAGGCATAGGTAACTTACCTCAACATAATAAAGGCCAGATATGACAAACCCACAGCCAACTTCATTCTCAATGGTGAAAAACTGAAACCATTTCCACTAAGATCAGGAAAAAGACAAGGTTGTCCACTCTCACCACTATTATTCAACATAGTTTTGGAAGTTTTAGCCAAAGCAATCAGAGAAGGAAACGAAATAAAAGGAATCCAAATCGGAAAAGAAGTAAAGCTGTCACTGTTTGCAGATGACATGATACTATACATAGAGAATCCTAAAGATGCTACCAAAAAACTACTAGAGCTAATCAATGAATTTGGTAAAGTAGCAGGATACAAAACTAATGCACAGAAGTCTCTTGCATTCCTATACACCAATGATGAAAAATCTGAAAGAGAAATGAAGGAAACATTCCTATTTACCACTGCAACAAAAAGAAGAAAATACCTAGGAATAAACCTACCTAAGGAGACAAAAGACCTGTATGCAGAAAACTATAAGACACTGATGAAAGAAATTCAAGATGATACAAACAGATGGAGAGATATACCATGTTCTTGGATTGGAAGTATCAACATTGTGAAAATGACTGTACTACCCAAAGCAATGAACAGATTCAATGGAATCCCCATCAAACTACCAATGGCATTGTTCACAGAACTAGAACCAAAAATTTCACAATATGTATGGAAACAAAAACTATCCCAAATAGCCAAAGCAATCTTGAGAAAGAAAAATGGAGCTGGAGGAAGCAGCTTTCCGGACTTCAGACTATACTACAAAGCTACAGTAATCAAGACAGTATGGTACTGGTACAAAAACAGAAATATAGATCAATGGAACAGGATAGAAAGCCCAGAGATAAACCCACGCACATATGGTCACCTTATCTTTGATAAAGGAGGCAAGAATATACAGTGGAGAAAAGACAGCCTCTTCAATAAGTGTTGCTGGGAAAACTGGACAGCTACATGTAAAAGAATGAAATTAGAACACTCCCTAACCCCATACACAAAAATAAACTCAAAATGGATTAAAGACTTAAGTGTAAGGTCAGACACAATCAAATTCTTAGCGGAAAACATAGGCAGAACACTCTATGACATAAATCACAGCAAGATCCTTTTTGACCCACCTCCTAGAGAAATGGAAATAAAAACAAAAATAAACAAATGGGACCAAATGAAACTTAAAAGCTTTTGCACAGCAAATGAAAGCATAAACAAGACGAAAAGACAACCTTCAGAATGGGAGAAAATATTGGCAAATGAAGCAACTAACAAAGGATTAATCTCCAAAACATACAAGCAACTCATGCAGCTCAATATCAAAAAAACAAACAATCCAATCCAAAAATGGGCAGACTTAAATAGACATTTCTGTAAAGAGGATATACAGATTGCCAACAAACACATGAAAGAATGCTCAACATCATTAATCATTAGAGAAATGCAAATCAAAACTACAATGAGATATCAATCTCACACCGGTCAGAATGGCCATCATCAAACAATCTACAAACAATAAATGCTGGAGAGGGTGTGGAGAAAAGGGAAGCCTCTTGCACTGTTGGTGGGAATGTAAATTGATACAGCCACTATGGAGAACAATATGGAGGTTCCTTAAAAAACTAAAAATAAAATTACCATATGACCCAGCAATCCCACTACTGGGCATATACCCAGAGAAAAACCATAATTCAAAAAGACACGTGCACCCAATGTTCATTGCAGCACTATTTACAATAGCCAGAACATGGAAGCAACCTAAGTGTCCATCAACAGATGAATGGATAAAGAGGAAGTGGCACATATATACAATGGAATATTGCTCAGCCATAAAAAGGAACAAAACTGAGTTATTTGTAGTGAGGTGGATGGACCTAGAGATTGTCATACAGAGTGAAGTAAGTTAGAAAGGGAAAAACAAAAACTGTATGCTAACACATATATATGGAGTCTAATAAAAAAGAAAAAGAACAAAAATGTCAGAAGAATCTAGGGGCAAGACAGGAATAAAGATGCAGACCTACTAGAGAATGGACTTGAGGATATGGGGAGGGGGAAGGGTAAGCTGGGACAAAGTGAGAGAGTGGCATAGCCATATATACACTACCAAACGTAAAATAGATAGCTAGTGGGAAGCAGCCGCATAGCACAGGGAGATCAGCTTGGTGTTTTGTGACCACCTAGAGGGGTGGTATAGGGAGGGTGGGAGGGAGGGACATGCAAGAGGGAGGAGATATGGGGATATATGTATATGTATAGCTGGTTCACTTTGTTATAAAGCAGAAACTAACACACCATTGGAAAGCAAGTATACTCCAATAAAGATGTTAAAAAAAAAAAAGTCCCTTATTCAATGAATTCCAGTCTTTTGCTTATTAGAGGTGCCAGGGAGTGAGAGTGAGAATCCAAAGACAAGTCTGGGCACCTCTTAAGGAAATCTGGAGAGAGGTAGCTTCTAGGCTCCTTTCCATAGGATGTGGAGGTAATTATGGCTTGTTGCCAAATGGAAATATCCTATTCCACATCTGGTTCCTGACATCAGTAAAAACTTCAAAATATCATCCTGTCATGTGAAGAAGAAAGTTCTTATCTTTAATAACTACTATTTATTGAATGCTTACAAGGTACTAAAAACTTTACATATTAATGCATTAACTTGTCATAACCCTATTATGAGTTAGAGAGTTTCATCCCCATCTCAGTGAGAAAACCTGAGACCCAGAGGTCACATAGCCAGTGGCAGAGCTGGAATTTGAATCCAGATCTGTCTGACTCCAAAATCAATCTGCATATAAAGATAAATGGTATAGTTCGTGTCTAGTGCAATAGTCTCCCACCAATGAGCTATGGAATTGGGGTGGAGGTGCAGTTTTTACAAGGAATTGAAATATCCTTAGGTCCATCAAACATTGTGTGTAGATTCTATACATAATGTATACGGTATTTCTTTTATATGTCAATTCAGTTCAATTCAATAAATACTGAGTTCTCTCTTTGTACCAGGCATTGTTCTAGGTGCTGATGATACCGTCAGTGTACAAAACAAACTAAAATCCTGGTCCTTGCGGAAGTAAAAATTCATTAAAATCATGCCAAAATTATGTATGTTTTTGTCATCATGCATTTAATCAATGAAATGAAATAAAAAATGTAACTATTATCATGTGAAAGCGCAGAAGAACGTTGCTATTTAAAATAATTCTTCATACTGGACCTATCTGGAAACCACTGAGAGCATTTAAATGATAGCAAGGACATGATCCCTTAGATGAGGGAGGGATTTTGTGCGCAGTCATGTCCAAGCAGGGATGGCAATATCTGGGTCATAGAGGAAATACTGGGCAATCTCCCTGGGTAATCCCACTCCTACACCACGTATCTCCGTGTAAATTATCATGACTAAAGTGAGTTAGAATCATAACTTCATTGATGATAATGATTAGGACTCTCAGAAGCATGGTTGGAGGCAGGGAGTTGGATTACTTTATCTCTTGTTAACCCTTTGACTCTAGAACTCTCGGAGGTTCCTTCTAAAGCTCTTAGAGAGGAGTGAACGCTTTGTTCAAACAACGAGCGGTCACATTTGACCTATAACTTCAGTCCTCCAGGATCTCCAGGGAAGAGGCACTCACTCACTCAGTGCTAGCCGAAGGCTGCATGATAGCTTGTTTAACCAAAAGATCCATATTCCGAGAAGTTAGGTGCCAGGAAAGTAGCTTTTGGTCTTTCTCTTCACATCCTCATCTTCACTGCGCGAGTTCAGAGTCACTCTTCCTTTGGTAATTCTTCCCCGTCCTCGCAAGGGTAGGGGGTGAGGAGTATGATCCTCTCCATATGGTAGATGGGAAAATGAAGGAAGGTCGGCACCTTGGCTTTGGAAGGGCCTTGTAAAGTTCTGCATTGCTCTCTGCACCTCGCCTCACTGTTTCCTCATTCCTTTTGACACCGCATCCCCTGGGTTTGACTCAATCTTTCCTCCTTCTAGTCCCTTCCCGGAGGCCCCCGTTTAAACTACTAACAAGTTGAGGCCATCGAACTACATTTCCCACAATACCCCGCGCCGGCCGGCCACAGTGGGGTTTCCCTTGAGCTGCCGTTGTTAGTAATGTTGAATCAAAACCACGTTTCCGGGGAAGAGACGAGCTATTGTCTACTTCTTCGTTAAGATGTCCTTTTTCTCCTCCACCTGCGAGACCCAGCGTTGGGTGAAGACATCTCTGCGGAGGGACATTCATTCCGGCGAACGCTCTGGCCACCCACTTCCTCCTCTCGCCTCGGCCCCGGCCGGGTTTCCCGGGGGCCTGGGAGTGTCATTGGCGGATGACCGCAGCCCTCGCCGCTGCCCCTGCTGCTGCGACCATGACTTCTGGCAGCGGCGGCCTCGCCGCCGCCCGCCTCCTGTCCCGCGCTTTCCTCCGTGAGTCCGGCCGGGGCTCTGTCCTCCAAGCCTCCGCGAGTTCCCGGCCCCCCGGGCCCGGCGTCCTAATCTAGGACGCGGCTGGGCCCTCTGGGGCCGGACCTCGGCGGGGGTCCCAAGTCGGGGACCCTCTGGGATGGAGGGAGCTTTGCTGGATATGTGGGGCGGGGGCCTGGCTTATGCAGCTGGCGGGCAGGGACGTTGAGTGGCTGAGCCAGGATTCGGATCTGGGAGCCCTGCAGATCCGGGGGCACACCCTTGATCCCACGGTGATGAGTGGCGGCGGGATGGGGGCGGCATCTAGACAGGTTCTTTTGGGGCGTGAGACGTGAGGTGGTCCAGGATGAACTCAGCTGGGAGGGTGAGTGGGTTGAGAGGTAGGGGGAGGATATCAGTAGGAAATTGGAGGATGAGGCTGAGCCTTGTACAGGACGGTTGTACACTTTTAATTGTCCTTTCCGTAGACTGTAGGGTGAATCTCCGGAAGGGTGCACAGCCCAGAAAACTCCTAGAAGCTTAGGGTTGGCTGGGACCTTAACCAACTTATTTGTAATGTCTCCATCAGGCGGTGTGAATTCTTCAGTTCCTGAAAACTTAACACCCAAGCTTGCTAGTAACGCTGACTGCTGAAAATTCTTGCTGTGTTCAAAGTCTCTGTGTTTGTTAGGTAGGTTGTGTAGGAAAAGACTTTGGAACCGGCCACATCAGGGTTTGAAGTCTGGCTAGTCCTGTACAGTCTATGTAATAACTCTGGGGGATGTTTCTAAATCTATTTTTCAATTTCTGTGTCACGTACCATGAAAACATTACCATATTTTAATGAATCTGAGACACCATCACTTGTAAGATGCACTGCTGTTGGGTCTACCACTAAAAGTGGGAAATGATTGCTAATTAAAATTGTGACACACCATTGGTTATCAGTTGCATCCAGATTTAAGAAATGTTTAAAAAAATGAAACAAATGTGCATCCTAGAAATGATGAAGTAGAGGATGATCTGGGTTCACCATGCAGAATAAGTGAAACAATTTATATAAAGCACCTGGAATGTAATAGACAGTCAACCGAAGTTAGTTTTCTTCTCCCTCCCTTTCTTCTGCTTTGCTTCTAATTCTACTGCTGCTACTGAATATTGGATGAGACATAGTTTATTTCTTGAGAAGATTACATTTTAAAAGTGTACAACGATGACTGTACACTCTGTAGCTACACTTAGTTACCAGATCACTTGAGGACAAACCTTAGCAAGTAGGAAGAAGGTGGGTTTATTTGGGAAAGTTTTCTGGAGATTTTTATTATATAATTTAAAGGATAATTTAGTATGTTGTAGGCAGAAGGAGAAAAGGGATTAGTTATACCGATGTCTTTTTCTTCTGGGGTCTTGCTTGTCTGAATTTCTGAAAAATCCTTTGCTGTCTTAGGAGCAGAGTCTAGAGAAGAAAGAAAGAGTGTCTAAAAGATCAGGATCTTGAATCCACCCTTAGCAATACTTAACAATCCTGTTCTCACATAACTGGAACTTCTTTATTCCTAGACTCTCAGGATCCTGAGGCCTTAAGAGGTCATCTAGTTTAGCTTCTGTTGCGGGAGTGGCCTTGAATTATCCTAGTCACGTGATTACCCTGTCACTAATGGTTTGAGAGGTCTGAGATCTAAACCAAGGTATCTCTTATATTAGAGAGGTTACAAACTCTAGGGTTAATGTTCAAAAACCTCTAAATCTCCCAAATCTTTTTCCCATGCCACATTTCTAAGCCCATTTCCACTCGCAGTAGAAAAACCGCAGCCACAACAGTATCACCTTGCAAACTTCTTTTAAAGGCAGTCACAAATTATTTAGTCTCTGAGGTTAGTAATAGAACTAGAGTTGCTAGGGAGTTTTGTCCCCTTTATTCTCTTAAGTTTTAATTGTTAGTACATTTTGTGCTGAAGGTCTTAAGTGTTGCAATGTTGATTTGAGTTAGGAAAAAACCCCAAACACTTGTAGATGCCTTCCGGAGACCTGTTGGGGGCAGCTTAGAATATTTATCAATAGAAATTACTGAACCAAAAAAACCAGTTCTTAGGAAAAAAGAGAAAGAACCCAGTTGAAGTGGGGAGAGAAAATAAAATGAAAAATGAGAAAGATTTCTTCCATGAGAAAGCTTAAGGATTTTATAAGCACCTTTGAAACTGAAATAGTGAAACTTTTCAAGAAGTATGAGGTAGTGCAAGGTTGCTTTAAACATAAGCCAGTAGTTCCTGTAAGTTGGATCTTTGAGAATAAATAGGGAACAAGAGCTAGTATTTTTTATTTTTATTGAGGTATAATTGACGTAAAACATTATATTAGTTTTAGGTGTACAACCTAATATTTTGATATTTGTATGTATCGTAATATCTATCTGTCTATTGTGATATCTATCACCATACATAATTACACATTTTTATTTCTTGTGATGAGAACTTTTAAGATCTGCTCTCTTTTAGCTACTTTCAAATGTGCAATATAGTATTATTAACTATAGTCACCATGCTGTACATTACATCCTCATGACTTATTTTATAAGTGGAAGTTTGTACCATTCGACCCTCTTTAGCCACTTGCCCCCCTCCCTCAACTCTGGCAGCCACCAATCTGTTTTCTTTACATGTGAGCTCAGGTTTTGTGTTTTTCTTTCTTTTTTTTTTTAGATTCCACATATAAGTGAGATCATACAGTATTTGTCTTTCTCTGCCTGACTTATTTTACTTTGGGTAATGCCCCCAAGGTCCATGTGTGTTGTCACAAATGGCAAGATTTTCTCTTTTTATGGCTGAATAATATTCCATATTGTGTGTCTGTGTGTGCATATTAATAAATATACCACGTTTTCTTTATCCATTCTTCTATCGATGGACACTTAGGTTGTTTCCATATCTTGGCTATTGTAAATAGTGCTGCAGTGAACGTGGGACTTCTTTTCAAGAGGGTTTTCATTTCCTTCAGATAAATACTTGGAAGTGGAATTGCTGGATCATATGACAGTTCTATTTTTAATACCTTGAGGAACCTCAGTACTGTTTTCCATAGTGACTGCACCAATAACATTCCTACTAAAGGCACACAGGGGTTTCCTTTCTCCATATCCTCACCAACACTTATTATTTCTTGTCTTTTTGATAATAGCCATTCTAACAGGTGTGAAGTGAAATCTCAGTGTGGTTTTGATTTGTGTTTCCCTGATGATTAGTGATGTTGAGCACTTCTTCATGTACCTGGCCATCTGTATGTATTCTTTGGAAAAACGTCTATTCAAGAGCCAGTATTTTTGAACTTCAGAATTACGGTGTTTTGATGCCAAAAAGTGAACCTTACATGCCAGTTGGTCCCATGCCTTTGTTTGTCAGAAGGGGAAATTAGCCCCAAAAGTTTCCTAGCCAATATCAGAATGGGTACTAGAGCTCAGGTCTTCTGACTCTGCAGTGTCCTTTCTACTAAATACATGCTGGGTGATACTCTGAGCCTTCTTTTTTTGAAGCTCTGATTTTTGTTTTTCTTTGGCATCCTCATTGGTTTGTTGAGAAGGTTACTACTCAGCTCAAAGGTGTCACCTGACTTTTCCATGTGTTTGCCAAGTTGTGTAAGACTGTTTTTGGAATCCGGAAGACATTTAGAAGTGTAGCATGGAAACGGGGACCCTCAATAGTGATGTTTCTGATACCTGGTATCTCTTGTCATTGCATCCAAGAACCAAATCTTTATTCCAGAAATACAAAATGGCCTCGATCTAAATATATCAATGTAGCCATGAGAAAGTGACTAGATTTTCTGACCTCAAACTTGTTTTTCCATAAA
Source organism: Balaenoptera physalus (assembly GCF_965194825.1). Taxonomy (NCBI): domain Eukaryota; kingdom Metazoa; phylum Chordata; class Mammalia; order Artiodactyla; family Balaenopteridae; genus Balaenoptera; species Balaenoptera physalus. The sequence goes on from NC_138894.1 coordinate 17,901,267, forward strand.
AACTTAATTGGGGATGTTAAAAATAATTTCTCTAAGTATAGGGGAAGAATTTCATTTCACCAAAGGACAGGCATTTTGTTGCCATAGACCTACATTTTTGTACATTATAACATTTCTGAAATTGGGATGTATCTTATAATTGATGGTATCTTACAGTAAATTGGCAGCATTTTTTTCATACTAGTGCTTAATAGTGCTTCTTAAAATCAGTGGTGTTTTAGATTTGATGAAATATGATACTTAGAGCCAATTACACTTCATTTGTAAGTAAATACTGAATGAATATATAATTTCGCATCTGAATGGTGGATTGTTTGGGGTTTGGAAGTAAGTGGCTGCTGAGCTACTCTGCTATACTTTAAGGTCCTGTAGGTAAGGACCCCAATAACCTGCAGATTATATATGCATAATACATATGATGAATAAGTATACATTTGTTAAAATCAGGAATACATGCAGGAATAAGTGAGTAACAAGGACATAGTTTGAGAGGGGAGTTGGAGGAGTATTTTCATGAACAGTCTCAGGTTACTGGTTAAGAGCACGGTACTGGCCACACAATGCCATCTGTGGTTTGAGTCCCATCCGGGCAGGTGCTTTTTGGCCACAGCTTGCATCCACCCTGCAGCCATCTTGCAAATGGTGTGGTTGCTCTCTGCAGGGGAGAGGACTCTGCATGTGGCTGACCGATACAAGTTTCTCTCTCAGATTACTCAGTCCCTTTACTTCACAGCCTTTATTACAGTTGGCACTTCTGTGGTTTTGCGTTTCTTTGTTTAATGTTTAGCTGTCTTACTGGGCAGGAAGCTTCACGTGGGCCTCAGTCCATCTTGTTTACCCCTGAACCCCTTGTGTCTGGCAGACATCCTGGCACAGTGAACATCTCAAAGCAGTTTGGTCTTTTCATTCTATGTCAGTAATAAATAGCTAATAGTGAAATAGCTAAGTACTATTCTGCATGCTCTATATATTATTAACTCATCTAATTCTCATATGGCCTGTGAGGTACATAATATTATTATCCCCATTTTTACAGTGTGGATGCACCTTTAAAAATGTTTTAGATGGTAAAAATTTACTAGTGTATGTGTACCTACTATATGTTATATGTAGACATGGATTGGTATATTTATACATAAACATGTATAGGATATGCATGAGACATAAAACACTTCTGATTGGACTTATTTGATTTTAAAATATGAATTGTATGTTCTCTCTTTTTAGGAAATGATTGACTTTTGTGCTTAGATAGGATGTGAACCTGGTTTAGGGAGTGTAGCCGGCACTTTGCTACCCAGGTTACAGGCGTCATCTCATATCAACATCACAGCCTCCTCGTGAGCAGCTGTGATTCCACTTACAGAAGGGAAGACCAAGGTCAAGGGAGATCAAAAGACCTGCCCCCTAAACTCAAGCCCAGGCCTGTCTGGTTCCTGGGCTATGCTTTCAGCTGCTTGAGATGCAGTCCCAAGGTTAGGCTAGCCTATTTAGAAGAACCTGAAGAGAAGGTGACTCCACCCACATTCTCTGGAGATGACCCAAAGCCTTCACCACTGGGAAATTCTGCCTGGTGGCCGACTTCGGGCCTTCCTGCTGCCCTAATATTTAATTAAAAATACTCATTTTCTTAATATTAGTGAAGTCAGATATCACGTCATATGTCGATTTACCATTTATCCATCACCAGTTGTGTTTCTTGTTTATGGCCCTTGTCCATTTTTCTGTTCGGCTTTGGTCCCCTCCGTCCTGTTGGCCCCTGGTGTTGCTCAGGTTGCTAAGGTTGTCCTCCTTGCCTGTTAAGTGTTATGAACACACTGTCCTGGTCTGTCACTGCCTTTACCTCTGACTGCTGTGTTTTGCTTTAGGTTCTTTTCTTCTGTAGTGAAATAGTCCATTTGTATTACATTACTGCTTCCTGGATTTCATTTGTTAAAAAAAAAGAAAAAAAGCATGGAATTTGTACTACATTGATACAGCTTTGACAATTGCTAGTAGCATTTAGGGCTGGACTCTTTGTATGAATTTTTGGGAAACCAATAATCTTTGCATGTACAAAAATAGATGTAGATTTTGTTCCCCTCTTTCCTGATAATGGAAGTTCAAGATAGACATTTTTCCACTTCACACAAAAAGAGATGGAACTTCTGATATTTATATGTGTTTCTTCTCATAGATCCTCTCTCTTGTCCTGAAATTCAGTCAAACATTTCCTGCGCACCTACTCCGTAAGGTGCTGTACCGTATGCCATGGGAGACACCAAGGTGTACAAGACATGGTCGTTACACTCATGGAATTTATAGTTAGAAGTTCTGAAAGTATTTAGATGAGACTTAGAATAATCTTGAAAGAAAACTTAGCCTGAAATAATTTTACTTAGCAATAATGCAGTAAAGAAAGGAACAGAATGTGTGCACTCTTCAGTGTGCAGGTGTGGTGCTTATGATTAGATACCACATGAAAGTGTTCACATTTTCCATTCTTCTTAATCTCAGATCCCCTACAAACCCCCCATTATATTCACAAGTCATGAATGTGATGTGAAGATTTAAAGATTCCTCACTGTACAATGTTTTATTTAAATGTGAACTCATATGAATTAATGCAAGAGAAATTCTCAGGAGGTTGAGTACATTGACTCTGATTGAAAGGTGAGAAATATTTGTAAGATGGTTTGGCCACTAACGTATGTCCTGTGTTCAAGGTTTTTTTTTTTTTTTAGGAAATAGCTTACTGTAGTTATTTGGTGGTTTTGTCATAGAGATCAGGTTTGTGTTTAAAACCAAAATGTGATTGGGCTTCTTTAAGCAGTGGACAGACAATTGAAGATTAGTACTTAAACCACTTTACATTCTCAGCAGAGGTAGAATAGGCTTTTTTTTTTTTTTAAATTCAGGCATTTGATTGCTAATTTGGATGGAGAAGAAATCAAACAGGGAAAGAAAATGACCAGTCTGACGGATTTAATATTTACAGCAGCTGGTAGTTTGCTGGATTAGAGAGTGGTGGGATTGTGGGAGGGAAGGTGAAGCGGTGCAGAGGTGGGGATGAGGAGAGGCTGCTTTCGCTGGGGAGCCTCCAACCTGTGATTCTGGGCTTGGATTATCTGTGGTGGGGAAGAATAAGGAAAATGACATAAGTGACTTAAAATTTGGTGAGTTTCACTTGGAGTAGAAACATATTTTGCATTATTTCTGTCTGAGTGGAAACAAATGGCAAAAGAGAAAGAATTTCCTTGATTCTCTGATGTCACCAGTGGTAAGACTTACAATTGATTTGATAACAGTATTACCCTAAATAGGGCCACCAGTTGTTACCTGTGTCACGGTGGCATGGAGTGGCACGTGTCTGGGGTCCTCCTCACAGCCCTGGCAACTGGGAGAGAGTGCATGGTGTAAAGGGCCGGAGATCGGGCAGATTCGTCTTCCAGTGTCTGGAATTAAAAAGGCATTTATGGTGATTATGGAGCACCATGGCTTGCTGGGTGCCTCAGGTTTTCCTCTGGGTTTCGTAAGTGCTTGATTCTAGCATCCTCTCATTTCAGTACCAGTGACACCTTGTCTGGCATTGTACAGCTTTCTCGTTGGGGCAGAATGTGGTCAGGAATTTCATTTCCTTATCTTTGAACATGTATTTTGGGGTTGGCTCAAAGGTGATGATAATCTATTAGTTCTAGCTTACCTGAAGCCTAGGTATGGGCTCATACAGTAGATGGGAAGAGCACATGCACACACATATGCATGATAAATCTCCCAAGATCCATTTCACTAGCTGCTGTAGAACGTCAGGGTCATTGTACAAGTTGAGCAATACCAGAGGGCCACAAGGCTGTCTGGTAGGTGAGCTGCTATTCGTCATACTTGGCGGATGTAGTTTGTATGAGCACCAGAGTTCTGGTGCTGTGAAGTCTTGAGCTCCATAGAGTTGATCCAGGAGGTCTGGAGTAGGAGAAGGAATAGGAGAAGGTAGTGATAGGAGTTGTTCTGGTATTGAGGCCATGCTTTATGAATGTAGACAGACCTGTGCTTTCTCAGGGCGACAGGGCCACTTCTGCCCCATGGAAGAAGAATTGAACTGTCTGATGTCTCCTTTGTTAAGGTAGAGTGTAAGAGTACTTGTGGAGGACTAAACTTTACCTTCAAAAAGCAAGTATTTCCTTTTATCAAGTATGGGCTCCAGATGTCCTGATCTTATTTGCTCTTGTAATCAAATCTTGTACCTTTCCTGTCTGGAAACTCCTAATAGATGGACTATTTATTGAATATTCCAGGAGTGGGAGGGACTGTTGGGCAAGTCCTGACAAGAATAGCAGAGGGGAGTAAAGCTCTTCCACAGGTATTGTGGTTCTGTGTCTCCAGCTGGGAGAACTGGGAGCCAAGGGCAAGCACTGGCTAGGGTGGGCTCTCAGGCCACAGTTCCTGTCGTAGTGTTCACTGGCCCAGGTTAAGGTGCTTAGCTGCGCTCACTGGGCCAGGACTTGACCCTCAGTGCTCCCTCAGGGTCCCTTGTTCAGCAGAGTCTAGGCCAAGATTGCAGCTGATCTGTGTGCACATAGAATACTTCTCTCCTGGTTGGTCAGGGCAGATTCCGGGCCTGTCTCTTCCTTAGAGGTACAGGGGACTACAAAATTCAAAGTTGTTGGAAGCTGAGGTCAGTACGTGAGTTGAAGATGAATCAAGGGGTGTTCAAAGGGCCAGAAGCAGATCAGTTACGGAATCTGAGATCTGAGGATTTAGGAGGGTATGAGCAGTGATTCAGGACAAAAAGCATTGAGTGGACCCTGGACAAATTTATGATGAGGTATTCTTTTCTGGGCCTAGCTTTCATGGGCTACCTTAGTGGTAGGTGCTGGCACTTTGAAAGGGCCAGGAATGGACCACAGAGACAGCAGGTTGGGATTCTAATGGGGGTTTAGAAGGTAGCCCACATAAATCATCTGTGCTCTACTTTCTGCTGATATTTGAAATATGGGGAGCTGGCTTTAGGAGCTACTTAAGATTTCTCAGTTTTCACTGAGGTAATAGTTTGCTGACAATAACTTAGATATTTTTTACATGTTTCTCCCTCATCTACTTTTCCTATTTATTTTATTTTCCCTATTTCCTTTATATGTGAGGTCTTGAGACTTAATCAGAAGAGACCAAATTAAGTAATTTTGGATTATATTTTAGACAAGTTTTATTCTATGACTTAACATTTAATGTTAATATTATTACTGGGGAATGAGTTGCAAAGTAGTTCTTAGTAATTCTGACAAAGTTTGCCTCTTAGCTCATCTTTTGCGTATAGATGTTGGGCTTAAAAATATTGGGTCAAATGGGGAAAGCATGTGGCTGTTTAGTAAACATTATTAGTAAGAGTGATACCTAGTTTTTAGTTCCTGGATTTAATTTGAGCTGTTTATGTGAGCCCCTGGTTTCTTTCTGAGGAAGAAAAATTATAAACTTAACCTTTTCTTTCTCAGTTCAGAAAAAGCTACAAAATTGTGGTTCTCAGTAAAGAGGGGATTCTGGAGACTAGAACAGTATCTTTTTTTGTTTGTTTCTTTAATCAGTTTTTGTATTTAATACATCTTATTTAAAAAGTGACATTTAAAGTTGCCATTATCACAAGATAGCTCCTGAATTAGAGGATATTTTTTTTTTTGTCACCAGGTTAAATTCATAGTCCAAAAGTTTGGAAAAATTGTAATGTGTCATATTTTCTTTACTTTTCAGTGCAACAGAATGGAATTCGGCATTGCTCCTATACAGCTTCCAGGAAGCATCTCTATGTTGATAAAGATACGAAGGTTATTTGCCAGGGTTTCACTGGTAAACAGGTATGTGTATCAAGACTTTTTAAAAGATGTATATTAGAGATACAAAAACATTGAATTATTTTCTATTGTTTTGAAGTCACAAAAGTTATAATACAGTTTGTAGCAGAAGAGTATACAGTACAGCAATGGAGTTATACCTCAGGAGGGGGTTAGGTGCTATAGTCAGCCTCTAAGATGAAAATTGTATTTAATGTTACCTTGAAAATCCCTCCCTAGGAGTACAGTATTATGTTGGAAACCCACATATTTTCTTTCAGCAAGTAAAACACAACTGGTTTTTCTCCAACATTGGAACAGATCACTGTTTCTTTAATTAAGCACTAGGTAAGGCCGATGGCTTGTGTTTAGGCCTTGTACAAAAAAAATTCGCAGCTAAGCACAGATCAGTGTGGGGAAATGCTCAAACCCAGAGAGGCTCATGGGAACTGTGATGGGCAGAGGAAGTAGTACATTGATTTTTCCCATCTTGTACTCTCTGGGCAAATGGTCTTCAGGGGAATAGCAGGCAAAATAGCCTGAAGTATTTCATTTATATTCATTCTCTCTTCCTATCCTCTGCCTACATCATAGAATATACGTAAGTTTAAATATAACTGTGATGTGATTCCACAAAAAAATGCAACAAGAATCTCCTGTCCTTCCTTCCTACCATTCTACTGCTCTGGAATTCCTTCTGATAACAAGTTGACATGTATCCTTCCAGATATTTTTCTTGCTCATACAAACATATGTACACTTATATAATGGGCATTCTACAGAGTTTGTTTTACAGAACACTCTCTCTCTCCCTCTCTCTCTCTCTCTCTCTATGTGTGTGTGTGTGTGTATATATATACACACACACACACATATATATATAAACGAATTATACAGTATATAATATATATCATACATATATGTCTGTTAAATTGATTCCTAAAAGTAAAAATGGGTGTCAAAGTTTCTGTGTATTTAAAATTTTAACAGCTATTGCTAAGTTGCCCTTTAAAACATTTGTACACATTTATGGTTTCACCATAGTAGATGCACAGATTTTTTTTTTTAAATGAGGGAATACTACCAAATCAATTAGAAGATAGCCATCAGCCTTAACCCAAAGTATCCCTTCCTTCATTATTAAAGGAGATATGGCAAAATAAAAGCGATTAATGATTTTTGTGTAATTTAAAAGTTAATGGTTTTTCTATGATTAAAAGAATTATCACGTCCATTCTGCAGTGTTTTGGTGATCTAGAGCAAGAGTTGGCAAGTGTATTCTGTAAAGACAAGATTGTAAGCATTTTAGGCTTAAAAGGCCATGCAGTCTCTGTTACAGCTACTTGGTAGTATTGGAACAGCAAAAGCAGCCATAGGTAATATGTCAGTGAATGGGTATGCCAGTAAAACTTAATTCACAAAACCAATGGCAAGTCAAGTCCTTCAGGCCATACTTTACTAACCCCTGATCTAGAGGATGATACCTAAATATCCAGAATTCTATAACTTTTGTTTTTAAAGTACTTAGGAATTGCTTTAAAATTTTGTAGTTCTTTTTTTAAAAATGAATTTGATTAGAAGGTTGTTCATGTGAAATGTCCTTTTGCTTCCTGAATTTTTTTTGAAATAACTGGGCACAAAAATGTGAATTGCAGTGGACCTTTCTTCTTTTTCTCCCATTCCTCTACTGTCTTAAAAAAAAAATCCACTGTCAACGAAAACAGAAACACCCCAAACTTTGAAATTTTGTTCATAGGTAAAATTGGTTTACTTATTCTGATAGCCGTATGTTTTATGAATATCATTTCCACATGTATACCTTCTAAAGAAAGTTGATGGTCATCTAAGATATGAAGTACATTTTATCATTCCTCTGCCAATTAAAATCATATTTAGTCCCTTTTTGGATAGATGTTAATTTTATTAGCATATAATCAAATGTTTGATTAACCCAAATTCTCCACCTAAGTTTATTATGTATGATTTTGTTTTTCTGTTTACTAAGCTTTATACAATCCTACAACATTTTAACCTCTGACCTTTTTTTTAAGAACCATTGTCCATGCTATAAGCACTATTTGGAACTGTCTCTGCTTCATAAATTAGATGATGATTTGCCTAAATATTGAAATCCAAGGTTGGTTTCAGTGTCTCTGAGTTACTGGCAAGTACACTATTTCTCATTCACTTGTTTTTAGAGTAATTGGGAGCCTTAATTGTCTCAGATTTGTTGGTTTTAAGTTTCTGTTTATAGACGTAACGATGAGGTCTGAAATTTAGAGTTTATCTCTGTAGAGAATCTGCATTTTGTCTCATTAGTTCTTTTTTTTTCAGTGTACACATTGTTCCACATATGAGTGAGGAATATTTGTATTTCAGAGCAAATCCCAAAAATGCAGATTTCCAGTGGGTGGTATTTCTTGAACTGGCTGTTATGAGCTGCTAAAAACTATCACTATTCTTAACTGTGCACTGGATGGTGATAATGGGAAAATTACGGGAAAGAAGCTTATTAACGGGAAATGTTATCCCTGTTTAAGCACTACATTAGGACTAAAAATTTGTCCATTGGAATTTATGTAACAGTGTGGTAGTCTAGGGTAGTGCTTCTCTAACTATCTGGAATGAAAGACCAGTTTGGGTGTGTCTTTGTTTTATCACCAATCTAATGCAAATGAATACTTTTTACAAAATACTGTAAAAGTCATAGCAATATCATATTGCTATAAAAGTCTGCAAACATTCTCACTTATTTTTGTTTTCTTTATTAGATTTTTCTTTTTTTTTTTGGTCATTCTTTTTTCGTTTTGCGTTTATCTCACTGCAGACCCGTTAGCATCTACAGATGACACTTTGAATGGCACTTCTCTAAAGAGAGAGCACTGATCTGAGGTCCTTTCCAAAACTCCATCACTGACTTAAGATAAGTCAGTTAACATGCTTGGGACTAAGTTTCCTGTTTTGAAAAATGAAGACGTTGAATTAAGAAATAGAACTTGAGTAGTTGAGTCAGCATTTTCTGGTCCCTGTAGAATGACCGCATAGATCCACTCAGTTTTCAACAACTACTTATTGAGTGCCTACTGTATGTAATGTGTTGCTTTAGGTGCCATCTCTCAGTGAACAAAGTAGATAGAAATCATTGCCTTCATGGAGTGGCGGGGGAGAGAAACAAAATCAATGAGTAAATTATGTGGTACGTTAGAAAGTATAAGTGCTGTGGAAAAACTAAACCAGAGAAGGGAGGTGTCTGTATGTGTGTGGGGTTGTGGTGGCAGTTACGGTGGATGTTCAGGGGAAGCCTGACCTCTGAGTCAAGTTCTAAAGGAGCTGTGGGGTGAGTCAAGTGGATGTCTAGGGGAAGCGTGTTCCAGCCAGAGGGGACAGTGAGGCCAGGAGGTGGGAACGTGCCTGCTGTGTGTGGCAGCCCCAAGGCCGGCATGACTGGAGTAGAATGAGCGATGGGAGAACAGTGGGTGAAGCGAGCTCGGGCCGTTGAGGGGTTCTGATGTGAGGAGGCAGCTTGAATACTGACTTGGTGGCCAGTGTGAGGAGTTTGGCTTTTGCTGTGAATGAGATGGAAAACTATTGGCAGAGTTTGATCAGAGAAGTGACATGTAACAGGATCAGTCTGGCTGCCGTGTTGAGAATAGGTTGAAAGGGAGCAAGGGCAGTACTCTGTCAAGAGTTGATGGTGACTTAGACCAAGACGGTAGCAGTAGAAGGGGTGAGATGTTGTCAGTTACGTTCTGAAGGCAGGGCAATAAGATTGACTAATGTACCCTGATTTGCGATATAAGAGAAGGAGAGAGATCAAGAATGACTTGAGTAGTTTTGGTCTGAACATCTGTTAGGAGTGGAGTTCTCATTAATTGAGATGGGGTGAACCATGGAGGGGAGTGATCAGGAGCTCGGCTTTGGGCCCATTAAGTTTGGGATGCCTCCTGGTTCTGCAAGTGGAGATGTCAGGTAGGCAGTTGGCAGTGTGAGCATGGAGTTCAAGGCAAAGGTCTCAGCTAGGTATGTGGGAGGTGTGTGTGTGTGTTTGGGAGAGGTCACCATATGGATGATATTTATTGCCATGGTGAGGGGTGAACTCACCAAGGGCACACATTTAAATGAAAAAGAGAAGTCTAGGAGGAGAAAGAAAGAGAAGAGGAAAAACAGGGAGGAGGAGCCCCAGAAGCTTAGTGAAAAAGAATCTTTCAATCCCTGGAGGTGTTTTTGGTCATCATAGCTGATTGGGGTAGGGAGGAGGGCATTGTGCTGGCATCTGCTGAGTAGAGGTAAACATTGTACAAATCACAGGACAGCCTGTCATAACAGCGCATCAGTGTGTCCAGAATGTCAGTAGTGCCGAGGTTGAGGTGGGAGAGCAAATGGATAGGGACATCCAGGATGCTGGCTGGGCAGCGTTAAAGGCTCCCTTAAGGTTTGGGATCATTAATTTAAAGTGAGACCAGTTAGCATGGTTTTATTTTATTTTTCCTCCAGCTACTGTTCAGTGGCGCATGTGCAGTCTTAGAGTAGGTGGAGAGTTGGACTTAACCAAGATTGTGATTTTGCCAGATGTGTAAGTTGAAGTGAGAGAGAGCCAAGGTGGTTTTGTGATGATAGTGATTGGCTGTGAATTTTAAACTGAGTAGAAGATGGATGTGAGGACATCAGGAGTCGAGGAACAGGTGTTCTTCTCAGGTAAACACCAGGGGGTTTCTGATCATCAACCAAATTTGAAAACAGAGTGAAAAGAGACCCCCCCTTAAAAAAAACAGTTATTTTGGCCGCGCAGAGGCCCGCTTAGCTTCAAGGGTGAAAGCTGTGTTCAATAAGGTGATGAGAACGCTTGGATATGTGTTACGGCTGTCTGCTGGGAAATACATAACCTATTTGTTTTTCTTTTCCAAGTTGCTGAAGATTGCCTTTAGGCTCCCCAGCCTGCCTTTTCTCATTAGTCTTTTGCTTTTTCCCCTCAGGGCACCTTTCATAGCCAGCAGGCATTGGAATATGGCACCAAATTAGTTGGAGGAACCACTCCAGGGAAAGGAGGCAAGACGCATCTGGGCTTACCGGTCTTCAGTACTGTGAAGGAGGTAACTAATGGGACCTGAGTTTGGCAAGAAAAGAAAAGCAGGGGAAGAGCTAGCACACCTTGGTTCAAGATCTTAATTGTCCCCCTTTTGGGAGAGTCCGTTGCTTTTTAAAATTCCAGTAACCTAGAGAAATTTGAATTGCGGTAAAAACCAGTGTGTTCACTTTAGTCAGGTAGGCTCAGGATGTTTTCTCCGCAGCCCGGGTCATCTTTGTCTGTAGGTATACATCAGCCCTTTAGGGAAGAAGTGCTGTGGCTTGGCTTCTGTTTGGCTTATTTTCCTTTCCTTACCGTTTCCTCTTCTGGGGTGTTAGAAGTGCACATGTCAGCATCCACCCCCTACCCTAATACTCGCTTCAGGTGGGTGCTTTGCCAGGCACTGTACCAGGTGCTTCGCATTCATGGCCTCATTCAGGCCGAACCACAAGCCCGAGGGAGGTGCTGTTATCATCCCCATCTTAAAGACGAGGCTGCGCTTACACAGAGCTTTCTGAGTGAGCAGGAGGGACACCTTTCACGCAACATTATTTGCCAGCACAGGCCCTGTTGTCACAGTTCAGCTTCTGACAGGAGCAGCGAGGTTGAGGGTCCTGCACATAGTCTCATGGCTGGTAAGTGGCAGACTTAGCCTGGCTCAGAGTAAGTAAGTAGTGTGTGGTGTTCCTGTGTGGAGAAACCTAGCTGTGGAGTCTGATGGACAAATCACAGAGTTCTAGTCTCTTCCCCAATTTGCTGATTTCTTAATACTTTTAAAATGATTTTAAACTAAACTTTAATCCTTCGCTACAAAGCTAGTTCCTTATTGTAAAAATTCAGATGATATAAAAGTATGTAAAGTTAAGTTTTATATAGTGTTTTCCACTTCTCAGATTTTGCTTTTATAGAGAGCTAATTTAAGCTCAGTGTGTATTCTTTCATTCGCTCTCTATACTTACATGAATATATACAAAACTAGTAGTAGTATAAAAGAAACCATAGTACAAATTCTTGGCTGTTTAATTTAAAAAATCAAGGAAATAAACTTAGTACTTGGGATTGATGTATTGATGTTAAAAAGTGTACCCCTCCTCCTCTTTATAAACATACTTCTAAGGCATGTTTTAAAGAACTGCACTTTTTACAGTACACATTTATAGATGTACTCTCTTTTTGGAATACTAACTTCTAATTGACGATAATTTGTATTCTTAATCCTAAAATGTAGAAAAAACCAAATATTCAAATTTGGAATTTTCACTTTACTTTAAACTTGGAAATAGGGTGTACTGTATACGTGTATGTGTGTTTTGAGTGTATTGTATTTTAAAGAGTAAAAAAAAATCATATATTCTGTAGAATAATCATTTAGTTTTTTTTTTTTTTTTTTGATTTGCATTTTTAGAAAAAAATCTCTCTAGGCAGATTTCTTTTGTCATGAGCCGATTTTTGCTTTCTTTTAAAAACAGTTTTCATGGCTAAGCAATTCATTTATTATTCCTTTTGATACAAATAGATATGACATTTGGAATGTAATGTAAGTTCTTTGACAGATACTGTTTCTCACCCGTTCTGCGCTTACACAGAGCTTTCTGAGTGAGCAGGAGGGACACCTTTCACGCAGCATTATTTGCCAGCACTGACCCTGTTGTCACAGTCCAGCTGCTGAAAGGATTTGTAGCCTTACGGGGTACGAACCCATGGGATGTATTGATATTTTCCATAAAATACCTACACTTGGTTCCAACCTAGCTTTTTTCCTTTGGTCCCCACTTCTCTGTTATCATCTTGAACATAGTTTTTAAAAACATTGTTTTGAATTATTTTTAACCCCTGGCAAGTCAGCATCCTTTGACTTGTTCTTCTGTCACTGTCAAGATAACCTCTTTTTATTAGGGGTGCCGTAGAGAAAGCCCCTAAGTTGCTGGGAACGTGGGGAATCATTTGGGGATGATTCTCAAAGACACTGCCTTTTACTTCTGTCCCTTCTAGTTGTACCTGTATGTTCCGTGACTTGGTTTTTGTATCCATTATGAATCCCCTGGCACAGCCTTCTAAAAAGTTTTGATTTACATCTTTGTTAAGTTACATTTTAACATTTATAGGGAGGCAGCCTGCTGTAGCTGAAAAGAACTGACGCTTTGGAATCAGATATACTTATTGTTGAATCTTGCCTGTGCCACTTCCTAGCTATGTGACCTTGTGCAAGTTATTTAGTATTTCTTGGCCTCAGCATCTTGATTTGTAGCTGGGGATGCTAAGCATGCAGGGTTGTGGTGAAGCCTTATCCGAGGCCTGTATAGAGTCTCTCTCAGGGCCTCTCACAGAATAGATGCTGCCACTCTTGGAGAGCCAGAGATCACTGACAGTCTCTGTCTTCAAGGAGCTTGCTTTCAGGAGAAGAGACATGGCCACACGTGGAGGTGGGTAGAAGGCTACATCTGTATTGATACATGTAGAGAGTATGTAAAGACCACTGAGAGAACCGTGGTCAAATTGATGGTCTTTCAGTGCTTTGCATTGTGAGGGGTGATGTAGAGTAGACTAACCTTATTTGACCCATTCTTATTCCGTGGCCATCTATGCATGTGTATTTTAGTTTATTTCTAATCAGCATGCATTTAGAATAAAAATTGACAGCTAGGAAAAAAACCACTTCATTTTGCTGCCTCTTGATATTGTTTATTAAGTTTGATGTATTTTTAAACAGATGGTTGAGACCTGGGTTCTGGAGCTTGGGGCTCACTAGTCCTTTTCTCCTGGGGAGGTGCAGGGTCTTTGGTACTGAATAGGTGGTAAGTGTCTTGCAGAACAACAGAAATAAACATGGCCCAGGAATGAGGGGACACAGACGCAAATCAGGCAGTGCTTGCAGGTGTACTGACATGCTGTCACCTGAGGGAATGGGAGGTCACAGAAGCTTTCAATTCAGAAGGGTGTCCCAAGGGGGCAGAAAGGAGGCCGTGCTTATTCTGCTCTTTTCTGACAGCAAAGTGAACTTGTTAATGGGAAGAATGAAGACATCTGATGTCTCCTGGTGATGTTCTTTCCTGACCCCAAAACATCATTAAAATCATGGTATTGAATATCTTTTACAATGTTTCTGACTTAACCAGTAATAAAGTGCCTTGTGGTTAATGTTTCAGGCCAAAGAACAGACCGGAGCAACAGCGTCTGTCATTTATGTCCCTCCTCCTTTTGCTGCTGCTGCCATTAATGAAGCTATCGAGGCGGAAGTGTCCTTGGTCGTGTGCATCACTGAAGGTATCCCACAGCAGGACATGGTGCGGGTCAAGCACAAACTGCTGCGCCAGGAAAAGACCAGGCTGATTGGGCCAAACTGCCCTGGAGTCATCAATGTGAGTGTACAAAACAAAAATAAGCCCTCTGAAGGCTAACTAGCTTTGAATCAGTCCAAGTATATTTGTGTGTATGACCTAGGAGTTACAATTTTTTTTTCACTTTCCTGAAACTATGAATTACTTTCCTTCAGCCTGGAGAATGCAAAATTGGCATCATGCCTGGCCATATTCACAAGAAAGGAAGAATTGGTGAGTATGTATTTCTTACAGATTAAAAACAAAATTCCTTGCCCTAAGCTCAAAACTCACGAAGAGAATTTGACTCTGCAAATCAAATTAATTTTAATTAATTCAACTTTAAGAGAATTTACCAGGGAAGTTTTATAGTGAATTGATTCTATGTCCTGAATTGATGTTTGAGAAACACTAATTCTCTAGAATCAGTGAAGATGTTTTGGGTTTTTTTTTAAAGATTCTTTTCCTGCTCAGCACACTATGGATTCTTCCATAGTTTGCATGTATCAATAGTTAATTTTATTTTATCGCTAAGTAATATTTTATTGAATACCACAATTTGTCCATTCTCCCATTGACAGACGTTTCTATTGTTTTCAGGTTTGATTCATTATGAATAAGGTTAAGGTGAACTTTTGTGTACAGGTCTTTTTGTGGGTATTTCTCTTGGGTTAAATGCCTGAGAATGGAATTTCTAAGTCATAGAGTCAAAGTATGTTCAACTTTTTAAGAAGTTGCCAAATAGTTCTGTAAAGTGACTGTGCGTTCTTCACTCCCACCCTTGATGTATGAATGTTCCAGTCATTCCACATCTTCACAGACATTTAGTATTGTTGGTCTGTAATTTTAGCCATTCTACTGGGAGTAAAATGATGTCTCATTATGGTTTTGAGTTTCCCCCATGACTAATGATGTCATGTCCTTATTGGCCATAAATCTTTTGTTGTGAATTATCTGTTCAGGTTTTTTACACATTATTTTTTATTGGGTAGTCTTTTTTATATAATTTTTATATAATTGTTGATTATAGGGGGTTCTGTAAATATACTGGCTATAAGTTCTTTGTCAGATATACGTGCTGTGAATATTTTTATTGTTAGTCTTTCTGTGTCCTGTCAGAATTACTTTGCCTCAGTGGGTATTATAGGCTTCCTCAAAATGTTTTGGGAAAATTGTACTGCTACTTGTTTAGTTCCTCAAGGAAATAACCAAATTAACGTTTCAGAGTTAGCCCATTATGGCTGTTTTTAGACTCTTCACACCTAACTCTCACTAAGCTATACTGTTTCTCCACCATAATAGAGTTTACAGTACTTTATCTATAAACCGTGACTGTAAATACTAAGTAAGAATAGTTAAACATAGTCAGTAAATGTCAGTTGTGTAGTTTACAGGACTGGGTTAAAGGTCATGATTTTTCTTTATTACTAGTGACTCTTAGAGCTGTCAGCCCTGCTGCCAGTAGAGAACTTACCAAGTTCTCTTATGAGGGAGGATACAGGGAGTTCCATAGGCCACCTGATTTCTAGTCGGGGCCTGATCCACGTAGTCACTGATGCTTTTGCACATATTTGAATACTCTACACTCTTCGGTCTGCTTTGAATGGCTACTACTGTAGAATTAGGTGAGCATGGAATAAGGTGTGCCCTGTACTGCGTTGCCTTTCTGATCACTACCCTGCTTTCTAAGGTGCCTGTAAACCTCAAAAACAAGTAAGAAAAGTTCAGGGAAGTCCTTTAGACCTTGGTTCTCCAGATGGCCATAGCACATTGATGAGGAAGTCCTCTGGGAGACTGCCTTTAATTCAGACGATTTAGAAAAAAATTCACCTAAAAGAAAATATATGACACTACAAGATTTTCAAGGAGGTGAAGGAGAAA
Source organism: Balaenoptera physalus (assembly GCF_965194825.1). Lineage (NCBI taxonomy): Eukaryota > Metazoa > Chordata > Mammalia > Artiodactyla > Balaenopteridae > Balaenoptera > Balaenoptera physalus. Next base: position 17,917,328 of record NC_138894.1, read on the forward strand.
AGATGATTTTTTGTACTAACTATTCCTATTTTGATACTAGTACTAATGTTCTCAGAAGCCTCATTGACTTCCAGTCCTTAAGCTGAGAGTTTAGGGAAAGGAAGGATTTTTCAGTCCCTTGGGTATTTCTGAATGGGACATAATGTAATATGATAGCAGTACAATAGTATAGTGGCTTTCTAGTTTGTGTTAATGATAGCTAATGAAACTGTATAACAGCTAATTGAATGTTATTGAAGAAAGAGATTGGATTCCAAATTGATATTTAACTATACAATATTTTTTTCACTTATGTTAGACTTTTTTTTACTCTCAACCACGTTACATACTTGACTTCTATATCCTTTTTAAAAATTTTATTTTAATTAAACTTTTTATATTCAGATAATTGTAAATTCACATGTAATTGTAAGAAATAATACAGACAGATTTCTGTGTATCCTTTATCCAGTGTCCCCCCATGGTAACATCTTGCAAAACTATAATGCAATGTCACATCTAGTATATTGATATTGATACAGACATAAAGAATTTTTCCGTCACTACAGGGATCCCTCATCTTGCCCTTTTATAGCTATACCCACTTCCCTCCTACTCTCACTCCCTTCTTAATCCTTGGAAACTAATAATCCTCCATTTCTAAAATTTTTAAATTTCAGGAATGCTATATAAATAGTATCATGTGGTATGTAGCCTTTTGGGATTGGCTGTTTACACTCGGTACAATTCTCTGGAGATTCACCAGATTGTTGTGTCAGTAGTTCATTCCTTTTTATTACTGAGTAGTATTCCAGGGTACAAATGTGCCATAGTGTGTTTAACGATTCATCTGCTGAAAGATATTGGGATTGTTTCCAGTTTGGGGCTGTTACAAGTAAGGCTGCTATAAACATTTGTGTACTCGTTTTTATATAACCCAAGTCTTCATTTCTTTGGGATGAATGCCCAGGAGGGCAGTTGCTAGGTTGGATGATAGTTGCATGTTTTTTAAGAAATTGCCAAATTGTTATCCATTTTACATTTCCATCACCAATGTATGTGTGATCCAGTTTTTCTGCATCCTTGCCAGCATTTGTAGTGTCACAATTTTTTATGTTAGCCATTCTGATAAGTGTACAGTGATATCTCATTGTAATAGTTTTAATTTACATTCCCCTAATGGCTAATGATATTGAACGTCTTTTCAGGTGCTTGTCCGTCATCTGTATATCTTCTTCAGTGAAGTGTTTCTTCATGTTTTTTTGCCCATGGTCTAATTGGGTTGTTTGCTTTTTTACTGTTGAGTTTTGAGAGTTCTTTATATATTCTAGATACTAGTACTTTGTTGGATATGTGGCTTACAAATATTTTCTCCCACTCTGTAGCTTGTGTTTTCACGCTCTTAACAGGATCTTTCAGAGAGCAAGAGTTTTTCATTTTGATGAAGTCTAACTTACTAATTTTTTTCTCCTGTGAAGTATGCTTTGGACCAGTAAGTCTTTGCCTAGCCTTAAATACCTTTCTTTTTCCTGAAAGTTTTGTAGTTTTACATTTAAATCCCATGATCCAATTTCAGTTAATTTTTCTAGGTGTGAGACGTAGATCAAAGTTCTTTTTCATCTACTTGTGTTCAGTTGCTTCAGCACCATTTATTGAAAAGATCATCTTTCTTCCATTGAGTTGCTTTTGCATTTTTGTCAGAAAAACAGTTGGCATATTTGTGTTGGTCTGTTTCTGGGTTTCACCAGTACCACACAATCTTGATACTATAGCTAAGTGATAAGTCTTGAAATTTTAGGTCGATCGCTTCCTTGCACTTTATTCTTTTTTAAATTATTTTAGTTCTTCTAGTTCCTTTACTTCATATAATTTTTAAGATGATCTTGTCTCTATCTACAGAAACTCTTGCTGGGATTTTGATGGGAATTGTGTTAAATCTCTATGTCAATCTGGGGTGAATAGACATGTTGACTATTCCAATCTATGAACGCAGTATATTTTCATTTATTTAGATTGTCTTTGATTTCTTTCACAAGCATTTTGTAGTTTTTAGCATATAAGTCCTGTATATGTTTTGTTAGATTTACACCTAAAGAAAGCAATTGTAAATTTTATTGTATTTTAATTTTGGTGTCCATGTGCTCATGGCTAATGTATAGAAATACAATTGATTTTTGTTTATCTTGTATCTTGCAATGTTGCTGTAATCTAATGGGTTTTCTTGGTAGATTCCTTAGCATTTTCTTTGTAGACAATCATGTTATCTACAAATAGGGACAGTTTTATTTCTTCCTTTTAGGACACTCAAGAGAAAGTCTTTTTATCTATCCATGTTTTGCTTATTGCTGTGTTCTTCCTTCTTGGTATCATTTCCCTTCTTTTTAGAGAACTTCCATTAGCCATTCTTTTATGATGGAACAGTTGGTGACAGATTATTTACTTTTCCCTCATCTGAGAATGTCTTTATTTCCCCTTCATCCCTAAAGGATAATTTCACTGGGTATAGGATTTAGGGTTGACAGTTCTTTTAGCACTTAAAAAATGTTGTTCCACTGCTTGCTTCCATGGGTTCCAGTGAGAAAGCTGACGTCATTTGAGTTGTTTTTCCTGTTTTGGTAAGGTGTTATTTTTCTCTTGCTGCTTTCAAGACTTTTTTTTTTTGTCTTTGGTTTTCTGAAGTTTATTTATTAGGAGTTTTGGTGGGAATTTCTTTGGATTTATCCTCTTTGTGGTTTGTTCACCATTGTGTCACTGCTTGAGTCTCGAGGTCCCTAGTGACTCTGCCTTCTCTCCATCTTTCAGAGATTTCTTATATTTGTTTTATATATGATGTCCAGGGTTTTTACTTGTACTTAGCAGGAAGAATACAGGAAAATACCTCTGCTTTTTGGAAGCAGAAGTATCCTTATGATAGATATTTTTAAGTGATAGTCTCTTTTACTATATATACTTTAAGGATGGCAGGAGTAATTTACCCTAAAAACATTGCTTTCATTACCTTAAATGTATGCAGTTTGCATTTATATAAATTATATATCATTTGTATAATGAGATGAAAGCCCCTTAAAAGAATGACAAAATGACAAAATCCTAGTGCTACTATTCACCATTATAGTGATCCATTAAAAGACTAGAATAAATAAAACAGCTGCCCAGTAATCTAGGGTGTTGCCTGAACAAGAACATAATTCTATCATAAGAATCAATTAATCAATCATAATTCTATTCATAAGAATCAGGAGTGGAAAGGAGACTAGGTAATTCACACAAAGATATACAATTAAGTTACTGATTGTACTTTATTTAAAAGCTAAATGCACCAAATGCATATGTACATAGGCATGACCTACCTAACCTTCTCAGTTATGAAAGGTCCCACAGAGGAGGGAGGGACTGTGTTAAGGAGAGAGGATGTAGATAGAAAGAAAGCTCTAAGAATAGGGAAAAAGTGACGGATGAGACAGACGGGGGTTGGTGTTAGTGGTTGTCATTTGTCGTGGAATAGGATCCAGTTAGCGAATGGTCTTAAAACTCTTGGAATTAGATTTTGTTTCAGAGGGTGGTGGTTCTCCACTGACGTTCAGTGTTGACCCACTTGGTACGTATTTACTGAGCTCCTTCTGCGCCTGAACTGTGCTTGACACTGGGAACGCAGGTGCGGGGAAAACAGTCTTGTTTACTGACCCCCTGGAGGTTCCAGTCCAGCAAGAAAGACAGTCACTGCAGGATCTCCAACAGCACTGGCCGTCTCTTACCGAACCAGCGTAGGAGAACAGGACTCTGTCTTGAGGAATCTGTGTGGTCAGGAGACAGCCAGCCTAACTATGAATTTATTTTCCTAAGTCAGGGTTATTAGCCAAAGATTAATACTTGAAACTTATGCCTTCTTTTTTTTCTTTACAGACCTTTTTATAGATTTATTGTTCCATTTTACTGCATGTCTGCAGTCGTTTTACGTGGAAGACTTTAGGTCTCTCTTAACTGCTTTTATGGTCATAAAACAACCCTAACTAATAACACACTTTCTTCTCTATCTAACTTTTAAAACCTCCCTGCTATAATTTAGGCCTTTTCTTCTTATTTCATGACCTGACATTATCGTTTATTTGGATGACAAATTGTGAAATGGGTTTTATATATACCTGTGTTTGTAATTTATTTTACTGTATGATAGTCGTATGAACACAATCTAATATTATTGAATTCTCTTTCTTTAAGGTATCGTGTCCAGATCTGGCACCCTGACTTATGAAGCGGTTCACCAAACAACACAAGTTGGATTGGGGCAGTCTTTGTGCATTGGTGAGGGATTTTTTGCTAAACTCAGTATCTTCACTGAATAAGTATAATGATAATTATTGATTTGATTATTTGTGAGAGATTTTGATGCCATTTTATTAAAAAGATGTTGTGATCTTGAGTTTAATTTGCTTATGCGTGAAGCTGACTGTTATATTTTCAAGATTCATGGTCTGGGATTTGACTTCCGAGTTTCAGAACAAACATCCTGGGACGTGTGTCTCCTGGAGAGCCTTAGGCCTTGAAAACAGCTGTTACTTAGCTTTCTGGGAAGAAATGGTCCTTCAAAATAGGACTTTCATTACTGTAATTAGCATTTTGTTATCATTACCAGCTGTCACTCAGTGCTTCACAGTTACTGAATTCTTTGCCAATCATTATCTCACTCTTAAGGCAACCCTCTGAGGCACCGCTGAGCTGGCACGTAGTCCTGTGGTAGCGTTATTGGTGGAGGAGGGTTGAGCTCCCTGGAACCTCTCTCTTTGCCACATCATACTGCCTCCCACTTACAAATATAAAAAAGATTTTACATTGTGAAATAATCTTGGTATTTGTTGCCAAAAGCCAGGCAAATTTCTCATTTTATAAATATTCCTTCAAACTTTTAGACTATCTTTTAGAGGCTTTTCAAAGGCAGCATTTTATGATAAAAAATTATAAAATATAACCCTGTAGTATTTTTATTAAGACTCAAATTCGTAAAATCACTATTAAACATCAATTGAGCTTTTCTATGTGCAGAAGCACAATCTATGACACAAGATAACTTAGCGTGATGGAAAATAAGAAAAGATTTTGAAATAGAGTTGGCAATTCTGTCTTCTGTAGCCTCTGTTTTTAATTTGTAAACGAAGAGTAATAATTGCCATGTCACAGAGAGTTTGGAGGGATTAGGAAATGGCGGGCCCGACGTGTGCGAAGGCACAGTACGTGACACGTGGCTGGCACTCAGTGGATGCCGCTTCTCTTCCTCAGTTTCATTCTTGAGTGGTGTGTTGAAGAGTAGGAAGCCAGTCCTGCTTATTTATTTATTATAAAGTACATTTTTATAACTTAAAAATTTTAAAGTGTCAGCCAGTCTGTAGGGAACATTGCCTTGAGTCCTATCCAAGTACTTGTGCTAAAAAGCCATGTGCTTATAGTGGAGCCCCTGTGTGTGGTCTCTGTCATCTCCCACTCTGGGTCAGAGGTTAGAGGGGTCAAGACACCCCCCCTCCCCTCACTGGGACTTGCGTCTTAACTTGCAAGTGGTTCCTCTGCAATGTCCCTCATCAAATAGTTACTTTGTGCAAAGAAATTGGTTAAATGTTTAATCAGAGAAGATATTCTCACAAATACACATTTTCTTAAAATGTTCATTTTTTTTTTTTACTGTAGAAGAAATACAAATGTGCAATATTTATTTCCAATGTGGTATTAAGTCTCCAATATGGTAATAAGGTTTGCGGTTCATGTGAAAATAACAAATCACAACGAACTACCACAGTGAAGGTAATGTTAACACGCAGACACACACAGACAGACACACACCCAGATTAGCTAATCCAGATAATTTTTAATTTCAGAATTTATTGTCTGTTATATACAAGGTACTGATAATGAACTACTCACCAGAAGTCAGCAAAGTTAAAAGTTATAACGTAGAAAACAGTAATTCATATCCCTGAAAAAGCTAATGTGTTTTCAGAAGTAAAGTTCTCCTAATTAGGGAAACTGTATAGAATGCTCATTTTTAAAGAACTATCTAGAAATAATTTTGTGGGAGGGACGAGTCTTGATAAGGAGTTAAAAAGAGGGCTGTTTTTGTGACTAACAGGAACCCACCGCCGTTTAGCATTCATGTGATATTATAAGCAGAAATAAATGTAGCATTTTGTGATTTTTAAATGTTAAATGCAAGAGTGATGACACATTTAGAAATATTGGTAAGAAGGGGGTAGGCAAAATAAGAAATCAGGTAAAACAGCATTTGCTGACCTAAATTATATGATTCATCCAATTTTCAGCTGGTAATATTCTTTGACTTTCCCAGGCATTGGAGGTGATCCTTTCAATGGAACAGATTTTACTGACTGCCTTGAAATCTTTCTGAATGATCCAGCCACAGAAGGCATCATATTGATTGGCGAAATTGGTGGTAATGCAGAAGAAAATGCTGCAGAATATTTGAGGCAGCATAATTCAGTAAGTTTGGGTTTGGAAAAATATAGCTCTTTGCCCTTGAATAATATCACCGGTTTGTTTTAGAAGTTATTTTGTTTTTTTCAAAGATAAATTTTTTAAGCAAACGTGAAAGGTAAAGTTAAACCTTGTTGAGCTGCCCCTGGAGTACTGGCCACTCAGGGAACTTGGGACACTTTCTGGGTTGATTCTCCTCCCCGTTTCCCCTGGTGCCTGTTCTCTGCTTCTCGAATGAATCCTCCCCCCAGGCATCTCCTCACACTTCGTGGTAGGTCAGTTGGCCTCCTGCTGAAGGGAGAACTTCCAGGCCAGCAGCCCGAAAGCTCTCATTTGACCTGCGTATTTCCATTTTCACCTGTCATTGGTGTCCTTTCTCCTGATCTCAGGGGATGTGTGTTCTTTCTCTGTCAAGGCTGACCTTCTAAAGATCCTGTCCTTTACACCCTTTTCCAGGAGCTTGCCTCCCTCTAGCTTCAGTCTTTCCTTGTAGAGTAGCACTTCGCTTCAAAGGTCAAGTAGAAAAGCTTTATTAACTATGTCCTCTGAAGGCTTCCCTTGTTGCCTCTCCCTTCGAATTAAAAAGAATAGCGTGGCGTTGTATCATAATTTCACTTAAGGGAATTAAGCTCTGTTCCTGAGGTGAGGGAGGGTGGCGGGAAGGGAGAGAGAGAGGACACAGTAACGACGGAAGCAGCCTGGTGCCTGCCAGCCCCCAGTCAGTGAATGTGTGCTCTGGACCACTGCGGCAAAGACCTGGGGAGAGCATTCGAATGGTTTCCAGGATGTCCCTGACACTGACGAATGAGTGAAGATGCATCTTCAGGAGGCCGGGCGGGAGGGCGGGAGATAACTGGTGTCTATGCTTGTGAAAGAGATTGAGAGTGAATGCATCAAAATTAAATGCCGCTGAAAAATAACGAGTAACGGAGAGTTAAAGGAACCAATAATATCACCTGCAGGGTAGTATATACAGAATGATGCATATGTAATTGAAGGAATTTTCAAGGGCTATTTTGAGTCTACTTGGTTTTCTTCTGTGGTAATTTTAAAAGTTCGCCTCACTCTCTGGATCTCTTACTTTTCCTTTTTTTTTTTCCTTTTTATTCACTCCCTGATCCTCAGCAGTTTGGCTTCTGTCTGCCGCTTAGAAACTGTGTGACCTTGGGCATGTTCCTTAACTTCACTGTGCCTCAGTTTCCTCACTGGCAAAATAGGGATACAGTAGTGCCTCCCTCCCAGCATCCTTGTAGGACTCTATGTTACGGCTCAGTAACATAGAGGAGAGCTGCCCTGGGCACGTGGTAAGCACTCTGAGTAAGCAGCTGTTCGCTGCTGCTACTGCTGCTGTCGGATCTGCTGTCCACGCTGGCGTTGCCCTCGCAGAAGTCACCAGGGCCTCCATTCATTCTCCTGGCTCTTCTCATCTTTATCCTTCCCCAGATAGTGCCTATTCCCTAAGTGCAAAGGGTCGTTGCATATAATCAGCATCACACTTCATGCAGTTCCCAAGGCAGAAACCTCAGAACCATCTTTTTTTTTTTTTTTAATAAATTTATTTATTTTATTTTGTTTTTGGCTGCATTGGGTCTTCGTTGCAGCATGCGGGCTTTCTCTATTTGCGGCGAGTGGGGGCTACTCTTCGTTGCGGTGCGCAGGCTTCTCATTGCGGTGGCTTCTCTTGTTGGGAACACGGGCTCTAGGCACGCAGGCTTCAGTAGTTGTGGCACGTGGGCTCACTAGTTGTGGCTCGCGGGCTCTAGAGCTCAGGCTCAGTAGTTGTGGTGCCCGGGCTTAGTTGCTCCGCGGCACGTGGGATCTTCTCAGACCAGGGCTCGAACCCGTGTCTACTGCATTGGCAGGTGGATTCTTAACCACTGCGCCACCAGGGAAACCCCAGAGCCATCTTTCATTTCCCTCTCAGCTCTTGCTTCCACTCAGTTGCTGAGATCTGTCTCTGAGATCTCAGCAGTGTGTGGAGATTGAGAGCATCGTCACCTGTAATTAGTCCCTCTGCTCTGGTGCAGGCTCTCATCTTATCTCACCTGGACCACTTCAGTAATCTTTGTCCTGATATCTCTGTTCCTCTTTTCCTCCACCTCTCCCCCCGCCCCCCCCCACCAGCCTGCTTATTGCCATCCACGTAGGACAAAGGGCAGACTTAGCGTGGTATTCCAGCCCCTCACACACCACCCTGGCCCTCCTTTTCAGATCCATGTCCCATCTGATGTGCCGGTTGTTTTCATCCTCACTTGCCTTTGCTTGTTCCTTCTGCAGGGCGTGCTCAGTTAACACCTGACTGTCACTCTAGACTGTATTATGGAGAGCAGGGAGCTGGTATACTTGGTGCCCAGCGCAGTCCTCTGGCACATTAGGAACCAGTAAATGGCAAATAGTGAAAGAATAAATTGTTAGGAGACTGGAGTAAAATGTTATTGGAGTCTCGAGTTCAGAAAGGTTGTGAAGTTTAAGTAAAAACTGACTTCTTTTTACAAAAAAAAATTTAGGGTATATGACATTATAGTCGTCCCTTGGTGTCCACATGGGATTGGTTCCAGTACCCCTGCGGAAATCCATGGATACTCAAGTGCCTTATATAAAATGGCATAGTATTTGCATATAACCTACGTACATCCTCTCGTATACTTTATCTCTAGATTACTTATAATAACTAATAGAGTGTAAATGCTTTGCTAATAGTTGCTAGCGTGGCAGGTTTAAGTTTTACTTTTTGGAACTTTCTGGAATCTTTTTCCCACAAACATTTTCTACTCTCTGATGCAAACCCTGTGGATATGGAGGGCCAACTGTACACTATAATTTAAAAACATATATAGAGTACATGAATCCCTTGAGTAGCTTAGAACTTAGTGGGAAAAACTAAGCTTTACATTTTGTTTCATTTGACACATGTATTCCTATTCCTGGTTGGTCTTATGGAACTAAGTTTTATTGAGGACCTACTGTGTACGAGATTCTAGGTTGAACATTTCAGGTGACATATTCAGCGCTTAGCACGGTAACTGACACAGAGCGAACACTCAGTAATGTCGCCTCCTGCTACAACTACTATTATTATCATCATTATGATGGCAGTAATTATTTGCAGGAGTGGTGTTGTTTAATCTTGACCCTCGGATTAGATGTTTTTGTCCTTTTATGAGTAAGGAAACTGGCAGCTTGCCGATGGCAGGCACACAGCAAACCAACCAGGGCTGAGGTTCCTACCCAGGTCTTCCTGACTTCTCCATTACACTGTGAGGGGTCAGGAGTCAGGTTGCAGGGCTCAAGAATAAGAGTCCACAGTCCTGGGCATCTGCTCGGACTCTAGTCATGCCATCCTAACTTGTCTTCCTGTTTTTAGGCTTTCACACTTCTCATTTCTGTATCCTGTTCTCAGAGTACACTTTTTCATAGTCTTTTCAATTCTATTTTTCGCTCCTTAAAAAAATCTCAAGTGACTCTTCTTTGTCAATAGGACAGAGTGTACATTTGTGTGACATTCTAGGTTCATCCTAATCTTGTTTCTTTCTAGTGTAATATTCCTACCATTTGAGTACAGGGACAGAGGGATCCAGTGGAAACTGGTGCCACTCAAATACCAGATGCTCACATCCTTTGCAGAGCCTACAAGTGGATAAATAAATGACTTACAGAGTCTTTTCGTCTTAATTCTTTACTATGGTAGATGCTGGACATACAGAAATAAGTGAAAACGTAGTCCCGGCGTTCAGAGATTCATAGTTTAGGAGGGGAGCGCGTGGGGAATAAGCTACAGCCAGTGTGCTGTGGGTAACGGTAGAAACGTGTCAGAGGCACCGCGGAGTCTCTGAACAGAAGATGAGCAGCTAACCAGCACTTACGGAGAGAGCGGGAGGGGGAGTCGGAAAGGTTAGGGGGGAAGAAGAGGCTTGAGCCAGCTCTTAAAAATTAAGTCAGAATTTGCCAGGTATCCAGGGAGGATGGAGAACTTTCTCAGCAGAGAGAGGCCCAGAGGCAGAGCCGTCTGGCATTCCTGGAGGGTAAAGAGCAGGGAGGAGTGGTGGGAGCAGGGCTGGAGTAAGCGCGTCAGACACACGGAGCCTGGCGTGCTGGTGCCTTCACGTGAGTCAGCGTAGCCCAAGCGAACTGTGCCAGTGACCTTGCACTGCCATGCACTTGCACTTTAAAAAAAGCCAGTTTCCTTTAAGAATGTCCTTAATGAAGCAGTAAGAATTATTAATTTTATTAAGTCTCGACCCTGGCGTCAGTATTTTGTGATGAAATGGGAAGTAAAGCACTTTCCCAGTTGAGTTGTGAGCTGAATTAGCTGCTTTTTTCGTGAAACACCAGTTTTATTTGAAAGAATGTCTGGCAGGCAGACTGGTTATTCAGACCTGGGTATTTCTTTGGCGGATCTTTTCTCAAAAATGAACAAAGCAATCCTGCTGTATCAAGGAAAACAACTCCCGGTATTTGTTGACAGTGATAAAGTTTGAACTTGCAAATGTATATTTTTGGAAAACTTGTTTCTGCCAACCATGAACTTCACCCTACTAAAGACTTTTCTAATGAGATTGGCGGTGATACTGAAGAGTGATTTGATGATGTTGAATGATGAAATGTATCAGTACTTGGAAGATCTACATAACTCAGTGAACCTATATTTTCCTTCTGACCAATGAATGTTACAAAATCATTGTAGGTAGAAGATCCAGAATGATGAATGGATTTTGAAGTAACAAAGGACTATGGTTTCAGGTTACCATTTGAAGAGGTTTGTATAGTGCCAAAGAATATCCTCAGTTATCTGACAGATATTAAAATACTTCTCCCTTTTCCAAGTACATATGTGTGTGAGGCCAGATTTTCTCTTGTACTTCAGCCAAACTAACATATTTGCAGTAGATTTAATGCAAAACCATTAAGACAGAGTTATGTTGAAATAAAACAACCTGATCTGTGTCTTAATTTGTTATCACAAATCACATAACTTATGTATTTTCAAGTGTGCTTTTTTGTTTTTCAAACAAAAGAGTCACATATGTATTTGTAAAACAGCTTGTGCGGGTGAAGTTGAAGTTTAATATCTTAACAGGTAACAGTTTTGCTTCAGGATTGTTTTTTTTGAGTTTGTAGGAAGAGTCAAGTCATCTCAAAGGAGAATGCAGTGGTTTCAGTCATAGCTCAATATTTGTGTTGTTTTCTTATTGAAGATGAGTGAAGGGCCCCAGCCACTTGCCATTTTCTGCCAGAGTCATGAGTCGGAGGTCCAGTTTTGATCAACTTCTTCATCAGAGTGTTTAAAATCCCATTTTCCAGGGTCCCAAGGCCAAGCCTGTGGTGTCCTTCATTGCTGGTTTAACTGCTCCTCCCGGCAGAAGAATGGGTCACGCAGGGGCAATTATTGCTGGAGGAAAAGGTGGAGCTAAAGAGAAGATCGCAGCCCTGCAGAGTGCGGGAGTTGTGGTCAGCATGTCCCCTGCACAGCTGGGAACCACCATCTACAAGGTGAGCTGGAACGGTGGCCTGAGTGCTCGGAAGTTACTGGCCTGAAAGTGGGAGGCCACACAGGGTGCCTGGAAACCATGGTGTTCTCTTCTGGGTCTCTTCTGCTTCTTTCTTTCCGGTGTGCAGCTTAACAGTCTCTAGCAACTCCACCTTTTAGTCCTAATGTTCTAATCGGGCATGACAAGGAATAATGTTCTGATTCAAAAACTTTATTCTTCAAACATCTAGATTTGCTCTTTTGTGGGTAGTAAGGTATGATATACAAAAAAGCGTTTCAGAGTCCATAAGCGTCCTGAATTCCATTTTGGGGGTTGTGCAGAGAATTGCCTTGTGTTTTGTTTTTTTCCATCGAGGGCCTTTAGGATATAGCTATGCTAACTCCATAGGTTTTTTCCCAGGGAGAGAGGTTGAAGACCGACTAAGAAGAAATGAAAACTGGGAGTCAGGATGGAGGGAGATCTAAAGAGGCTGGGGGTTTTCAGTTTTTAGTTGGTGTCTTCCATAATCTCTTTGCAACGATTTTTGGCCTATCTCTTTGAGTGATCATTTAAGGCTCTCTCTCTCTTTCTCTCTCTCTTTCTTTACTTTTTTGATGATTATAGACTTTACAAAAAAACCCCACAAAAACCAAAACTGTGCACATGCTGAAAATAGGCCCCGATTGTCTTCCCAGGAGGGAACAATGTTTTGGCATAATCTTCTTTGGCATTGTCTTAGGGATAATAAAATGAACTCCTTGTTTTATTGACTTCTTGCATGATTGTGTCTTGTGGAATATGACACAGTGTACCATAGTGTTTAAAAGAAATCTGGGTGGTTAGGGAGTGTGTGAAGAATTTTATTTAAAGGAGGGGAAGGAAGGGAAAAAGCAAATAAATGCTTGAATTCACATCAGAGACATGTGTTACCATTTTACTCCAGTAGGTGGCAGCAGGCACCTACACATTTTGCTGCATTCTAATTGTGACAATCTAGAGAAATGTGATTTTCAGTATTGTTTCCTTTTCATATATTTCTGAGGTTCTTGACATTTGGTTTAAATCTGAACTGAATCTGTGTTCAGTTTTATTCTCTGAGAAACTAAACAAATCCATTGCCTTATTAAAAGGGCTGGTGTGTGTCACGTATAGCGTTAAAGGTTTGGATAAGCACAGTCAGGTTTGTCAGCTCCTAATGATAACACTGCCATAGAAAACAAGCATAATTCAAAGCCTCAGCCCCCACGTGTAGGAGACAAAGTTGAAGCTCCGCATCTAGCTTAGTGAAATGCAGACTGACACATGCTCATTTGAAAGCTGTCATTTTGTGTTCAATCACCTCATCCTGGTACATCTTATTTCTATAATTTTTGGTTGCGCAAAGGATCCTAAAGATAAGAGGTTTTAGAATCATTTTGACCGTGAATGTAATTTGGACTTTTAATCTTTTTATCCCCTCTCTCTTCTCCCTCTCTTCTGTTCCTGAAGGAGTTTGAAAAGAGGAAGATGCTATGAAAGAAGCACAAACGAAATGTTCTCTAAACCTATGGACAAATCACTGTAGCAATGTGAGCCGGCGGCCGTTTGCTTCTGTCATCCACTGACTGTCCACCCGCGCACCTGTTGCTGGTCTTGCAGCCCAACGGGAAGCCAAAGCGAGGTTTAGAGTGTCCTACACTGAGACGTTTTAACCTCACTGAATAACAGAGACAGCCAATAAATCTACCACTTGATTTGAAAATGGCTTTGGAGGCTTTTTATTGTTAACACCGTGGAGCTGGGGGGAGTGGGAGAAATGGAGAGGTGTGTGTGTGTGTGTGTGTGCACGAGTGTGTGTGTGTGCACGAGCATGCGTGCACATGCATGTGCACGTATGTGTGTTTCAATGGGCTCTGTAGGGGACATTGTAACTAAAACTTTTGAGAGAATAGGTGTAAACATTTCAGTTTGGCTTTTATCATAGAGTGATTTTACATCTCTTTGAATTACATTTTTCTCATGTGTACATATAATCGTCCCCATCTTGTAGGATAGTTTTGAGGATTAGAGATAAATATGTTAAGTCTCTGGCACGTGATAAGGCAACCTAATTGTTGTCAGTGCCACCATTATCATCATCATCACCATCACTAGGATTTAGGCAGGAACTCATCCATGTTTCAGTTTTTGCCTAATTTGGAAATGGAAGGTCTTCAACGATGCTTTGTTTTTCTGTGGTTCTGCGGAGGGCTCTCCCCTTCCCCACTCAGAGCCTCCATTTCTTTGAGGTTTAAGACATTCACTGCAAGAAAGCAGGAGAACTATTATCCATCCTTTTGTTTAAAAGGGAGCTTGTTAACAGGAAACAATTCCAGTGGAGAGACAAAATATTCTCACATTGTGTAACTGCCCTGGAAGAAACAAGAGCTTCAAAAAATATTAGGAGAAGCACCTCAAGAAAGCTGTTTGGGGAGCCCTTCCTGGGGAAGGGAGATGAGTAGGTACATGAGGGCTGGGGAGGTACCAGCCATGCAAAAAGGAGCACTCACACCCAGGCAAAGGCAGGGAGCCAGGAAGAGCTCGTTTTGAGGAGGTGCCTGGGGACAGTGACCCTGGGAGGGGCTGGAGGAGGTCTTGGGGGGCTGGGGAAACAGGTGTCTTGGGAGCTGCCATAACCATGCGCCGGCTGCTGAGGCACAAAGAGCAGGTGTCGGGAGATGTATTCACAGCCCAAGGATTCTGCCTGGGCCGAGGGCCACGTCATGATCGGCTTTGGGTCAAGCAGACTTTAGTTCCTGCTCATAGCTGTTTCCTTGTCTTGAAAGTGGGGATCATGACCCCCATCCCACAGGGTACCTGGGTAGAATATACATTGTGCGTGTGTGACAGTGGGCTCGGCCAGGGCTTGGTGTCACTCCGTAAACTCTTGAGCTTGCCTCCTGCTTGTGCTCAGGGCGACCCAGCTGACATGATGGCCGAGGAGGAAGGCACTTCCGGTCTCTCTGGTTGGCACCTCCAACCCAAGTTTCCTCCAGGGCAAACATCCTTCTTTTGTCTAACAGGCTTTGTGACAGTGACACAATCCAGATGAGGGGCAGGTGACCCTAACAGATCCTTTTGAGGGTCCACCCCTGATTCCAGGTTGCTCCAGGCCTGGCTCAGCCCCCAGTTCTGTCCCCTAAACAACCATCCCAAGACAACCCCTCCGTCCTCACAGCTCTGGTCGTAACTAGGAAGCTCAGCGCCCTCTTGATTCTTTCTCCCACTTGCCATCTTCCCTTTCCCATCCCCTTTCATCTTCCCTCCGCCGCCTTCCCTCTCCACCCCTCCCAGCGTCTTGAGAAGCCACTCTCTCTTCTCACTTCTCTCCCCTCCTGCAACCACTGCCGCCTCTGGTCTGAGCAGCTCAAACATATCTGAGCAGGATATTCAGTTCTGGTTTTTCTGATTTCATTTTTACAAATGAAAGGTGAAAGTTCAACCCATGACCCCAGTGCATTTTAAAAGCTTTTATTACAGAAACTTTCAAACATTTACAAAATGGTTATGATATTATAAGAAACTCCCATGTACCCATCACCCAGCTTTGATAATTATCAACATTTTTCTCTCATTGTATGATCTGTACCTCCACCCATTCCCCCCAGTGTTTTTGTTGTGATAGTTATTTTGTCGAGGTAAAATTTATATACGCTGAAATGCATGTCTTGACTGTGCATATTTGACAAATGGATGAAGGTATGTAACCAAACCCTCTTGAGGATATAGAACATTTCCTTCATCCCAGGAAGTTCCATCTTATCCCCCCAATAGGTAACCTGTATTTTTATTCATCTTAGGTTAGTTTTTGTCTGTTTTAGAAATTTATGTGAAGGGAATGAGACAGTATGTAGTCTTTTATGTTTGGCTTCTTCCACTCAGCATGATTTCTGTGATGTTCATCCAAGTCAGTGCTTGCATCGGTAGTTCATTTCTTTTTATTGCTGATTTCTATTCCGTTGTATGGACATAGCACAATGTGTTTACCCATTCTCTGGTTGTTGGCCCTTTTGAGTTGTTTCCAGCTTTTGGCTGTGGTAGATTAAGGTGCTATGATCTTTTATGTGCAAGTCTTTTTTGAACATAAACTTTTTTTTCTTAGAGAGATACTAGGAGTGGAATTGCTGGATGAAAATTCCTCCCCAGCAAAATATGAGAGTCTGGTGTTCTACATCTTCATCAACATTTGGTGTTTTTTATCTTTTAAATTTTAGCCATTCTAGTAAGGGGTGTGAGGGGTATTAATTAACATTTCCCTGGAGAGAAATGATGTTGAACATTTTTCAATGTGTTTATGTTTTTGGTATTTCTTCCCTTGTGAAGTGTCTTTTCAAGTCTTTTGTCTATTTTCT
This sequence comes from Balaenoptera physalus, assembly GCF_965194825.1. Taxonomy (NCBI): domain Eukaryota; kingdom Metazoa; phylum Chordata; class Mammalia; order Artiodactyla; family Balaenopteridae; genus Balaenoptera; species Balaenoptera physalus. Next base: position 17,933,622 of record NC_138894.1, read on the forward strand.
ATTTATTTGGTTTTTTGTTTCTGAGTTCTGACAATTCTTTATATATTCTAGATACAAGACCTTTCTCAGATAGATAGTTTATGAATATTTTCTCACACTCTCTGACTTGCTCACTCATTTTCTTATTGGTGTCTTGATGAACTGAAGTTTTTAATTTCGATAATGAGCAACATACCTGTTTTACTTTTCTGTTTACTGCGTTCTGATCCTAAGACATGTTTGTCTACCTCAAATTCATGATGATATTCTGTTTTCCTATAATAGCTTTATTGTATTAGGTTATACATTTAGTTCATATATCAACCTCAAATCAATTTTTGTTCATGGTGTGGGGGAGATAGAGTCAAGACTGAATTTTTTTCCTTATGGATATTCAAGTGGGTCTAGCAATATTGTTGAAAAATCCTTTTTTTCTTTTTTTTTTTCCTATTAACTTACTTTCATGCCTATGTAGAAGATCAATTGGCCATAAACATATAGGTCTATTTCTGGACTCTCTACTAGGCCTTTTGTAACACTGTATAAATTTTAGAATAAACTTGTTCATTTCTATAGGATGATGACTGAGATTGAATTAATTAAGTTTTATAGCATATTTTGAAAATGGTTGCCGGTTAACAGTATTGAGTCTTTCATATTCCAATTTTTTTATTGCAAAAATGTATAAACATAAATTGAGTTTTGTACATTGACCCTCTACCCTAAGACCCTGCCAAAGGAATTTATTAGACCTAGTGTTTTTTAAAAATAGGTTTCTTAGTTTTTTTTAATATAAAATTTATGTTAACTATGAATAGAGTTTTACTTCTGTTCCAGTCTTCACGCCCTTTTTCTCTTTTCCTTGCTGTATTGTACCTACTCAACTACAGTGTTGAATAGGTGTGAGAACAGATATCTTTGCCTAGTTTTCAATCTTGAGGATATTTATTTGTGTTTCACCATTAAACATGATGCTAGCTTGAGGATGTTCATAGATGTCCTTCCTTTATCACATGGGGGAAAATTTCCCTTTATTCTAAGTTAGCCAAATGTTTTTGTTGTTTGTTTTTTAATTGTGAATGGGTGATGAATTTTGTCCACTGATTCTTCTGAATCTATTGAAATGTCTATATGATTTTTTCCCCCTTTATTTGGTCAGTTTAAATGTTTGATTTTTAAACATTAACTTGTATTTCTGTTCACAAATGCCCCTTGGTTATGATCTTACCCTTGCCACATGTTGCTGGAATATTTTGCTGATATTTTGTTAAGGATGTTTGTTAAAACTTTATTTCCTTGTAATGTCTTTGCCAGGTTTGGTATCAGGATAATATCGGCTTTATACAGTAATTGGGAAGTTTTCCTTTTTCCTCAATTTTCTGAAAGAGTTGGTGTAAGATTGCTATCGTATCTTCCTTAGACTTAACAGGATTCTTCTTGAACTCTTCACACCCTCTTCAGGAGGCTGTGGTGAGGGATAGGCTCTTGCTGAGAGGAAGAGCAGGGTACTGTCAGCCCAGGAGTAAGAATCAGTCACCCCTTTTCTGGAACCCTACCAAAGCCTCAGAGAAATCCTCACCAGGAAACCTTTCCCTTCAGTTCCCTCCCCAACCCTTCACCCACGTCAGGCTGAGATGCGGCTTCCCCCTGCCCACTCTACATGCCCTGCTGTAGTTCTACATCTCCCCACTGCTCCAGGTCCGGCTGTTACGAGTTCTGAAAACTGCTCTATTTCCTCTACATGGACCCAGTATATCCCAGCTCTTCAGGGAGGGCCTGGTCTTCACGATCGCTCACATTAGCAGTCTTTAAATAATGTTCTAGACAACCAGAATGACAACTGTCTCCCTGGGAGGAATTCTGGGCTGTGGTCCTGCGTGGAGGAGCGCAAGCACTGCCCAAGTCAAAACCTGACATGGAGGGAGTGAAGGGAATCAATGCCCTGACCTCACACCCCTCCTGCTCTCTGATCTCCTGCCAGCAGGAGGACTGGTTGAATCCAGCTGCAAGACAGAGGGTGGGGAGCTCAGATGATGCTGTGCAGAGTACAGCCTCCTGGGGGCAGCAGACCAGGGCAGATCAGGGTGGAGGAGGGTGGAGAAGGGATCCAGAGGGGCACATGGAGGGATAGTCAAAATTCCATCCATCCCGACTCTCACACTTGGGCAATATCTGGCCGAGACAGCACAGGTCCCTTTTGGGGGGAAGTTGGGGAGAGACTAGCTATCAGGTACACGGTAGGTCAGCACGGGCACATTTGGGGCAATACCTGATGCCCCCAGGAACATCCTTAGTGGAATTTTGTGTTATACCCTATACCAAGTGGTATTCCCCAGGAAAGAAATTGTTAATTGTTGCTGTGCTCTCTGAGTTGTTGACAGATAAAAGGGCCATTCTAGGTGAGTATAGCGTCATATTAGTGTCTCGTGGGATGGTGAAGACAGCTTGAGGATGTTAAGGGGGTGAGGGTTGCAGCTATAGATGAGCACCCTGGGGCTCAGGAGGTGAAGGGTCTGGGACCTGGGAGGGGAGAGCTCAGGAGGTTGGGCCGACACTGTATCTTTGGAGAGTCCAGGACTCACGTGCTGTAGTTTCAGAGTCTTGGTGGCAACTGCAGTTGTGAGTTCCTTGGTCCCAGGCTGCTCTCTGGAAGGCTTTTCAAAGTGGTTCTCCAGAAGTCACCCAGCAGGAGTATTTTGCCCAGGGCACAGTGGGTAGGATGGGACTCGTACCTGAGGCTGATAGGCTGGTAGCACTGGCCTAGGAAACAAGTCTCTTTGTGTGGTTTCTAGACAGGTTGCCTCTGTCCCTTGTTTCCTGGATGACACAGAGAAGCTATGACAAAGAAGATCTGAAAAAGATTGATCTAGCCTCATTTTTCAGGTGGGAAAGCTAAGGTTCTTGGAGGTAAAGGCTGAAATCACAAACAAGTTGTTGGCAAAACTGAAATTTGAACCCAGGTCGCCTGTGCTGGCCTCCAGACCTGTGTTTCACTTGAGGGTTGTAAGGAGGGCATGGGAGCTCGTCATCACCAAGCAGTTTAGAGGTGATGGGAGGTGCTTGGAATAGATAGCTTTTTCAGGGATATTGAAGGCACAGAAAACAGTTATTCAAACAATTACCACTGTGACCCACTGCCCCCCCCCTGAATTTTACAAACAAGAGGGATAGGCTTGCCCTGTCAGGGGGCATGGTCAGAGTAAGATCTATGGCCATGAAACAGAGGAAAGCTGGAGGGCTGGGCACCAGTTAGAACCTGGTTTTTGGCTTCTGTGGCACAGAGCTTGACTCTTCTAACTCATGCGCTGACTACAGACAGTTGAGATGGATAGTTCAAGGTGGTCTCGGCAGCCTAAGGAAAGGCCACTGGAAAAGGAACTGTGGTTCCTTATCAGTTTCTTTATCAGGAATTCCATCAAAGCTCTATCAGGCTGGGCATCTGTTATCAGCTCTATCAGATCTAGAATTGCTCAAGATCAAAAGCCTGGTTAGGTATGCTGTAATTCGAGAGAAATTTGAGCTGACAGTGTGGAGGTCAGCATTCATGGCTTTTACTCCAATAAATGCGTTCTATCTTTGAATAACTTTTTAGCTCATTAGGATTCTGATCTGGAAAGGAAAGCATCTCAGCTGCTGAATTAAGGATGATTCACTATGCGAGAACTTTAATTTTGACACCGGCGTGGGTAGGGAGGCCTCTGCTGTGTGATCTGGTTGGTCTTTGGTGAGTCCCAGCAGCTGGAGAAGGAATAAGCAGTAATCCAGAGAAGAGTGTGTCACTTCAGCAAGGCACCTGCAGGTGACAGGTTTCCAGGGATGGGGTGAAGAGGAGGAGATGCTGAGCCCAGAAAAGTCCCCTGGGGAACAAGAGTCATCCTCAAACATCATCCCAGACTGGACAGCACACAGTCAGGGTATGATGGTGTTGGCCAAGTAAGAACTTTTCTGCTCTCCTGTTCCAACCCCAGAAGGGTTATAACAGCAGCTGGCAAGTGAGGAAAATGGGAATGGTGAAGCCAACTCCGCCTCCTCCATGACAGCTGACTTCCTGCCTGGAGCAGGCCCTGGGCCCAGTGGGGGAGCGGGTGGGGATGGTGAAGGTCAGAGTGGTCAGCAGCCTTACCTCTGAGTGGAAATGATTGATTATTCCTTGGAATTACTAAATTCGGAAGCAATTTCGTGATTTAAATTAGTGTTAGGGTTCTGAATCTTTTAATTGGGAACAAAAAAGTCATCGGGGCAGGATAAAAAAAAATAGCCCCCTGTTAGTTTTCTGCCATAACCAACTACCACAAACTGGTTAATAAAACAACAGGAGTTTATTCTTTCACAGTTCTGGAGGCCAGAGTCTAAAATCAAGAGGTCGGCATATCTGCTCTCGTTCCGGAGGCTCTGGGGGAAGATCGCCAGCTTCTGGCACTGTTGGAATTCCTTGGAGTTCCTAGGCTTGTAGCTGCATCACTCTGACCTCTGCCTCTGTCTTCACATCTTCTCCTCTTCTGTC